>NC_142108.1:32442500-33042500 GCF_056152115.1 Neolamprologus brichardi | reverse complement strand
TGGGGCTGATGGGATTCTTCCTGTCTCTGACTCTGATGTGGCTCACTGCCTCAGCCGCTGATGGAGAACCTTGGAAGCGGTAATGGGAGGAGCTGCTACAGTCATGGACGTACTGCTGCTCTGCTGAGGACTCGTGGGTCAGAACCGAGGGAAGCTGAGCTCCTGAACGGTCGCAGGATTTAGGATTTCAGTGAATTCTGGACTGAGTGGTCCTGAACAGTCTGCTGGACGTCTCTGTTGTTTTATCCTTTTATTGACTGCACCATTTTTTTCTGCTCATTGTCTGGAAGTTTCTCACTGATACCAGTTTTAGGTTAACGTAAACTGTTTTATTGTTTTTTATATCTTGTTGTGGTGGAATTAAGGCACGACGGGACCACAGATCCGTGTTTTGAGCCATCTTTATTTAATATTTGCATCACAACCCCACAACCCCACACCAACCCCTGAGTCCCCGTGTTTTAACACGGCGGGCGTGATTGCGGATGCCGTGCAGGTGCGTCCGCACTGCACCGCAGACCACGCCCCACCACACTTGTATTTATCCACAGGTACTTTGTTTATTGTGTGTGTTTAAATTAATTATCTGCTTCACTCTCTGTCCGTGGCACTGTTCACACTGCTCTCCCCTGTCGAACCTAAATTAAAAAGCAAAATAAAGATCTAGACTCATTTAAACCCAGGTGACATTGTCCACGCCATCGCCTGCAGCGCCACCACCTGCTCCATCGCCTGCAGCGCCACCATGCTGCCACCGGGTCGCGTCTTGACCCAGCCAGAGGTGTCGCCATGCTTGGTCTCATCTTGCCTGCCAAGCCACATCCACGTCCAGAACGTCCACGTCTGGGGCCTGTCAAGACAGCCCGTCCACGGAAACCCACCAAACCACCCAAGGTGTCACACTATCGTCGACCACCTGCAAAGCCACCCGAGGGTTTTCGTACACGCCCATGTCACCGCCAGCCAAGCTGTCCAAGTGTGGTCAGTCATGCCCGCTTACCACGTGGTCGCCCCCCTGAAAGGTTGAAGAACTGTCTGCTGAGCTTCAGTGTCTTTCACAGACTTTTGTGTTGCACTTTTTCATGACCTCCAGTTTTTTTGCTCTGACTTTGGTCAGTTTCCGTCTGTCATGTTATCATATGTAAGAGTGCAATAGAAGTGTTATAAAGTGTGACTCACAGCCTTCAGCTGAATTATAAAAACACAGTGTCTCATTAATCTTAATCAACAGGTAGACTTCAGATTTTATGACATAACGCGTCATTCACAACAACTTAAATCACAGTTAGAGCTTTTTTATATACGGTAATAAAATGTTTACTGAGAACCTGAGAATGTGGGCGTGTTTACAGTTTGTGTCCAAAGAAATTCAAAGCATAAAGTGAGCTATGATTCATCCACCCACGGAGCTGAGCTATAAACCTATTATGGTCTCCACAGGAAGCTGAAATGTTTTTATGCTTGTGGTTTTTACATCTGTAAACCTGATCCCAGAGATTTCCTGCTGACAGTTTACAGGAAGTCAGCTCTGAATGTAAACCTTCATTTGGACAGATGGTTTTCATGTCCTACTGTCTTCCTCAGAAATCAATATGAATATAAATTTTCATTATTTCAGACTTTTGTTTTTACATGTTTTATAACACAGATTTTGTACTTTTTAAAACACGTTTCCCTCTTTTTATCTTTTTATTATTATTATTTTTACAGATTTCAGAAAATCCCAGCACTGCAGCTTTTCCTCTGAATGACACACCTGTGAGGAAATTAGATTTCACAACAAGCAGAAGCCCTGATTTCCCCGATGTCACAGCCTGTGGAATAACAGCCGTCGGCCTTTGTACAAAAGGTTATCTTGACTTCATAAAGAATCTGTAGGCGTAGAAGTTTCCAGTAACAGTTGTGGACTGAAGGTTGGTGGTATGAAACTCACTGAGACACAAGATCCCCTCATCTTTGCTACATCCCAGCATCAGGGTGAAAATGACAAAAACAAAGGCAAACAGATCTTCAGCTGTTGGCAGCAGTTGTGTTTAAACTGAGTCGAGTACTTTGACCAGAACAAAGTACCAGGAAACAAGTGTGTGATTTATCGTTTGTATGTGCCATATAATCAGAGTGCTTCTCGGATATCATATAAGGCTGCATGAGTGGGTGAGTGTGCACAAAAAAGTGATGTATCCATGAAGTCCATTTACCACTAAGATTTGATGCTTTTGACAGATTTGTTCTTCTTAAACGTCTGTTTCATGTTTATGAGCCTCAAACCTGAAGTTATGTCAAGTTTATTCATCCAGACAAAAAAGCTCTTTGGAAGATTATTATTGTTATTTTATGAATGAGAATACAACAAAATTGCTCTCCTATTGCACAATACTAATTAATACATTTTAAGAGGAATTGATAATAAAAATGATGTAATGAAAAACTACAGAAAGCACAGTGGTGAGATTAAAATTAGTCAGTATAATAGAAACAGGTCCAACGTGATTTTGTGAGGACTGATTTGGATAAAAGTCAGTGTGTACAAACACTAACTGTGTTATTTTTAAAAGCTGCATGAAAACCCTGGGCAGGTTAGTGCAGGATAAACTTCCTGTTTTTCCTCTGTAATTTTCCTTCTTTTTCTCTGCTGATGTTCTAATTAACTGATTCAAACTGAGTACAATTAGAATTGGAATTAGACTAAAATAACATTTTTATTTCAATCTACTGATATTATTTTATTGTTACATTAATGTAGCACAAGTTTCAGTTAGCTTTGCACAGAAATAGCTGGCAGTAATGTCCTCCAAGGAGATACTTTTTACTTTCTTACTTTGAGTACATTTCAGAGCTGGTACTTCAACTTTTACTGGAATACTTTTTAACACTAGTATCTGTACTTCTACTTAAGTACAGAATATCTGTACTTTTGCCATCTCTGTATTTCAGTGGGTCATCAGCCACCAACCAACCCTTTCTACCGTTCCTGAAAGAGTGGGTGGTATACTGATGAGCCTGGAATTACGTCCTGTCTGTCCACTTATTTATGGATAGGCGTTACAATAATGTACAGGGAATATACCTTTAATGACTGATTCACACTGATCAGGTATAACAGTTTGTCCACTGACAGCTGACGCGAACAGCACTGATCATCTCTTCTTTGTCCTCAAAGTTGATGTTAGAAGCAGGAAACAGTTTAATGATTTGAGTGATCGTCATCCTGTGTGTTCTGATGCAACAGATAAACTACTGCCATAAGGTTTCATGCTGGTTCTGATAGACAGTGCATCGCAGTATGTTGTGTATGGGGTAGACAGTCAGGGTGCCCATGCTGACCCCAGCTCACCACTGAAAGCACCAGCAATGGCCATGTGTGCAATGGAGGAAGGTGGCCTGGTCTGATCAATCACGTGTTCTTTAACATCACGTGGACGACGGGGTTTGGTTCATTGCTTGCCTGGGAAACACCTGGCACCAGGATGCACTATGGGAAAAAGGAGACTTGGAGGAGGCAGTGTGTGGTGCTTTGGGCAATGTCCTGCTGGGAAACTTTAAGTCCTGCCATCAATGTGGATGTTACTTTTTCTATGTAACATCTGTGTGATTTGGTGGACAAACAAGTCTGATCCATGGAGGCCAAATCTCACAGCTTACAGGACTTAAAGGATCAGTTGATATCGTAATATTGTGATCGCAGCTTTTTTATTTGTATGAGTCCAGGTGGGTTAATGCTCCAGAGGAATTCTTATAATGTATTTTTTTAAAGGCAAAAGTGTTTATAGTTGCTTCAAATGGCAAATCTTAAAGCTAGAACTAAAATAAAAACTGAATGGATGTGGTGGCGTTTTGCTGCCATGGTTATGATCAAAATTGTTCTCACTGATGGTCAAACTCCTGTAAAGATGAATAAAGTTATTCTTTAAACATAGATCTTTAGGAAAGAAACAGATTAAAAATATTCAGTTCTGTAGTTCTCCCAGTTCCCTAATCCAAGTAGATTCAGTGGGCAGAGGATTTACATCATGTTTGGCTCATTTGTTGTAAATTATGGAAACAGAGGCTCTGACAGATTTGGGCAAGATCCAGTCCAGCATGGGATGAGAATGGAGGGGAGAGTCCCAGGGGAAACATATGCTTTTACAGCTGATCTGAGCTGCATGTGCACAAAGTAAGAAGACACAGGAAGGGAAAAAGTGTCCTTAAGTCCTGAAATGAACGAAGGCCCTGAGCGTTGAACAGATCATCAAAAATGTTTATTCCAGGTGAAGACTAAGAGGCTTGAACAAATGCTCTGCTGACACACAGGAACTTCAAATTATGCTAGTGTTATTAGTGTTGAACCTTTACAAAATTTCACTAGACCCCCTGATCTGCTCCGTCGCCACTGTTGGACTCTTGGCCGCCCTCCTGAACATTTGAACTATGGACTGTTGTGCTGTCACCCTCTGGGTCAGCCCCCTGAAGGATTTAAGAACTGTCTCCTGAGCTTCAGTGTCTTTCACAGACTTTTGTTTTGCACCATTTCATGAGCTCCAGTTTTTTTGCTCTGACTTTGGTCAGTTTCAGTCTGTCATGTTATCATATGTAAGAGTGCAATAGAAGTGTTATAAAGTGTGACTCACAGCCTTCAGCTGAATTATAAAAACACACAGTGGGTTTCTCATGTATCTTAATCAACAGGTAGACTTCAGATTTTATGATCCGATTTTATATCCGGTAATAAAATGTTTACTGAGAACCTGAGAATGTGGGCATGGTTACAGTTTGTGTCCAAAGAAATTCAAAGTATAAAGTGAGCTATGATTCATCCACCCACTGAGCTGAGCCATAAACCTATTATGGTCTATTTTCATTTGGACAGATGGTTTTCATGTCCTACTGTCTTCCTCAGAAATCAAACCTTTGTTTGATCTGTGTTATAGTGACAGTTATCGACTGAAGGTAGCCACAAAGTTTGGTGGTATGAAACTCCCAGAGACACAAGATCCCTTCATCTCTACTACACGCCAGCATGAGGGTGAAAATAACAAAAACTAAACAGAGCCAAATAGATTTTCGGTCCTCTTCCTTGTTTATACTGACATAACATGGTCGAGCATTTTGACCAGAGCAAAGTACCAGGAAACAGGTGTCTGATGTATCGTTTATGTGCGCCTTATTAACATGGATATTATAAAGGACTGAGTGATTGGGTGAATGCGTACAAAAGTGCTATATCCACGAAGTTGCTAAAATCAATTTTTTTATATAATAAAAAAACAAAAAAACAAAACCCTGGTCAGGGGAAACAGGAATCAAAATTTAAAACAATTATAGAAAACTAGCCAGTAGCCGGTTAGTTAAAACCACTAACAGTCCAATAAAATTCCATTAAAATAGACAGGCAGGCAGCGTCCTCTCACGTCTTCTTCACTCCTTCGCTCCTGTGCCAACTAACGGAAAAGATGAAAGTGGCAGTCACTTCTCTTTTAAATAATAAATAAAGCTTAAGGAAAAAGAAGCAACAATATAAATTAAAGTTCATCTGAATGTGACACCACAAGATTATATTCTGGATTACATGAATCAACAAAGGGTAAAAGTCCTGTTTTTATCTGTATTATTACAAAGGTTTCCTGACCTCAAAATGTATTTTATCAAACTACAGTTGCTGCAAAATAAGTATCATTTTTGGAATTCGACTGAGACAGTAATATAGCTTCTGTCTTTATGAACATTTAAAGAAATGCACACACAGACCAAAAACAGACGCAATAATTTGTTGTTTTCATCTTTTATTCAGACTTGTGCACTCTTAAGGACTCCGTGAGATGGGATGAATATAAAAAAAATACATCAACAGTCAACAATATCCATATAATTTGGAAAATAATCAACTGAGCCAACAACAATATACTATATTACAATGTAATTATACATGACAGGTCTGTGGCACATTAGAAATAAAAAGAAGCAATACGCAAAAGTATTTTTATATCTCGAAAATAAAACACATTCACATTCATTTACACCAGAAGCATACAGGGTTCAGTTTAACCAAATATTCCATCATCAATTCATATGTTTAACTAAACTGGGTCAAATATAATCTGAGAAGTTTTGATTCTTCACTGTTTGTATGACAGCTTTCGACTGAAAACACCCTTGATATTTTAACTTCTGTAAAGTCCTAACAAGTAAGGGTCCTTTTTACTTTGATGAGTTTTAATTATGCTTGTCTCATTTTTCTCATTTTTTATCACAGCTTATGTGGGTCCTTTTTACTGATCCAGATAATAAACTATAACGTCTTCAGATGGGACAGTTTTTTAGAGTTACAATTATTTTAATCTGTTATGATAAAAACAAACCATCACTGTCCCCATGAAAACATGAACCTCAGAGAAACTTTGTTTAGTAAATTATTTATAAAGCTACAAACTTTTATGGAAGAATAGAGGTAATAATAATGGATTGGATTTATATAGCGCTGTTCAAGGCACCCAAAGCGCTTTAAAATGCCACTATTCATTCACACACTGGCCTGGGGCAGACTGACAGAAGAGAGGCTGCCATATCGCGCTATCGGCCCCTCTGACCAACACCAGTAGGCGGCAGTTGAAGTGTCTTGCCCAAGGACACAACGACCAGGACAGAGAACCCGGGGATCGAACCGGCGACCTTCCGGTTACAGATATGCTTCCCAATCCTCTGAGCCACGGTCGCCCCATGGTAGTCAAAAGTCAAAATGTATTGTCCTAACAATATCTCAGCAGGACAGTATAATTACTGTTAAAGTCATGTTTGGAAAATCTCAGGTAGGTTTTAATTACTGTAAGCTTAAAGTTAGGCAACTAAAGAAAACCTCATACTGTGTTTGGTCCATTTAAATTGAAGAGGATTTCGTGAAACATCTTCACGTCATTAGCAAAGTTTCCAAATGCAGCTCAGATTTGTACTGAAAATGGGAAAAGAGTCAGAGAAGGAGCCATTAAACTGCAGCAGGAGAGGAAACACTGAGATGATCAGTAAATGATCAAATTAAGGTTTAAATGATGGAAAAGTGACTATGCACTGTATATGTTAACACGAGGATGGTTACAGTGTCCTCATCAATCCACAGTGATTTTAAGATTGTAATTTTTCTATTTCTTTTTTAAACAACATGGGAACTTTTTAACTTTTGAGGAAAAAAATAATGTTAAAAGTGAAAATAGAAAAGCTAATATGTGCAGGTGGAAGGAAGCATGTTAATAATAATAAATCATGACTGTTTATATGAAGACAACAACACTCTGAAATCTGTAAATGAATAACCATAATAATAAAATATAAACTCAGCAAAGTGTGAAGGTAAAACTTCATGAGGATTGTGAAAGACATTGGTACCACGAGTAGAAGAAACAGTGGTGTAATTTTAAACCATGAACGTGAAGGACAGTGAATGTTGGACTGTGACAGTTTGGGTGATCTTCAGGTTTGACTCTGAAGTATGTCAATATTATAACCAAATATTGAGCATTGTGACATACATTTTAGTAAATCAGTACAATATTTACTTGGAGGACAGACTAAAGCCTTAAGTTAAAAAAAATAAAAAATAAAATATGACCTCACACTTTTGAAGGTTGTTTAGAGTCAAGAGCATTTTACACCACATCAAGTCGTCCATTTTCTGTTCTTCGTGAACCTGCAGGAAGGAAATCAAAATATTTAAGAAACACAACTAGACTGGTCACACACTGTGTGAATATAAACAAAGTATTTATGTTTTTGACATAAATCAGACCTAACTTAAGGAAATTACAAAAACTTTGTAATGTTCCTGCCAACAAATGATGAATATTGATATGGTACATTAGTAAACTCACAGTATCTTCTAACCACAAGAACAGCCACAACAGCAAGAGCACCAACAATAAAACAAATAACACCGATGAGTGCAGCAGGGAGCCCTGGAACTGAAGAGAAAACATTGGTGTAACTCAGACTGTGACTGCATGTCAGGAACAAAAGGCAAGTTTAAACAGCGAGCTCAGTGACGTCAGCATGGATCCAACTTCCTGTTTCCTCCTGCTCATTTCCACAGCTAACAGGTGGTTTTGCTCAAAGCAGTGAGGATGATAATGCTAGATCTCCCTGCTTTATTTAAACTTTAATGAAGTTCGAATTTCTGGGCTGCTGCTCTGCTTTGAAAACATGTGCAAGTCAGTAATCAAGGTTGTAATCTTCTGTCAAGCTGACTACTACCACTAGAAAATGACCATAGTAAAGCTTTAATCTCCTAAATACCCCAACTCTTTCATGGCATGTATTTTTAATGTCTCTTTGCTATTTGGGTCGATTGTGATCTGATGAATATAAAAACAAAGAATTATGTTTTTACCTGATTTTGCTCTACAAGGGCCTGATATCCACATATAAGGACGTTCATTTTAAATTTCGATAGAACTGTGGCAGTATAATGTCCCTGTAAGTGGATATCAGGCCCTTGTAGAGCAAAATTTAGTATTGGTCTAGACAATCCAAAATTTGATGTCCACATATGTGGAACCAGGTCCATGGAGGTTAAGGTTAGCACGCCCTACAGTGTGGGTGCAAGTACAAATATGTGAAAGAGGAAGTGACATGAAACTGGAACTGATTTTCAACCTGCATCTGAATAGGGATCATTTTTATAATACCAGTAAAATTAAAGCATCTAGCAATTGTGATAAGGAACAAATTTTCAAACATTTGATCATATCAACACCGTTTTCTTTCATTTTCATTCTTTTTCTTTTTCTTTTAATCAGTCCTGTGTTTAAAGAATGTATCTGTGATCCAGAGCACACATGTTGGCTGACAAACCTTTTTGTAGTCGCGGTTAACTCTAAAGGTATCCATGCTTTTGCTATCAGATGATTAGATTCCCAGAATCAGTGACTTCCACCAAATGACTTCTAAAAATACATTTTTGTAGACTCGAATTTTTATGATTTTTTTTTGTATTGTCCTTCATTCATCTCATAGTTTTTTTTAACTTTTTTTTTTTTTTTTTTTTTAACTTTGTGTATTATTATTCTATTTTTTCTAGTCATATTTGATTAATTATGTGGACTATTTTTTTCCCCCATCCATCCATTCTCTTCCACTTATCCACTTCAGGGTCACTGGAGCCTATCCCAGCTACCATAAGGCGAGAGGTGGGTTTAACCCTGGACAGGTCACCAGCCTGTCACAGGGCTAACACAAAGAGACAGACAACTATTCACACCTATGGGCAATTTAGAATTATCAGTTAACCAAGCCATACTAACTGCATGTCTTTGGACTGTGGGAGGAAGCGGGAGAGCACCCACATAGACCTGGGGAGAACATGCAAACGCCACACAGAGGGAACCTGGCCTGATGGTGGAATTGAACTTAAGACCTTCTTGCCCTATTTATTATCACCCCATATTATTTATCTTTTTTATTTTGCATTTTAACTTTATCCTGTTTTGAACCTGGCTTTAATATTAGACTTTATATTGTAGTGCTTCATTTTGTCAAAGCTTTTTTAAAGTCTAAGAAACTGAAGATTTAGTTTGAGCTGACACAGTATAGAGGAAATCTGATTTTTAGACAGTAATGCCTTCCACTAGCACCTGCTCGGCTCAGTTTCGGTTTTTCATTACAATTGAGTACTACCTCAATGCGCATGGGGTTGTTATAGCAATGCATCTCATGACTCACAGAGTGACACTACTAACTAGCCAATCAGTGGCATGCAGTCTGCTGATGTCACATTTTCAGATTGACTCAGCTTGCTTGGAACCTTGACCAAGTAAGTACTAGAACTTGGAGTCATTTTTGACCAGGATATGTCCTTCATTGCACATATTAAACAAATATGTAAGACTGCTTTCTTCCATTTGCACAACATCTCTAACATTAGAAATATCCTGTTTTAGAGTGATGCTGAAAAACTAGTTCTCTCTAGTTCCTATACTTCCAGGCTGGACGACTGTAATTCATTATTATCAGGAAGTCCTAAAAACTCCCTGAAAAGCCTTCAGCTAATCCAAAATGCTGCAGCAAGAGTCCTGACAGGGACTAGAAAGAGAGAGCAGATTTCTCCTGTTTTGGCTTCCTGTTAAATCCAGAATTCAAAATCCTGCTCCTCACATACAAGGTCTTAAATAATCAGGCCCCATCTTATCTTAATGACCTTGTAGTACCATATCCTCCCTTAGTTATACTGCAATAGACGTAGGCTGCCGGGGGATTCCCATGATGCATTGAGTTTTTCTTCTTCAGTCACCTTTCTCACTCACTATGTGTTAACAGACCTCTCTGTATTGAATCATATCTGTTAATAACCTCTGTCTCTCTTCTACATCATGTCTTTATCCTGTCTTCCTTCTCTCACCCCAACCAATCACAGCAGATGGCCCCGCCTCTCCCTGAGCCTGGATCTGCTGGAATTTTCTTCCTGTTAAAAGGGAGTTTTTCCTTCCCACTGTTGCCAAAGTGCTTGCTCATAGGGGGTCATATGATGGTTGGGTTTCTCTCTCTATGTAATATTATGCACCTTGAGGTGACAAGGTGCATAATATTATTAATAATAGGTGTTGTGTCTCCTGTACAGTACAGAATGCGTTCAGCTTGTCAAATTTACATAAATCTTCCATCGCTAGCAGTGTGATTCTGAAGTGCTGTACTGTATGTTTGTAAGTTTCTCCCCAACAAACACAACAATGTTTTGCACCATCAGAGGCACCTGCAGTAGCACCCAAAAGGCAGAGAAAGATGCTAACCATCGCACAAAAAGTTGGACTTCTGGACATGCTAAAGGAAGGTAGAAGTTACCGTATTTCTTTTATTATAAGGTGCATTAAGCAAAACAAAGCAGTCAGATAAGTCAAACTTCACTCAACTCATTCTTCTTGCTTCCTCTACTTCCGTACCATTGATTCATTAATGTTGAATTCTCTCATAGCTGCTCTATTCTCATGTTCTGGACCTGAAAACAGGGTTTGATCTTTGGTTTCATTCTATGATACTGGACTTATTTCTCTACGAAGGTTTGAACTTTGAGAGTTTAAACAAGAGAGAAAAGTGTGAAAATGTTCATGCCCGTCTGAGAAAAGTGTATAAAGTGTGTAGTGAGGGGTTTTACAGCCTTAAAACACCCATAATAGTAAAAAATAAAGCTGGCTACTTTGCAGATTTCACCTATTGCGGGTTATATTTAGAATGTAACTCCCACAATAAACGAGGGACCACTGTAATCAAAATACAAGTTTGATCAACATGTTGAATGTCTGTGTTGAATTTGTTTTAGGCTTGCTCCTGCCCTACATGTGGTGAGTGTGTGTTGATTTTTCCCCCCATTCTAATCAAGCACTCACATTTTACACTTCAAATTTATTTGAAAAAACAAAACAAAAAACAAAACCATACCACTCACCTTCGGACACACAGGTTTCTGAAGAAATCCGATGCCGGATTTCCATCTGCGTGGCTACACAACGATAGCAGTCAGGCTTCGTCACACTAGTTTGGATGATGATGTAGAAGCGATCTTGATCTTCTCTGTCCTCTAGCGTCTTAGAATGAAGTGTTTTGTTATCACTGTCCCACCACTCTACTGTAGGTTTAGGATAAGCACCTGGAACTTCACACTCCAGTAAGCCCTTTGTTTTAAGCATTTTGACATATGGCTTTGGAGCTGCACCTGTGAACACACCACAGACAACAAACACAATATAATGTCAACAGTGTAACAATGCGGCATCTAATGTTTAAATGGTTCTAAGTGCATAGGTGGTGACAACACAGCTAACAGCACGGAAAAGCAGAGTACAGAGTACTACCTTAAAAATTGTTTAACATGACATGATTATGTGACTCCGATTTTTTTTTAATGTACAGCACTTTGGTCAACAGCTGTTTTTAATTGTGCTATAGAAACAAATTTGACTTTAACTCTGTAAAGTTTTTACTGCAAACAACTTTTGTAATTTTTATAATGAGTTGGGACAAATTTTTGCAGAGAAAGAAAAATGCAGCATTACAGCAGCTAGTCTTCATAACTACCATGAACAACAACAAAAACAAGCATTGATGGCTAAATTATAAAGACTATACCTGCAGTAATGGTAAAAAAGAAGTTGCCTGCTGTTAAGTCTATGGTTTATACAAATTAGAACATAATAAAAATAATTTAAAAAAATAAACTATTAAAAATAATAGTAAAAAATTATCTGGTACCAGGTTCTAAAATGATCTAAATACAGCCTCAGATTAACAACAATTCATGACAGATTATGCAGTTTCATAATCAGTTTTTTTTAACCAAAAGTAAATCAAAATATATGGTTTGTTAGAAAGGGTTGTCAGCAGAAAGTCTCCTCTCTATAAAAAGACCACAGCTTAGGTTTGCAGAGTTGCATCTGAACAAAACACAAGACCTCTGGAACAATGTCTTTTATACAGATGAGATAAAAGTTAAGATGTGTATCCCCAACGGCCTGCAAACCTCAAATAAACTGTGATGGCTGTAAACAATTGTGGGCCATAATTCCTCCAATGATCTGACAGACTGATAAAGTCATCCAAAAAAAGATAACTTCAAGTTATTGCTGCTGAATGTTGCTCTGCAAGCTATTGAATTAGGGGTATTCTTAGTTTTCCACTCACTGCTTCTGCTTTTTGGCTTAGTTTGTGTCACACAGATGATGACAAAGTGTAATATGTTGTGCTGTTGTTCATCTCAGGCTGTATCAAACTAAGTTTAAGGCCCACTAAGACCAGAGGATTTTTTTCTTCATGTCCTGACACGTAAACCTTGGAATTAAGG
Organism: Neolamprologus brichardi; assembly: GCF_056152115.1. NCBI lineage: Eukaryota > Metazoa > Chordata > Actinopteri > Cichliformes > Cichlidae > Neolamprologus > Neolamprologus brichardi. The sequence continues at coordinate 33,029,707 of NC_142108.1, read as the reverse complement.
CATACCTCATTTTTTTTTTTTTTTTTTTTTTTTTACCATGACTTAAAATAAATAAATGCAAATATATGCAAAGCTCTCCGAAAACGCAGCACTAAAAATGTGTTTAAAAAGAAAAATTATATGCCCAAACTAGCAGAAATACCCATTATATTTCACATTTGTAAAAGGGTAAAATAAATATCTGAAAGGTGGGAGAGGTTACGGTAAATACTTTGAAACAGCATAAAAACAAACTATATTCCCATTGACCATGGATTAAACTAATAATCTATGGTAAAGTTCTTGAGATACTTTGTGTGGCTTTCACCAAAACAAGTCATAAATGTTTCTGTATCGTATTTACCTATTAGTGATATATACTGACGAGCATGTGACAACACCACAAACATGACTCACCTGGGACATTTCGGATCTTTAACCTTTTGAAACGCAGAGGTTGTATGCGACCCAAGTTTAAACGTAAAAATTAAGAAATAGACATACTGTATATTTTCATGTTAACCAGAAACACCGATACAGACATTTTATACGTCCTATCAAACCTCAGATGTTCATTCGTCAGGAGATTCATCAATCTCGCTACATAGTTTCCGACATACACGTCGTCACATTTTAATTTACAGCAGTAAGTAGTTACTGAATGTACTGCTGAGATGTCCCCTCACCGTTAATATGCCGTTCAGTGGATTAAAAGCAGACTTTTAAAATAAAACAGGAGCTCGTTTTAAATAACAAAACGTCACATAATACATTTAATTCGTTTAAATTTAAACTGGACCAAAAATAATGGGACAAAAAAAAAGAATTTATTTTCTTGTTAAGTTTTATCGGAGCTATGCAAACTTTATAAACTGCGACATTAAAACCGTTTTGAAAGTGTTAATAAATATTTTCGCCAATAAAATTTGGTATTGTTTACGCCCACAAATATAATGAACCAATTAGCAACTTTTTAACTTTTTTAGACGGAAAGCGATACACTTACCAGACCGTTGATTCAATAAGCGACTCTTTACGCTAGCCACATGTGTATTTGATTGACAGCTACTGTCATCCAATAGAAAGTCACTGCAGTGAAACCGCCTACAGTTTGAAGTCGGGGGAAAAAATATCATCCGTCTGACCATATCGTAAAATTAATGTAGTAGGCCTCGCTGTTACAATGGAAGGAAAACTAATCAAATAAAACAATTTTCTCTGTCAAAAAAGACAGAATAACTTATTATAAATGTGTCAACATGTATTTTATTAATTTCGGACGTCATTTTGTAGTAGGATATAGCATTTAGGAACATTTGAATCGAGAAAAAACACAATAAATCTTGATTATTTGTTAACTTTGGAGAGATTTTTTTGTGGAACTTTGAAGTAATTTAGAGATGTAATGCTTTGCATTGGATTACTTTCTCTAATATCTCAAAGCCACTTATGTATATCAGTATGAAACTTGGCACATTTATTGTAGACAAAATGAAGATGATATCCTGTAAATTTCAGCCTTGTAGCCCTCATAATGACTGTTTAACTTTCTTTATTATATGAAGTAAAAGCTTAAAAACATCAAGGCTTCAGTCATTTACTGTATAATCATCCAACAAATGATCTGCTTTAGAGCTAAAGGTAAAACTAACACACTATATTAAATGTCTCAGATTTTACTTCAGATTGATGAAACGGGTAGGTATCAGCTATTTATGGTTTGGAAATTATTTGAATGTTTAGCCTGATAGCTACAGAAATGCAGAAGTGCACATGACTGTGGGAGGCTCTAACAAGTTAATACGGGCTCTGAAAAGGGGGGAAAAATACAACAGACACAGATGTTAGAGGGGACTGTGTTACCATCAAGTTGGCAGTCATATAAAACTGGAGAAAATAAACTCAGAAGTGTTAACTTTATTAATAGAGACATTTATGTAATTCTAAACTTAAAAAAGGCACATAGACAGATTTCATAAATTTCCTGATATATGTATGCAAGAGGCTAGTTTAGAGTCATGGATGGATTATAATGACACAGTCAGAAAATTATTTGAACAACTGATATATTGGGAGAAGTGAACATTTATTTAAGCTGCATCAACAGAGATCCGTTTTAGTTTAGTGACGACTGTCTGGACACCTCAGATTTCTAATAAGTAGACAGGTGCAGGACCAGCATGCACATGGGAAGGTCTCAGCTTTGTTCACTGAATGTTGCAAATATCACTGCAGGTGTGCTGTGGGAGTGAGACCCTGCCAGATGTGCATGCTGACTGTTTCATCTGTAAATAATCATCTCATTTATAACAGCACTCACCAACAACAAGCTCAATGCGAAATGTTTTGTCACTGGACTGGATTGGAAAACTGCAGGTATAGATTCCTCTGTCTTCCAGCCTAGTTTTTTTCATTTTTATGGAGGCGTTGCCATTTTGTAGCTCTTCTGGAAAATGTAAGACTCGACCTTTGAACTCCTCATCTTGACCTCTACTATATGTGCCGGCATCATACATGAAGACCTCCTTTCGAGGAACTGTTCCCTCTTTCTTCCAGACAAACAGCATTTTCTCAATGTTCTCATTGGTGTTGAGGGAACAGGGTAAAATTACATCATCATCTTCTTTCACAGTCACTCTGGTCACAGGTGTCCCTGAAAGATAACACATAAATTAAACAGTGTATTCACATACAGAGTGATGAGGATGGAGGAAAAGTCAGATATGAGAGAGGGGCAGCAAATCAGAAGAAAGTTCACTCTGATTTTCATCAATTATGAACATCTTTATTTTTTTCCCAACAAAAATCCTTTTAGTTTACTTCATCTTCACATTTTTCCCATTATCATCATGGTCTCACCGGTAGCCCCTCAGTGTGAGAGTGGCTGGTTTAAATGGAGGCTGAAGGAGCTGAAGAGCTTGTTTCAGAGAGGATGAGCTCAGAAGCTGCACCAAGGCCCAGTCTGAGATAAACAAGGATCATTGTGAACTGTGAATCCTGCTAAACTGTTCCAGTCATGTCCAAGAATAAAATATGGAGCTGAGAATGAGTATAGCTCAACTTTACTTCATGTATTACATTCTTGTAAAATGAACAAGGTCCATTAGACAGTAGAATGTAGAATTATCCTGTTATCTTTAAATAGAAATATAAGAATATTCTTAATGATTTTCTAATCTCAAAAATTCTGAATCCTCAGTTTTTTAACTGTAACAGTTATCTATAATAGTTTGCCAACTGACTACAGCCCTTATAGTGCAATAAGGTTTTATTTATTACACTGACTCACTGTGTGAGTCACAGTGAGTCAGTGAGCCCCCCCCATCCTCTGTATTTCTGTCTTTCTGTTTTTGGCCACAATCACAAAGTTCAATACATATGTGCCCTCTCCATCTTCCTGGATTATCTTTAGGTCCAAGCACCTGTTTTTGATACTTGGATTCATGAAGAAACACTCCTCAGCCAACCTCCTGGCATTTACTTTGCTAATGATCATTATGGCAGCTGTTAGCACGTGAGTGCAGCATTTGTGTTGTTTTTAGACTTTTAAATTATGCCTAAATTAGCAAAAAATAGTCATTTAATGTGGGTTTAAGACCCCACAAACCATCATGTTATCTCTTAATATCTATCATACAAAGGACAATAGTTCCTCAGACCCAGACAACTAGACAAATGGGTATTACTACAAGACTGAAAAAATGTGTGCAGGGGTGACAGAGGTGAAGAGTAGAGTGAACAAACAAGAGATTCTCAGAAACAGATGCGCATATACAGGACACGCTGCACGCATTACCTTAACAGGGTAGAACTTGACTTGGTCGTTCAAAAGTGATTAAAAAAAAATACAATTTAAATTAAACTACTACAGTTACCACAAAGCTACAGTGAAAGATTGCAAAAACTTTCTGACTTAGTGCAAAGATTTTCACATTTGTTTTTAAGGGGAAGTTGAACACAGGTGTAGAACTTGATCTTAATATTGTGGGCTCATTAAAAGTTGTTTAGCAAGATAAAAGCAGTTTTTTCAATATCTTATCATTTACCAGGTCACCAGTGAGCTAGCTATTTTCCACAAATTTGATCTTCACTTTCACTGTTTTGCTGATGACACCCAGTTATATCTCTCCTGCAGACCTGATTCCTCCCTCCCACCTTCCTCCCTTACAGAATGTCTATCAGAATTAAAATCTTGGTTCAGCTCTAATTTTCTAAAGCTCAATCCGGATAAAACTGAAATCCTCCTTTAACCTTTTGAAGGTGAACCATTTCTCACTCACTATCGATGACTTCACAGTTTTCCCTTCTCCTCAGGTTAAGAGCCTTGGTGTCATCCTAGACAGTTCACTTTCCTATAAATCTGACATCAATAATCTCACCCGTTCTGCCTACTTCCATCTACGCAACATTAACAGATTAGATCCCTCTCTTTCCACCCAGTCTACGTCCATTCTTGTCCACAGTCTTGTTACCTCCCGTATTGACTACTGCAACTCTTTCTTTCATGGTCTCCCCCAAAAATCCCTCCATTTACACACATACACGCCTTTCAGGGAAAGGTCTAGACAGGCATATATGAGAGGGCAGATAGAAATATAAAGGCAGCCAATGGTGGCAACAGAGGAAGGAAAGGGGTGGGGTGATGGTGGTGGGGGGGCGCTCTAGATAAATGTTTTTGTAATGTAATTGGATTGCACTTTGTCTCTACCCTAAGACCTGGCCAACTTAGCTCTTAGTGTCACTGAGGCATGCAAACCCCCTGACCATGTTAAGGTGGAAATTCCTTAGGGGGAAAACTGAAAAATAAAACAACCATAATTGAAATAAAATCTTCCTCATCAGATCATAACGACTGAAAACACGAGATTTACCTTAATTGGATGGCCTAAATCAAATATAACAATTGCCAGTATTAACAAAACTAAGAACGGTTCACATCGTGATTAAAAAAAAAATTCACCATGACATTGCCTACAATTCTCTAATTAATATGTAGAACAGAACATTTGAACTTTTCTTCTTTTTTGTCTTGTTTTAAGCTTGTTTTGTCCACAACAAGTCTCCTGTTTCCCTTTCCAAAAACTCTTACAGATTCATCCATGGGGCATGGGGCAAGATCAGCAAATTCCTCTTCCTTTTATGCAACAAAAGTGAACAAACTTTACAAAAATCGTTGAGATTACATCAGTATAGAAAACGAGGAAACTGCTAAATGTGAATTTGAAAGTGGGCGGGGCTTTGTGTCGTGGACTGGTCCTCCAGTCGGCTCTGTGCAGCAGACAGGCTAACAGAAAGAAATTGTGAGAATGGACTAGTCTCCCATTGACTGTGCAAATACAGATGTATTTTTTAGTTGTTAATTATCTGACAAGTCGCTATGATTTTAACGACAGATTTTCCTTTTGCTCTGCCCTGAAAACCTGACACCGGCTCCTTTGCATACTAACAGTGATTGGCTGTTTAGCTAGGGAAAGGGGGAGTGCTGTGTGAGCCTGCACACTAACAGAGCGAACAAGAGGTGAAACCTATCATGTCTTTTGTGCCTTTTCCAGCGGATGCTTCATCTACTGTAGTGAATCATGCCCATATTCAGTTTTGGGGTAATCTTTTATTTTCTTTCGCAACTTCTAAAAGTTTGATTTTTATAGATGAATCACCTGAGGTTAAAAACACATCACCATGGAATAATGAATTTCTCTAATAAATGATCAGAAATAATAAAGATAATGCTTTCATTTCATTGTTGAAGATGCTGCACATTAATCTGCACTCTCATTTCAACACTAAAATGTGGCTAGGTTAAACGATGTCACACCTGAACAGCGTTAAAGCTAGATCGCTCATTCGAAAAGTGACTGCGCCTGCACACATGATCAGTCTAAATCAATGAGTTTCTTACCGGATTCAGCACCAAACGTCAGTCCGGACAAAGTCAGGAAACAGAAGCTCAGAAACAGAAGTGGTAGAAGCTCCATGTCTGCAGAAACCCTCTGAGGATCAAATACGGTCACTTTTCATTCAAACGAAGCTCAGAGACACTCCCCTCTTAGCGCACTGACGCAGTAAAAAACAAAACAAAAAACACTTTCAGTTTCCAGTCTCTTCGAGCAGTCAGTTATAACTGCACTTCCGGTATAATCTGCCACATCATGATCGACTTTAAGATTTAACTTGTTTAATAACAGTGACAGTTATACAGAAACGCTGACAGGAGAAAGATTATTGAGCCGAAATGTGTTAAAGGTTAGATAAGGACTGAGATAAAAAGGAGATGAACCCCTGCTATATTTGAACCAGGAGGGTCAAAATAAATCAGAATCAGAATCAGAAAGGTTTTATTGCCAAATGTTGAGCAGGTTTACAACATTAGGAAAATGCTGCGGTACTAATACAAAACATACTGTAAGACAACACTTAAATAAACATAAAAATAAAAATTAAAAGTGCTAAGCAGATTAATGTATACATGAATGCAGGTGATGATCAGTGCAAAAATGGAACAGATGCAGAGAGCACTATAAGGTCATTTGTTTGTGGTGGGAACAGTGTTATGGTTATTGTTCATGAGTCCAACAGCAGAGGGGAAGAAACTGTTCTTATGGCAAGAGGTTCTGGTGCGAATGGACCGGAGCCTCCTGCCTGAGGGGAGCAGGTCAAACAGACTGTGTCCAGGGTGAGAAGGGTCAGCTGTGATCAGAGCTGCACGCCCCAGTGTCCTGGAGGTGTACAGGTCCTGCAGAGATGGGAGTCTGCAGCCAATCACCTTCTCAGCAGAGCGCACAACATGCTGCAGTCTCTGTTTGTCCCTGATGCTGGCTCCAGCAAACCACACAGTGATGGAGGAGGTGAGGATGGACTCATAGAAATGTAGAATTGCATCATCGTCCGTGTTGGCAGGTTGAATTTCTTCAGCTGCCTCAGGAAGTACATCCTCTACTGGGCTTTCTTTATGACGGAGGTGATGGTGGGCTCCCACTTAAGGTCCTGGGTGATGGTGGTACCCAGGAAGCGGAATGAGTCCACAGAGGTAATGAGGGTGTCAGTCAGGATGATGGGGGGGGGAGTGGGGCTGTGTGCTTCCTGAAGTCCACAATAATCTCCACTGTCTTCTGGGCGTTCAGCACCAGGTTGTTGTGGCTGAACCAGGACGCACTGTTGATGACGACTGTGTGCTGTTATCTTTATACCAGGTGAGCGCTGTTAAGTAGAAGTTTTACTTGATGTTGTGCTATAAAAAATGACAAAGAATGATTTTTTTATAAGAGAAAAACTAATGTTTTTATATCTTCTTGTTTTTGTTCGTTAAGAAAAGGGTAGAAATATAGCTGTCATCTCTCAGTTACCATAAGGAGGAAAATAAATAAATAAATAAAAAGTTCAGAATTATTTTCCCTCAGAATTCTGGAAAAGAAAAAAAGACATACCCACCTTTTCTTTTCCTTTGGCCCAAATCCTCATCCATAGAGAATCACATTAAAACCCAACTCTAATTTGAACATACGGGAGTCTGACAGCTGATTCTGGTCCCTGGCCAGTCGATCACTGCATGTCTCAAAAGCAAGGTCTCAACAGCCTTATTTTTCCGTTTCAAGTTGGTCAATTTCATGCATGTGGGACATACACCAAGAAGTGCAGCCAAATATTCAAATGCACACTCACAGTCACATGTGCTTATTGTGAAGACAGAAAGTTCACTAGAGTAGTGAGTAGACACCATCAAAACATGTCCTGCACACCACCCTCAGCCACGTGGACAAGAAACAGGGTAACTATGTGAGAATGCTGTTTGTGGATTACAGTTCAGCGTTTAACACAATAGTGCCCAGCAGACTGTTCACAAAGCTCAGGGATCTGGGACTCAACAGCCGTCTGTGTGCATGGGTGTTGGACTTCCTCACTGGCAGAACTCAGGTGGTGAGGGTGGGTAGATTATGTTGTGTTGATGGTGATGCTGTCTCTAACAGCATCACCATCAACACAGGAGCACCTCAGGGATGTGTCCTCTCGCCACTGCTCTACTCCCTCTACACTTCAGATTGTGTGGCCACCCATGGCTCCAACACCATTGTGAAGTTTGCTGACGACACAGTGGTGTTGGGTGCCATCTCCAACAACGATGAGGCGGCCTACATGGACGAAGTGAAGAATCTGGCATCATGGTGCCAGGACAACCACCTCCAGCTGCACGTCGGCAAGACCAAGGAGCTGGTGGTGGACTTCAGAAGGAGTCAGCACAGAGACTACAAGCCCATTACCATCAGTGGAGAGGGTGCAGTCCTTCAAGTATCTTGGTGTCCACATCTCCTCAGACCTGACATGGTCTGCCCACATTCAGGTCCAGACCAAAAAGGCTAGGCAGCGCCTGTATCACCTACGACAACTGAGGAAGTTCAGGGTCTCTCCAAAGATCCTCAGGATTTTCTATACAGGCGCTGTGGAGAGCATCCTCACACAGAACATGACATCGTGGTTTGGGAACAGCTGCGTGAAGGACCAAAAAGCTCTGCAGAGAGTGATCCATACAGCAGAACGCTGCTGCAGGATTGCTCTCCCCCCGCTTCAGGACACCTACACCAGGAGATGCCGGACTAGAGCAGCGCAGATACTGAAGGACCCGTCCCATCCTGGCAACAAACTGTTCCAACTTCTGCAATCCGGCAGAAGGTTCCGTATCATCCGGGCAAGGACAGAGAGACTCAAGAGGAGCTTCTATCCCCAAGCCATCCAGGCCCTAAACACACACACCTGCCTTCTCACATCATCTATAATTGACTGAGACAGGACTCTCCTCCAAACACCCTAAACCCATCAGCACAATGTACATTCCAAATTCCTTTAATTTTAAATATGTTTATATTGTCTATTCTGTAAAATAGTCAGATGTCTATTCATATTAATGTACAGAATTCACCTGCTTGCTCCTACTACTGCACATTCACCCAATGTATATACTCTCTCTCTCTCTATATATATGTATATTCTTCCTCTACCCCCCCCCCCCCCCCATTTTTGCACATGTTGAGGAGGGTGTCAGGCTACATTTCACTGTGTGTTATACTTGTATAACTATGCATGTGACAAATACTAAACCTTGAACCTTGAGCACTCATAACAACAAACCAAATCAGTTACTTTACTCTCAGCCAACTGAACATGGACATTTTGAAGAAGCTAGCAATGAAAAAGTAGATAAAGTAAAACTGTCTAGCTCAGAGGAAGCCTCAGTATGAGCTAAGAAGAAAATAGCAATCCAGTGTGTGAAAAAGAGAAAAGGGACAGTGTCCTGTTATCTGGTGAAGTTATAAAAAGTTATAAAAATTAAGTACCCGACATTTGTTTTGTTCTTTAAATCTATTGAATCTACACCTTTTTAATTTTGCCGTTCTGCTCCCCTCACCACCTGCTTTAGATTCCTCTTGTTCTCCACAGTACAGCAGTTAGTGGTGGGTGGATCCATCCACATATCGATTGTATTGATGCCAAGTCGGCATCAGTATTGGATCGATATGAGCCTGCTGAGATCGATTCTTTACTTTAAGCTCTGCTCTTGTTTGTAATGCTGTGGTTTCGGCCAGGTCGCCGGACCCGCCGCTCCTGTGTCAGTGCAGAGCAGGCACACTTTGTTCCCCCTCCCCCTTCTTGTGTTTAGATGTTACACTGTCAGGTGACGTGACTTAGACGCTCTAGGGGTTGTTAAGTTGTTTACATATTATTTATATTTTCACCAGTTGTTGTTTTTGTTGAGAATTTTAATTGTAATTTTTTGTATTATAGTTTCTTAACAGTACTTGTTAGTTTTAATTTGCTTACTGGTTTACTGCGTGTACTTTTTATTCAAGATTTTTCTAAAATAAAACCAAACAAATTGATAACTGTAAACCACACAACAGTCCCAATGACATTCTCATGCTTCACAGCATCATTTATTCTTACCATAATCACACGGTTGCCGTAACAGTACATTCAACGGCTGCAGCTCTCCTGCTGGTCCGGTGGCCACCCATGTGGCAAGCAGCAGCGGCGCAGCAGGCATGGAAGTGAGCTGGGGCTCACAGGCAGCTGAGCAGGCGGTCAGGGTGCAGGACCACGCAACGTGCTGGCCTCTGTTGGAAGACAGGCTGGACAGCATAGCACGTTGCCCTTTGGCGTGGCAGACATCTACCTTATTTATTATCCGTAACGGTGATACTGTCCCATATTTACTTGGTATCGGATCGATACCAGAATATGCAGTATCGCACATCACTAACAGCAGCTGAACCAGAGTGCACAGCAGTAGGTCAGAAGGCACTCGATGGTGGAGCGGTAAAAGTTTACTAGCAGTCTCTGGGGTAATTGGGCCTGATGCAGCTTCCTGAGAAAATACAGCCTTTGTTGTGCTTTCCCTACCTGGTGGGAAATCTTTGTTTGAGTCTTTTGGCATCTATGAACCTCAATGTGCTGCCCCAGCATGCAACAGCATAGAGGATGGCACGGGCCACAACAGACTCATAGAAAATCCTGTGCATTTCTGACAAATATTAAAAGACCTCAGCCGCCTCTGAAAATAGAGACAACCCTGGCCCTTCTTGTAGATTGCAGGGGCATTTTTAACCCAGTCTAGGTTATTATCTATTATTTATAGTCCTCCACAATGTCCACATCAACCCCCTGGATTGAAACTGGGTTCAAGGGTTTCCTGGTTAAACTAAAGACCACAACCAGTTCTTTGGTCTGTGGTTGACAAAGGAGTCAACCACAGCCCGTTACTCTGACTCATTACCCCTGCTGATGCAACCAACCACTGCAGAGTCATCAGAAAACTTCTAAAGATGGCAGGTGGCTGAAGTCTGTGGTGTAGAGGATCACCTTGTCAGACACACAATGTTGAAGACGCTCCTATTGTGGTCTTCCTGTCAGGTAAACAACAATCCAGGACACAACAGACAGGCATCCACCTGCATCACTGTCAGTTTATCTCACAGGAGGTTTGGCCTGATGGTATCGAATGCACTGGAAAACTAAAAAAAACATGACCATTGTTAAATACCCCAATTCTTTGATCTGCAGCAAGCTGTCCCTATCTAAGGCCAAGCAAAGACTCACAGCCTTGGCCAGCCGTTTGAAGAGGTACACCAGAGAGATCGATGGCAGGAGAATAAACCAGCTGTTCTCCACGGAACCAGCCAAGGTATACTCTCAGTGGCAGGGGAACAATATGAAAACAGCACCACCAAGGCTGGAAACGGAGCAATACTGGAAGAGCATTTGGGAGAAGGACCTCCCTGAAGAGGGACCAGTAACCATCACAGTGGCAGACATCCAAGAAAGAGTCTCCAGTATGACAAGATGGACAGCACCAGGCCCTGACATGGTTCACGCCTACTGGCTGAAGAAGCTGACTGCACTCCACAAGTGTCTGGCAGCACAAATGAACCAGCTGCTGGTTGATGAGAGACACCCAGAAAGGCTAACTGAAGGCCAGACAGTCCTGACCCTGAACTGAAGGACCCCCAGAAGGGACCGGTCCCCTCCAACTACCGACTGATAACCTGCCTCAGCACCACATGGAAGCTCCTGTCGGGCATCATAGCGGCTAAGATGAACAGGCATATGGGTCAATACATTAGTGGAGCACAGAAAGGGCTTGGCAAGAATACCAGAGGCAAAAAACCCAGCTACTGGTAGACCGAGTAGTCGCTCGAGACTGCAAGACCAGACTGACCAACCTGTGCACTGCCTGGATTAATTACAAGAAGGCCTATGACTCAATGCCCCACAGCTGGATCCTGGAATGCCTAGACCAGGTGTCAGCAACCTTTAAGACCCAAAGAGCCGTTTGGACCCGGTTTCCACGCAAAAGAAAACACTGGGAGCCCCCAAATACTTTTTGACATCTAAAATGAAGATAACACTGTATATATTGTTTTTTACCTTTATGCTTTGTTTGAAAAACTAAGGTGTGTTGCTTATTAAATCCATGAAGTGCTACAGAGAAAATTACATTTTATTTATGTAATGAAAACATTTTGAACTCTTAAAGAAATATAACAAAAGGAAAGACACCCAGCTGAACTAAAATGATCCAGCAAACAAAAACTGTTATATCACCTTTGGGCTTTTGGAGCCTTGACCTGACTTTTAAAAAATAATTGGAAAAAAAGCACTATGCTGCTAAAAAAAAAAAAAGAAAAATAGATATTTGCAAAATTCTGCCTAAATATGTATTTTACCCGGTTAATGTGTGTAGCAGGGCGTGGTCTGCAGCGCCGCTGCAGGGGAGGCCGACGCACCTTAGCTGCACCCGCAATCACGCACTGCGGTCAAGTGAGCCCTCACTTACGAAGTCACAGTCAAGCTAGCCGCACCGCCAGCCGCACCGAAAATGTGGTTGCACTACTCTTACGCATATTACGGTATGGGTGAAGCCCGGTTTAGAAACGCAGTCTTTTGTGTCCTGGCACTATTTTACTTCACAATCCACTCCCAGTTTTATTGTATCTCCACTTTTCCCCCTGTGATCCACAGCCCAAATTACTGTATGCTCCAGAGAAAATTAACAATAAAATTTACACAATTTACTCTACTGTACTTTTAATGTCCTCATCTTTGAGCTCAGATTACAGGAAACTGTAAGAGGTGACGCAGATATTTCACTGGATTCTGACTCTGGGTGACCCCCACTCTTCACCCTGTGATCCACAGAAAAAATTACTGTACGGTTTTCCAGAAAATTGATAGTAAACTTAACACAATTTACTGTACTGTACTGTACATATTGACATCTTTGACCTCAGATTACAGGAAAACTGTAAGAGGTGACGCAGATATTTCACTGGATTCTGAATCTTGGCCATCTCCACTCGTCACCCTGTCATCCACAGCAAAAATTACTGTATGGTTTTCCAGAAAATTGATAGTAAACTTTGCACAATTTACTGTACTCTATATATTCTCATCATTGACCTCAGATTACAGGAAAACTGTAAGAGGTGACGCAGATATTTCACTGGATTCTGACTCTGGGTGACCCCCACTCTGCACCCTGTCATCCACAGCAAAAATTACTGTACGGTTTTCCAGAAAATTGATAGTAAACTTTGCACAATTTACTGTACTGTACTCTATATATTCTCATCTTTGACCTCAGATTACAGGAAAACTGTAAGAGGTGACGCAGATATCTCACTGGATTCTGACTCTGGGTGACCCCCACTCTGCACCCTGTCATCCACAGCCAAAATTACTGTCCGGTTTTCAAGAAAATTGATAGTAAACTTTGCACAATTTACTGTACTGTACTCTAAATATCCTCATCTTTCACCTCAGATTACAGGAAAACTGTGAGAGGATATTTTCACTGGATTCTGAATCTAGGCCATCTCCACTGGCCTAGAGACCTGTGATACTTCTTGCAGGCCTTTCAGACTGATCTGGTAAGAGCATTTGGTAATCGGGCCTACAACAGGCCTGTCATGTTCATGTGTGATGGATCCCTGGTACTCCTCCGATCCATTTCCATGACATTCTGCAGAACAAGTCTAGAGGATCTGCTTCATAAGTACTATGTCTTACTGAGTGGCCAGCAATTCAACATTCCCATTCTTCATCGATGTTTGAGCCATGTCATGAAAAATGCCAAGGACCTTTGTAAAAAACATTTATATCAATAATTAAAAAAAGAATACAAGATTTGTAATGTAAAGGTCCTACTAACAGTGATTTCATTCATTCATTTTCCCAGCATTCCAGAGAACTACAGGCTTGGAGTGCATGTGTTTGGGCTCCTTGCATGCTGTGATAATTTAACAGACATGGATGATGTTGTCCATAGTGCAGCAATAGTGTTTTGCAGTCCTTGTAGTGGAAGGAACGTAACAAAACACTACAACAACTTGAAAATCCTTATGCAAAAACGAGGGACCCTGGATTTGGATGAAAAGACTGTGATTGCTGAAGATTACAAGGTAAGCCAAGATTTATTTTTTAAGTAACCATATTAATAACTTTTTTACTTGTGTCTGTTGCAAATGAATTAATGAATTCACATTATTTAAAAAATATATATTTTAAACCACAATAACATTTTACATAATTAATTTTTCTTTGGTTTGATAACTTGCTGAATACAGATATATATCTGTTTTACAGACTGATGTTCAGAATGCCCCCTTGAAGACCCATTTCCAGGCAATTGTTGACAATGCAACACTGGACTGTGAGGGCGAAAGAAACATCTTTCATGCACCCAAATTTATTGCCGGTCTGGTAAATCACCTTGCAACTTTGTGGTCATCAATGATGCTCGGTACGTTTTTTTATTTGTTGTATTACTATCTTAAATTGTCAGTTATTCATTAATGTAAATGTGCTAAATGTTGAATTATCTATTTTAATTATGTTTTTTAATTACTTGTATTCTCCTTAGGGGATCTTGGACGTCATGGTACTGGTCCTGCTTACCAGCAGCTCAGTAAACTCTATGGTGACATTCAGCAATCCAAGAACCAGGTATCATAGCGAGAAGGATAAGTGAAAAAGAAACATAAATTGTACATAAATGTACAATACATAGATACTGACTTAATCAATGTACTATTGCATTTAAGAATTTTACACAAGACAACAGAACCCAAGGAATCATGGAGAAAAGCCAGTGGGATTTGAAAAAAATCCGTATCCAGAGAAGGAGACTGACAAGGCTTGATGACTTTGTGGAAATTTATCAAAAAATGCACGATGCCCTTCTGCTTGAATATGCAGACATGAAAAAATCAAGACAAAAGGTATGAATAACTTCCTAATAATGAAAATTGTGTTTTATACAACAAGAACAAGAAACTGAGAAAAAGTGAAAACATTTGGCTATGACTATAGAATTAAGAGATGATCTTAAAAGTCTTTTTGTGTGGAAATGGAGAAATGGAAAGACAAACGCAATAAATGAAAAGGTGTGTACGTGTCACCGTTAGTGACAGAACTGCCACTGAAGAAAAAGAAAACTGAGGTAAGTCATCATGTTCCCATTATTTTCAATAATTAAATCTTGTGATGTCCTCCTGATTGCCATACTCCTTTTGTCCTCTGGGGTAAAGCGTCTGCTTTGACTTGATAAAGCATGAATTATAAATTATCATCCGTCTCCATGTTTCAATGTTTTATCAAACTGTATTCCAACTGATTACTTGAAATCTTTATGTGTTTTGACATTGTATTACACCTAGCCATGGGCCTTAGTGAACCCCCACTTTAATGCCAAAAAATGCATGTCCATAGGTGACATAAGTGCAGTAGGAAGCTCAGGTCTTTTGCTTTTTGCTGGTCACACCATGTACAGCTTTGTTTTCAGCAGTTGTAGGCCAAGGGCATATGAATTAAACAAGCTTTCAAGGCTGATTATTGTCTTTTGGAGACCTACTGTATTAAGCACAGCTCGCGTGCACTGACTGCAGGCAAGCAAGTTTGCAATCATACACTAGCATGTTCTCTGTACAACTGGACCGGGCATCACATACTGACGATGTTTTTATCTCATAGTTCCTCTGTTTACTTGGGACGTAATGTTGGACAGAGTCCTTTAAGGGGACTAGGCACTCATACACAGTCACATCAGTTCCTGTGTGTTACACCAACAGCAGGACAGATGCTCACTCGTTACATACATCTCAAATCAGAACAAGTTTGTCTCATTCATGACCATATTCTTTTGTATATTATATTCTATTATATAAAGTCATTCAAAAATGTTATCTGTTAACAGATAAAAGGGAAGACCACTGTTCAAACCTTTAAACAGGAACAGCACAAACAATATGATGCTCGTCAAAACCAGGTATTTTTAGAAATGTTTTTAATGTCTACATTTATGTTTTTTGTGTTATTGTCATAAATGACACTGAAAATTGACAAGTGTCTATCTTTGTAGGATGAGAGCCAGGAACAAATAGCCGTTTGCCCAAAAATAGCAACATACATGGCTAATAAGGCATCGGTCACAGTATGGAAAAGTGATTTATGTGCCTTCAAAGTGGATGCAATTGTTAATGCAGCTAATGAAAGTCTCTCTCACATGGGTGGACTTGCAAAGGCACTGTCTGCTACTGGAGGACATACTATCCAAGCAGAGAGTGATCTCTTCATTGCCAAAAATGGCAAATTAAAGGCTGGACAAGTTGCAGCTACCATAGCAGGCAAACTACCTTGCATGAAGCTGATTCATTTGGTAGGCCCGTGTCTGCAGAATAACCCCACAGTGCACATGATATCCCATGCAAAGTAAATTTTAACTAAAAGTATTTTGTCTGTGAAGGTTCTCAGTCATCCAGGTCATCGTAGTCAAAGGAGCTTGGAAAGAAAAGCGTCTGGACTTCTTTAAGTTGCTTGAAGATGTTTCACCTCTCATCCAAGAAGCTTCTTCAGTTCTAAGGTCAAATGGTGGGGAGTCCCAGATTTAAACATAGTGGGAGTTTCCCCCCAAAGAGGGACAAAAGGACCCCCTGATGATCCTCTAATCGCCTGAGCCAAGGTGTGAAACTGGGTGTGGGTCCCAATCAGAAAACTGAAACCCTGGCTGATTGGGACCCACATGTACATACTTTTAATGCTTACTTATTTTAATGTAAGATCTTCAAGGGGGCATTCTGAACATCAGTCTGTAAAACAGATATATATCTGTATTCAGCAAGTTATCAAACCAAAGAAAAATTAATTATGTAAAATGTTATTGTGGTTTAAAATATATATTTTTTAAATAATGTGAATTCATTAATTCATTTGCAACAGACACAAGTAAAAAAGTTATTAATATGGTTACTTAAAAAATAAATCTTGGCTTACCTTGTAATCTTCAGCAATCACAGTCTTTTCATCCAAATCCAGGGTCCCTCGTTTTTGCATAAGGATTTTCAAGTTGTTGTAGTGTTTTGTTACGTTCCTTCCACTACAAGGACTGCAAAACACTATTGCTGCACTATGGACAACATCATCCATGTCTGTTAAATTATCACAGCATGCAAGGAGCCCAAACACATGCACTCCAAGCCTGTAGTTCTCTGGAATGCTGGGAAAATGAATGAATGAAATCACTGTTAGTAGGACCTTTACATTACAAATCTTGTATTCTTTTTTTAATTATTGATATAAATGTTTTTTACAAAGGTCCTTGGCATTTTTCATGACATGGCTCAAACATCGATGAAGAATGGGAATGTTGAATTGCTGGCCACTCAGTAAGACATAGTACTTATGAAGCAGATCCTCTAGACTTGTTCTGCAGAATGTCATGGAAATGGATCGGAGGAGTACCAGGGATCCATCACACATGAACATGACAGGCCTGTTGTAGGCCCGATTACCAAATGCTCTTACCAGATCAGTCTGAAAGGCCTGCAAGAAGTATCACAGGTCTCTAGGCCAGTGGAGATGGCCTAGATTCAGAATCCAGTGAAAATATCCTCTCACAGTTTTCCTGTAATCTGAGGTGAAAGATGAGGATATTTAGAGTACAGTACAGTAAATTGTGCAAAGTTTACTATCAATTTTCTTGAAAACCGGACAGTAATTTTGGCTGTGGATGACAGGGTGCAGAGTGGGGGTCACCCAGAGTCAGAATCCAGTGAGATATCTGCGTCACCTCTTACAGTTTTCCTGTAATCTGAGGTCAAAGATGAGAATATATAGAGTACAGTACAGTAAATTGTGCAAAGTTTACTATCAATTTTCTGGAAAACCGTACAGTAATTTTTGCTGTGGATGACAGGGTGAAGAGTGGAGATGGCCAAGATTCAGAATCCAGTGAAATATCTGCGTCACCTCTTACAGTTTTCCTGTAATCTGAGGTCAAAGATGAGGATATTAAAATTACAGTAGAGTAAATTGCTTGAAGTTTACGATCAATTTTCTGGAAAACCGTACAGTAATTTTTGCTGTGGATGACAGGGTGAAGAGTGGAGATGGCCTAGATTCAGAATCCAGTGAAATATCTGCGTCACCTCTTACAGTTTTCCTGTAATCTGAGGTCAAAGATGAGGATATTAAAAGTACAGTAGAGTAAATTGTGTAAATTTTATTGTTAATTTTCTCTGAATCATACAATAATTTGGGCTGTGAATTACAGGGGGAAAAGTGGAGATGAACCAAAACTGGGAGTGGATTGTGAAGCAAAATAGTGCCAGGACACAAAAGACTGCGTTTCTAAGCCAGTCGGCACCGATACCGTAATATGCGTAAAAGTAGTGCAACAACATTTTTGGTGCGGCTGGCGGTGCGGCTAGCTTGACTGTGACTTCGTAAGTGAGGGCTCACTTGACCGCAGTCAATCACGCCTCGCTGCCTTAACGTCTGTGCTATCTTTGCTGTTATGTTGGTGTGTGTCGGGCTGTGAGCTGAAAAGCTACAGCCGGCTGTATGCGTACAGTAACTGTGTGTGAAAAGTGGTCAATAGCGTGTTCATGCAAACATCGTCGGGTCTGTCGTGATATGTTTACAATAAGACTTATGGTCCCGAACCTCTGAACAAAGTGTCTGCAAATCGGGGCTGTACGAAGTCACTTTCATCTTTACGCAGGACTGTAAGCTGTCATGTGAAGCGTGAGCGATGTTTGTTTTTAACATAGTTCACGGTGGAGAAGAGCTGCTGACATAATGTGGATCTGAAGATCCATAATTGGCCTACCTGGGGTTGAAAGTCTCGATAAATGCACGGCGTTTAGACGGGTATACCGGCTTCCTCAGAGGCATCTGATGGAATTCAATTCAATTCAATTCAATTTTATTTATATAGCGCCAAATCACAACAAATGTCGCCTCAAGGCGCTTCATAGATACAGAGAAAAGCCCAACAATCATATGACCCCCTATGAGCAAGCACTTTGGCGACAGTGGGAAGGAAAAACTCCCTTTTAACAGGAAGAAACCTCCGGCAGAACCAGGCTCAGGGAGGGGCGGCCATCTGCTGCGACCGGTTGGGGTGAGAGAAGGAAGACAGGATAAAAGACATGCTGTGGAAGAGAGACAGAGATTAATAACAGATACGATTCAATACAGAGAGGTCTATTAACACATAGTGAGTGAGAAAGGTGACTGGAAAGGAAAAACTCAATGCATCATGGGAATCCCCCGGCAGCCTACATCTATTGCAGCATAACTAAGGGAGGATTCAGGGTCACCTGGTCCAGCCCTAACTATATGCTTTAGCAAAAAGGAAAGTTTTAAGCCTAATCTTAAAAGTAGAGATAGTGTCTGTCTCCCGAATCCAAACTGGAAGCTGGTTCCACAGAAGAGGGGCCTGAAAACTGAAGGCTCTGCCTCCCATTCTACTTTTAAATACTCTAGGAACAACAAGTAGGCCTGCAGAGTGGGAGCGAAGTGCTCTAATAGGGTGATATGGTACTACAAGGTCATTAAGATAAGATGGGGCCCGATTATTTAAGACCTTGTATGTGAGGAGCAGGATTTTGAATTCAATTCTGGATTTAACAGGAAGCCAATGAAGGGAAGCCAAAACAGGAGAAATATGCTCTCTCTTTCTAGTCCCTGTCAGGACTCTTGCTGCAGCATTTTGGATTAGCTGAAGGCTTTTCAGTGAGTTTTTTGGACATCCTGATAATAATGAATTGCAGTAGTCCAGCCTGGAAGTAATAAATGCATGAACTAGTTTTTCAGCGTCACTCTGAGACAGGATATTTCTAATTTTAGAGATGTTGCGCAAATGGAAGAACGCAGTCTTACATATTTGTTTAATATGTGCGTTGAAGGACATATCCTGGTCAAAAATGACTCCAAGGTTCCTCACAGTGTTACTGGAGGCCAAGGTAATGCCATCCAGAGTAAGAATCTGGTTAGATACCATATTTCTAAGCTTTTCAGCGCCGAGTACAATGACCTCAGTTTTATCTGAGTTAAGAAGCAGAAAGTTAGTGGCCATCCAAGTCTTTATGTCTTTAAGACATTCCTGCAGTTTAACTAATTGGTGTGTGTTATCTGGCTTCATGGACAGATAGAGCTGGGTGTCATCTGCATAGCAGTGAAAATGTATGCTATGTCTTCTAATGATGCTGCCTAGGGGAAGCATGTATAATGTAAACAGAATTGGTCCTGAGAGATGTTGAGATGATGTGTTGAAGACAACACACTGCTCAGTGGACCATTTCTTGAGGCGAAAGAAATGCATTGAGGCGACTGTTGTTGTGATTTGGCGCTATATAATTAAAATTGAATTGAATTGAACCATTACACATTTATTCTCTCACAAAATTACTTCTAGAAGGGAGATGCGTCCTGCATGACATCGTCCCGCGGATCTCAAAATGGTGACGCGCGCTAACAGTTTTTATTAACAGCTATCCCATTCTAGTCTAAATAACAGGGCTACACAGCCATTCAGTAGTCACGTTGTATGGCGTACTCAGAGGTTATTGTCTATTAGCTGCAACACATATTTTCTCAGCTCCTGCGAGGCTGCGACCTTGCCCTACTCCCTTCTAGTAGATTTCCACTAGCAGATGGTTTCCTGTTATCAACAAGCGTGGGTGAGAGTCTACTGCAAACTTACTTAGAAGAGAATGACACGCTGTAAGAGACTTTATTATTCAGGGCTGTGTCCACTTAATACTACACTATATAATTATATGACACTTATTAATAAAAAGCATAGCATTATTGAGGCACTTCAAATAATTTAATCTCAACACTACTAAATTAAATTCTGTTTTATTGCCATTAAGTTTAAGAAAGTTGTGAGTAAACCAGACCTTGATTTCACTTAAATAGTCATTAATGTCTTATCTTATCTTATCTTAGCTCAGCTCAGCTCAGCTTAGCTTCACCATCTGCAAAAAACTGCATCTACAAATTGTGGAAAATTTTCAGAATAATGTTCCTCAAAGTAAGACTGTGATATCTTTAGATATCGCACCATTTACAGTACATATATGCACAAGGGACAAAGCTGAAAATTAGTATTGTTAGCCCATGATCTTCAAGCCCTCAGGGATCACTGAAATCAGTAGCGGTTTTTGATACGGGCGACACGTGCGGCATCGTGGTGGGGGGCGGCATCACGGCAAAACAAAAAACAAAAAAAATGCTCGTACTCATGCTGCCCCGACATCAGCCAGCGCATACTGGGAATGGCATAGGCACCAATCGGTTTTCTATCGCCCATTTGCTGGGAGTAAGGGTGCCCTCCGTTTCCATTATGTATTCATGATTTGAATCCTGGGTTGTGTGAAATCCCAGAAATAAACCTTAGACAAAGTGAATCTGTGAACTAAGGTGTAGGTCTATTAGGTTATGTTGTGGTGATCCTCGAGTTGGGGGATTTGTATTCATACTGGAGTGCAAAATTAAAACCAATGGAAGATGGACAAGAAAAGTTCAAAGCCATCAGGTCCTCAGTTTAGAAAAAAGAGAAAAGAAGAGGAGGAGAAACGAGCAAAAGATGCAGGTAAGCAGATGTGTGATTGGATAATGGCAGGTCATCCTGAAACAATCAGAATCAGAAAACTTTATTAATCCCTAAGGAAATTATGTGCGTTACAGTTGCTCCAAGAAGAAATGGTAAAAATAGTAACAGTAACAGACTAAACTCCAAACAATACATTATGTTACAGATTTTTAATATTAATTAGTCATTGTCAGTTGTTGATTCGTCCTGTTCTCATTGTATGACGTATTATGATGGCTGTTTGGTAGCTGTTTGCATACAATTCATACTCTCTCTCTCTCTTCATACGTGTGTGTGTTTCTCTGGTGAAATTCAGTATGGTTCCAACATCAGTTTTATGTTCATTTACAATTCTTAATATGTTTTATGTGTGTGTGTGTGTGTGTGTGTGTGTGTGTGGGCGGGGCACCAGAGGGAGTGTTCGCCCGGGGTGCCAAACAGGCTAGGACCACCACTGACTGAAATCAGTGTATGGGCTCAGTAGCACTTCCAGAATCACCTGCATCTCTAATGCTATGGGAGTGTATCAGTGTCTATGGAACTGTCAGCTTTCAAATCTGGAAAGGCTCCAAAAGTGCTGCAAGCTATATTCAGGTTTTAGATGAACATATGCTCCATCCATACAATGTCTTTTAAAGTGAAGACCTTCCTTTTTTCACCAGGACAATGCTAAGCTGCATACTGCATGAATATGAGCAGCATAACTTCTTAGCGTCCAGGTGCTGAACTGGTCTGTCTGTAGTCCAGTTTTCACCAACTGAGAACTTTTGGAGCGTCATGAAAATAAAAATACGACAAAGAAGACCCAGGGCAGCTGAGCAGCTAGAATCTTCTATCAGACAGGAATGGGACAACATTTCTCCAGGTCCAGCAGTTGTTCTCCTTAGCTTATAGATGTTTACAGATTCTTAAAAAAGACGAAGAGGGGAAACATGGGAAACATGGCCATGTTCCAAATTTGATGAAATATTGTGCTCATATTTATTATTTCTTTCAGATTTTCTCCATTTAAATATTAGATTTAAATGTTCTATAGTGAATAAAATATATGTCAATGACATCAACAAATGTTTTGGAAATTGAGGTTGATTGCTTTTGATTGCTTTGGCAAGAAATTATAATCACTGTTATTTGGTCAATAATGACATTACAATTATTTTATGCACTACTTAGCGCATTTGGTAAAATTAAGGATTTATTGTAGCATAAAAAGCATTGTTTTAATTTAGTTAACTTTAATTAGAGGTTAATTTTAATACTCTGATGTGTCAGTCATCATCATTACAAAAACTAAATAGAGATAAATATATCTTGTACTGTTGGCTTTAGTGGCCTCTCTTCCTTCTTGTACCAGTATGTACAAGAAGGAATGACAAGCATAAAATTGTCGAGTATCTTGACCAGAACAAAGTGCCAGGAAACAGGCAGCTTACAGAAACTCTGTTCGTGGCTCAAGAGTTGGGAGTTCACCTTGTAATCGGAAGGTTGCCGGTTCGAGCCCCGGCTCGGACAGTCTCGGTCGTTGTGTCCTTGGGCAAGACACTTCACCCGCTGCGTACTGGTGGTGGTCAGAGGGCCCGGTGGCGCCAGTGTCCGGCAGCCTTGCCTCTGTCAGTGCGCCCCAGGGTATTTTTATTAAACCTTCTTGGAAAAACTGCAGCCACATAGAGTCAGACTGGAAATAGGTTTGTGGAGGTTTTTCAGGATTAGAAGGTAGAAGTGAGACATCCACTAGTTTTTAGAAATTCTTCTGTAACCAATACCATCAGTATGTTTCGCAACAATAAGGCTGTACCAGCCTTGCCAGAGCTCATTGGTCTTACTCATGATGACATGTTTTTGGTGCAACACCTAGGTAATGAGATTCCTTTTTATAGCACATCAGTTGGGTCTGAACCAGCTGATATTAATTTGCACTAAGTGGCAGGATTGCTTTGTAATTATTGGTAGATTTTAACTGGTATCATTACTTTCCCTGCCATTTTGCACCTCTCTTTATTTACGTGTTCAATACTTTTTCTCTGTGTCATTTCTCATTATTACACATAACTTAATTAATGTCCAAGGTTTGATTCCTTTGCATGTGTGGATTGGATTGGTTGGATGGGCTACAGATATCTGGTATGTTAATATCAACTTCAACATTAAGTTAAATTGGTGCAGGCCTCCACAACAGTTCCAGTTTCTAATGTCGAGCCTTGGGAAAATTAATTGTCACACAAGCAGAAGAAGAGACTCCAACACTGTGGAAGTCATCTGATGAGGAAACATAACTTTAATGTCGCTGGAACATCACTAACACACAGTTGCCAACTCCTGATAGAGAAACAATCATCTTAAAACACTGTCAGGTGCTGCAGGCAGCAGCACTTCCAGTGTCTGTTTGTAATTATTGGACAACAATTTTCTCTGACATTAGATACTATTCTTTTGAAAAGTCCTGTTTTAAATAAAATAATATCTTTTACATTCTAAATGTTTCTCACACTCTGCTGTGAAATAGAAATTTACTTAAATTATGACGTACAGTTGAATAACATCTGTTTTACCTTATAAAACTTAGAACACACAAAAACCTTAAAAGTAATTGTAGTCAGTTTATTTTAATTTTTTATTTGGATGCTCACAGAAATCTTTAAGCACTTTGTGAAATAACATGGTAATGTAAAATCATCCGTTAACAGCATAAACACACTTTCAGTACAATTCCAGTACCAGTCATCAACAGGACACCTTAGACAATGGTTTAGGCCCTTAAAAAATATAAAAAATAACCATACAGGAGTATTTAGATTTAAGATCATATAAAAGACACATGCACAGCAAAGAAGGCACAATATACACTGTGTTGGGTAATACTTGAGGCATTATCCTGATTTCTGAATCCTGAAACAATAGGGACTTAATCAAGCTTGAAACTATGTAGATTTTCAAATGATAAATATCATTTCAAATGAAATAATCAAATAAATTATTATTGTAATTATCCATCTATCCATCCATTCTCTTCCAGTTATCCAGCACCTTGTGACTCTATAATAAGGATCACAGGGCTGGCAACAGAAATGTGTTCAGCTTTCTTTAAGACAGAGTGAATAAATGAACACACGATGTGGATTTTGTGTTGAAACTGACAATAACTATAATAACACTAAAAGGACTATTATCCTCATATCGTGGGTTTTCATTATTTCATTATTTAAAGATACTTCAAGCTTTACAGTAAAGCTAAACAGCAACAACAATTCCAATGATTGCAAAAATAACTGAAACAAGAGTAGCTCTAACCATCACATTCCCAGCGGTGCCACCTGAAAGACAAAAAGGAGACGTTACCCTGATGTGACACCAAATATCCATATCCTAAACATAGGTTACAACCTCTGAATTTAAAAATGTAGGTCTTTCCTACTGAGAAACTGTAAAGACAAAGTGTCAGTCATTCGTTTCCTTCACCATCAAAAAGCACTCAGAAACTGGAGCAAACTCTGACAGGAGGAGGTATGGCAGTCATCTGATTCACAACTGAATCAGAGGACAGGTTTCTGAGAGTTAACAGCCTGCGTGGCTCACAGACGGCTCACAGGACAACAGCTTCAAGCAGAGCTTAATAGTGGTTGTAGTAAGCAAGCTTCAGTTACAACTGAGAAGAAAAGACCGTTGAGTAGGCGAAAAGGATGTTTCCACAGTGTGTGGCATCAACTGTCAAACATGGAGGAGGAAGTGTGATGGTATGGGGCTGTTTTGCTTGGTATGCACCTAGTTGATAAGGGGTTCATCCTAAAGCAAGATAATGACCTGAAACATAAATCCAAGCTGTGCCAGAACTACCTCATGAAAAAAGAACAAGATGGTGAGCTTGAAAACCTGGAGTGTCCATCACAGTCTCCAGACTTAAACCCCATCGAGCTTCTTGATGCATTCTCAATCATCTAGGAAAGTAAATCTCCAAAAGTTGATTCTGTTCATCTGGACGTAGCGTTTTGTGGGAGAAACGTTTCGTCACTCATCCAGGTGACGTCTTCAGTCTCAGCTGACTGCAGGTTTCAATCTTATAAACAGTACATTTGCATAATGACTGAAACCAGCCCACTGAAGGAACAATGGGCTGTGAGGTCAGTTCCTTAATCTTAATTATGCAAATTCTCATGACCATTGATCAACAGCCACTGATCAAAACCCACTGATCAATGTCCATGAGTACCATTCACAGAGAGTTGGGGAATGGCTGCAATCACAGCATTGTAAGATGGTGACAGATGTACCCTTAGGCCCCCTCCTCGATTCAGAGATGGTCTTTCCCTTTTCACGTAAATGGCCTCCTTGACTCCGCCCTCAAACCAGCGTTCCTCCCTGTCCAGGATGTTACATCCTCACCATTGAAAGAGTGTCCACTGGCCTGTAGGTGTAAATAGACTGCAGAGTCCTGACCTGACGAGGTGGCTCTTCTGTGTTGTGCCATCCTCTTCACCAGAGGTTGTTTGGTTTCCCCGATGTATAAATCCTGGCAATCCTCCTGCACTTAACAGCGTACACTATGTTACTCTGTTTGTGTCGGGGGACCCGATCCTTGGGGTGGACCAATTTTTGCGCAGCGGTTTTTTTTTGGGGTTTAAAAAGCCACAGAGACCCGGTGTTTAGGAAAAATGTGTCTCAGCTGCTCCGATACTCCTGACACAAATGGGATCACTGCAGGTTTTCACTTGGGCAGCGGTTGTTCTTCTCTCCTGGATCAGCTGGAGCTTTCTTTAGAAGCCTTTCCAGCTTTGACAAAAGTCCAGCTGGGATAACCACGTTTACTCAGGGCCTTCTTGATGTGCTGTTCCTCCCTGGCCGCTGTGTCAGTGGGGATGGTGTTTGCTCGTCCTAATGACACCCAGTTTGTGCTCCAGTGGATAAACAGAATCAAACCTTAAATACTGATCCGTATGTGTAGGTTTACGCTACACGTCAGCTTTTAGATGTCCCCCATTACTGATGGAAATCTCACAGTCTAAGAAGGCTAACCTGCCACTTTTCATATCCTCCCTGGTGAATTTGATGTGTCGGTCCACCGAGTTAATGTGATCCGTGAAATGTGGTACGTCCTAAGATTTGATTTTCACCCAGGTGTCATCCACATATATCCCCATCGAGCTGGTTTGGGATGAACTGGACAGAAGAGTGAAAGCAAAGCAACCTAGAAGATCCACAAATTTATGGGAACTTGTGCAACAGATAAGGAAAGAACTTTCTGAAGAACATTTCATTTGTATTGTAGAAAGAGTGCCACGGGTGTGTTCAGCTGTTATATTTGCAAAAGTTAAGACTAATTTGATGAGTCAGATGTTTACAATACATTTTGGTCTATAAATGGATTCCATGACTTCTTTATTTTTACTCCAACTGATAATTTGGACTACGCTTTCAGTGCAATGAGACATTAAACTGCATAATTTTCAATAAAAAAATTGAAAAATTGTGATGTTCTGAAAATTTTGACCGTTAGTGTATATTACATACTTTTCTAGATTTCTTTTAAAAAGGCCCAACTGACTGACTGACTGCAACTGACTTTCAGACCCTTTTTTTGCACACTGAAATCTAAGACAATTTATGAACGTGAACTTTCACTGGTCTTTCTTTCCAACTAAATGAATCAGGATCTGTAGTATGGGACAGGCAGGTAAAAAAAAAAAGAGTATTGGCTATTTAAATATGATAAAAAACTTTAAGCTAACTTTAAGTCCAGTATTTGAGCACATACTAATAAAAAAAAACTTCAGATTGCAAATGACAACTAGTGACAATTTCAGAATGGTATATAGAATTTCACAATAATGCAAAAATCATAAAGCTTTTTACCTTCTAACATCAAATTCTTAGTCACAAAAATGAAGAAAATGCAAGTTTCTTTCAAATTTCATGCTGAATTTAGCAAATATGACAACTTGTATCACAAACACAAAAATATTGGTAGTCTAATCTGAATGGTACAAAATTCTGGCATTTCTAGATGATAAAAAAATGAAATAAATGAGATAAAACGGAAAATAATTTTGTTCAATATATGTATGTTTTTCATTTTCAAGACCTAGTCTACCCACTATTTCAAAACCTAATGGAACAGCCGACAGGTAATAATAAAGGTTATGTTTAAAACATACTAAGATGTTGGTTACACCGAAAGAGCTCTGAGTCATCTTAGCAAAAAAGGTGTTCATTTTTTCAGTCAGAGGGCCCGGTGGCGCCAGTGTCCGGCAGCCTCGCCTCTGTCAGTGCGCCCCAGGGCAGCTGTGGCTACAATGTAGCTGCCATCACCAGTGTGTGAATGGGTGAATGTAGTGTAAAGCGCTTTGGGGTCCTTAAGGACTAGAAAAGCACTATACAAATGCAGGCCATTTACCATTTTTACTACTTACTCTTTCTGTGCACACAGCACTATCACTCATTTATTGTGACCGATAAACATTCGGACTTTATAACAGTATGATATCACAGATGCTACTCTGCTGTGTGTCCTTTGTTTTCATGCCGAACCTGACAGAGAAGCAACAACTTACTTCTGCCAAGGATCCTGCTTGCTAACTTTTATTCCCAGGACAACAAATTGGGTGCAGATTAAACATCAAAAAGACAACAGGAACTGCTGTGTTTTGGTGTTTAGATGTGGCTGCAACCATCATTATCCTGTCTGGGCCCTATTTTAGAGTCCAGCACACATGCTTCAATCCACACACAAATACGAAGCAATTTGACCACACACGATTTATTGAATTCAGCTTCAAAAATGAGATCATTTTGACTTTTAAAAACCTTAAATATGTGTGGACAAATTACCTGATACACATGGGATCACATCGCATACCAATGTGGGTATTTGAAACAGATTTGACGCTGTCGGCTTTGCACACATCCACAAATGTAAGCTGCTTTTAAGTCCCAGTGTAAAACTGGGACATCTGCAAATCTCTCTCCATACCCTGCATCCTGTTGTCCCACTGACTGTACATTGGAGTTCGTAGCAGTGGACAAGAGTGATGCTTCCCTGTGCTTTTTGCAAAAAAGAGCTCAGAGCAGAGTCTAAAGGCTCGGTAACAATAACTGATTGTTATTGTTTGGGATTGAAATGATGCTAAAATTAATGTCACTGCTTTTCACTGATAAAACCTTTTTTTTCACTGCATATTGAACTTAGTTACCTTGTCTCTACATCTCTCGATTGTTTTACCTGCCTGAGTGTATCTCTACCTTCCTCAACAATCAGCTGTTACCGGGATGCCACTGATCAGCTGACTCTCTGCAAACAGCAAACAAAAAGTGCAGCTAGAAAACATTATCTGGCTCTTCCATCTGACTTCACTCCATCTCTCCTGGCCTCCCCATGGACCTCTTAATGCCACAATTTGTCCATACTCTCCTTCTGTCTCCTCATCTTGGCCTCACTACTCAGACTCTCTTCTACTGCTTGCGGCTCTATCAGCTCTTTTCAGCAGACATGGTAATCCTAAAATACTCTTCCACCTCACTCCTTGCTGTTCTGCTATCACCAAATTCCTTTGGGCTTCTTTGTCGTTCCCTGTTATGTACATCAAAGCTCTGGCTACAATGCTGTCTATCTGGAAGAACCCTCTACACTGTCTGGCAGCCATTCCAGTAGACAACAACGGCACCACCACAAACTTAATGGAAGCACTCTGTGCAACTTAGGAAAACTGGCTTGCATTGACAGCACCATTTCCTCCACATCTGTCTCACCACATCAGCTACCAACAGTGCATCTTTCATGCTGTTGAATGCCGCTCACTCAACAATAAAACAATGCTAATCCGTGATATCATCACTCATAGGACGATCGACTTCCTTTGCCTGACAGAGACATGGCAAAACCAGCAGGACTTTATGTCCCTCAACTAAGCCACTCCCCCAGGATTTGTGTACATTCAGAAACCTCACTCCAAGGGTTGTGGTGGTCGGTTAGCTGTTATACACCGAGCCAATATCCTGGTTAAAGTGCTGCCAGTATCCAGTGTCACCTCTTTTGAGTGTCTTACTGTCACCCTGGCTGGGTCAACACAGCTCCAGGTTGTCTTCATCTACCACACCCCTGAAGTCTTTATTGTCTTCATGTCAGAGTTGTCTGAGATTCTCACCTCCATTCGCTCCTTTTCTCCAGCCACTCCTACTTGGTAACTTCAATATTTATGTTGACTCAAGTAGGTCTTCGTTTGCCAGCAATTTCTTATCACTGCTGGACTGACTCAATTTCACGCAGTATGTTAAAGGTACCCACCCACGTCAGAGGTCACACACTGGATTCGGTTTTCTCCACTGGCACTACTGCTTCCAATCTGAAGTGCCTGGGCCTTGCTGTTTCTGACCATCTTGCTGTCTGCTTTTCTGTTCCTATTCCTGTGCCTAGGCACTAAACGTACCATTGCATACAGCAAAATTAAGGCTGTTACTACATTGGCCCTGAAAAATCTGATAGCATCTCTAGCAGATCATCAGTCTCTCTTTCCTTCTCCTTTTCTCAGTAAAATCTTGGAAAAGGCAGAGGCCACCCAAGTCTGTCAACATATGTCATAGCATGAGCTCTATGAACCCTTCCAATCTGGCTTCAGAACACCACACAGCACTAAGACTGCTCTCATTAAAATAACTAATGACCTTCTTATTGTAGCTGACTCTGGCCACATCAGCATCTGGATCCTCCTGGACCTATCTGTGCCCTATAGCACAATTTCTCACACATTACTTCTCTCCCACCTAACCAACTATCTTGGTATCACTGGTACTGTACTCTTCCGTCACACCTCTCCAACAGAACACAGTTTGTCACGAAACTGGAGGCTCCTGCTCCACCTCTGTTCCAGTTAACCTCTGCTTCCATTCCTATGCTGATGATACACAATTCTATCTCAGCACCACCTTGCCCCCCCCCCCCCCCCCCCTCCCCATCACTTGTCAACTGAAATCAAAATATGGATGTCAACTAACCTACTCAAGTGCAACAGTAATAAAAACAGAGCTGTTGTCTGTGGCCCCCAAATCCCTACTACAGAAGGTTGGTGAAATACACATTGACATAGATGGCTGCCTCATCTCACCTTCCTCTTAGGTTTGCAATCTGGGTGTCATTTTGGACTCCACTCTCTCATTCCGTGATCATGTTAAATATGTCAACAAAACAGCTTTTTTTTTCACCTAAGGAATATCTCTCGACTTCGGCCATCACTCATTTACTCTGTACCAGAGACCCCCATCCATGTCTTTGTTACCACCCAGCTGAACTACTGCAATGGGGTCCTGTTTGGAATTTCCACTAAAGCAGTGGAAGTGGAAAGAAGTCACTGGAGTCCTTCAAGAAACTTGAAGACTTAGTCTACGTAAAGAGCTGTGGCACAATGAGTCAAATATAAAACTATAAAAATGTAGCATTTCTGTTTAATTTTGTAATTTATGCTTATTTTTCACTCCTGTCAGCGTCGCTTCCTGTCTTGATTGTCTCACCCTAATTAGTATCACCTGTAATCAATTACCAAGTCCATATTCTCACTATATAAATCTCCTCTGTTCTCTCCTGAGCTGCCAGATTCACTTTGAACTCTGAACTTTTCTAGTAGTCCCTGGCACTCCTAATTGATCTATCTTTTCAAGGCTTATTGGACTGTTTTCTGGACTTTACCTGATTCTAACCTGGTGTGTTTATCTCGCTTGCTGCCTTCCTATGTATGACCTCAAGCTAACTTAATCAAAATTAGGATTTTGGACTTTACCTCGAGGAGCTGTGCCCTTCGCCTTTTCTGTGGAGGTGATACAAAAAGAGTTTTATTATTATTCTGACTGAGTATAACAGAAAGACATGATAAAAGAAAGACAAAGACTATGTTTCAGAAAAATAATCAATTTGAGAACATTTGAGGCAAAACTCATTGTGAAAAACTGGTGCAGTGGGTTAAAAAAGTTAAGCATTAAATATTATAGGTAAATATACTCTAAGGTAAAAAGATGCTTTGTACTCACAGTCATAAAACACATTATTGTGTGTTGTATATACAGAGAGTGAACATTTATTAATTTTGTATCTATAGTTAAGTTATTTAAGAATTCTTTTTTTTTCATTATTTTAATCTAGACACTCTTGACACCTCATATTTATTGAAAGGACTGACTCACTTTTGTTAACCAAAAACACTGAATTAGTGCAGTGGCTGCAGTGCCATGGGAACTGTGGGAATGACAGCATGACCAATTTAACTACAGAATAATCAAATGTTTCATGACAGCACTCACCAACATGAAGCAAGATCTCAGTAGTTCTGTCTGGAAAATTGCAGGTGTACTTTCCATTGTCAGTCAGCTTAACATTTTTGATAGTTATGTAGGCTTGGCCTTGTGTCAGTTTGTCTGAAAAATGTGAAACTCGACCTTGGAACTCCTCGTCTTGACCTATGCGGTCATTGCTACCAGTGTTATGCAAAAAAACCAGCTTTCGGCTATCTGTTTCTTCTTTTGTCCAGTTGAAAGGCTTTGACTCGATGTTACTGTTGCCATAGGGGGAACAGGATAAAGCAGCGTCTTCACCTTCTTTCACTGTTACAATTTGCCCTGAAAGAAAAAAAAAATGCAATAAACAGTATGTTCACATATAGAGTGAGTGGGATGTAAGCAAAGTTCAGTAACAAAACCAGTTGATGAACAATTTGGTCATTTGGTAGTTAATATTTTTGGTTATGTTTTATACCTGCACAGACACATTTTAGGTTGAATAATAATATCTAGTTTAATCCACCAACATCTTTATTGTATTCTGTGTTTTTGTTTTTTTTTTTTTTTTTTTTTTTTACAAATTCTAAAGATAAGTAATTTTATTTATTCATAACATCAAATTACAGTTCTCAGTGAGCATCAGTCTATTTAGGCGGATTTCTGGTATATCTTCTTCAGTCAGTTTTACAATGTGTGTGTTCTTGTCCCCTAGGAATTTCACTGTCAGTCTTTAAATCTAATATGTCAACTCTATACTCTACCCACGGTGTTATCCTAATAACAAACCGTGGGTAACACAGGAAGTCAAAGCTGTCCTCAACATGAAGAAGAAGGCTTTCAGGAGCAAAGTGAAGGAGGAGATGAAAGCAGCACAGCGGGAGGTGAAACGCTGCCTGAGGGAAGCAAACCACCTACAGGAGGAAGGTGGAGCAGAAGTTGGAGAGGAACAATATGAGGGAGTGGTGTGAAAACCATCACAGGCCACAACACCAAGAACAATACAGTGTGGGGGGGGGGGAAATGTGGAGAAGACAAACGAACTCAACAACTTCTTCCCCCCTCACCCTCACCTTTACTACAGAGCCCTCTCTCCACTCTCCTACCTCCCTCGCTTCCCCCCCCTTCCTGACACCATGACACCCTCTCCTCCAACCCCTCTCTCAACAGCAGGACATCTCCCCCCCCCTCCTTCCAATTATCTCCCAGTGTTACAGTGGCTCAGGTCAGAAGACAACTGAGGAAGCTTCGCCCCAGGAAGGCAGCAGGTCCAGACAAGGTGTGTCCGAGGATGCTAAAGGCGTGTGCTGCTGAACTTGGGGAGCCGCTACAACGAGTCTTCAATCTCAGTCTGCGACTGGGGAGAGTGCCCGCCCTATGGAAGACATCCTGCATCGTCCCGGTCCCCAAAAGGAACCGGCCCAATGAGCTGAATGACTTCCGACCGGTGGCACTGACATCACATCTTATGAAGACTCTAGAGCGGCTCTTCCTCAACCTCCTCCGATCACAGGTACACCATGCCCAGGACCCACTACAGTTCGCCTACAAGGCGGATGTCGGAGTGGAGGATGCCATCCTGTACCTCCTACATAGAGCCCACTCACACCTGGACAAGGGAAAAGGCACAGTCAGGATCCTGTTTCTTGACTTTTCCAGTGCCTTTAATACCATCCGGCCCTTCAGGAAAAACTGAACAGGATGGAGGTGGACCCCTGCCTGGTCGCTTGGATCTCCGACTACCTCACTGACAGACCACAGTACGTCAGGCTGGACATTCTGGGGATATAAGCCACTGGTGTGCATCTTGCCCAGAATGTCAGCTGGTGAACCACCCAGTCATTCCAAAAGCAACTTTGTGTGTCCTTACCATTAATGAAGGTCCAGTTGTAGCACAATGGCATGGACCTCATCACGTAATTTCAATGGAGTGCATGGGGATAACGCTTTGTCATAGTTCTAGGGGATTACCTAATAGAGTGCTCAAAACCTGCGCCGACCAGCTGGCTTCTGTGTTCAACAGACTATTCAACCTCTCCGTGACACATGACACTGTCCCTCACTGCCTGAAATCATTAACAATAGTCCCAGTCCCCAGGTCCACCACCATCAGTAGCCTCACTGACTACAGAGCCATCGCACTGACTACAGTGGTTGCAAAGTGCTTCGAGAAGCAGGTCCTAAAACACATAAAGGACTGCCTCCGACCCAGCTTCGACTCCCACCAGTTTGCCTATAAGACAAACAGGTCCACAGAGGATGCAATTTCGACTGCCCTCCACTCTGTTCTGCATCACCTGGAGAATCCTGGGATGTGTGCTGAGTCCACTCCTATACACCATCTACACCAGTGACTGCACCCCCACGCACCCCTGCAACAACATGATCAAATTTGCAGATGACACCACTCCGATGCAGCTCATCACCACACAACAGCTGACAAGAAGAGATTACAGAGGGTCATTAGAACTGCAGAGAAGGTGATCGGCTGTCCACTCTCCTCCCTGGACTTAACTGCCAGCTCAAGATGTCTCTCCAGAGCCAGAGCAGTTATAAAGCACCACCTCCAACCTAACAACCACCACCCTTCAACATCCTGCCCTCTGAAAAAAGTTCAGATCCATCAGGTGCAAAACAAATCGACTAAAGAACAGCTTTGTCCCGTGGGCTGTCAGAACTCTTAATGCAAACTAAGAGTGTGCACAGACTTCTCCAACACATCCACTCTGATGCTGCTATTGATCATCTATGTGCAATATCTCAGTCTTTCCATGTTCTGTGCAATATTTTGTTGCCTCATGTGCAATATTTTGGTCTCAGTTGAATTACCATCTCAACCCTAAATGACCATAGCCCCTCCACCCTCATTTATTTATTATATTTTATAAGTGCCCATATATACAGACCCACAATGTTTCTGTTTCAATGTTTCTTACGCATATACCATGTATATAGTTTCACTCACATATGTATACATATATCTTGCTTTTCCTTTTCTTTTCTTTTCCTTTTTCTTTTTTTCCCTCGTTGTATATGGCTTTCTCTTCTTACTTTTGCACCTTTGTGGTCCAGCTACCCAATTTCACTGTGCAAGAAACTGCACAATGACAATAAAAAGCTCTAAGTCTGTAAGTCTCTCTCTAATTATACAATTTAATATACCGAAGCAGTGCGCACCATTTTTGCAAAGAATTCACTGTTAATTTTCACAGTGAAAGACAAAGTGTTTGTATTTGTGACATGGTAGACTAACGTGCCTGTATTAATTCATCTCCATATTATTGTGTGAAGTTGCATGGGTTTGGGAGTGGTTGTATGTGTCACATTTGAGGTGAGCCAATGGCTGTAATGGGGTGGAGTAATTGGAGGCAGGTGTAGTTGATTGCACTGATATGCTAGTCTACTTGTTGCCCACACTATAAACACTGCTGTGTTGTGTCACTTAGCGTAACATTACGCTAAGTGACAAATCGTCAACATATTACGTTTTCGGGCACTCAACACTTTCCTAAATGACAACATCGGAAAACTGAGGACATATGAGAACCGTTTTGACTCAATCTACACCTGTTTGCTCTTTTTCTTAAAATCGCTTGGGAAAACACTACTTAACGTCATTAAAGTGCTGGTTCACGTTAGGAATAAGGTTATGGTTATGGTTAGGGATATGGTTAGGTTTAGGGCTGGAATACAGGGCTGGAACATCTATTACCGTGGACTGTCATTCCACTGGATTTCATCCATAACCCGGCGCGTACCATAAGAACGGCAACGGTCACCTTTCGCGTTCCTCAGGAACGCCGTGGGGCGTGACAAAACGTCGGGATGTTATGCGTCGGGAGTGAGAACGGGCTGCCCTTTGCTGCCCAATCCGACCGGGCTAAAGCTATTACAAAAGCTATTGGGGTGTTTAGCTGCAGGCGGGAGGCGGTATTCCGTTGTGCATAACAAGGGGTTTAAACTATGATGCACGTGCTTGAGCCACGCTATGATATCCCGTTGCGCGTCTTTGGTGGCAAGATTGTTCCATGTATGTATGAGCAGGAAAGGTTACAGTTATGGCTGAACTGTCCCAGGCATCTTCTGTTGCCCAAACTATAAATGGGTGGACCTCCAAGGACACGGGAAGCTACGTGACCGTGACCGCTCATTCTATCACAGCGGAGTGCGACATAATGAGCAGTGTGTATTATTGTAAGGTCTACCTTACAATATAAAGCGCCTTGAGGCGACTGTTGTTGTGATTTGACGAAATAGAATTGAATTGAATTGAGTGGTAGATAAAAAGCCCTATGTTGTACCATACATTGTTTTTATATAATTGCGTGGAATGAGTCTCGAGTTGAATGTTTTAACAGGCAAAAAATACTTCAATAAGTAAATGTTAAATTTTTGTCCTTTTTCTTTTTTTGCTGATCCGAAAACTGATCCGATCCGTGACTTAAAACCGTGATCCGATCGAATTTTTGATCCGTTGCACCACTTATCACCTCTATTTCCTCACCGCATGGAGAGAAACTGCTTCCTCATAAAATGATTCCTTATGAGACAGAGCTCAGAAGTGCAATGGGTGTCATCTTGCTTTTTAGTGTCTGCCCTCAGACACCACATTAAAAAGATAAGGAACATAATTAGACTGTGTATCATGTCTAACACATAATAGCTGTGCATAAAAATACCCGTAAGAATTCTAAGATACAAACAAAATTATTTGAGTGAAGTTCAGACTAAAGTTATTTTTTGCTTCAGTTCCAGTGAATCTGACTGCTGCAGTGTTTTATCACACACATCTTTTTTCACCAAACTGAATTTTCCAGACATCTGACTGCATTTCTTTATTGTCCTAGTCTGTATTGCCTTTTATGTCTTTTAGTTCATGCTTTTAATTATTTAACCCTTTGTTTCTGTGCAGACATTACTCTTTGGATTCAGTCTGAGCACATATTCCGATTTCTAAAAAAAAAAAAAAATCAAGTATAATGATTAAAATGCCACTCACCATTCAAATGTACATTGATTTCCTTATATATCTGATGGTGGATGTCCTTCTGTGTGGCAACGCAGCGATAGCGGTCGTTTTTTTTCACAGTAGTTTTGAGGGTGATGAAGAAACGATCTCCTCTTTTAGAGACCTGTGGCTCCTCAAAAGGAATGGGTTGATTGTTACTGTCCCACCACTCGACTGTAGGTTTGGGGTAAGCACCGTAGACATCACACTTAAGCAGCGCCCAGTCATTTGTTTGATCAAGATTTGTTACAGAAGGATGTGGAGCTGCACCTGTGAACACATAATGGATCATATATATATATATATATATATATATATATATATATATATATATATATATATATATAAAAAAGTTAATTTATTCTCTTTGTTATCCAGCTACTCCGACAGGTGCAAGTTACAACGTATTTGAGGACAAGGAAAAGCAAAGTGCTACCTTAGCTGTACTGTTAGGTAAACTGTTAGGTACCTAACAGTTGTTTTCAAAGATCAGAAAACAAGTTTGGCCATCGCAAAATTTATCTAAAGACATATATCTATTGGGCTGAACAGCTAAGTGTTATGGACACAATGCCTTGATCAATAAAAAATTAATTGTTACTAAACTAAATTCCTTAAAATTTTAGAAATTGTTTTTACGTTTGTTTGGACTGTTTAGGAAGATAATCGAAGATGGATTGCATGGTTCAAACCAAAAGAAGGTTAAAGTGTTGTGGATCAGCCTTTACCTATTAGTTTAAAGTAGAGGCACACACACGACTATACAAAGATCACCGAGTTAATCAAAAACAGGACTCACCTGAGACGTTTCGGACCTTTAACCTTTTAAAACGCCGAGGTTGTATGCGACCCGAGTTTACATGTAAAAATTAATAATTACAAATACTGTATATTTTCATGTTGACCGGAAACATAGACGAGGACATATAATACGTCAATTCAAAGCTCAGACGTTCATTTTTCAGCAGATTCATGAACATCAGTGAAGAAGTTACGACATAAAAACAGTAACATCTTAATTTACTGCAGTGAATGGTTATTATTTTACTGTTAACCTGTATCATCACCGATAAAAAGCCGTTTATGGGGCCCAAAACCATACTTTTACAGAAAAACAAGCTCCTTATAAAGAACAAAACTCCAACGATTTGCTTCAGCTCGTTTGAGTTCATCCGGGAGTAAAAATAACAGAAAAACATTTAATTTCTTTTGTCTATAAGTTTTATCGGAATTAAGCAAACTTCTAAAAGTGCGTAATTAAAACGAGTTTTAAAGTATTAATAAGTAACTTCGCTAATCAAGTCCCGTATCTCTGAAATCGGTAAATGCCCACGGACAGAATTAACCAAACAGCATCTTTCTCCGACACAGGGCGGCACACTCACGAGACCGTTAAACCATACAGCCAATCAGAAAAAAAGCATCTTTACGGTAGCTAGATGGAGTTTTCAATTACAGCTACTGTCACCCAATCGAAAGTCAGCGCATTGAAACCACTCTCAGTCTGAAGCCGCGAAGATCACCTGTCTGACCATATACAGAAGTTAATGTAGTTAGCCCCGCTGTTACAATGGGATGAAAACAAATCTGTAAAAACTATTTTATCTGTAGAAAAAGACAGAAATTAAATTTTACTAAAATATAATAAATATATAAATTTTTATGTTATTTATGTAGAACATATTTTGTTATTGAGTTAAGCATTTAGGAATATTTTAATTTAAAAAAACCCACCAGAATGAATCCGTATTTTTTGATAACTTCGGAGAGTTTTTTGTGGAGTTTAATCAATTTCTGCTTTCCATTTTGAATTAAACTTTGTAATACATTAGAGTCTTTTCTGTATATCAGCATGAAACCTGGCACAGTTATTGTAGACAAAATGAAGATGATATCCTGTACATTTCAGCCTCGTAGCATATATAACAACGGATTAACTGTATTTAACATATGAAGTAACACCTTAAAAGCATCAATGCTTCAGTCACTTCCTGTATAATCCTCAAACAAATGATCTGTGTTAGAGCTAAAGGTAAAACTAACAAACCACATTAAAAATCACAGATTTTACTTCACAGTGATGAAACAGGCAGTTATCAGCTATTTATGGTTTAGAAATTATTTTAAAAATTAGTCCTATAGTTACAGACATGCAGAAGTGCACATGACTGTGAGAGGCTCTAACAGATTAATCTGCCCTCTGAAAGGAAAAAAAGCACACATGTTAGAGGTGACTGTGCTATCAACATCTTGGCAGTCAGTTGGCATATTTTATAATCCTAAACTAAAAAAGAAGGGACAGTAACAGATTTATATATGTCCTTATACATTTTAACAAGATGCTGGCTTATGGTCGTGGATGTGTTATAATCCCATATTTAGAAAACAATTTAAACAGCTGTGTCTGAAATATAAGGAGAACTTTTTATTTATTCCGTGTTTATAGCTGCATTCAAACAGATTTATTTTGTTTATTGAACAATATGGACACCTCAGATCTGGCAGGGCTGAGGCCCTGATGTGCATGCTGACGGTTTCATCTATAAATAATCAGCTGATTTATAACAGCACTCACCAACAACAAGCTCAATGCGGGATGTTTTTACACTGGGCTGGATCATTGGAAAACTACAGGTGTAGATTCCTCTGTCCTCCAGCTTAGTTTTATTAATTCTTATGGAGGCGTTGCCGTGCTTCAGCTGTCCTGGAAAATGTGAGACTCGACCTTTGAATTCATCATCTTGACCTCTGCTATATGTGCCGTCATCAAACATGAACACCTCCTTTAGAGGAACTGTTCCTTCCTTCTTCCAGACAAACAGTGCTTTCTCAATGTTCTGATTGGTGCTGAGGGAGCAGGGTAAAATGACATCATCATCTTCCATCACAATCACTCTGCTGTCAGGTGATCCTGAAAGACAAAACATGAATTAAACAGTGTGTTCAGATACAAAGTGATGAGGATAGGATGAGAATAATTTATGAGTCAGAGACAGCCAATCAGAAGAAAGTTCACGCTTGATTTTTACTAATCATGAACTTAAAAAATGTTCCAAGATTAATTTTAAAGAAAAAAAAGCCACAAAAATATAATCAGATAAGATAAGATAACCTTTATTAGTCCCACACGTGGGAAATTTGTTTTGTCACAGCAGGAAGTGGACAGTGCAAAAGTTATATAGCAAAATTAGAATACAATGAGAATAAAATACTGTACACAACTGTACAGA
Organism: Neolamprologus brichardi; assembly: GCF_056152115.1. NCBI lineage: Eukaryota > Metazoa > Chordata > Actinopteri > Cichliformes > Cichlidae > Neolamprologus > Neolamprologus brichardi. The sequence continues at coordinate 32,989,818 of NC_142108.1, read as the reverse complement.
ACAGAATAAAATAAAATACTATATACAGTAGATTAAATAGAATAAAATATACAATAGGATAAAAATAGAATGCAAATGCTTTATACAACTGAGCAAAAATACAACTTTGTCAGAAAAAGAGTATTGCACTTAGTGTTATTGCACATGTGTGGGTTTGATCAGCTGCAAAAGTCTTTGTTGTGGAGTCTGACAGCAGTGGGGAGGAAACACCTGTGAAATCTCTCCGTCCCACACCGTGGGTGCCGCAGCCACTGAAGGAGCTGCTCAGTGCTGTCAGAGTCTCCTGCATGGGGTGGGAGATGTTGTCCAACAGGGATCACAGCTTAGCCACCATCCTCCTGTCACTCACCACCTCCACTGGGTCCAGAGGGCATCCTAGAACAGAGCTGGCCCTTCTGATCAGCCTGTTCAGTCTCTTCCTGTCCCCGGCAGAGATGCTGCCACCCCAGCAGACCACACCGTACAAGATGGCTGAGGCCACCACAGAGTCATAGAAGGTCTTCAGGAGTGGGCCCTCTACTCCTGAAGACCTGAGTCTCCGCAGCAGCTACAGTCTGCACTGCACTTTCCTGTAGAGGGCGTCTGAATTATGAGTCCAGTCCAGTCTGTTGTTCAGATGAACACCAAGGTACCTGTAGCTGTCTACAGCCTCGATGTCCATACCTTGGATGTTCAGTGGTTGCAGAGGAGGATGTTTGTGCCTGCGGAAGTCTACCACCAGCTCCTTGGTTTTATTAGTGTTGATCTGGAGGTAGTTCTGCTGGCACCACAAAGTCTTGGGTCAGTCCTCTGTACTCCTTGTCATCCCCATCAGTGATGCAGAGTCATCAGAGAACTTCTGCAGGAAGCACTGGGTGGAGTTGTGGGAGAAGTCTGCAGTGTAGATGGTGAAGAGGAACGGAGCCCGAACTGTTCCCTGTGGGGCCCCCGTACTGCAGACGACCCTGTCCGACACACAGCCCTGAGTCCTCACATACTGTGGTCGGTCGGTGAGGTAGTCCAAAATCCATGATGTGAGGTGATGGTCCACTCCAGAGTTCTCCAGCTTGTCCTTCAGGACCAAGGGAAGAATAGTGTTGAAGGCACTGGAGAAATCAAAGAACATGATTCTCACCAGGTGAGAGAGGGAACGATGTAGGAGGTGAATTACGGCGTCATCCGCTCCAATGCCAGGCTGGTAGGCAAACTGAAGTGGGTCCAGTGATGAGCTCACCAGGTGCCGAAGCTGAACGAGGACCAGCTGCTCCAGGGTCTTCATCAGGTGGGATGTCAGAGCCACCGGCCTGTAGCAGTTGAGGTCCTTGGGGAGTGAAGTCTTTGGCACTGGTACAACACAGGAGGTTTTCCAGAGCTGTGGGACTCTCCCCAGCCTCAGGCTCAAGTTGAAGAGGTGCTCCATCACCCCACACAGTTGGTCTGCGCAGGACCTGACGACCCTCGAGCTGATGCCATCTGGACCCGCAGCTTTCCTGGCTTTAATCCTTCTCAGCTCCCTCCTAACCTGGGTGGTTGAGAGAGACAGGCTGGAGCCTTGTGTTGAGTGTGTATTGGATGCTGATGTTGGGGGTGGGGAGGAGTGAGCAGGGTGAGTAGAGGCGGTGTGAAGTGTCTGAGGTGTCAGAGGTGGAACAGCAGTAGTGGGGTGGGTGAGTCTGCAGCCGATGTTGGAGACTGATTGGAGATGATTCAGTTCATTTGCCCACCTCACATCCCCCCCAGGCAGAGAGTTCTGACCTTTGTGGCCCGAGATGGTTCTGAGGCCTCTCCAGACTTCGCTAATGTTGTTTTGCTGAAGCTGGTTCTCCAGCAAACTTCAGCAAACTTTTTCCCTATAAAAATCATATATTTTTTAGCTCAGTACTCCTTTATAAAAACAAACTAATTAAACTGGCCTGGACAAAAATTATGGTATTCTTAGAAAAGAGTAAAAATAAGATGACTATAGGGACCTTAAACTTGTAATCAGTTTGCCTATTTAAAGGGTGAAAAGTAGTTGATGTGCTGTTTGATGTTCCTGCACCGCACTGAACATGAACCACAGTGAGCTAAGGACAGAGCTGTCTCAGATGATGAGACAGACAATTAAAGACAAGCATGTTAAAGGTAAAAGCTATAAGACTGTCTCCAAACAGTTCCTGTGACTACAGTACAATGTACTGTATTAATCAAGTTTTTAGGCCCACAGGACTGTAGCCACCCTGGACATGAACTGATGACTGATGATAAATATTATCAATAAGTTCCAAGAGATAAGAGATTAGAGGTGAACTCCAGGTGAAGTAAAGTGTAAAATCACGCCAGCCGTTACTGTTTGAGCTAAAGTGGGCTTAATGGAAGACGACCGAGGAGGACACCAGTGTTAAAATCAAATCACAAAAAGCATGAATGGAATTTGCCATTTAGTCATTTTCTACGATGTCACATCAGCTCAGATGCAAAAATGAAGCTTATAAAGAAAATAACACAGCGCCTGCTCTGAAACATGGAGGAGCCTCGGTTATGTTCTTGGGCTTGCTTTGGTGCATCTGGCACAGCAGGTCTTGAAATCTCAAGACTATCAAGGCATCCTGGAGTGAAATGTAGTCTTCAAAAGGCATCCTTCAAACCTGAGACAGCTGAAGCAGTTTTCTCCTGAGGAGCGTCGACGGGTGCAGACGTCTCACTAACAGTTACAAAACTCGCTTCATTACAGTGATCGCCTCTGAAGGTTGTGTAGTAAAGTAATTAAGGGGACCATTTTTTCCCAGAACAATCTCATTTTTTAATCATTCTGCTGAACCACGTTTCAAAAGCAGTGTCTGGTTTTCATTAGTTAATTTTCAGTAAATGTTTATTGTCAGTTTAAAGTTCTTTCTTTCTTTTTAATTGAAGGGTCCATATTTGTGTATTTGATGAAACTGAAAAATGATTCTTTTTGTGTTTCCTGTATTAATCATCCTCTTCAGTCTCACAAATACTGAGTCCCAGTATCTCAGCTGTAACAGTTTTCTATAAGAGTTTGTCAGCTGACACCAGCCCCAACATATTTCATTTCATTTCATTTATTTATTTATTTCACACTTGGTTCAACAGTTTCAGTTTGTGAGCTGCTGCTTGGTTTTCTTTACTCTGACTTTCTGTCTTTCTGTTTTTGGCCACGATCACAAAGTTCAGTACAGATGTGACCTCTCCATCTTCCTGGTTTGTCCTTGGATCGAAGCACCTGCTTTTAAAATTCATGAAAAAACACTTCTTAGCTGACCTGCTGGCATTTACTCTGTTAATGATCATATTGGCAGCTGTTAACATGCGTTGTACAGCATCTGTGTTGTTTTATGCCAGGCGTTCAGGGCAGCTATTTTTTCTAAATGCTGCTAAATGCTCTATAAGACGCTCACTGAACAAAGTGCTGCATCACTGACACAACACAGAGGGAGAGGTCCATTAAAGTGAACTCTCTCTCTCTCTCTGTGTAAATTGATTCTGCTAATATGACTGCATCCGCTTGATGTGGTATCTTTACACAAACGACTGCATGTGAAGTAGAGGCACACTCCTTGATAGTCACTTTGACTGGCTCCTTCCTGCCGTTAGTGCTTCTTCTCCATCACACATTGTGCTTTGTGTGCAGGGGTGACAGAGGTGGAGAGAAATGTGAACAAACAAGAGATTCTTAGAAACAGATGTGCATGTGCACCTCATCCGTTTCCTGAAGATGCTGAAACTTGACTTTCTCGCTCAAAGGTGACTGAAAACAGACAAATATCTAAACTACTGTTGTTATCACAAAGCTGTGTGGAAAGATTTTCTTAATTGATGCAAAGATCTTCATACTTTTGTGTTTATGGGGTAAACAAACACAGTTGGGGGCTCAGGAGAATTTGGCAAGACAACAAGAAACGTATTAAACTCATAAACATCCAGCAGGTCACCAGTGAGCCACATGTGCTGGTGTTAGGTGTAGACTGGCTTTTAGCTACACGCTAAACAAGCAGAGTTTCAGAAAGTAGAAGATGTTGCCTCTCGGTTCAAGTGTCTCATGAGCATTTTGGTCTTGCAGTTCTTCTGGGATGATATTTCTATTAAAGTGTGGCAAGTGCATAAAAAATTCATATAAAGAGATAAAAGTAATTATAATCCTGCCTCTAACCAGCTCACTGGTGACCATGTGGCTCATCAGAGGTTAACGAAAGTTTCTGTGACAGCAGGTTTCTTCATTTCCACTTGATGAAATATCACCAATTCAGGCAGCAACAGTTTCAACACTGTGAGGCCAAAAATGTTTAATCTGGCCCGATGGGTCAATTTTCTTTTCCTTGTCAATATAATTATTTAGGCCACCTTCTCTGTGCACTGATGCACCTTGCAGAACAGAGTTTAGTGTGGGAGACGTGTTTGATAAAGATGGACGAAGAAAAGAAAAAAACGTGGAGCTGAAAAACAGAGAAACAGAAACAGAAAATAGAAAGAGATGCAGCCAAATGTGAGACGTTAATAGTCAAGGCTGCTGCACCGTCACCAGCAGTACCACCAACACTTTAACAAACCCTGGAGGTTCCACGTAGGTTAGCACTAGCTAACAACATTAACTGCCATCACTCCTGTCTGTAGTTGGGCCAGATTGTTGGGGTAGAAGTGAAGGAGAGAGACACAAAGACCTATTTTACTTATCCAAGTCCTGCTAAGTAATGCATCTTTTAAACAGAAAATAATGTAACTATATGACTAATTGTTCGATTTCCCTGTTTTTTTTTTTCATGCACCACTCAGTGTTATCATTGCTTCATGTGCACATATTTAACCTGGGTGACCGATCACGGTGGGTCACCTGGGCCAAAATTGGCAAGGACAATTTTTTGTCCCAGTGCGGCTCTGAGTGGGATCAATATGGAGCAGCATGGAGATAATGAGCTGACCCTGATAGAAAGGAGGAGTGGATCTGAACTAGATGATGTCCAGCCACCTCCAATCACAGATGCATCTACTGAGCTGAAGATGGAGATTGTGCCCAAACTCAAGGTAACCACCCAACTGAGAGCACAAGTCCCCAGGCTTACAATATCAGAGGAGATGCTCAGAGATGTGAGCACTGACCTGGGCAAAAGGACGGCACAGAGGCTCTGATCATACTAGAACCAGAACAGGATAGCGTACAGTGAGCACCACAACCAAGAAGCTGAGAAAGTGTACAAGAACATCTGTGCTGCATTGAACTGGAAGTCCAAACGTCCTGATGGGAGACACCACCAATGATGGTTGAGAACAGCAGGGCTGTGGTTCTGAGGGACAAGCAGCTGCTGAACAACCTACCAGATACTGTGGTGGGTAACAAGGAGCAGAAGACTGCAGGTGTGACAGAAGACAGTGACAGGAAGAAGGAGTGTGAGGGAAAAAGAGTACCAGGGGCCGAAGAGCTACAACTCAGAAACAGGAAGAGAGACAGTGTGTGTGTGTGTGTGTGTGAGAGAGAGAGAGTGTGTGTGGTTAATTATTCTCTATTCTATGAGTCATTTTATTGTTGACCCACTTTAAGAGAACATAAAACTTTAGATGCATTAAAAAATCGCATTCAGACACAAACAAACGTCACACCGTGTCAGCAGGATGGAAGCAGAAATGTGTTTACAGGTTAAAACACGTCAGGATGGAATAATGAGGATCTCTGATAACTGATCATAAACACTAAAGAGAATAGTTTCGTTTCATTGTTGAAGATGCTGCACATTAATCTGCCCTCTCATTGTTTTACTCTAAAACGCGGCTGCGTTAACAGCTGATGTCACAGGTGTAGACTCCGCAGTCATCCACCCACTAACGCAGCAGCCTGAGCAGCGTTAAAGCTCCATCCGCTGCTGTGAAACATGACTGCGCCTGCACACATGATCAGTCTAAATCAATGAGTTTCTTACCGGATTCAGCACCAAACGTCAGTCCGGACAAAGTCAGAAAGCAGAAGCTCAGAAACAGAAGTGCTAGAAGCTCCATGTCTGCAGAAACCCTCTGAGGATCAAACGTTACAGCATCTCTTTTTAAAAAAGAAAAAAGAGCTCGGAGCCACTCCTCTCAGCGCACTGACGCACTCCAAAACACTTTGAGTTTCTATTCTCTTAAAGCAGTAAACCATAACTGCACTTCCGGTGTGATATGTCGGAAGCGACAATTACACAGAAACGCGGAGAGAAGAAAGATTAATGAGCAGAGATGGCACATTACTGTAAAAAGGTTAGGCTGAGGTAACGGGAAAGGACGCTCCCACCACGGAATCTGCAGCTTTTAAGGTCAAAGACAGCTGCAGGTTTTTTTTACACTAATATGACCTATATGATGAAAACACACACACACACACACACACACACACACACACACACACTGAGGCTGTTCCTGCTCCTCCTCGTAATAAATACAGATTAACCAGGTTGTTCATCTAAAACAATAAAAACTAAACCGTCTTGTACAAATGGAAACATTAATTTATTTTAAGACTTTATTAGAACCCTTCAGATTTTCTTGTGTCTCAATGATTCAGTCTGTTCATTCACATATTCACATTTTTTTACTTCAAAAGGCTAAAGTTTATTAACATCGCAGTTCATTTTGACCAAAACATGTAAAGCACTCACACAGACTCACACAGTGTTTTGGACACTAAACTACTGCACAGAGCTTTTCCTCTCATATTGCTGATTTGTCCACAGCATCTCTCTTACTTCTTCTAACCTTTTCATATTTTTCTAATATTATAATTTTAGTCTTTATTTGTAAATTCAGCTGCTGTTGCCATGATGACTGTGATTGGTTGGATGTTTCCAACGCCACTTCTTTCACATGAACACGCTCATGCTCTGAAACTTAAAGACTTTGGGTCAACTTAGCTGATAACCAGCTTTATGTGCCATCTTATCCTGATCAACAATCTCAGGTGAAATTAATCCAGATAACACAAAGAGACCCTGGTTATCTGCAGCTTGCTGAGCAGAACGGTGTCCAGGTATTCAAAGTCACTGCCTCTGCCTGACCTCCTCTGTCAGCCTGTCCATCATCACTGAACAAGAAGGAGCTCAGATCCTGATGTAATCCCACCCCCACCTTGAACCCACCTGTCATTCCTACTGCACACCTCACTACTGTCTCTCTGTCCTCACACATGTCCTGCACCGTCAGTTAGTCATCTGGACTAACCGTCTTTCTGCTCCTCACTTCCTCTTTCATAAAACTCTGCACTTCCTCATTCACTAACCGTCCTCCATCCATCCTCGTCTCTCTCATAGAGCTAGAGATGAACAGAATAGATCAGTTTTAACCAAAATGTTATATTTCTTCTATTTAACATGGACACATTTTTTTTTTTTTGCCTGTCCCATTTGGTTCTTTAGTCGTCAGAATTGTTGTCTGAAGACCAACAAGGATGCCCAATGGATTTATTTTGCCAAATGGATCATCATGGCATTGCCGTATTGGTCCATTTGATCGACCTTTGTTTTTATTATTTATTTTATTTTATTTTCAGTTGTTACAGACGGGACAGACATGAGTGAGGGATAGGAAAGGGAGAAAGAAAGAGGAAGGAAAAGAAAAACAGAAGGGGAGAGGGACAGTGAGAGAGGGGGGAAAAGAATATCTCCTGGATCACCTGTTGAGAGAAAAAGAATAGAAAACAAGCAAAAACAAAACAAAACAAAGCAACATACTATACACAACACCATCGCATTAATCTAGCTAAGTGTAAACAGCAGTAAATACTAAATATTGAATGTTGTTGTGCAGCACGCAGGACAGACAGCGCACAATGTGCTTTGAAGTAGCAGCCAAGAAAGGTGTGATTTAAGTCTACGAACAGTGAACACCTGTGTGCACACCTGTGTGGATCGGCGCGCTTGTATTCAAATGGTTTCCCCATGTAATGGTCTGCAAGAGGATGTAGAGAGCCATAGCCCTGTCCCTCAGGGCATGAAGCAGGCATGGAGGAGATCCAGGCCCCAGACATCCAGAGGCCCCAGAGTGCAAGAGCCCAAGGAGGACCACCGGAGGGGCATCCGTGCCACCTTCATGGGAAGGGCTGAGGATCCCCAGACGAGGGGTCACCCAGTAGCCACCGGGCAGAAGCTAGAGGGGGCTGCACCGGCGTGCCCGCCGGCTCCGCCGGCAGCCAGCTGTGCCAGAGTGAACCGAGCCGCAGGCACAGAGGCCGGAGGCCCGAGGGCCCTCCGCGCCCCGGAAGAGGCCTGACCGAGCAACAGGCGCCAGGCCCCGCCAAGTAGCCACCGGGAGTGAGCTGGTACATACCTGAGCGCCCAGCCCCGGACACCAAGAACCACCAACGCACCGACCCCTGAGGGCATCAGTCACCGGCAGGGAGTGTGGTGAGGGGAGATAGGCCTCCACACTTGGAGGGCCTTGGAGTTCCCAGAGAGGTGGAGTCTAAGACCCGACCTGACATATAGACACAGACAAACAGGCACACACAGACACAGACATGCATTCCCACCCTCATGCACACGTATACAAACACTCAGCACTCACCCAACGTAGGGATAAACATAAATGGACATGTACACACAATCACACTCCCCAAACATACTCTATACCCCGGGTCCAGGTATCCTCGCTCCCAGAGATGGAAACGGCACCCAGACCCAAGAGATGTTACCCTTCCCTCCGGGGTGGAGGCAAGCAGACCGCCCCAGGCTCCGCAGCAGCAGGGAGGCCAATCGGACAGCCAGCATCTCTTCCCAGCCCCCCGCCCCGATGGCTAGCAGAGAACGGGGGTGTGTGACGACCCCATACCTCCCTCCTCCCGCTCAAGTGTAGTGTTGCTGCGTGTTGCTCTAAAGTGCATTTAAAAGAAGGGAGAGCATGGTGCTGGTAGGTCCACATTTCTGTCCATAATAGGAAAACACAATGACCCACTCATGAACCATTGTCCACACAGCTAATCTAATCTAACATGATCTTAATTAATAGGATGTGGTGGGAAATGACGTGGGTTCGATTCTGAAGAACAGATTTATGACTCACTTTGGCCTCATACCAGCTAATTTTTCAGATTGTGCAGTTTAAAGTTTAAAGTCTTTTCACAGTCAGTAATGTAACGTTTACTGAGAACCTGAACATGTGGGCTGATAGTTTCATCCACCCACTCAGGATGAAGGAGTTGAACTATGAATCTACTAAGCCCCCACAGGATTAACTGACTGTAAGGTTAATAGTTAAAATATTACTTTGGGATTGCTGAAGGTGTGTATTTTATTATTATTGCTGAGTGTTATCTCAGGATTAAATACAGGAATGATTTATGACAAAGTCAATAAGGAAATAAGATCAGTTCCACTCTCATGTTCACTTTGTATGACCTCATTTTGACAAAAACATGTGCAAGAACTGACGGCCTGCAGAATAATGGCTCTGTGTGTCAGCATTATTATACACACATGCACCGACAGCATATTATCTTCAGTGATCAAAGAAAACTGTGGCACCTGTGACAGTGGAAGAAGTATACAGATATAGGAGTTATATTTTCTGTAGGACTGTCCGACCTTTGTTTCTGTGGAGGAGCCATATCTGTGTAAACATGTGGGACACACTATTAACCTGCAGTGACTCAGGCATGCGCAACCATATAAACAAGGTGAGTCATGAAGGTGGGCGAGAAGAAATAAAGAAGGATGAAATTTCCTGTTCATTGTAAAAGACCAACCTTTGTTTAAAGATGAAGAATGAAACCCTGCTTGAAATGTTTAGTTGTGTGCATGAAAGGATGATGCTGACTGAATGTGACTGAAGAGCAGAGCTGGAGGAAAGAAAGCTGCATGTGTTTGCTGTCATTCAGGCTTTTTTGTTTACAGTCAATCAAGTTTTTTATCAAAGGATTTCATCGCTTGCTCGGTGCATTTAAGACATTTTAAATCGAAGTGTTACCAGAGCTGTGACCTCTTCAGACATCATCCTCTTCTCCAACATGAACCTTTTCCAAAATGTGTCTGTGACTCTCAGAGTAGAGCTTTGGGCCAATTCATACAGCAGCCACGAGGCTTTATGGTTTATAGATCATTTCAGCTCTACTACATGCCAGAGAGTGAAGATAAAACCTCTCGTGGCTGCAGTCGGCTCGCTTCCTTCTCGTTTATTCTGGGGTCATCCACAGTGACAAACATAAAAAAGGTTAAATTTCAGAGCAGAAGGACGCTTCTCTGAGAAAGTCTAAAACGATTCAGCGAATAAGAAGTTGAACCAGCTTCAGCTCAGATGAAATTCTGCACATTTTCTGGAAGAACTGCAGCCACATGGCGCCAGACTGGGAACAGGTTTGTGAGGATTTTTGGGACTAAGGAGCTACACAAGTCAAGACAAGTCATTTTATTTATTTAGCACATTTATGCACAGCTGACATTGATCAAAGTGCTTCACAGCAAATACAAACAGAAGAAACAATAAAAAGATTTAAAGCAATAACAGTAATGTTTTAATAAATACAATTGGAGGATAAATACGAATCATAAAAGTAAATAATGATAAAAAGTCATGTAATAATAGCAAAAGAGATGCACTGTGAAAGTGACACAATAAACTGTAACTCATCTGAAGCTCATGAGGAGACGTGTGTTTTCAGTTAGTGAGGAAGACCTAATCTGAGGAGGAAGATGATTCCAGAGTTTTGGAGCCACAAACCTGGAATTACTAGAAGCTGCCGATCAGTCGACCTGAGCGAGCGCCACTGCTGCACCATCATTATCTCAGAGCTGCAGTCCTCTGGTGAATTTCATCCAGCGGTGGCAGCATCCACGTCCTCCACAGGAAGTTGTAGCACTGACACATCAGCTCCCAGTTTATGTTTATCCAACTGACTGAATGCATCTTTTCCTCACATGGTATTTAATTGAATTCATTTTAAATGGCACCAAATCACAACAAAAGTCTCGTCAAAGTGCTTTATATTGTAAGGTAAAGACTCTACATTAATACACAAAAACCCCAACAATAATAAAAAAAACACCCTGTGAGCCAAGCACTTGGTGACAGTAAGAAAGAAAAACTTAATTTTAATAAAAATAAATCTTTAGGAGAAACAGGCTCAGGGAGGAGCGGACAGCAGCCATGATGGGTGAGGATGAGGGGAGGAAGACAAGATAAAGACTTGCTGTGGAGGAGAGCCAGAGATTAATAATAACAAATAATTAAATGGAAAGTGATGCATAAACACATAGTGGCTAAAGAAGAAAAACTCAATGCATCATGGGAATCCCCCGGCAGCCTACATCTATTGCAGCATAACTAAGGGAGGATTCAGGGTCACCTGGTCCAGCCCTAACTATATGCTTTAGCAAAAAGGAAAGTTTGAAGCCTAATCTTAAAAGTAGAGATAGTGTCTGTCTCCTGAATCCAAACTGGAAGCTGCTCCACAGAAGAGGGGCCTGAAAACTGAAGGCTCTCCCTCCCATTCTACTTTTAAATACTCTAGGAACAACAAGTAGGCCTGCAGAGCGAGAGCGAAGTGCTCTAATAGGGTGATATGGTACTACAAGGTCATTAAGATAAGATGGGGCCTGATTATTTAAGACCTTGTATGTGAGGAGCAGGATTTTGAATTCAATTCTGGATTTAACAGGAAGCCAATGAAGGGAAGCCAAAACAGGAGAAATCTGCTCTCTCTTTCTAGTCCCTGTCAGGACTCTTGCTGCAGCATTTTGGATTAACTGAAGGCTTTTATGTGAGTTTTTTGGAAATCCTGATAATAATGCATTGCAGCAGACCGTCACAGACAGGACACTATATTGCACTGATGGAAGAAAGCAGTCTGGCTCAACAACGACACAAAGGTTCCTCACAGTGTTACTGGAGGCCGAGGTAATGCCATTGAGAGTAAGTATCTGGTTAGATACCATATTTCTAAGATATTTACAAAAATAATAAAAGTCTTTGTATTGCCTTTGCAGCAGAATTCTCTTCTTGCAAAATCTGTAATAAAATCCTTTGGTTCACAGTCACACACTGCAGCAGCGCCAAGTCCTGTTTCTGAAGAAAAACCACAAACCCACACATTAAGTAAGAGTGCACCCTCAGGCTAATCTTCAGAAACATCAACCACACGAACAGGTTGTGTTGCAACACTTGTGTTTGTTTCATGTCAGGTCTGCACACAGTGCTCAGAAACATTAGCATTAGGCAGGTTTATAATCTGCAGCAGTGAGGACATCAAACGTTAACACTGACGTGTCTGTGAAGGTTCTCAGTCATCCAGGTCATCGTAGTCTAAGGAGCTTGGAAAGAAAAGCGTCTGGACTTCTTTAAGTTGCTTGAAGACGTTTCACCTTCATCCGAGAAGCTTCTTCAGTTCTAAGGTCAAATGGTGGAGAGTCCCAGATTTAAACCTAGTGGGAGTTTCCCCCCACAGAGGGACAAAAGGACCCCCTGATGATCCTCTAATCACATGGTGTGAAATCATGTGATTTCCTGAGGTCAGATGGCCCAGGATGTGAGTGGGCGTTAAGGCGTCTGGGGAGGGAACTCAAAACTGGATTATAGATGGCAGAGAGTTGGTGTCGTAAACCACCGCCTCTGTTCAAAGATGGTCGCTCACAGTGGACATAGATGCTTCTTTCACTCCTCTTTCAAACCATCTGTCCTCTCTGTCCAAAATGTGAACATTGGCAGCCTCGAAAGAGTGACCTTTGACCTTTAGATGCAGATGAACTGCTGAGTCTTGTCCTGTGGAGGTGGCTCTTCTGTGTTGTGCCATGCGCTTGTGAAGTGGCTCTTTGGTCTCTCCGATGTAGAGGTCTGGGCATTCCTCGCTGCTGTACAGCATACACCACATTGTTAAGTCTGTGTTTTGGCGTTTTGTCTTTCGGGTGAACCAGTTTCTGTCTGAGTGTGTTGCTGCTTGGAGAAAACTCTCCTGAGTTTCTCTGACACACCGGCTACATAGGGGATGACGATGTTGTTAACACTGATAACAGCTTCAGAGGTAAACATGAACTGTCCCAGGAGTGTTTGCACTTGTTTGGTTCACTGCAGTCCTGTTTCATCAGGTATGTTTTCTGATCATCAATTAGCAAAAGGAAAAATTAAACCCATGAAAAAAATATTTAAAAAGTGGAAGAAAAGAGAACCTGAGAAAGTTTATTAAAAGGACACACGTGAAATATTCTCGGGTTGGTGTGAGACCCTGAATGAATTTAAATATGAGTTTCTGAAGAAAAGCCATAAAACCAAACAACAACTCTGACTGCAGCCTCGGGTAAGTTTTCCTCAGAAACAGCCGGCACGCGAACAGGATGTGTTCAGCATCCACTTCAGGTCTGGACACAGAAACATCTTACAAGCAACAGTCTAAAATTTATAACCCCCTCCAGGAGAAAACATTTTGAAAAGAGTGAGAATTAATTATTGTGATACAAAATTCAGCTCTCTGGCAATTAGACTCTGATAACCGGAGTCCAGATGCTGCTGGTGACGAAGATGAAACTGTACAGTATAATACAGACAGTAGGTCATATTTTGATTGATCATACTTCATTTATCCCGAGGGAAATTGTTGTCTGTCAGATGATCCAGCGCCAGGAAAAAGTTGAACAAAGAGTTTTACTTTGAAATTAATTAAAGCTGCCAATCCCAGTAATGCTCCAGTTTTTTGTGGTTTGGAGTACAGTTTGTTTCATGTGGAGTCAGAGGGTTGATATCAGAGTCACTCTGGACTCTGACTCACTGATGTGCCAAACCTGACCACCACAAATGTGATGCATTCAAAATTTATGATGGTGAGATTTCATGAAAGCAGATGGTTGGATGGATTTAGGTGTCCAACATCAGCACAGTCAGCTGAACTTAGTTCAGTCTGTCAACTGAAGTCACTGAAGTGTTTGTGGTGACTTTTGGAACATTTAATGCAATTATGACCTGCTGTGTGGTACACACCATTTCATTGTCATGGTTTTTCTAGTGTCTGGACTGATGAGCAGATTCGGACAGCCGGGAAAAGTTTAAACAGTTTATTCAAAACTGAATAATTGATGGAAGCAGACTGATGGAACAGGTGCTCCTATGTAGGACGTATCAGAGGATTAGATTAGATTGAGAAGAGAGAGGGGACACAGGGGATCAGGCTGGAATCTGGAGATGATAGAAGGTTGGGTGGAGAGTGGGCAGGCAGGTGTGCTTCTGTGTGCTGACAACTAGGAAGCAAACAGAGCAAAGGAATTATTGAGGGTAAGAACAACAGCTAGAGATTAACAACCATGGTGGAGAAAACGATCTGCAGAGAGCGACTTACACAGCTGGTCCTTAAACACTCAGCTAATGATGAGCTATGAGCTCCAGATGGATGAAAGCAACTTAAGGAAGGGTAGTTTCACCCACAGGTGGAGACATGAGGAATCTGCCCACCTCTCCACCTGACAGAAGAGAGAAAATCTGAACACAAACAAGTTTGACCTCCAGTTTTGTGTTTTATTGATCTGCTGACACAAATAAGCAGTTACCTGTGCACGTTATGAACACAACCTGCTGATAGTGTTAGTGTAGTACAGTTTAACTACAGTGTCAGCTAATGATTTAGCAGCTCAGCCTCCACATTGTGTCACTTATGGCCAGAGTTATTGTAGTTTTTTCTGCTTCGATTGTATTTTTATTTATTTTTATTGCTGTTTAGTTTCAGTTTGTTTCCACAGTAAATTGTCTTATTTCATCTCAGTTTATATTGTTTAGTCTTTATTAGTTTCAGTATTAATTTTATTATTATTATTTATTATTATTGTGTGGAGGTCATATGTCAGAGGCAGGATTTAGAAAATCACTGCAGACATTACAATACCAACACAGAACCTTCTGAAAGCAGCCGACTCACAGTGTTGTAGACATTCAGAGACTCAGCATCAAAGCCTCATCAGACACACTGTAATAAGATTTTTACCAAACTAACAGAACAAAACTAAGAATATTCCCTCTGTACCTTTTATTACAAGTTAGTTGGTTTTCTAAGTTCACAAACTCATTTCATTTACTTTATGTTCTGACTCTGCATTTAATGGTCACAGGGCAACAGACTCTGGACAGGTCACTGACCTGTCACATGGCTCTTTGACAGAGTGGAACGAAGCCACAGTACACACAACTCCCTCAACGTCTTGTTGAGAGGGAACCATAATAATCACTGCACCATCCTGAACACAGTAAATCCCAAGATGCAGTTTTATTTTGTTAAAACCAACAAACTGTTTATTAATATTTGTATGAACCCTACAGTTTGAGTCACAAATGACAAGTAATGCAAAGCCGAGCTGACCTGAAAACATGGAGAAAGTCCACTGCACATCAACACTGCAGTAAACCTGTGAGAGGCTCAGACGTCACCTGTGTGGGACTAAAGTAAATGTTAAAGTAAATGAATGTAAACACTGCATGAAAAGGATCTGGGTGGGGATCCTGATCCTTCTGTGCTGCACAGACGGTGAACTTAATAACTTTCACACACAAAGGTGCTGAGTGACACACATAACTGCCCGAACAGGTGCAAACAAAACCTGAGTAAACAATGAGACTAACTACCTAACGAACCAACTAAACAACTTCAACTGTATTTTACTGCATTCAGCACCTCTGTAACGGTTAGAATATCAGCTCCAAAGTGCTGTGCAAATACACCAATAATCAGGTTGCTACACTGATGTTTTTATTCTTGATTTTTTACTGTGTTTACTATTCTTTGATTATCTGCAAAATACACAAAAAGTATTAAAAGTTAAAGTAATCATGAAGAATTACTGTGATATTTTAATAGTGATGTGAACATGTAGTGTTGTGATGGTAGCTCAGTGGTTCCCAACCTGTCATGGTCCAGTGTTTTTAGTTTGGGACTTTCTATTTTTAATTTGTATTAAATATTGTTTGTGGATTCTTAGTTTGCTCTCATGTTCGATTTATTTGTTTATTTATTTGCAGGTTAAGTTTAATCATTTATAGTAACCTGTGATTTTGAAGGTCAGTTAGTTTTCTGTGTACTTTCTGTTCAGTCAGTTTGCACGTATTGATTTCCTTCTTTCAGTTCTCTCGCCCTCTTGCGTTTCCTGTGTTGTTAAATCTCAGTTTCTATGTTAGATGTTCTTTTATTTTATCACTTCCTGTTTTATTCTGACAGCCTCCTGTTCTTACATTTAGTTTTGCGTCCTCTGCCTCAGTTGTGTCACATGTGATGCTGTCCTGGCCTTTCAGAGACTGCAGATCATTGTCTTCACATTGTGATCTGTGCTGGTTTCAGCGTTCCTTGTACAGGCACATTCAGTGAGGTTGGGTAAAATGATAGGCCAGGCATTTGACACCATCCCAGGCCACTCTGTTCACAATGTAACAATGCAAAGAAGCTGTTCCTGTTTCAGCTCCTGTTTTAGTCTGACCTGATTTCTAACTGGCTCTTACCTCTTTTCAGTCCCTATCTCCCCATCTTTCTTACTTTATATGATCAAACTGGTTCATCCTGTCTGCCTTGGCAAAGAGAGAGGGAGACACCAAAAGTGTGCAGTCAGAGTGGTCCATGAGCTGCTCGTTGATTGAGCTGACTGTCCATAACGACCCTTTGGCCTCAGGCAGGTACTCCTCATTGGTCAGTCCAGTCCTGGTCCTGTGTTAACAGGGTAACAGATCACACCCTACACCCCCAACAAAGAAACCAGTGCTCACAGAAATAACATTCTTAACATTCATATTAGCTAAAAATATGCTAATCAAACTAAGACTGTAGACAGACACTGCCATATGTAGAGTATTTGTCAGTTATGTACTGACCCTTTTTCCTTCACTATTAAATTTCAGCCTGAAAAAGAACATCAGAAAGTCCAGCTTCAAAATAAAACTGAGGACCACCTCCACACCAACAACAACTCCAGGCAGGTGTATGTGATATTTAGTTAGTGATGTTCACTAACTAACAAACACAGACCCAAAGTGTGGTGCTGCTGTGCTGTCAGATGATCAGACTGCTTCTTCGCTGCTTTGAACAAAAAACACCAGAAGGAGCTACATCCCATCTACCACCAAACATCAACCACATCTTTACAGGTTTTTGACCTGGTGTTTTTCAGTTCAAATTTTTACTAAATATTCTCCAACCTTTAGTTTGGTTTTTATGTATTTTAGAGCTTTTGTTTTATTTCTTTTGTATGCTTATTTTTGTTATTTGTGGTTTTGAGTTCGGTTTTCATTTAAGGCAACTGGATAGAGTGAAACATTTTCTTTCCAGGCAGCACCTTGAAACAGTGATCCATGCTTTTATTTCTTCCCATCTGGACTACTGTGACTCACTTTATGTGGGGGTCAGTCAGTCGTTGCTGTCTGCAGCTGGTTCAAAATGCTGCTGCATGACTCCCAACATCCATCCATTCGCTTCCGCTTATCCTTTTCAGGGTGGCGTGGAGCGCTGGAGCTGGTTGTTTTAAAGTGCCTTATAAATAAAGGTGATGATGATGATCAGTTAATTTTGCTTTGTAGTTTCTGTTCTTGGCTATAGTTTGGTGTTCCCTTCTCCTGCCTCCTGTTCTCCGTTTCCATGTTAGGAGTCTTGTTGTTTTGCTTCCTGTTTTATTTTGGGAACTTCCTGTTCTTTGTATCTGCCTCATTTGTACCATCTGTTCATAATGTCTTTACCAAATACTTTGAAATTTTATATTTCTTCTAAAAAGATAAATCCATGCATTCTTTTTAACTTATCCAAATCAGGGTCACTGGAGCCTATCACAGCTGCGAGAGGCAGGGTACACGCTGAACAGGTCACCTCTCTAACACAGAGAGACAGACAACCATTTGCACTCACACTCATGGACAATTTAGACTCCAATTAACCTAACCCCACTAACTGCATGTCTCCACACAGAAAGGCTAGATGGTAGAGTTGTTTGAAATCAGCTCTCTGTAGATATATAAATTTAATTTCCATCCAACTATGTAGCATCCTTTTGTTGGTAACATATTACCCAGTTCCTATCAGTGTAGATATCCAGCACGATTTGTTTCCCATTAAGATCTGATGTGCCTTTACGTTTTTAAGCTGTATATTTACTACAACTGAAAACCACGGTGACTGGCTTGGCGACTGACGAATGAATCAATTCAGAAAACTTAGAATTCATCTTGTCACATCATCAGTAAACAATAATGACCCAGTTTTTACAAAGCCATACAATAATACTGCCTCCACTTTGACAGATTATGTGATGTGTTTCAAATAATAAGTCATGTCTCTCCTTCTTTATACTTTTCTCTTCCCATTATTCAGATAAAAGTTCAACTTGGTTTTTTCTGATACTTTTTCTGATCTCTGCAGGCTCTTTTTTAGGTGTTTTCAGCAAAGTCTAACCTGCCCCTCTCCTTGAGTCTTCCCATGGTGGTTATACACACACACACATGATATTTTACTCTGAGATCCTTGAACAGTGTGACAACTAATAATGTATTAGGACATGAAGAATTAAAAGCATGAACATGATTTTCAAAATCAAACATCAACAACATTCAATGGAGTGTGTGTATCCTGATTCACATTTATTTACAGCAGACCAGCTCAGGGTTATAGTTAATGTACGTTTAGGGTTAGAAAACAAAAGAAAAATGTTTCTCTTGTTTGGAGCATTCTAAAAAGAATTAACTTGAGACAGTTGTTTGACAAACCTGCTGTTATCAGACAAATTTCTTTTTAAATATTATTTAGATAATTACTGAAATATGAGTGCAGCTGGAAACACAAATCCATCCAGAGTATTGATTGTGTGTCCAAATCAAACATGCGGCGCTACCCACTGTGGCAACGGAGCAGCTAAAAGTAGTTTTCTTTATTAGTAACATGTTATGCACCAAGAGCAGGTGGAGCCATTTCTCTACTCCGTCCTATTAAACTGCTGTAGAAGAGGAAAGCACAGGAGGATGACCTCTGATCTCTCATGGAATAAATACAACAGTTTATTTCATGAAGAAAGCATTGATGCACTGCATCTGTTTCCATTCAAATAGAAAAAAAATCCCCAAATGCCCTGTTTCAATGTTGAAAAGATGCCATTAGACAGGCAGCTAGTTAGTGTAGTGGTAAGACTACACACCTCTGGATACCAGGTGGGTATCCTGACTGGTATCCAGTCAGGGCCCTGGCATCCCCCATGCTAAAAACCAGCCCTGGAATGGCGCAGCTACGTCTGCAGTTCAGGACACAAGCATTTCACTATATGTTGTACTGTGAAAGTGACAAAATTTGTTTTTGAACGGGGTTTGTGTATCAAGTATTGAGCACTATGAGTCATTTAAACTTTTATTTTTATATAAAAATATGGGGTGATTAGGATGAAAGTATAACAAAAATGGCTACATCCCTCCATCCTGACATTTAACCATGTGCTAAACCACAGGATTAAAATCTGTTCTGAACTTTTAAACTGCTGAAAATACCAAAAATAATCCAACATGTCATCACTGTTCTGCTCAAAAGCTTAACTTGGTTCTCATAAAACAAACACATAAGCTACACACACACCATACTTCACACTTTGGGTTCACTTTGATCAGTGTAGATTTTCTCTTTCTCGAAGGGTGGATTCTGTTTCTTCTCGTCTTTCTGCAGATTGGAAAACAAAACTGTGTTAAAAAGTCATAACTGAGCAGAAATGTAGTGCTGTGAATCTAAGTAATGGAGTGCACGATGACACATGAGTAAGTCTGAATTATACTCGTTGCCAATGTAACATAACTACAGCGGGAAAATTCACCCAATTTTATTATGATTACAGACAAAATGCTAAACTGTCTTTATGAATAAATCGTGATGTTTGCTGTTTAAGCATCTTCATCAGCCTCTACAGTGTGTTCCTCCTCTTTCCTCACAGTAAGCTTTAGTTCATTTCAGTTTGTTTCATTAATATATTAAAAATAAAGTGAAATAAACAATATTGTAAACATGACAGTCACACAAAAATATGAGAATGTTCATAAATACATTAAACTTACTTTTTTTATTCTTGAAGCAACACCACCAGACAAGAATCCCAACTACAACAAGAACAACAACAAGAACAACAGCAAGAACAGCAAGAACAGCAACAGCTACACTCTTCCATCCAGTCTTTGGTTCTGGAACTGAAGAGAAAACATTGGTGTAACTCAGACTGTGACTGCATGTCAGGAACAGACTGCAGGTTTAAACAGCGAGCTCAGTGATGTCAGCATGGATATAACTTCCTGTTTTCTCCTGTTCTTCTCCACAGCTCACAGGCTGGCTCTGGTTCTGCTCTCAGCTGTAAAGATGATGTTGGAGTTTTGTCTTGTATGAAAGATGTTTGAATCTGTGCTGCTGCTCACAGACTCCTGCTTTCTTTTTACTGAGCCTCACATCTGAAAACATGTGTGAGTCTGTGTGTAATCGAGGTTTCCTCCACCATGAGCTTCTTAAATACACACATCATTAAAGTGAATCTCTTCAGACTGATGATTCCAGAAAACAAGGAATACAAATCTGTCAGTGTAATGACCGCCTGCTGCACTGCCAACAAATGACTCTCTGCACTGGAGGATTTTGGACTGTTAGGATCGATTTTTTATGCAAAATCGTTTTCTTGTTTTTATGTTATATTTAATCATCTGGCATGAATATTACATTCAGAAATACTGAGCATTAAGATGATTTCTACTATTTTATTCTTTTTTTTTTTAATGATACGAATGCATGCAGTATGAATACATGTGGATTGTCATGCATGCCCCTGCAAGGGCGACTGTAGATACATAATTATGCATTTAAATGCTATGAAAAAGTATTCACCCCTTTCTGATTTCCATGTTTACTTTAACAATATTTCTTAAAGCTCAGTTCCTTTTCACTAAAAACACTTAGGCCTGATTAGATTATTGCCAGACCTGCTGAATCAAGAAATCACCTACACAGAACCTATCTGACAAAGTGGGCTAAAAGTTCTCAAAAACCACCACGTCATGCTATGATCTACAGAAACCACTGAAAAACAAAGTCACTGTCACCTATTAGTCTGGAAAGGTTACAAAACCACGGATAAGGCTTTGTGACTACAGCGAACCACAGTGGTGATGGTGGCCGACCAAATTACTTTTAGATGCTAGAGCATCGATGACTCATCCAGGAGGTCACAGAAGAACCCAGAACAAATTCTTCAGAATCAAAGGCCTCACTTGCCGTAGTTATTCAACAATAAGAATGAGACGGGAAAAATGAATCCATGGGAGAGTTCCAGGGAGAAAACAACTATTGAGCGAAATGAACACAAAGCCTTTTGTCACATTTGCCAAAAAATATCTTTACTTGCAATTCAATGGACTCATCCAGATTATTCTTCACTCACCACATGTATAGAAAAGAGCTCAATTACACTGTGACCTCAGTGAAAACTTGCTCATCCTTACTATAAAGTATATGATTTGGAGTTCTATTCCATTGTTGGCTCTATTGTTTAATGCATTAACATTAGTTAGAAAGTCTTCTCAGACTTCCCTCTCTTATATATATTTTTAATATTTGCTGCTGTGTTTGTATCATTAAGTTTTCTGTGGGTTGCATCAATGGTTTGGCACTTCATATGATTGGCTGGATTTAGGGACCACAACAGACGTTATTAAAATAGTTTGATGATTTGCTATCAGGAAACTCCCAGAATATAGGAAAATGACTCCTTAATGAGACGGAGCTCAGAAGTGTAATGGGTGTCATCTCACTTTTTAGCATCTGCCCTCAAACATTTGCTACAGCACATAAAAAATAAGGAATATAATCACACTGTGCATCATATATGTAACACTGATAACTGCTCATAATGACACCTGTAAGAGGTCTTGTATACAAACACAAACTAACTCATTTATGAGTTGAATTCAGACTAAAGTTACTTTTTGCTTCAGCTCCAGTGAATCTGTCTGCTGGAGTGTTTTATCACACACCTCTACTTTTTTCACCTGAGAAACATTTTCCAGACATCTGTCTTTATGATTTCATTAGTTAATATTTAGCTTCTTTGCAGACATTATTCTGTGTATTCAGTCTGAGCACATTTCACATTTTTGAAAAACAACAATTACTTAAAACATTTTAAGATTAAAATTTCACTCACCACTCAAACGCACATTGATTTCCGTATGTGCCTGATGCCAGATTTCCTTCTGTGTGGCGACACAGTGATAGCGGTCGGACTTTGTCACATTAGTTTTGAGGGTGATGAAGAAGCGCTCTCCTCTTTTAGAGACCTGCGGCTCCTCAGAAGGAATGGTTTGATTGTTACTGTCCCACCACTCGACTGTAGGTTTGGGGGAAGCACCTTTAACAACACACTTAAGGAGCGCCCAGTCATTTGTTTCATCAAGATTTGTGACAGAAGGCTCTGCAGCTCCTGTGAACACACAATAGTAATATTGTATAATTATTATTTTTTCATGTTTAGCTACTCTGAGTGCCAATGTGAGGGTACTAACTCAATACTGCCTTACAGGACAGTATTGATGTTTTAAAAAGGAATTTAATTTAAATTTAAATAAAGTTTTTACTCTAAACAACATTTTAGACTCACATGCAGACATTTATATGGAAAAAAGGTTTGGACATCTCTAAGTTTGTTTAGAGTTATACAGAAAAAGGTAGGAAAGTGCCAGCAAAATGGCAAACATATCATCAAAAATCTGGCACTGTAACCTGGATAACTACTTAAGGAGGATTTCAGTGTTATTTTTTATTGCTATAAATATGAATATAAATAACTACTTGAACAATTGTAGATGTTACAGAAAATAAAGCAAAACCCCCCTGCAATCTCCAAAACAATTCCACTAGTCTTATAAAACTTATTGCTAGAAGTTGCTGGAAATTTTAATTACATTGAGAGGGATAAGATACTTTTTGAGCATATGTATCTTAAAAGGTAGTTTTCTACTTGGATTAATAACTCAATGCAGACGATTAGGAGTGAGTAATGAGTTCACATATACACACGAGGATGCGAATATCAGTGACGTCAAAGGCAGGACTCACCTGAGATGCTTCGGACCTTTAACTTTTTAAAACGCAGAGGTTGTATGCGACCCAAGTTTGCATGGTAATATTAATAGATAAACATAATGTATATTTTCATGATGACCGGAAACATAGACACGGACATGTTATACGTCGTTTCAAAGTTCAGATGTTTATCTTTCAGTAGATTCACGAACCTCAGTAAAGAATTTACGACATAAAAACAGCAACGTCTTAATTTACGGCAGTAAATACTTCGTGACCCTACTTCTACCCATTACAATCAATGTTAAAAAGCCGTTTATTGGAACAAAAACGGCTTTTTAAAAACAAACAATTGCTTGTTTAAAGGGAAAACCCCACGGATTAACTTCAGTTTGTTTGCGTTCAAGCGGGAGTAAAAAGAACCTGAAAAAACAGTAAATTTGTTTTGTCGGAAAGTTTTATCGGAGCTACGCAAACTAATATAAATGCGGTTTTAAAGCCATTTTAAGCGATTGTTAGATTATTTCACCAATCAAGTTTGGTATCGCTGAAATCCTTAAACGCCCACGAACATCAATAAACTATCAGCATCTTCCGCCAACGTGAAGCGACGCGCCATGGAGACCGTTAATCCAATCAGCCAATCAGAAAAACGAATCTTATACCAATCGCACGGCAGTTTGATTGACAGCTGCTGTTATCCAATAGAAAGTTAAGGCAATGAAACCACTCTCCCTTTGAAGCCGGGAAAATCACCTGTCTGACCATATATGGAAGTTTACGTAATTAGCCTCGCTGTTTCAATGGAACGAAATGAAATCATAGAAAACTATTTTATCTTTGGAAAAATACCCGATTAGAAAACAAAGAACAAAACAAAATCATGATTTTAGTAATTTAGGAGATGGTTTTGTGGTTAAGTTTAGTATTTAAGAACATTTAAAGTGCAAAAAACAAAAGGAATCATTATTATTTGTTAACTTTGAAGAGATTTTTTTGGGCGTTTTGAGGCAATTGATTAGAGATGCTCGGCTTTGTGCTTTGAACTAAACTGTAATATCTTAAAGCCATCTCTGTATATTAGCATGAAACTTGGTGCATTTATCGGAGACAGAATGAAGAGGATATCCTGTAAATTTCAGCCTCCTAGCCCTTATAATGACTGATTAATTCTAGTTAACATTTTAAGTAAAAGGTTAAAAACATCAAGGCTTCAGTCATTTCCTGTATAATCCTCTAACAAATGATCTGTGTTAGAGCTAAAGGTAAAACTGACAGACTACAATAATTATCACAGATTTTAGTTCACAGTGATAAAACAGGCAGGTATCAGATATTTATGATTTGGAAATTTTTCTTAAGTTTATTCTGGTAGTTACAGACATGCAGAAGTGCACATGCCTGTGAGAGGCTCTAACAAGTTAATATGGGCTCTGAAAGGGAAAAAAGCACAAATATTAGAGGTGACTGTGTTATTATCAAGTTGGCAGTCAGAAAAGAAACTCAGAAGTGTTAATCTGCTATATTAGCCATATTTTATAATCCTAAACTAAAAAAAAAGAAAGAACAGTCACATATTTCATAATTGTCCTTATACATTTACACAAGAGACTGATTTATGGTGGTGGATGTATTATAATGACACAGTCAGAAAACACCCTGAACAGCTGTGTGTCTGATATATCAGGAGAAGTGAGAATTTGTTTATTCAGTGTTTACAGTTGCATTGACAGAGATTTATTCTGTTTAGTAAAGACTGAAAAAACCTGTGGGCACCTCAGATCTTTGACAAGCAGACAGGACAATTTATTTACCAAATATTGATAATATTTCTGCAGGTGTGCTGTGGGGCTGAGACCCTGCCAGATGTGTGTACTGACTGTTTCATCTGTAAGTAATCAGCTGATTTATAACAGCACTCACCAACAGCAAGCTCAATGTGGAATCTTATATCACCGGACTGAGTATTTGGAAAAATACAGATATAGTTTCCTTTGTCCTCTAGCCTAGTGTCTGTTATTTTTATGGAGGCGTTGCCATTCTTCAGCTCTTCTGCAAAATGTGAGACTCGACCTTTGAACTCCGCAGACTGATCTTCAAGGTCATTATTATGATGCGTGCCATTATTGTACGTGAACACCTGCTTTCCGTCTTTCTTCCAGTCAAACACCATTGACTCAATGGTCTCACTGGTGCCGAGAGAACAGGGTAAAATAGCATCAGCATCTTCTTTCACAGTCACTCTGGCCACAGATGTCCCTGAAATACAGAACATGAATTAAACAGTGTGTTTTCATACAGATTGATGAGGACAGAAGGAAAAAAAAAATTGTAAAATGGCCTGCATTTGTATAGCGCTTTACTAGTCCCTAAGGACTCCAAAGCACTTTACACGTCCAGTCATCCACCCATTCACACACACATTCACACACTGGTGATGGCAGCTACATTGTAGCCACAGCCACCCTGGGGCGCACTGACAGAGGCGAGAAGGAAAGTCAGGTATGAGTCAGGGACAGCTAAGAAAGTTCACGCTTATTTTTATTTCCAAATTAATCATGAACAATTAAACTGATCGTTTAATTGGGCGATCGTGACTCAAGAGTTGGGAGTTCGCCTTGTAATTGGAAGGTTGCCGGTTCGAGCCCCAGCTCGGACAGTCTCGGTCGTTGTGACACTTCACCTACCGCCTACTGGTGATGGCCAGAGGGGCCGATGGCGCGATATGGCAGCCTCGCTTCTGTCAGTCTGCCCCAGGGCAGCTGTGGCTACAACTGTAGCTGCCTCCACCAGTGTGTGAATGTGTGTGTGAATGGGTGGATGACTGGATGTGTAAAAGCGCTTTGGGGTCCCTAGGCGGGACTAGTAAAAGCGCTATACAAATACAGGCCATTTACCATACCAATCCAATTTGAAAAGAAAAACAGTTACAAGATGAAATCCACTAACTCAGCTTTATTTTTTCTTCCTACAAACATCTCCTTTATGTGCTTTACCTCTCCTTCACATTGTTCTTTGTAGTCCATGCCTCACTGCACAGTGTGAGACTGACTGGTTTAAACTGAGGCTGAAGGAGCTGAAGAGCTTGTTTCAGAGAGGATGAACTCAGAGGCTGCACCAAGGCCCAGACTGAGATAAACAAGGATCATTGTGAACTGTGAATCCTGCTAAAGTGTTCAAGAATCAAACACGGAGCTGGAAATGAGTATAATAGCTCACCTTTACTTTATGTATTACATTTCTGTTTACAGAGGTCAGAGGGTGAAGTCCATTAAAGATGACTCTCTCTGAATACTGATTTCTGCTGATATGACTGCATCCACATGAAATGCTCCTCCATCCTACCAACACACAGCTCCACCTGAGTAACATATATGTGACCATACTTATCACATAAACTTTAAATATCTTTAAATAGAAAAATCTTATTATTCACAATGAAATTTCTATTATTAAAATTTTGATTCCTCAGCTTTATAACTGTAACAGCTATCAGAATCACAATGAGAATATTTTATTAATGCCTAAGGAAATTATGCAGTTTCAGTTGAGAAGAACAGTAACAGACTGAACAAAATAAAATACTATATATTATAAAGTTAGAAAATATAAGAAAAAGCTTTAATTATTAAAATGAAAGCTAGAAATATTATAAAAACTGATTGACATTTTGTTCTAAGCTGCAAAACTTTTTTCCCCAACTTTTCAACTTTTTTTTATTTTAGTAATGATCCCAATATTGATCACAACAAAGAGGGGAAATACCTCCAACATGCACAAACATTTGACCAGACAGCCTGTAATTATTTTATATAAAAGTAATGTCTTTGATATGCTGCTTAGAGATGGTGTGGTGACAATGGGCCAATATGAATTGATAAGGAACTGAATCGATAAGTGATATTAAAAATGGAATCGGAATCGTCTAAATTCTTATTAATTACCATGCCTATGTGACTGTGCAGTATTTGTGGTGTTTACAGACTTTTAACCTGCTCTATTGGCAGAAAAAAAAGTTAGCTTTAAAACTCCACACCCAATAATCTGGGGACCTAAACAGCACAATGTGACAGAGCAAAGACAGCACCTTGTATTCTCTCTTTCTCTCTCTCTCTCTCTCTCTCTCTCTCTCTCTCTCTCTCTCTCTCTCTCTCTCTCACACACACACAGAGTATTATTATTATTATTATTATTATTATTATTATTATTATTATTATTATTATTATTATTATTATTATTATTCTCTATAATAAAGCCTTAACGCAAATTCCTTTTGACGCCTCTAATTCTTAGATGCGTGATTAACAAGATCAAGCGCAAATTCAGTTTTAAAGCTCTGCCAGATGGTTCTCTTGACAAGACCACTGCAGATGTGAACTGAGATGCTACTGAGGTACACTGAGCTTAGAATATCACTTGGTGATGTGAAAAACCTTCCTTCCACTCGCCAAAGGGAGGCCATGCTGGACAGACCATTCTACAAGCAACAGGCTTTCAGCCATAGCTTGATCTGATGAAGAGGAGACAAAGAAAACTGTCCCAGCAGTGGTCCAAACGTGAAACAGCACACAGTGAGATGTCTTGCATTTTGCACATCTATCCCATGCAAGAGGTTGTTTTGACTGTCAGGCATGTTGTTCAGAAGTAGTAAGCAGCACTGCCATCTAAAAATATCAAAATGGTTCTCTGTTTGAAAAAACTGGCTTAGAGGAAAAACAAACAAACAAAACAAAAGTAATGAGGAGTATAATCTCAAGTCCAGACACTTTTCTTTCCAAGCTCCTTAGACTACAATGACCTGGAGGACTGAGAACCTTCACAGACAATCTCAAGTGTACTTTTGGAAGGTTTGAGCATGTAGTACATTTTACAGAATGTTCTGTAAAAGGTTTGTTTTGTTGTTATGTTTTGGATTGTTCAGAGAGTGTCCTTACAAAATAATCTTGACAAATGACAAACGAGAGCTTATTTTTAATTACTCAATGGGTATTACAAAAGTCAGTGCATATTATCAGCACAAGTGATAAGAGCGTTTCAATCCTTTATAAAAACACGAAATACTCAAACATAACAGAACGGCTGAAAGCCAAAGTCCTCATCCTGCTCTCTGCTCTCTTTACTCTTTTCAGCACCACTTACCATCATTTTAAATTATTTGTGTTAATGACTTCATAAAACACTCACTAAATAGATAACGTGTAGTATCGTTGACATCAGGACACAGAAGGCAAGGTCCATTAAAACTGACTCTCCCTGCATATTGACCTATTCTTATATAACTGCATCCGCTTGATGCAGAAATTTTTGACAAACAGTAGAGATCAATGTCAGGAAGTACAGGTAATATATTTCCCAGCATTCCTCTCTATCCAGGAAAAGCCTCTATGTTAATGAGTGGAGTTAAAATCACAGAGCAAATATTTTTAAGAAGTAAAATTCCATAAAAAGAGTTCTAGCTTCTAGCTTTACCATGACTCCAGTAGCGTGACTGTCTATTGTAATGTAGAAAACACTCTTTGATAATGATTGCCTGAGATGAAATTTGACTTTCTCTTATTGTAAAGTCATTAACAAACCAACAAACAAACACTACCTCTACACTATCTCTGTATTAGTAGAAACAGTGTATATGTGTTTCAAACTGAACATGAAGTTCATTCGGAAACAAATATCCCACAGTCTAAACAGAGACCAAAACAGATGCGTTTACAGGAAGCAGCGCACTGACAAAGACGCACACACGTACGTAAAACACATGCAAACGAAATAATAAGTATCGCTATAACGATCAACAAAGAAATAGATTCGTTTCGTTGTTGCAGGTGCTGCACATTAATCTGCTCTAACTCTCGTTATTTCAACACTAAAATGCGGCCGCATTAAAAGCTGATGTCACAGGTGTAGACTCCGCAGTCATC
Source organism: Neolamprologus brichardi (assembly GCF_056152115.1). Lineage (NCBI taxonomy): Eukaryota > Metazoa > Chordata > Actinopteri > Cichliformes > Cichlidae > Neolamprologus > Neolamprologus brichardi. The sequence continues at coordinate 32,960,940 of NC_142108.1, read as the reverse complement.
CACCCACTAACGCAGCAGCCTGAAAAGCGTTTAGGCTCCATCCGCTGCTGTGAAACGTGACTGCGCCTGCACACATGATCACTCTAAATCAATGAGTTTCTTACCGGATTCAGCAGCAAACGTCAGTCCGGACAAAGTCAGGAAACAGAAGCTCAGAAACAGAAGTGGTAGAAGCTCCATGTCTGCAGAAACCCTCTGAGGATCAAACGTTACAGCATCTCTTTAAAAAACACACAGGAGCTCGGAGCCACTCCTCCCAGCGCACTGACGCACAAAAAAGAAAGAAAGAAACATTCATTCTCCTTCTATTCTCTTAAAGCCGTAAGCTATAACTGCACTTCCGGTGTGATATGTGACAATATCAGCGACATTTAGCTCTAACATGTTTAATAACAGCGACAGTTACACAGAATCGCTGACAGCAGACAGATTAATGAGCAGAGATAACAGATTATTGTAACAGTTTATGTACAGGTTGAGGTAAAGAGAGAGGACACCCCATACTTCCAGAATCTGTAGCCTTTAAGGTCAAAGACAGCTTCATTTTTTCACACTAGCATCTTTATATGACACACACACAAGGAAAAAAAAAAAACAGACATAAGTTAGTTGTAGTTCGAACACTCTTCACATGCCTCAAGGAAGCGTGTCCTTTAGGAAGGAGGCCCAGAGGATGACCTGGGACACACTTCCAGGAGATGATATCTTTTAGCTGGCCTTGGTGTCCACACGGAGTAGGTGGCTTTCTGGACATACCTGCTTTGAGTGTTGTCTCCACAACTCAACCCTGCATAAATGACCAAGGATGAAATTATGGTGAAATTTGGACGGATCCATCCATCCATCTTCTTAACTGCTTGTCCATTTCAGAGACACTGGGAATGGGGGGAGGCAGGGGTGTGAAAAAGTGTTTGTCCCCTTCTCCTGATTTCTGTTTTTTGTTTGTCACACTTAAATGTTTCAGATGATCAAACAAATCTAAATATCAGGCAAAAATAACATAATTAAACACAAAATGCATTTTCTAGATGGTGTTTATTATTAAAGGGCAAAAAATCCAAACCTACATGGTCCTGTGTGAAAAAGTGTTTGCTCCCTAAACCTAACAACTGGTTGTCCTACCCTTAGCAGCAACAACTACAATCAAGCATTTGTGATAACTGGCAGCAAGTCTTTTAAAGTGCTGTGGAGGAATTTTGGTCCATTCACCTTTGCCAAATTGTTGTAAATCAGCCACATTTGAGAGTTTTCCAGCATGAACTGCCCTTTTAAAGTAATTTCAAAGCATCTCAGTCGAGTTCAGGTGAGGACTTTGACTAGGCCTGGACTGGACCTACTGGTGTGTTTTAGATCACTGTCCTGTCGCAGAACCCAAGTGCATTGTTTAAGACCTTGTATGTGAGGAGCAGGATTTTGAATTCTGGATTTAACAGGAAGCCAATGAAGGGAAGCCAAAACAGGAGAAATCTGCTCTCTCTTTCTAGTCCCTGTCAGGACTCTTGCTGCAGCATTTTGGATTAACTGAAGGCTTTTCAGGGAGTTTTTTGGACTTCCTGATAATAATGAATTACAGTCGTCCAGCCTGGAAGTAATAAATGCATGAACTAGTTTTTCAGCGTCACTCTGAGACAGGATATTTCTAATTTTAGAGATGTTGCACAAATGGAAGAACGCAGTCTTACATATTTGTTTCATATGTGCGTTGAAGGACATGCCCTGGTCAAAAATGACTCCAAGGTTCCTCACAGTGTTACTGGAGGCCAAGGTAATGCCATCCAGAGGAAGAATCTGGTTAGATACCATATTTCTAAGCTTTTCAGGGCCGAGTACAATAACCTCAGTTTGATCTGAATTAAGAAGCAGAAAGTTAGCGGCCATCCAGGTCTTTATGTCTTTAAGACATTCCTGCAGTTTAACTAATTGGTGTGTGTTATCTGACTTCATGGACAGAGAGCTGGGTGTCATCTGCATAGCAGTGTAAATGTATGCCATGTCTTCTAATGATGCTGCCTAAGGGAAGCATGTATAATGTAAACAGAATTGGTCCTAGCACTGAACCCTGTGGAACTCCATAATTAACCTCAGTGTGTGAAGAGGACTCTCCATTTACATGCACAAATTGGAGTCTATTAGATAGATATGATACAAACCACTGCAGTGCAATACCTGTAATACCTACAGCATGTTCTAATCGCTCTAACAGGATATTATGGTCGACAGTATCGAACGCTGCACTAAGGTCAAGAAGGACAAGCACAGAGATGAGTCCACTGTCAGAGGCCATAAGAAGATCATTTGTAACCTTCACTAAAGCTGTTTCTGTGCTGTGATGAGCTCTGAAACCTGACTGAAACTCTTCAAATAAACCATTCCTCTGCAGATGATCTGTTAGCTGTTTGACAACTACTCTTTCAAGGATTTTTGATATGAAAGGAAGGTTGGAGATTGGCCTATAATTAGCTAAGACTGCTGGGTCTAGAGATGCTTTTTGAGTAAAGGTTTAACTGCAGCCACCTTGAAGGCCTGTGGTACATAGCCGATTATTAGAGATAGGTTGATCATATTTAAGATCGAAGAATTAATTAATGGCAGGACTTCTTTGAGCAGTTTTGTAGGAATGGGGTCTAAAAGACACGTTAATGGTTTGGAGGAAGTAATTATTGAAGTTAACTCAGAAAGATCGATTGGAGAAAAAGAGTCTAACTTAACATCAATGGAACTAAGAGTAGCTGTAGATAATATTACATCTGTGGGATGATTATTGGTAACTTTTTTCTCTAATGATAAAAATTTTATTTGTGAAGAAGTTCATGAAGTCATCACTAGTTAACGTTAAAGGGATGGTTGGCTCAAAAGAGCTCTGACTTTTTGTCAGCCTGGCTACAGTGCTGAAGAGAAACCTGGGGTTGTTCTTATTTTCTTCAATCAGTGATGAGTAGTAAGCTGTTCTGGCTTTGCGGAGGGCTTTCTTATAAAGCAACAAACTATTTCTCCAGGCTAAATGATGATCCTCTAAATTTGTGACACGCCATTTCCTCTCCAGATTACGAGTCATCTGCTTTAGGGTACGTGTTTGAGAATTATACCACGGAGTCAGGTACTTCTGATTAGAGACCTTAGTTTTCACTGGAGCTACAGTATCCAGAGTCGTACGTAGTGAGGAGGTGAAATTATTAACAAGATAATCGACCTCTGTTGGGGTAGCGTTCAGATAGCTGCTCTGCTCTGTGTTGGTACAGGGCATTGACGATGATAACAGTGGCTGGATTATATTCTTAAACTTAGTTACAGCGCTTTCAGAAAGACATCTACTGTGATAAAGTCCACTCTCCACTGCTGCGTAATCAATTATTGTAAAAGTAAATGTTATCAGGAAATGATCAGACAGGAGAGGGTTTTCAGGAAACACTGTTAAATGTTCAGTTTCTATGCCATATGTTAAAACAAGATCTAGAGTGTGATTAAAGTGGTGGGTGGGTTCTTTTACATTTTGAGAGAAGCCAATTGAGTCTAACAACAGATTAAATGCCATGTTGAGGCTGTCATTTTTAGCATCTACATGGATGTTAAAATCACCCACAATAATTATTTTATCTGAGCTCAGAACTAAATTAGATATAAAGTCTGAGAAATCAGACAGAAACTCTGTGTAAGGCCCAGGTGGACGATAGATGATAACAAGTAAGACTGGTTTTTGAGTTTTACAGCTGGGGTGGACGAGGCTAAGCATCAGGCTTTCAAATGAATTAAAAGTCTGTCTTGGTCTTTCATTAATTAATAGACTGGTGTGAAAAATTGCTGCCAAACCGCCCCCTCGACCTGTGCTTCGAGATTTCTGGTAGTTAGAATGACTCGGGGGTGTTGATTCATTTAAACTAACATAATCATCCTGCTGCAACCAGGTTTCTGTAAGGCAGAGGAAATCAATTTGTTGATCAATTATTAAGTCATGTACTAACAGAGACTTGGAGGAGAGAGACCTAATATTTAATAATCCACATTTCACTGTTTTACTCTTTGGTTCAGATGTGGATACTGTATTGTTCTTTCTTTGTGATTGTTTATGTTTAAGTTGTTTGTTGCTGGTTTTTAGTTTGTTTTTTGTCTGTTTGGGAGCTGAAACAGTCTCTATGGAGATGGGTTCTTGGGGGGGTAGCAGGAGGAGAGAAGCTGCAGAGAGGCGTGTAAGGCAGGAGTACTTTAAACTTCACACACAAATTCACTATGTTAACCTTTCCTCCTTTGGTCGCCTGTGTGTTCACGGGGGACACAGGAGAGATGCTTCCTCCAGAGCTGAAATTGTCCTCTTTGGGGTTAATCCCCTTCCCATTTTATGTTGTATATAAATGTAGTGAGGCACACCACAGAAAAACCATGGGAGCACTGGATTACTGAAGTGATTAGGCTTTAAGTTTTGCATTGCACACTGGCTGTAGCTTGCAAAATAGTTCCCAGTCGCTCTCCAGTTAATTTCCAGAACAATAATACTACTGTGCATTTCCTCTGAGGTCACACGTCAGGCAGCACACACAATTGGCAATTAAACAATAATTCCACTCCAGCATTACCATGCACAATCCCTTTAAATCCACAAGATGGCTGTCCCAACCATTACTGTATATATGAGGCAGGATTTACTATTAAATAATAAATCTCAGTGATAAAGTTAGCTCATCTAAGGTGTACACATGTGTGCACTAATAAACATTATAAGTGCTTTAAAGTGGGAAAGAAATTACACAATGTTATTTATTATATAGTGACCGGGAATAACACTAACTGATCCCTAGCATTGAGGAGGAAACAAATACAAACCAAAGATTGCATATAAACAACCTATTGACTCTTCAGTTAGTGGCCCTTTCTTTTAAACATTAGAACAATAACAAAAAAATATAACTTTGGTTGAAAAATGTTTGTTAACACTGTAGGAGACTAAAATGACTTAAAAGTTGAACTGAGCCTCTTGTCCAAATTGGAGCTGTCCATTGTGATGAACAAAACTAAGTGACCCATTCACCATACTGAGTGGGTGCTCTACCCCAACACCTTGTCAGTTGTGCCTGCTGGCCCAGTTGGTGTTGCTTACCCACTGCACCCCCACCATTCTCAGGGTCTACATTGGAAAGGGGATGATGGGACAAACACAACAGGAACGGGATCAGGTGCAGCTGAGACAGATATTTGAGAAAAATTGGGGTCACCATCAGCTGCAGGCCTCCAAACAGCAACTTTGTGGCGCATTTAAAACTAAATCAGTGGTGTTAAATACCACACATGGATTTTGACTGTTGGAGGAAATGATGTTGGAGAAGTATTCCCTTTTAGTCTCTTTGACCGTATCCTGATAGAGATGCCAGCAGTCCTTTAAGATTTGAAGAGACACCTGCAATTTGACCCTCTTCCATTTACGTTCAGCTCCATAACACCTCCCCCATCTTTCTGCTTTTCAACCTTGTTTCATCCTGTCTGCCTCACCAAAGAGAGAGATGGGGGGGGTAAGGAGACGGGCAACAAACACCAAAAGTGTGCAGTCGGTGTTTGACTGCACAAAAATACCCCTTAAGCGATTGTGTCCCAGTGCTCCTGGCTGGCCAGTCCACCCCTAGTCAGGTCCTGTGGTGCAGCCTTAGTCCTTATAGTTGATGATCTTTGTGCACAGTCACAGACTAACTGTCAATCCAGTTAGTCTGTTAATTTGTTGTGTACAAAGTATGGATAATAAGAGTTACACTGTGTTGATTATACATATCATGTCTCTCACTCAGGAGAGCTGTTATTGGTGCCTCTACTGAGAGTTACTTACCCCGTGTCAAATTTTAAAAGGACCTCAGGTGTATTTATCACATTTACCAGATTCCTGTGTGACTGCAGATACTTTGGAGTTTTATATTTCATTTAAAAAGATAAAACCATTTATCAACTTATCCAATTCAGGGTCACAGGAGGCTGCAGTTTGTTTCAGAGCTAACACAGAGACAGACAACCATTCATACCTATGGACAATTTAGAATCAAGAATTAATCCAGCCCCACTAACTGAATGTCTTTTGACAGTGAAAGGGAGCCAGAGTACCCAGAGAGAACCCACACAGACAAGGGGAGAACATGCAAACTTCACTACGAAAGGCCCTGGCTAGATGGTATCATTCTTTAAATTCATACTTCTGTAGATCGATCATTTTCATTTCCATCCAACGATGTAGCATCCGTAAAATCTCGTAACACTTTACCCAGTGCATATCAGAAATTAGTTTGTACATATCCAGCACAGTCAAAAGAGCTTGCAAAGAAAAGCGTCTGGACTTCTTTAAGTTGCTTGAAGACGTTTCACCTTCATCCGAGAGGCTTCTTCAGTTCTAAGGTCAAATGGTGGAGAGTCCCAGATATAAACCTAGTGGGAGTTTCCCCCCACAGAGGGACAAAAGGACCCCCTGATGATCCTCTAATCGCCTGAGCCAAGGTGTGAAACTGGGTGTGGGTCCCAATCAGCCAGAGTTTGGCCACGTCGGATGAGAGTTGAAACGTCTTCAAGTAACTTAAAGAAGTCCAGACGCTTTTCTTTGCAAGCTCCTTTGACTACGACGACCTGGATGACTGAGAACATTCACAGACATATCCAGCACAGTTTTTCCCATTGAGATCTGATGTGTTTTAAAAGTATTCCTTTAATTTTTTAAGCTGCATATTTACCAACTGAAACCAACTGACTGGCTTGGCCATTGAAGAATGAATCAACTCAGAATTCACCCTGCTAGTTCTATCACAATCACATCATCAGTAAACATAGTGACCCGTTTTCACATAGCCATGCAATAACACTGCATCCACTTTGACAGATGAGGTGGTGTACACCATTCTGGTAAAAGTTCAACTTGGTTACATCTGATATTTTTTTCTGAGCTTGCCAGGCTCTTTTAGGTATTTTCAGCAAAGCCTAATCTGCCTTTCTCTTCTTGAGTCTTCCTAAGTTGATTACATGAACTTTAAAGACACATACACACACATACACAAACACCCAAAACAGTCACAATAGTTTACCATTTTGATATTTTATTTAGAAATCCTTGAGCACTGTGAAAAATTATAATGTATTTGGAAATGATGAGTTTGAACCATAAAAATAATTTTCGAGCAATTCCAATATCAGACATCATTAACAACATTTAATTCAGTGTGTGTATCCTGAGAGTTTGCTTTAGCATAAAAAAAAACCAACTACAATAATAAACAGATTTAAAAAATGCATATCTTCTTGTTTTTCTTGGTGTGTTTCTTTTTTTAAACAGTTGCAAAATACTGACATTTATTTATAGCAGAACCGCTCAGGGTTATAGTTGATGTATCTTTATAGTTAGAAGACAAAACTTGTTAAACTTGAGACAGATGCTTGAAAAACCTGCTGTTATCAGACAAATTTCCTTTCAAATGTTATTTAAATATTTACTGAAATATGAGTAAAAGGGAAAAAATATCATACACTAATCTTGGAAAAATACTAGTGCAGCCAGAAACACAAATCCTCTTTGGTTTGGTTAGTAACCATTTAAAAGAAGCATCAAACATGTGGTGCTATCTGCTGTGGCAACGGAAAGTAGCTTTCTTTATTAGTAACATTTTATGCATCAAGAGAAAGAGAAGGTGAAGACATTTCTCTACTCCATCCTATTAAACTGCTGTAGAAGAGGAAAACAAAGGTTGATGACCTCAGATCTCTCATGGACTAACAACAGCAGTAATTTCTCCTTTCTAGCACCCTGGCATAGACTTTCCCTGGGAGGGTGAGGAGTGTGATTCTCCTATAGTTGGGAAACACCCTCTGGTCTGCCAATCCAGGGGTACTGCCCCTAATCACCACACAACATTGTAAAGGCATGTCAACCAAGATAGCCTTACAACATCCAGAGCCTTCAGGAATTCAAGGCGAATCTCATCCACCCCAGCGGCCCTGCCACCTAGGAGTTGTTTAACTGCCACAGTGAACTCACCCCCAGAAATGGATGAGTCGAACTCCTCCCACACCTGAGTTTTCGATTCAGCCACTGCCTGAGCCGCATTCCACTTGGCCTGTTGGTACCTATCAGATGCCTCCGAAGTCCCATAGGCTAACCAAGCCTTTGGGACTCCTTCAGCCTGGTGGCTCCCTTCACCTCTGGTGTCCACCTTTTGGTTCAGGGGTTACCAACCACCTTGCGGCCGCAGCTCAGTGCAGCAACTTCAGTAATAGAGGTGCTAAACATTGTCCATTCTGACTCAATGTCCCCAGCAGAGATGGGCAGTAATGCGTTTGTAATCGGATTACTTTTTCAAGTAATTAAAGTAAGGGATTACTACTGCAAAAAAGTAATTAGATTAGTGTTACTTTCCCATAAGTACGCTGCTTTACTGCGTTAATAAACTATGATTTTGTTTACAAGAGTGTCTAATGGTCATGATGTAAGCGGGTGTCACAACTGTAGTAACAGACAGCAGATCAACAATGGATAATATGGAGTGCTTCCTTGTAGCGTTTAAAGCGTGGAAGTACTGACCTTACTTTGAGTTTGATTCCGTAAAAAGTGACAAAAACAGTAGTGTCCACTGTACACTCTGCGTGGACGAAAACATCTTCTTACAGCTAAAAAAACCCCCTAAACTTCTGAGCAAGTACCTAGCACACTGCCATAGGAATGTGAAATTCACAGAGAAACCCCCGGGTCCTCCACTGACATGACCGCTTCGGCACCGGGCAAACCTCCACCCACCCCACTTCTGCTAAACCGGTAAAAAAAGACTTTGGTAAGGCAGACTTAAGATTTTATTTTTTTCTCTCTGTTTAACATGCATCTATTTGAAAGAGTGAGTATAAACACAAAAAATAATTTTATCTTATGTGCTGGAATATGCAGAAAATTGGTTTACCTGTTGCATATAATTTACTTTTTGCTTGATGCAATATGCATAAGGTTAAAAGATTAAAAATAATTTAAAAAAGTTTTAAAAGAAAAAAAAAAAAAAGAACTGGGCTGTTACGTATTCAGGTTGTGTATCATGTAATAAAAAAGTAACTAATTACTTTTCAAAATAAGTAATCAGTAAAGTAACAGGATTACTTTCTTGGAGAAGTAATCAGTAACTAGTAACTAATTACTTTTTTCAAGTAACTTTACCAACACTGGTCCCCAGTCTCCCTTGGAATGCTGTTGAAGCTCTGCCAGAGGTGTGAGTTGAAGATCTTGTGGACCAGGGCCTCTGCCAGGCGTTCTGAGGGCACTCTCACTATACGTTTAGGTGCGCCAGGTCCACCAGGTGGTGATTAGTTGACAGCTCAGCCCCTCTCTTCACCTGAGTGTCCAGAATATATGCCCACAGGTCTGGTGATACAATTTCAAAATTGATCATCGACCTGCGGCCTAGGGGGTCCCAGTGCCACATGCACTTATGGGGACCCTTATGTTTGAACATGGTGTTCGTTATGGACAAATTGAGGTTTGCACAGAAGTCCAGTTACAAAACACTGGTTCATATCTGGGAGGCTGTTCCTCCCAATCACGCCCCTCCAGGTCTCCCTGTCGTTGCCTACATCAGCGCTGAAGTCTCCCAGTAGGACAACAGAGTCCCTAGGTGGAGCACCCTCAGGCACCCCACCCAGGCAATCCAAGAAGGCTGGGTACTCTGAACTGCTATTCGGCACATAAGCACATATGACAGTCAGGACCCATTCCCTGACCCAAAGGCGGAGTTAACAAACCTTCTTGCCCACCGGGGGAAACCCTAACGTACAGGCAGCAAGCCAAGGGAATACTAGGATACCCATCCCAGCCCACCGCCTCCTACTAAGGGCAACTCCAGACTGAGACAGAGTCCAGCCCCTCTCCAGGAGACTAGTTCCAGAGCCCAAGCCATGCACTGAGGTGAGCCCAACTATATCTAGCTGGTACCCCTCAAATGCAACAGAAACTACATCCCTCCACCCTCACTTTTAATCATCTGCTAAACAACAGGATTCAACATTGTTATGAACTTTCAAAGTGCTTAAAAAACAAAAATAATCCAACATGTCCTTACTGTTGTGCTGCAAAACTTAATTTGGTTCTCATAAAACAAACACACAAACACCATATACTATACTTCACATGGGCTCACTTAATTCAGCAATGATTTTCCATTCCTTGGGTGAGGGCTCAGATGGATCCTCTTTGTTGTGTTTCTGCAGATTGGAAAATAAAACTGCATTTAAAACAGTCATAGGTGAGGTGAAATGTAGCGCTATGTATTTAAGTAGTGGAGTGCACAGTGACACGTGCATGTTTGAGATCCTTGTTGCTATAACATAACATACATACAGTGGGCACATTTACCCAATTTTGTCATGATGACATGATCAAATGCAAAACTGTCTTTATTAATAAATCGTGAAGTTTGCTTTTTAACCATCTTCATCAGCCTCTATAGTGTGTTCCTCCTCTCTTTCCTCGCAAGCTCACACTGTGAACCAATCAGCAGCCTTAAATATTAAAATGACAGCTTTGACCACTTAGTTTGGTTTTCTTCACTTGCTTGCATGAAATAAGCTTTAGTTCATTTCAGTGTGTGTTTCATTCATTATTTAAAAAAAAAAAAAGTACAATAAACAAGATTGTAAACATGACAGCCAGACAGAAATATGAGTATGTTCATGAATGCATTTGACTTACATTGTGTTTCGTTTTGTCTTAAACGCCAGGTAAGAATCCCAACTACAACAAGCGCAACAGCAAGAGCAACAGCAAGAATACCAGCCACAATCATCCATCCAGTGTTTTGTTCTGAAATAGAAGAGAAAACATTTGTGTAATTCAGACTGTGACTGCATGTCACGAACAAATATTCAACAAACAAAAACATCCTCCGGTTCATCTCCACAGCTAACAGATTGGTTCTGCTTCTGCTTTCCTCTTTTGATTTATCCTCTCAAGGATACTTGAGGGTGCATGGGAGTTTGCCCAACCACTCTATAGGTAGGGATGGGAATCGAAAACCGGTTCTTGTTTCAGTGTTTGTGAACAGCAGTTTTCAGATCTTGCCACAGATTCTCGATTGGATTTAGATGTGGACTTTGACTGGGCCATTCTAACACATGGATATGTTTTGTTTTAAACCATTGCATTGTTGCCCTGGCTTTATGTTTAGGGTCGTTGTCCTGCTGGAAGCTGAACCTCCGCCCCAGTCTCAAGTCTTTTGCAGACTCCAAGAGGTTTTCTTCCAAGATTGCCCTGTATTTGGCTCCATCCATCTTCCCATCAACTCTGACCAGCTTCCCTGTCCCTGCTGAAGAGAAGCACCCCCAGAGCATGATGCTGCCACCACCATATTTGACAGTGGGGATGGTGTGTTCCAATAAAATTGGAAAAGTGTGGAATTCCAATAAAATTGATTCATTTTTGTGGCTGTAATGTGACAAAATGTGGAAAAGTTCAAGGGGGCCGAATATTTTTGCAAGCCACTGTATCATAAATAAAAAGACAGTTATAAATACTTAAGGATAGTCATGATGTCACATTTTCCTCCCTTTTTAAAATTTAAGGACACTGATATCCAGAAATTTCTGGAGAAGGCCACAATTTTGGACCCCTGATTTAAATCCAAAGTGGATAAGGATGAAGTCTGGGACAGGATCAGGGAAGCAGCTATTGTGGCAAACTCAGAGGCAGGAGCAGATGAGGTATTTCACTATGACAGTGTCTTTCATTGTAGCACATTTCCATTGTGAGACCTTTCATCTATGGATCTGTGGTACTTAGTTTGATTGACACAGGGAGAGTTGCTCGAAGATGAAGATGAGGATGAAGAAAACTAAGTTTAGCTCATTGTGATGATAATTTAGATGTCATGGATTGTTCATTTTTTTGCTTAATTTTTATTATGTCCATTTAATTTCAGGCGCTGCCAGTAAAGCAAAAGAGATCAAGAGATCCAGCTGTATAGAAGCCTGACCCCCATCCCCTGCAAGGATAACCCCACCCTATGGTGGTGGAGCAAGAGAGAGACTCTGGCCCTGCTGTCAAGACTGGCTGAAAGCTTTCTGTGTGTGTAAGCATCCTCCACCTCGTTTGAGAGTGTGTTCTCCACAGCTGGAGAGACCATGAGTCCAAAAAGATCACATATCCTTCCTGAAAAAGCAGATATGCTTTTATTTCCGCAAAAGAATTTTTAATTCTCCATAGTTGATAGTTGCAGAATTGTACAGTGCACAGTTCCATTGGACTTGAGTTGATTGTATTTGTTGCTGGCTGATGTAATTTTATTTTTGAGTGCTCATCTCATATATAGTTCTAAAAAGAAGAGTGTAAATGTTACTGGACATTCTTGTGTAATTGCAAAAGAATAATTTATGTTATACTTTGTTATTGCTACAGAAGAATACTTGTTTTATTATTATTATTTTACATTTACAAAAAAATTTTTCTGGGGACCCCGTGGCACCCCATCAAGGAGCCATGGGCTGTGGATCTCTTAAGATCTCACTGTTGAGTTTGTAAGGTCATGCTACCCATAAATTTCTACCTTGTTCAAAGATAAGATATAAAACAAAGTTCTAAGCTAATCGACCTGTGTGTTCTCCTTCTTAAAAATATGAATCGATAGGAGAATCGATAAAGAATCGAATTGTTAAACCTAATCAAAAATGGAATCGGGATCATGAAAATCTTATCAGTTCCCATCTCTATCTATAGGTGTGCTGTTTACTCGGAGATGGGATTTAATTATGTCTCTCTGAGTATTCTGTGGGAGGTGCTTCAGGAGTATGGGGTGTCTGGCCCATTTCTATGAGCCATTCGATCCTTATACAACCGTTGCAAGAGCTTAGTCAACATAGCCAGTAATAAGTTGGACGCGTTCCTGGTGGGTGGTGGACTCCGCCAGGGCTGTGCTTTGTCACCAATTCTATTCATAATTTTTATGGACACAATTTCTAGGCATTGCCAAGTGGCGGAAGGCTTCCACTTAGGCGGTCTCAGAATCTCATCTGTGCTTTTCGCAGAAGATGTAGTTGTGTTGGTTTCATCAGGTGTACAGGTGAGTGTGAAGCGGCAGCGGAGAGTCAGCACCTCCAAGTCTGAGGCCACGGTCCTCAGCTGGAATAGGGTGGAGTGCCCCCTCCGGGTCAGAAAAGAGTTACTGCCCCAATTAGAGGAGTTAAAGTATCTCTGGGTCTTTTTTTTACAAGTGAGGTGAGCGGGAGATTGACAGATGGATTGGTGCTGTGGCTGCAGTGATGCTGACACTGTACCAGTTTGTCATGGTGAAGAGAGACATGAGCGTAACAAGTAAAGCTCTTGATACGTCCCTCGTCTCAACTATGGTCACAAGCTTTGGAAAGTGACCAATAGAATGAGATTATGGATACAAGCAGCAGAAAATCCTTTCTCAAAAGCATGGCAGGCCTCTCGCTTAGAGATAAGCTGAGGAGTTCGGCCATTCAGGAGGGGCTCAGGGTAGAGCCACTGCTCCTCCACATCGAAAAGACACAGTTGAGGTGGTTTGGGCATCTGGCAAGTATGACTCCTGGGTGCCTCCTGGGTGAGGTGTTTCGGGCATGTCCCAGCAGGAGGAGGGGGAGCGCTTCTCTTCTTAGAATCACCCGGTGGTGTTGAGCTTTACGGTACTTTAAATTCAAAGTGGTCCATAGGCCAGGGGCGCAGATGACTATGGCCGATCAGTAAGGATCAATGAACAATAGTCTTTGATCAATTTACATATTACATATAACAATTTACATATTACTGATCAAGAAACTGACCTCACATCCTATTGTTCATCTAGTGGGCTAGTTTCAGTCATTGTGCAAAGGTACTGTTTATAAGGTTGGGGAAATCTGCAGTCAACTGAGACTAGAGAAGTCACTAAGATGAGTGACGAAACGTTTCTCCCAAGGAAAATGCTACGTCCAGATGAACAGAATCAACTTTTTGGGATTTCTTTACCTGGATAATTGAGCATGCATCAAGACATTATTAGAGATAGGTTGATAATTTTTAAGACTGAAGCATTAATTAATGGCAGGACTTCTTTGAGCAGTTTTGTAGGAATGGGGTCTAAAAGACACGTTGATGGTTTGGAGGAAGTAATTATTGAAGTTAACTCAGAAAGATCGATTGGAGAAAAAGAGTCTAAATGAATATCAATGGTACTGAAAGTAGCTGTAGATAATGTTACATCTATGAGATAATTATGAGCATTTTTTTCTTTAATGGTTAAAATTTTACTTGTGAAGAAGTTCATGAAGTCATTACTAGTACTTTTTAAAAAAATGGTTGGCTCTGACTTTTTGTCAGCCTGGCTACAGTGCTGAAGAGAAACCTGGGGTTGTTCTTATTTTCTTCAATCAGTGATGAGTAGTAAGCTGTTCTGGCTTTGCAGAGGGTTTTCTTATAAATCAGCAAACTATTTCTCCAGGCTAAATGATGATCTTCTAAATTTGTGACACGCCATTTCCTCGCCAGCTTACGAGTCATCTGCTTTAGGCTACATGTATTGAAGGACATAACAGTGGGTGGATTATATTCTTAAACTTAGTTACAGCGCTTTCAGAAAGACATCTACTGTGATAAAGTCCACTCTCCACTGCTGTGTAATCAATTATTGTAAAAGTAAATGTTATCAGGAAATGATCAGACAGGAGAGGGTTTTCAGGAAACACTGTTAAATGTTCAGTTTCTATGCCATATGTTAAAACAAGATCTAGAGTGTGATTAAAGTGGTGGGTGGGTTCTTTTACATTTTGAGAGAAACCAATTGAGTCTAACAACAGATTAAATGCCATGTTGAGGCTGTCATTTTTAGCATCTACATGAATGTTGAAATCACCCACAATAATTATTTTATCTGAGCTCAGAACTAAATCAGATATAAAGTCTGAGAAATCAGACAGAAACTCTGTGTAAGGCCCAGGTGGACGATAAATGATAACAAGTAAGACTGGTTTCTGAGTTTCACAGCTGGGGTGGACAATGTTAAGCATCAGGCTTTCAAATGAATTAAAAGTCTGTCTTGGTCTTTAGTTGATTAATAGGCTGGTGTGTAAAATTGCTGCCACACCGCCCCCTCGACCTGTGCTTCGAGATTTCTGGTAGTTAGAATGACTCGGGGGTGTTGATTCATTTAAACTAACAGAATCATCCTGCTGCAACCAGGTTTCTGTAAGGCAGAGTAAATCAATTTGTTGATCAATTATTAAGTCATGTACTAACAGAGACTTGGAGGAGAGAGACCTAATATTTAATAATCCACATTTCACTGTTTTACTCTTTGGTTCAGATGTGGATACTGTATTGTTCTTTCTTTGTGATTGTTTATTTTATTTTTTTTTTATTTGTAACAATTTTTAGTTTGTCTTTTTTTTTTTTTTTTTTTACTGTTTTTGTCTGTTTAAGAGCTGACACAGTCTCTAAAGAGATGGGAGTTTGAAACTTCCAGAGAGAAGGGAAATGATTCCTTAATGAGACAGAGCTCAGATGTGCAATGGGTGTCATCTTACTTTTTAGTTTCTGCCCTCAAACATTTGCTACAAGACATAAAAAATAAATAAGTAATATAATCAGACCATGTATCATGTGTAACACTGATATAATAGCTGAATGTAATGATACCTGTAAGAATTCTTATATACAAACAAAATCAGTTATGAGTTGAATTAAGATTAAAGTTAGAGTATTTTATCGCACACCACTTCTTTTTTCACCCGAGTAACATTTTATTTCATCTTTTGTTTCTGTGCAGACATCATTCTTTGCATTCACTCTGAGCATGTGTTCACATTTTTGAACTGCAACAATTATTGGAATCATCTAATGATTAAAATACCACTCACCATTCAAACGGATGTAGATTTCCGTATGTGTTTGATGGTGGATTTTCTCCTGTTTGACAACACAGCGATAGTGGTCATCCTTTTTCACAGTAGTATTGAGGCTGATGTAGAAGCGGTTTCCTATTTCAGAGACATGTGGCTGATCAGAAGGAATGATCTGATTGTTACTGTCCCACCACTCGACTGTAGGTTTGGGGGAAGCACCCTTAACATCACACTTAAGGAGCGCCCAATTGTTTGTGTGATTGAGAATTGTAACAAAAGGTTCTGCTGCACCTGTGAAAACATGATAGACAGATTAATCAAGAGATCAATCGACAATATAAAAATATATTTTAATGCAGACTTCTCTTAAAAATATAACTAGAGGTTACTGTAAATTTGAACCAAGACACTGAGAGGGATGAGATAGTGTTGAGCATTTGTAAGCTATATGGTAGTTGTGCAATTAAGACAATGTCTGATCTATAACAGATTCACAGTTACTGAACTGATTATGAATGAATCCTAATTAAGTAATCCTTAATATTTACAAAGCATACAAAAAATAAAATAAAATAAAATGTTTGTTCGGACTGTTTATAAAGATAATCTGCAGATATTTTATATGGTTCTAACCATAAGATGGTAAAAGTATTGTTCAGTATTTACCTATCAGTTCATATATACACACAAGGACGTAAAGATTAGCGACGTAAACTAAGAGAACTCACCATTAATTCGGACCTTTAATATGGGCTCTGAAAGGGAAAAAACACACATGTTAGAGGTGATTGTGTTATCATCAAGTTGGCAGTTAAATAAAACAAGAGAAAAGAAACCCAGACATGTTAACTTGCTATATACAGTTTTCATAATCCTAAACTAAAAGAGAAGGCACAGTCACAGATTAAATAAATGTCCTGATACATTTAAACAAGAGGCTAGTTTATGGTCACGAATGTGTCATAATCACACAGTCAGAAAACACTTTGAACAGTTGTGTATCTGATATTTCGGAAGACATGAACAATTATTTATTTTATTTTGTTTACTAAAGACTCCATGGACACCTCAGATTTCTGATAAGTAGACAGGCGCAGGACCAGCATGCACATGGAAGGTCTCAGTTTTGTTCACTGAATATTAATGCAGTTGTGCTGTAGGAGTGAGGCCCTGCCAGATGTGCATGCTGACCATTTCATCTGTAAATAATCAGCTGGTTTATAACAGCACTCACCAACAACAAGCTCAATGTGGAATGTTCTGATTTCTGGCTTCAGTTTTGGAAATTTACATAAATAGGTTCCGTTGTCCTCCAACCTAGTTTTTTTTATTCTTATAGACGC
The DNA here is from genome assembly GCF_056152115.1 of Neolamprologus brichardi. Classification (NCBI taxonomy): domain Eukaryota; kingdom Metazoa; phylum Chordata; class Actinopteri; order Cichliformes; family Cichlidae; genus Neolamprologus; species Neolamprologus brichardi. The sequence goes on along the minus strand of NC_142108.1, from coordinate 32,943,781 downwards.
GTTGCCATGCTTTAACTCTTCTGGAAAATGTGAGACTCGATCTTTGAACTCCTCGTCTTGACCTGAGAGGCCATTATTGTAATATTTGCCATCATCATACAGGAACACATTCTTTTGTGGAACTGTTCCTTCTATCTTCCAGTCAAACAGCATTGACTCAATGTTCTCATTGGTGCTGAGGGAGCAGGGTAAAATGACACCATCATCTTCTTTCACCGTCACTCTGGTCACAGGTGTCCCTGAAAGACAAAACATGAATTAAACAGTGATGAGGATAGAAGGAAAAGTCAGATATGAGGCAGGGGCAGCCAATCAGAAGAAAGTTCACCCTTGATTTTTATCAGTCATGATCATTCTTTTTACCCTTACAAAAATCATATTTTTTTAGTTTACTTCCTCTTCATATTTTCCTGTTGTCATCACAGTCCCACCTGTAGCCCCACAGTTTGTATGACTGGTTTAAATGGAGGCTGAAGGAGCTGAAGAGCTTGTTTCAGAGAGGATGAGCTCGGAGGCTGCACCAAGGCCCAGACTGAGATAAACAAGGATTATTGTGAACTGTAAATCATGCTAAACTGTTCCAGTCGTGTCCAAGAATAATGTATGGAGCTGGAAATGAGTACAATAGCTCATCTTTACTTCATGTACTTCATGAGCTGTTACAGTAATGCTCCTCCATCCTACCAGCACACAGCTCCACCTCAGTAACAATCATACTGTGACCAAACTGTATTTATTTTTTTTGTAAACAAAAATATCAGATCATTCATGATTCATTTTCTAATCTAAAAAAGTCTGATTCCTCAGCTTTACAACTGTAATAATGATCTATAACAGTTTCAGCTGAGAGCAGCCCTGACATATCTGTGAGTTACTGCTTATTTTTCTCTGCTCTGACTTTCTTTCTTACTGTTTTTGGCTACGATCACAAAGTTCAGTATAAATAATAATAACGGATTGGATTTATATAGCGCTTTACAATGCCACTATTCATTCACACACTGGTGGAGGCAGCTATAGTTGTAGCAGATTGACAGAGGCGAGGCTGCCATATCGCCACACCAGTAGGCAGCAGGGTAAAGTGTCTTGCCCAAGGACACAACGACCAGGACAGAGAGGACGGGGATCGAACCGGCGACCATCCGGTTACAGATACGCTTCCCAACCCCCTGAGCCACGGTCGCCCAAATGTGACCTCTCCATCTTCCTGATTTGTTTTTGGAGTGGGTTCATGAAGCTCACTCTTCAGACAACCTGGTGAGATTTACTCTGTACTCATATTTTATATATATACATATATTTTTAGCATGTGACTGCAGCATTTGTGTTGTTGTTGGACTTCTGATCTGAAAAAACAATTAATATGGGTTTAAGTTCAATAATTTAGGACCTTTACCAACACAATGTACCGGAGTTAAATGTCACATTCTCTCTCTATTTCTTTCACCTACACACACTGTCAAAGGTAATAAGATAATGAAGCATTAACACAAAAAAGGAAGGAAAAAGAGGTTGGTTGCTGAGCTTCCACTGAATACAAAGGGAGAGACAGTAAACTGGAAGCTATGTCATAACTTCACTTTACAGGCTGAATCATAGTTCAGAATTAAACATCCTTCTGTGATGTGTGCATTTTATTTAATTTGTGTTTTTGTGTCTTTCTGTTGTGATCCCACTTAGAACGGGATGTTTTTTGTGAGTCTGCTCTTGGTATGTTTTATGCGCATGCAATACTTTTACAGAATATTCTGTATAGCATTTCCTACTGTTTTGGATTGCTGCACCAATAATAAACATAGATGTGTATAAATCCAGCATATTTCTCCACTAATTTTGATTAAATATTTTAATCATTTGACAGCCATAAATGCTACGCTTTTCATTCAGGGATGACAGTTTTTGGACAGCACCATGGACAATAACCACAGTCAGAGGTAGGCATTACATCATGAGTGCATATTTTCAGTGATAAGAATGTTTCAGTCCTTTGCGAAAACACATAGTACACAAACATCTGAAATTCATATTTCAGGCATACTTACATAATTTAAAATGCTGCTAAGGACTCTATAAGACACTGAAAAATCAGTGTTGCATCATCGAGGTCAGAAGACAAAGAGTGAGGTCCATTACAGAAGACTCTCTGCATATTTGTTTCTGCTAATATGACTGCATTCACTTGCTGTGGTTATTTTACACAAACGACAGATCAATGTCAGGAAGTACAGGAAATATATTTCCCAGTATTCCTCTCTGCCAACAAAACACTCCGGAAAAAACTCTATTTTAATGAATGCACTGAGAAGCACTGAGGAAATATTTTAAGAGCTAAAGTTCAGTTCATAAATGTGTACTTCATAAAATGTATGCCATCACACAATACAACAATGACTTTAATATATAGTGGAACTCTTATAATAGTTCCACTTTACCATGACTCTAGTAATATGAGTATATTGTGCAGATAGAAAATATAGAAAATATCCTTTGATATTCATTTGCTGAAGGAGATGAAACTTTTGCTTTTGTTTACAGTTATTTTTAAATCAAATATCTAAACCATTCAACACAAAGTTACAAAGCCGTTACTCGTTGTTGTTGCTATTCACGGTGCAGCAGTATTTCTCAATTTTTATCAAACACTACTTCTACATTAAATTTTATTCTAGAAGCAGCACATAGTGAGGATAGGAAGGTCAGTTGCGTTAAGACATTTAATTGGCCAATCAAGAGTCACTATCGAAAGTGCAAAAGTCAGTGGTGGAAGGGGCGGCAGTAGCCAGAAATGCACCTGAAACTTTGCATATACAGGGAGACCAAAGAGTTAAAAACAAATTAGGGTTTTTTTATGATTCAAAATATTGAAACCAAGAACAATTAAATATTGTAATTTGCTGCATGATTTAAGAAGGAGATAAGCACACCACGAAGAAGTCCACAATCAGACACACACATGCAGCGCAGTAACAAACACGCGACTCCTTCACATTAAAACTCCTCCAAATGGAATCATAAGTATTTGATCATAAAGAACAAAGAAAATAGTTTCGTTTCATTGTTGAAGATGCTGCACATTAATCTGCCGTCTTATTATTTTACTCTAAAACGCGGCTGCGTTAACAGCTGATGTCACAGGTGTACATGCCGCAGTCATCCACCCACTAACGCAGCAGCCTGAGCAGCGTTAAAGCTCCATCCGCTGCTGTGAAACGTGACTGCGCCTGCACACATGATCGGTCTAAATCAATGAGTTTCTTACCGGATTCAGCAGCAAACGTCAGTCCGGATAAATTTAGGAAACAGAAGCTCAGAATCAGAAGTGGTAGAAGCTCCATGTCTGCAGAAACCCTCAAACGTTCAGACGATACAGGATCTCTTTAATAAAACGGAGCTCGGAGCCACTCCTCGTCCCGCACTGACGCGCTCCAAAACACTTTGAGTTTCTGTTCTCTTAAAGCAGTAAACCATAACTGCACTTCCGGTGGCTTTGTGACAGACATAGAGAAAGGCTGACGGGAGAAAGATTCATGAAGGACATGACCTGTTTCCTGGGTGCTACAGCTGACCTGCGGTAATGAGAATGAGGGGAAAAAAGAAAAGAAAAGAAAAATAAATGCTCATGGCTTACCATTTAAATCAAATCTTAACTTCCACCTGAAGTGCTAACCACCGTCCCACCGTGCTTAACTTTATGTTTCAAATTTCTTTTTCATTGCATGAAAATAAAATTAGTCAAAAACTGCATTTCCTCTAGCAGAGACAGTTGAGCTGCTTCAGGCATCTAATGCCTCTTGTATGTATGCCCTTTAGAGAGGAGGCCCAGACCAGACCCAGGACATGCTGGAGAGTTGAGGAGCTGGACGAGGTGGCTGTCGGGAAAGATCTCCTTAGGTTGCTGTCCCCACAACCCAAACCTGGATAAAAGGCACAGGATGGATGGAAGATGGATTATTTTTAGGGTGAAATTTGGATGAATTCATCCATCTATCAATCCATCTTCTTAACTGCTTGTTCATTTCAGGTACACTGGGGGGCTTGAGCCAGTCTTGGCTGTCACAGGGTGAGAGGTGAAGTTGACACAAACGGGTCACCAGTCTATCATAGAATTTGTTGATTAATTGATCATTTTTTTGGTATATGGTCACTTCTGGCTTGAACAATCACTCAAAGAAAAAAAACAAATAAACAAACATTTAGTTTCAGTGGAAAACCAGTGGGTGTTTTCACAGTAACGACATCCATCTTTTAAATCCATCATTTTATATCCATCCATTTTTAAAACAGGCTTCTGAGGGTGAGGAATGCAACCTTCAGAGCTGGGGATGAGGTGAGCCTAAGAACAGCAAAGGCCAAACCTGTCACGTGGCAACAGAGAGGTGAAAAGGCAGTACTCCGGGAGGATTTCACAGAGGTTCATGGACAGCAGAGATACTCGGAAGCTGTGGCACAGACTACAAGCCCACTCCACAGACTGCTGTCGGTTACACCTCTCTACCAAATGAGCTAAACGAATTCTTCGCTTGCTCTGAGGCGCAGAACTACACCTCTTCACAAAAGACTCCCCAATCTTATATAAGATTGTTGTAGCGTTTGACCCAATAAACATACGCTGGAGTGACTATTTTGACAGCAGAACTTTTATTTGGAGTTTGTGGTTTCATTCACAGCCACTCCCACTCTCTTTGTGCTGTCACGTCCGCTCCCCCTCCGACTGTCACTGCCAACATAAAAAGACACACAATCAATGTCAGATCCCAGCACACCTGTTGACCCCGCCCCTGCGCCGCCCCGGGAGCTCACTGTGTCACCCCTCCTCTGCAGCTGGCCAGAGACCACACCCACGCCACAATTGTATTTTATACAAGACTTATTTTATTTTATTTTTATCTTATTATATTTACAGTACTGTGCAAAGGTTTTAGGCAGGTGTGAAAAATCGCTGTAAACAAAGAAAGCTTTCAGAAATATAAATGATTGTTTATTGGTCCCAAATGTATTCTGCAGCAGAAATAATGCCAAACATACTGCAAAAGTCATCATCATCATCGTCTATTTATATAGCACTTTAAAAACACACAAGGCTGACCAAAGTGCTGAACAATAGAAACATAATAGATACCATAAGAATAATAAATATGATAAAATAATAAACATAGCGAAAACAATAAAATACAAGTCAGTCAACCACTGAGTCAAAAGCCAGTGAATAAAAATGCGTTTTCAATCTGGATTTAAAAACCAGCACTGATGTCGATTCCCTAATTTGAAGAGGATTATTCCAAAGCTTAGGAGCCACGATAGAGAGCGCTCGGTCTCCTCTCAGTTTCAGCCGTGATTTGGGGACTGAGAGCAACAGCTGCTCAGCTGACCGGAGCGAACGAGTGGGGACATCGGGCTTCAGCAAATCAGACAGATACGCAGGTGCTAGACCATTTAAAGATTTAAAAACCAATAAAAGAACTTTAAAATGAATCCTAAATTCAATTGGAAGCCAGTGCAAAAGTCATAGGCAAAGATAGTCAATAACTATCTTCAGCGTAACAAAGAACTATAAGTACTGGAAGTGATGGTGTGGCCCCCACAGAGCCCTGATGTCAACATCATCGAGTGTGTCTGGGATTACATGAAGAGACAGAAAGATGTGAGGAAGCCGACATCCACAGACGATCTGTGGTTAGTTCTCTGAGATGTTTGGAACAACCCACAATCAGAGTTTCTTCAAAAACTGTGTGCAAGTGTACCTAGAAGAAGGCAAAGAGTGGTCACACCAAATATTGATTTAGATTTCCTTGTAAAACAAAGGGGGGCCTAGCACAAAAGTTTGGGAACCACTGTTTTACTGTAACACTGAGGGCTGAGGGAGAACTGCAATTTCAAATTCCTGTGTATGATCTGTACATATGGACCACGTTGACAATACATTTGACAATAAAGCTGACTTAAATGAAAGCAGTTTGCAGTGGCAAAGAAAAACTCTCTTTTAATAGTAAGAAACCTCTGGCAGCACCAGACTCAGCTGTCCTTCATCCTCCCGAATCTCTCTCATTCAGAACAAAGCTGAAATAAACATAACAGATAAATCTGGGTCCATATTTCTGTCTGCATGTAGGAATGTACAATTACCCACCTGCGGATCATAGTACACACAGTGAGGTTTTCATGTATCTGAATGCTGGAAATGACATGTTTTACATTCTGATGGCATCAGATCCCCCACTCAGGAAGTGAATCTAGTGAAAGGAGGAGAGTGAAATTTACATTTCTTTTAAACATAAACTGAGTGTTTGAAAGGTGAGACTAATCAATTTAAAATTAAACATGAGATTACGACTAGTCTGAGAATTCACAACTGAATTTTATCTCAAAGTCAGACACAGGAACGATACTACAACCCAGGCTATGAAGTCATTAAACAAAAGAAAAAAAGATTTCAGCTCCACTCTCACTTTAAACGACAGACTTCCTGTCAGGAAATTAGATTTCACAACAAGCTGGACGTCATCCAGAAGGCCAGACTTCCAAGAACTGACAGCCTTTGGAATAATGACCGTATGTCAGGAGCTGTACTGATCCATGCACTCACACCATATTATCTTCATGATGCAGCATCTCTGCTATCAAGGAAACTGCAGGCATTCATGAGAACTGATGACAGTAACAGGAAGAAGTAAGAGGAGTTTATGACTTGTTTTCTTTTTGCACCACTAATCATTTTCACTTTTCATGTGAGCAGCATGAAGGAAAATGTGGGACAATTAGTTATTCTGCTTTGTCATCTACTGTTCAGAAACCCTGATTAAAATCAGAGTTAAACCAGTGACTTAGAAGCTTATCACACAACAATCATCCAGAAGGCCAGACTTCCAAGAATCAGATTCATGAAGGCAGAAGAGCAGAGAAAGAATCAAGTGAGAGTAAAAAAAACAAGCTTCATAAAGAATGAAACCCTGGCTTTGCACTGTTGTGCGTTCATACTCATATATTCGTATTTGGTTTGAAAAGACGAGCTCTATAATGAACTCTCTATAGGCTCCTCTGGGTATTGTCATTCATTCATTTATCTATCTTTATTATTTACATGAGTACATGTGTAATATAACCCACCCCAGCACAAGGAGGGAGGCCTCACAACCAAAGACCAAGAGCCCCACAGAACCACAGGCAGCCAGAGGCCCGACCCAGGAGCTGAGAACTGCACCTGGGATGTTGATGCAGTAATGATGATACACTGCTGAAGACATCAAGTTTAAAGCTAACCCTCAAAACTTCACCAACTTCACATTTTTTCTTTGTTATTCAAGAAAAACTGCAGCAGCTGTTGAAAAAGTTTCTCTTATACTTTAGAATGAAAAGGAAAAGTAGAGTTTAATCTAAACTTTAAGGATCTGTAGGATCAACATTTGCTTTCTTATGTTAGGATTGTATATTTAAAGTAGGGTGACATTAAACTGATGGTGTGATTACATGAAAAAAAAGGTTGCGAGTACAAACTTGGTGACTGACAGTCTTTCATAGAGCAGAAAAACAGCTCAGATGAGTATTTTGTTTCTCTTCGGTTTTGTCTTTAGAGATTTTGTGTATGACAGAGTAACTGTGTACAAGAGCGCAGAGCTCAGCCTCTCAGGATTAAACCACAATAAATTTCTTTGTGTTAATTTCTCAGCAGATTGATGAAATCCAAACTGACAGCATCAGTACAGGGAAAAGTTTTAATCTGCAGTAAATTCATGTGATGTAATTTGTTCTGTAGATATTCTAAAACTAATTATTCATTAATTATGAAGAAATTCTTTCAAACATATACTGATTGTATCAGTATATGTTTGAAACTAATGACTAGATGGAAATGTAAAAGTACAAACAAGAATAGAGCACTTCACTCTCGCACCGCAGGCCTACTCGTTGTTCCTAGAGTATTTAAAAGAAGAAATATTCTCCTCGTCAGGTGCCAACAGGAGACATTAAGTAGTATCAAATGCTATCATTACTAACAATCTTTGCATTGTCGTTGCTCAACTAATCTTTTACTAGGAAAAATCAGTAATAACAGTGTTTGGGTCACAGTGCAGTCTCACACTACAGCAGTGCTCAGTCCTGTTCTATCATGTATGTTTGCAGATCAAGAAACAAAAAATTAAACACATGAAAAACTTCAAACCAGGAAGAAAAGAGAGAAATGATTTAAAAGATAAGTTTCAATTATATTCTATGTGTTTCTGAAGAAAAACCTCAAACCCACACAGTAAGCCAGAGTGCACCCTCAGGCTGATCTTCAGACACATCAAACACATAAACAGGAAGAGTTGCACTTTTTTGTGCCGCTGCAAGTGTGAACACAGCACTGAGGAAATGAAACATTAACACAGCTTCAGAGGTAAAACCTCTACAGTCCGATTAGTCGTTGCACTTTCTGAAGAAAAATCAGTAATCAGTGTTTGGGTCACAGTGCAGTCACACACTGCAGCAGTGCCCAGTCCTGCTTCATCAGGTATGAAGGAAAGAGACAGAGACAGCTGTTGCCACATCAACAGTTTAGTGATTAAAACAAAGACCTGACCTAAACTCTAAAGAAGCAGAAACTCACCCTTAGAGAGAGAAACATGTGGTTACAGCAGGATTTACAATCAGTGATATTAGGAAATCCAAAATTATAAAACAACAATATCCAGATCAATAAGGAGAGATCATTTCGAAGAACCAAACACAAATTATTGAGACAGAATTCAGTTATTTCTGGTGATTAAGCTTCAATGAGCCATCGTGGCAGAATGGAAGCCCAACAGAGATTAGTTATAGTTTCTGAAATCAATGAGCAGACAGACAAGCAAAGTAAAATAAAAGTACATCGAATGTTATTTATTCAGAACCTTTGAAGATAAACAAAGTACTTAACAACAAAATGCTTGAACATAAAATAAAAGTTAACCAAAAGCAAGTTTAAAAAGATGGATTTTAAGTCAAGTTAAGATACCTTTATTACTCCCATGCGTGGGTTGTTTTTAAGGCTGCCGACCTTTGCCAGCGCCATCTTACCCTCCTGACCATACATACATTACACAAACATCACATGGCGAAGACAGGTCAGAGAGGTATAACAATGAAAAACGCACAACATGAGGAAAGACAAGAAAAAATAGCTCGCTCAGACTGAGCTCCAACAGGGAGATCAGTTTGAGAACAGAAAAAACACCTCAGCACATCTCACAACATAGAAGACATAAGCTTCGAAGGCATTTGGAGGGGGTGAGTGTAGGTCTGTGTCAGTGTACATGTATATCTGTGAGTGTGTGTTTGTTCCGTGTTCAACCGAGCGAAAGTGTCCCTTCACCCGATTAGACAAAAGTCAACAGTCTTCGGTCGACGCGGGTGGCCTTGAATGAGGAGGGAGAAAGTCACAACACAGTCTTCTTATCTGATGGAGAATTGTTATTCCCGTCAGCTTTTGCCTTGAGCATCCAGCTGGCGTCAGGGGGGACGCATGAGATGAAGATGGTAGCTGTAAAAGCTGCTTCCAATTTTACAGTTGTCTAATGTCCGTCACTGGTCACAAGTTTCTCGTTGGAGAGCTGTGAGCCTCTCCACGATGTTATCCATCCATGCCGAGATGTTATCCAGTTTGCTCATAGCGCATGAGTGTTCATGACAGCCGTGAGCCTCTCCGAGAGGTTGTCAGATGTTGTCCAATGTCAGATGTTGTCAGTCAGTCTCAGTACTTACAACAGCCGCAAGCTACTCCAAGATGTCATCCGTGCTGCACCTGATGAGCCCATTCTGAGAAGCCACAGCTCGCTCCATCGTTCCAATCAACATAGCGGGCAGCCTTGTGAGGATTTGAACAGCCATTTCCGCTTTCTTTATCCTTTGATAAGCCAGGGCCAAGCCAGCGCTGATCAGCAAGAACCCTGTTATCATGGGTCCGAAAAGGTGTCTTCAATGTCTTGTCACGGGCCCTCCCGAACCCAGGCTTCTCGTCGAGGGTGTCAATTGCATTCAGGGACCAGTTGATCAAATCCATAATTCTTTAGTCTTTTAGAGAACAAGTCTGGGAGACTCTCTTAGGGTTAGAGAATAAGCAAGACTATACAAAAGATATGAGAAGCCAAGCAGGAACGATAAAGGAGAGGGGAGAAGGAGAAAGTGCGACCGCCTCCGTCAAGAGCCAAGAGCAGAGAGGTGGTAAGGTGTTTTTGGAAAGAGTCCACTGAGTCGACAGACTTCAAGCTCAGAGAGAAAGATTTCCAGGGTCTGGGGGCCACTGTGGCATAAGATCTGCTTTCATTAGTTTGTGTGATACACAGATCACATGACCTCAGGTACCTGGGGACGTCCAGATGTATGTGTAATACACATACACTATTATATTTGTAAATATATTTATTGTTATAATCCTCAGATTTACCCATTCTTATACTTTGTTTCTTCTTACGTTATTAAGTTGTATTTTGCTTGTGAAGCTTGTACACAAGAATTTCACTCGCATGTGCTGTACCAGTTTACCTGCACATGTGATGTGACAATAAAAGTGACTTGATTTGATTTAAATAGAACCTCAAGCATCAGGCAACAGTATTTAAAAAACACAAACCTCACACTGACGCTGATCCTGAGCTCCAACAATGTAAAACAAGCTGGTCCTGTTTCAGCTCCCGACTGACCTCATTTCTAACTGTCACTTATCTCTTTTCAATCTCTAACTCCCCCATCTTTGTTTTTATGAGCTCAACCTGCTTCATCTGTCTGTCTCACCAAAAGAGAGAGAGAAAAAGTAGTAAATTCAAAGCAGCAAGTGTGTTTATTAGTTGTGTACAAACTATGAATATTAATGAATATTAAAATGATTGTGCCGATATACATATCAGCTTTAAAGTTAATGATGTTCCTTTGGTGTCCTCTAGTGTCTGTTGCTGCTTTGTGCTGCCTGGTGTCAGATTAGTGCTCCTGAATGCTCCTGAATGCTCTAACGGTTTTGTTTTAGGTCCTTACAAATACATAAGGCAGGTAGCTCAGGTGGTAGAGCAGGTCAGCTGCTGATTGGATGGTTAGTGGTTTGATCCCTGGCTCCCCCCGAATACAACAGATACAAGATAATAACCCCAGTTTGCTCTCCGATGCATCCGTGTGAATGTTAACTAAACAGCACTACAGTAGAAGAAAGTGCTTGTATGATTGGGTGAACGAGGCATGTTGTAGACAGCGCTTTGAGTACTCCTGGAGAGTAGAAAAGCGCTGTATAAGAATCAGTCCATTTACCATAAGGCCAGCCGAAGAAGAAGTTAGTCACAAAACACTGAGCCATTAGTAAATCCAGCAGATTTTTAACATCCAAAGAAGGATTTCTGCTGCTGGAGACGTTAATCTCTCCCTAAATGTTCTTTTTCTAAAAACATTTCACAGACTGTTCTTGTTTATTTGACCTCCATAGAAAATGGGGTTAGGACATGTGGTAGCAGTGTAAGATGTGCATTTTGTAGTCCATTTCCTGCATATTGTAGTTTCAACACTGCAGACATCCATCATCTTATTTAACAGAGACGAGCGTAAGGTTGGTCCAGTTCTCAGCACACAGCTCTTCTGTTTCCTAAGTCCTTATCTACTCTCCTACTCACTTTTCCTTGACCTCCATGAAAACATCATCGAGGTCAAATAAAACATACATATAATTTACAGTATTTTATATATAAATGTAACTGTTCACTGGTTAGGGTTAGAGTTAGGGTGTGGAGGCAGGACGTCACAGTACAAGCATACTCCCAACCTATTAACATTATAAGATTGTGTTTACATTATTATACATAATATATCTTTTATTTGTTATGTTTACAAACAACAAGAAGTCACAAACAAGCAGAGACCACAGCCCGGTGCATGTAAGTTTAAACAAGGAAGGTTTATTTAGCAAATAAACATTATTTTTTCACATGTGCAAAGCTCCACAGCGGAAGCACAGACTCGTCTCATAGAGTGGCCATCATAACAAAGCACTTCATTTTTACTCGTTGATTTAAGCTGCTCTTTATATTTTTGTCCACCAGATGTCACCAAAGAGTAGTAAACCCTTTTTACAAGCTTCAGTGCTTCAGAAAGCTTCATCTGGCCTTCACTACCAGGTGGTATAAGTTAGACATGAACCATGATGTTGATGCTGTGAATACAATATTTAACTTCCTCAAGCTGAAAAACAGCTGGTTGCACTTTTGATTCATACTAGATGAGAGGAGAAGTTTCCCCACATGTGGAGACAAGTTCGGAAAGATGTTTCCGCTCTTTGGATCTGCCGTCATGTGTGAACAAACATTCTCTGTGACGACATTTAACGAATCCACTGATCCTCCCTCAGTGATGATGTTTGTTGTCGTTCATATTTGAACATGCAAATGCACACAGTGAAAAAAATATGTGAAAAAAAGTTTCATGCATGTTCCTTCAGCACAGTGTTGTTTCCTGACTGACGGCTCCTTCTACCTCACATTCATACTGATGTTAAATAGAGGTGGGAATCACCATACATCCCACGATACGATATTATCACAATACTTAACGCACGATACGATATTATTGCAATTTTTTAAAAATATTTTGCGATATTCAGATTCTGTACATAAAGGTAAACTTTATCAATATTCATTTTCTCTAATATCAAAGTCTCACACTCAGTCTTTCTCTCATTTCAGTTTTATTGTTGACAAACTGAACGGTTTGTATTACAATCTAGTCCAACTTAACTGAATCAACCATCTGGTACAATTATAGCTATTCTGAACTATGCAGTTTATGAAAACTATGCAGCCCCTTCAGCAACTGAAGAATTTGAAAGTAAATTAAAACAAAATATAATTTTACATTAAATAAAAAAGTTTTAAACTTAATTAAAATAAAACATGTCTTAAATTAAAATAAGTAAACTGTCATGTTTATTGCTGCCATAAAAAGGTTGAACACATTTGGACAGTGAAGGAATGTCAGGATTCTTGCTCAGAAAAAGGATCAACATGCTCTGAAGTCAGAGCACAAAAACCTTTTTTGTAACAAAATATCGATTTCTGCTGTCCCTGTATCGATACATTATTAGCAAACAAAATATCACCATACTACACAGTATCGATTTCCCCCCCCCCCCTAATGTTAAACTAGTTACAGCCAAAATGTTAAAAAAAAATGACAAAAGTGACTGAGATTGAACAAAAAGTCATGTTTCAACTTTTTATTCAATCTCATGTTTGATATTAATTTGACACATTAGAGACTAACACCTATCGATCTCCACAGCCAGCTCAGGATAAAAACACTGAAGTGCAACAGCTTCCTGCTAATACTGAGCAACACTTTAGCTTTGCACCGACATTCAATCTGTAGCTAAATGTGTTTTATCAAAGCACAGCTGCTGCAAAATAAGAATTCTTCTGGAATTTGACTAGAACAGTAAAACATCTTCTCACTTTATTAACATTTAGCATATACACGCGCACGCACACGCACACAGTCACAAAAGTTTTTTATTCAGGCTTGTGCACTCTTAAGCTTTCTGTCAAATGGCATGAACATAAAAAAGTACATCAACAGTTGACAGCAAAAATATAATTTGAAAAAAAAAATCAACTGAACCAAAAGCAACATATGATATTAGAGTTTAAGAGTAAGTAAAAATATTCTAAAAATGAAAATCATAATTTTTCTATCTGCTAAATATTCATTTGCAGTAAAACACGAGTGCACATGTTTAACTAGACTGAGTTAAATATGAGCTGAAAAGTTTCTTCATCATTTGCATGACAAGCTTTCGACTGAATATGAAACATAATAGAAACTTTAAGTCCTAAATTTAGAGTTAAGGTTTTGCTTTGGGCCATTTTTAAATTTGCTTGGCTCATTATTTTTCTTTTTACTGATCCAGATAATAAACTGTAACGTCTTCAAAGGGGTTCCAATTATTTTAATCTGTTACGATCAAAAACAAACCATCACTGTCCTCATGAAAACATGAACCTCAGAGAAACTTTGTTCAGTGAATTATTTATAAAGCTGCACACTGAAAATGGGAAAGGAGTCAGGAAACTTCAGCAGGAGAGGAAACACTGAGATGAGTAAATGATCAAATTAAAGTTGAAATGATGGAAATGTGACTGTTTTAAAATTGTATTTTTTCTATTTTATTTTCAACAACACAGAAACTTTTTAACTTCGGAGGAAAAAAAAGTTAAAAGTGAAAATATGGAAGTACGTTATTAATTATAGATCATATTTCCTTATATGAGGGCAACAACAGTCCGACATCTAAATATGATCAATAATGATAATGAAATATAAACACAGAACAGTGTGAAGCTAAAACTTGGTGAGGAGTTTGAAAGATGCAGGTAGAAGAAACAGTCGTGTAATTTTAAACCACGGAGAGTGAAGGTTGGACTGTGACAGTTTGGGTGATCGTCAGGTTTGATGCTGAAGTACTCTGTGATGTTAGAGAGTAAAGTTTCATTTTTTAACCTTTGACTCAAAACTCTTGACACGTCCTCTCTCTGAGGGAGCGTCCTGAGCCAAGACGAACAGAGTTAAGTCAAAATGTTTTTTCATTAGAAAGCAGAGAAAAGTCGCACAACAAAAAAAGAGCCAACATGTCCTGTTGTGATTAAACTCTCAGCTGAATCAAAGAAAAAAAAACAAAAACAGGTTTCAAATATGACCAATTCACACTTTTTAAGATCGTTCGGAGGTGAGATTTTTCTGCATCTCTGTGGAGCAGCCATTTTCTCTTCTTTGTGAACCTGCAGGAACAAAATGAAAATATTCAAGAAACACACAATTACACTGGTCACACACTGAGTGAATAGAAAGAAAGTCTTTATCTTCTTTGACATAAATCAAAGGTTAAGATCTAACACGAGGGAGTTATGAAGAATGTTTGATGTTCCTGCCAACAAATGATGAATGTTGATATAGTACATCAGTAACTCACCTTTCTTCAAAAAGCAAGCTTTAGCTCACACTTTAACAACAGCAACAAGAACACCGATGAGTATGGCAGCCCATACAGGGAGCACTGAAACAGAAGAGAAAACATTGGTGTAACTCAGACTGTGACTGCATGTCAGGAACAAACAACAGGTTTAACCAGCGAGCTCAATGATGTCAGCATGAATCTAACTTCCTGTTTCCTCCTGCTCGTCTCCACAGCTAACAGGCTGGTTCTGGTTCTGCTCTGAGCTGTGAGGATGTTGGAGCTTCCTCCTCTATGAACAGTGTTGGGGAGTAACGGAATACATGTACCGCCGTTACGTATTTAAAATACAAAATATGAGTAACTGTATTCCGTTACAGTTACCGTTTAAAAAGGTGGTATTTAGAATACAGTTACTTTGTTGAAATAAATGGATTACACGGCGGTACTTCCCTGTTTCATATTGTGGCGGGTCAGGACTGTTTGGGTTTTGTTTGACAGCTACGTTCTGTTGTTCCAGCTGGCAGCGTTACGGTTGCCATGGTTACAGAGTGACGCTCTCTCTCTGCGTGTTTCCTGGGTGAGAGAGCGCCTGTTGTTGTTGAGCTAAGCTAAGAGGCAGAATGCTACAGGTATAGCTCTAAAGAATGTAGCATCATAGGCAGTGTAGTCCGTGCTGCAGGGAGAATGGACTGCCATACCCGTTATGTGTCTGTGAGCGAGGGAGGGAGAAAAAGGAAAAGTACGAGCTGTCATCGAGCAGAAACGGGAGCTGGAAGCATGTAAATATAATAATAACCACTGCAGCCAAGAAGAGAGCCTGACGAGCCCAGTTGTAAGTAAGCTATTAAGACTCGACTGTACACCGTGTTCGTGTTTTCCTCTGAAACAATAAGTTCTGTTGGAGCAGCCTTTCAACGCCTCTCTCTGTCTCTGCTAGCAAAGTTGACCCAGACAACAAAGTAAAGCTAGTTTTCAGCTACGAGCCGACACAGAACCCACCGTATTAGCCAGAGGTCCCTTTACTACGGTTCGGAGCCGCGGACCTTCAGTAACAGTAATAAATCACAGCAATAGTACATTCATGTAGTTGTAAACAGCATGATAATATATTAAGTAATCCAAAGTATTCAGAATACGTTACTCTCATTGAGTAACGTAACGGAATACGTTACAGAATACATTTTGGGGCATGTATTCTGTAATCTGTAATGGAATACATTTTAAAAGCAACCTTCCCAACACTTTCTATGAAGGATGTTTGAATCTCTGGGCTGCTGCTCAGAGACTCCTGCTTTCCTCCTGCTGAGCCTCCTTTCCTTAACATTACTTCTAAAAACACATTTTTATAGACCGACTTCGATATGATCTCTTTTTATCATCCTGTAGAAAAATCCAGAATAAATAAAGGCTGAAAACACGCTGTGTGTAAAATGAAACACTGAATTAAAGATTTAATTTAAGCTGTTGGGATTAAACCTGTTTTCTGTTACACCTGTTACACTTCACACAAATCTGAATTCTTTTGCGATTAGCTTTATTCTGAAAAACTGTTGGCTCTCCTGATGAACACGCTGGCACTGAGCACTAACTCTCAAACTAAACTATAAGAGAGTGCAGTGAAGTGACTCTTCCTGAAAACATGTTTGACATCAGCTGTGATCATCTTCATCAGCAGGATAACAAAACTAAAGGACAATTTAAGGAGTTTGTTTTCTGTGTTCTGGTTTCAGATGAAGATGATTTATTTCCTAAATTAGAAATCTGAACTTGTAGAGTTTATTTGCTGCTTTCATTTCCATTTTCTCTTTAAAACCTTGAAACTCTGACTTTATCTTGATTCTGTTTGTGTGGAAGCTTCATCTGCACAAACATATTTGGCTACGTTCACACTGCAGGCGAAAGCGCATCAAATCCGATTTTTTTTGACCCTATGCGACCCATATCCGATCATGGTATGACAGTGTGAACGGCACAAATCCGATATTTTCTAATCCGATCTGGGTCACTTTTGTATGTGGTACTGAATCCGATACATATCCGATGTTTTAGAAAGCTGCTGTTTGAACGGTCATGTCGCATTAAATCTGTCATTTACGTCACCGACACAAGACAGACGCCAATTATCAGCACCGGAGAAGACATCGCGAACACTTCCTGGCCATCCAGTGAAACTGTTGGGAAGACAACGTTGGAGAAACGTGAACATTTTATTTGTACTGTATAATCTGCAGATTCTGACAGAAATCTGCAACTATCCTTTGAAGCTCCGCTCCTCTAAAACAGCAATAAGGATCATTATTAGGTTATTTACATTATTGTGTAAATAACAAAATAACTTAAAGCAAAAATTGGGAAACGTGAAGTCTGAAGTCTTTATATTAAGACCATCAGTCAAACAATACTGTTGCTCTGGGTCTAAACAGAGCGCGTTGTGTGTGACGTCTTCTTTTGCGCATGCGGCCGCTTTGAGCGTTCACACTAGAGCGCGTTTGCTGTCGCATTTTATCTGTAGTGTGAACGAGCAGACAAAAAAATCGGATTTGATCAAAAAATCGGAATTGAGCATCAAGACCTGCAGTGTGAACGTAGCCTTTGTGACCTCACTGAAAGCCACAGAGGGAATAATTAAAGGTTTATTACAGGTTTATATTATCCTGCAGTCAAAAATCTTCAGAGTGTGTTCAAGATAATAAATTATTAAACACTAGGACACCCTCTGACCTTTTAGGTAATAAATGAAATAACATAATTTCCTTGGAGATTATTAAAGTGTTCTGATTCTGAAAACAATGTTGTATCTCCCTCATATTAGAGTGTGTAACTGCTCTCATCCCCTGAGACTGAAAAGTGTTTATTTTGTCTGATCAGCTGTTTTACAGCTAAAACCTTCAGTGAGATTTTGGTACATTTGGCTCAATAGTTACTTTTTCACTTTCAGGTTTAATGTCCCTGCACGCTGCCTCCACCCTCGTCCTCTAACTGCATCAGTAACACTGAGTAGCACACTATGCCATCACAGTGCTTGACGTCCTGATGTCTTTCAAATCAGGGAAGATAAAATAAACATTACAACTGAAATAATAATAATAAAAAAGCTTTATAGATTGTCTCCAGAACAGAGTTAAGCACTGCTTACAGAGAGCTCACAGCCGCATTAAATAAATATAAATGACCCCCAGTTACACTGTGCTGTAAAGGTTACTAACAACACAATAAAATCCAAATGCACTAAATCACAGCAGGAAAATATGAGTAAATCAAAGGCTTTGGGACAGATTTACTCAACTAGACAAATTATTGTGTTGATGCAATTGCAGAATGAGCTTCTAACAGTGTGCTACTCAGTGTGTTACTCATATATAAATAAGTCAATTTTATTTGTGACACACAGTACAAGATGCAGCGACATGCAAGCAACTGCAAACAGGCTGCCAATCCGTTTACTTCAGTAATAACCGTCATTCAGTCATGAGCAGCAGAGCTCAGAATTGATCCAGTGAAGAGCTGCAATATTACAAATTATTCCACCTGAAATCTTCACACCTGACCTGTATGATGTTGGATGAACACCAAACACGACTTAGTTACTTTGTCACATCGGTAAATGTGTGATTGCTCCGGTAAACAGAGAATACAGAAACAGCAGTTCTGTGTTACAGTCGGCTTCCATTACCATGACTGGCCTGTGTTACTTTTGTGTGAGATTACTTTGGAAGCACTCGTTTGTCTAAGCCAACACTGCCACCTACTGACAAAACTCAATATTGCCTTAGCGCCACATCAGGTGAGAGTAAATGAGCTTTTTCGCTCTGTACTGTGTCAAACGACTGTCACAACAAAAACAAAAAAGGATGATGTGGTGTGGGGGTCGACCACCTTAAAACTACTTTGACAAGAACTCTGAAACTTGTTTTTAATGCTTAAAATCCTCAGGCTCTCCACACATTCAGTCCTATTTACAACTGAATTAGACAGATATTTAAATTTTGGTTTGTTACAGAGTCAACAGAAAGAAGTTCGCTGTGTGCACCCTGCTGAGAAAAAGACAGCTCAGCAAAGTTTCAACACTGCTCTAACAGCACTGAGTCGGTTACACACTCATAAAATCTCCCTCTCTCCTTCAAAATAAACACTCCTAGAATAAACTGTGATGAGCTTAAAAGTTCCATTTTATTCCTGAGATCTGAAAATACAAGGTTAACTTAGGTTTAGGTATTGCTTGTTTGTTCAAGCTGAACATGATAAATCTTCTGCAACACTTTACAAGTGTTTTTTAAATAAATAACAGATACATATAATAAACTAAAATCTTAATTCTGACTCGGCAAAAGCTTCCAGTCTCACAGAAGAACATAAACAAACTGGAAAACTAAATTATTCTGTCAGTTCCAAATAAAGTTGCTACTATAAAGAAATCATAGAAATGTTTATGGCCATGGAGTTGGTCATGTCCTGGTATCTTGTTGTGGTGTTACTGGTATTTGTGGGAGCATGTTTTCAACAGTTTACAGCACATGCTGCTCTGCTTTGTTATCAGACTTTGTTTAGACAACAGCCATGTTTGATGACACCGTCTCTTAGTTTTTTGTTAACATTTTCTGTCGTTTTGTCTTTTATCTCACTCACATTAGTGTTTAATACTCCAAACATTAGGGCGCTAATGTCTGATCCTCATGTGCTTTTGGCATCAACCTAAACTGACGTCACTCTAACTCTGTTCCAACCATATGATTGGATCAGCACCACATTACTATCGCTGTCATTGGCCTTTCATGTTGTGTCTAAAAACATGGATGGAATGAGATCTATTGACTTTATACGGACCATGTTTTATATTGCTGTGAATGAAAGTTTTTGCATAATAAATATTTTTAGTATTTTATTGTCCAGTTCTAGTTCTCATTTACAAGACCTGCATAACATAACCAGGTAGGAACACAATGTGATGCATGTTTTGTTGTCTACCTTTTACACATTGTTAAGGAAACTAGTATTGGGTTGATTGGATTCTCAGCTCTTCTTTTTCCTTTTTTTTTTTTTTGCCTGCCCTGTTCATTACTTTACCCATCAGAATTATTGTCTGAAGGCTAAGGCTCTTCTTTTTCCATGTCAAGCTCTTGTACAGTCGTCTCTGTCCCCTCACCAATTACCAGATTGTCTATAAACTCTGATTTTTTTTCCAGGACTTCACGTTCTTCCTAACTGATCTCCTCACTGTCCTGCTTCCTAATGTTAATACTTTGTGTTTGTTTACCTTGCTGACTGCCAACCTGTGAATGACATCAAGCAAATGATGTAATGTATGAATCAACATTAGGATTCTGGACTTTACCTTGTGCAGAGTCACTCTTCTCTGTGGAAACAAAAAGGTACAAAAGGTTCTTTTTATAAAAGTGTAGCAGACAAAGATGCATAAATATCAGAGAACATAATCAATTTGAGAAAATTGAGGATAAAATTGTGTAAACGGTTGAAATAGTGACCAAAATATACATTCATCAATAAATACACAAGGAAATGATGTTGAAGGCTCATAAAAAAAATATAATAAAACAAGAAACTATGACAACCATGACAAGTAAAGTTTGTGGAATTAACAACAAACTGCATGCTGAAAATACATATGTCAGAAGGCCATCCCCAAAAATCACACCAGCTTTTTCTAAATCCATCACAGGATTTAGAAAAAGAGATTATTGTGTGTGTGTCATTTCAGTCTTTCAGAGACGTCTCTCTGTCATGTCCCTTCATACTGCCTCACTCCTGCTCTTATAGCTGCATCAGTTGTCAAGCAAGGTGGGACTGAAAGAGATTGAAGTCCCCCTCTGGTAGGATCTCCCCTCTCAAATTGGTCCTGGGTAAGGGACCAGACAGTGAAAAATCTAGGGAAAACCCTGCCCAGGACAGCGTTTCTGGGCCCCGGCCCAGAGAAGGGACCGCGAGCACATGGTGGCCTTAGCCTATATCCCTTCTTCAGCCAATGACTGTAGAAAAAATGGACGACGCGAGAGCACTTCCTCCCATTATGCAAAAATGAAGCTAAAATACCCCGCTTGTGGAGGCTCCCATCTTGAGTCTGTGCAGTAGTGACTTGAGGTGGAGCAACTGTGTCACTAGTGATGGGATTTCCGGCTCTTTTTAGAGATCCGGCTCTTTCGGCTCGGCTCACTAAAAAGAGCCGGCTCTTTCGGCTCCGAACCGGCTCTTCAGGTTGTTTTGTTGCTTTAATTATTTAATCATTAACAATAATATAAAATTATACAGAAAAGGAATTACTAATGTTAAAAAAGTGGTTTTATTTATATATGTTTATATATGGCCCCTAGAGACAAAGCACGTACAAACTCTAAAGCATATACAAACTCCAAAACACATTTCTAGTGTTTACTGAACTTCCAAAAGAGAGCTACCCAGATCACTTAAATTACACAATTGAAAACATGTGTGTATTGTTTGTGTATTTATAGACAAGCACTCATATTTATTCAAATAATTAAAAAAAAAAAAGTTCATTTACCTGTTACTACCACACACCAAATCCGGTTGTTGATACTTCCTGGCTTGTGTAGCCACTAGGAAACAAAAGCTCAACACTGCGCCCTAGCATCCTGGAGCACTTCTGTTGTCTTTTGTACGTGATTCTGAGTTTGTACGTGCTTCTGAGTTTTTACGTATTTTGGAGTTTGTACGTGCTTTGTCTCTAAGGGCCACCATAAATATACTTTATTTATTCACTCCACATAAAATGTAATAAATAAATCATATAATACAAAAAACAACTATTTACATTTTAATTTTTTAACTATTTAAATTTTCAGCTTTTTCCTTTTAAACAAATTTGCAAACCACAACACAATTAAATATAAATTAAAATATTAAAACAAAAAGAAGATGCACATTCTCTGTCATATGGGCCTGCATGATTTCTGAATCCTTTATCATCTGCAACTGAAAATAGCGGATGATTACTATACCTTTCTAATGTGACGTTGTTGTCCCTCGCTCTCTTTCTCTCTGGCTCTGTTCCTGTGCTACTGCAAGTGTAACTAACGCCCCTCCCCCCTCTGCCCAGCGCAAAGTACAGGCCGCGCGTGCGGAGTTTAGCGGAAAAAAAGGGCGAGAGAGAGGGTGAGAGAAAGAAAAAAAAACCCTCACGGCTCCCAATAAGGAGCCGGCTCGCGTCGTTCACTTCAAAGATCCGGCTCTAACGGTGTGTTCACACCGAACGCGATGGACGCGAACAAAAACGCCCCAAACGCCCCTAATTTGACGCGTGCACATTCGCGCCTCAACGCGTGTCCAAGAAAAATCCATCGCGCGTCAAAATATGATATTTTGACGCGCGTGAACCGGAAATGTGGGAGGGATGTGGGAGGAAGTTGTGCCAGACCGGTATCTTTGCAAGATGGCAGCTGTCGAGTTAGCGCTTGAAGAGAGAGTCTCCCTTCTCTATGTACTGTGGAGAGCAGAGCAGCGGCGTAAAAGACGCCCTCGCCGTACCTGGGTCCATCAGGTCCTCCAGAGGCATGAGCAGTTTGGTGAGTTTCACCATTTGCTCCAGGAGCTGCGCCTGGATGACGGCCGATTCCAGCGACATCACCGTCTTTCACTCGGCCAGTTTGAGGACCTGCTTCCCCGGGTCGGTCCCAGAATCGCCTGCCTAGACACCAATTACAGGCGCTCAATCCCACCTGCAGAGCGCCTGTCCATCTGCCTGAGGTTAGTAAAAGTATTTAATACGGTAGTCCTTTATTGATACCTGTGCTAATACATGCTAAACCATCCATTTATACACTGCTAACATGGATGTGCTATGCTAACAGTGAATGCTCTCGGTGTTTACTGATAGCAAACTGTGGTACGGAGACGACTGTTTATAATATTTCTAGTGATACTCAGAAGGTCTCATCAAGTCCCGATTTAATTCGATTTATGCTGTTATCAGTGTTTGAATGATAGCATGGCTGTGGTGTCATATCAATGTATGCGCTCGGTGTTTGCTGATATCAAACTGTAGCATTAGGACCACTGAGTTAACCTTTGTAGTGATACTCACTCCTTTTTATTTAGACCTGGTTTAATTCTGGGATAGTTGAATATTTGTATATAATCACCGCAGACTGTTTTAGATTATATCTAATATATATCATGTAATTATCCTTATAATTACAAAAGGTTTTATGTAAGATTTATGTTTGCAATTTGTAATTTTGTAATTTCAATAATGTATTTTGTAACTGCAGTACACATAATACTCATTTTAAACAATTTTGTCCAGGTTCCTTGCCAGCAAACAACTCCTCCAGAGAGGCTGTCCTGGTGAGGGAGAAATTCATGGCTCACTTCTCGGTGGAGGGAGCTGTGTCTTGGCAACCAAAGGAGTAGCCTGTTTGAAGTCTGAGTGACTTCCCCACCACGGCTCTTTTAAGAGCCACCCACAAACCTCTAAAGAGTGTTCCTGTCTTTTTAAATTTTTCTTAATAAATGGAGCTCTACTCCAAAATAAACTAACCTCTTTTTACTCTCTTAAATAACTTGTCTTCACTATGTTCCTATATACAGTGTGGTGCAAAAGTTTGGGCAACCTTATTAATAGTCATTATTTTCCTGTATGAATCACTGTTACAATGAAAAATGTCAGTTAAATATATCATATAGGAGACACACACATTGATATACACTAAATATTTATTTCATTTCTCTTTTTTTGTGTTGCCAATTTATGCACCTGCTTGATTTAAACAGTTATTGCACACTTTCTGTAAACTGCATTTCACTTCTCAAATATCACTGTGTGTGTCTCCTATATGATATATTTAACTGACAATTTTTATTGTGACAACCAATGATTTGTACAGGAAAATAATTACTTTTCACAATGTTGCCCAAACTTTTGCATCCCACTGTATTAGTATGTTTTGTCATTAGTATAATATGAAATAAATTCTACTTGTGTCAAGTCGGGTGCCAATATTTGCTGTGTAGTAGAACAGAGACATTTGTCATTATAAATGTTTATTTGAAAAAATATAAATTCATTAACAAAAACATTTATCATAAATATATGAAATGTAACTATTTACAGAGAGACAGGAATAAAAAGGACCCAGCTTGGAGTGGAAGAGCCTCAGGGAGAAGGAGGAGAAAAATAAGAACATTGTTTCTGCCCTGGAGAGCTGCTGCCTCATCAGAAAACTACTGATCATTAGGGTCCAATGTTTCCAAATTTAACACAGCTGTGCTGTTTTCAAAAGCTAATTTATAAATTTGAAATTTCACGAATTCTCGTGTCTGAGGCGGCATGCTCTCCAGAACAGGAACAAGGCCGAGGAGGAAATGTTCAGTTGGAGACGGGCGTGGCCTCTTTAGGGACTCCAGGATGGCCAGCTCCACCGCCGATGGACCGTCCTGGGACCCGTCCCTCGCCCGCCTTCGAGCTGTCCTCCTCTGTGGGCCTGTAAAACACAGCACAAAACAACACAAAGTAATGAGAAGGCTGCTACTAGATTTTCATTTTCAAAATTGAAAAAAACATGATATAAACAGATTGGTTGTAGATATTTAGTAAAGGTGATCACAAGGGAATTCAAGCAAGTAAAAAGCTGTCAGTGCTTGATGTTCATACCTGTGGGTGCAGGAGCTGAGGGACCAGGGACTGGGGAGCCAGGAGAAGAGACAGGGGAGGACTCTGCTGCATGATTACTTGACTCTATGAAGACAATATTAAATGTTAACAGGTTGAAGACAATAGTCATAGAGAATATTATATTATTATATACTTATATACTTATTATTATATACAGTGGTCTCTCATTTATTGCAGCACATGAACAGTAGTCACAGTTCTCACAAGTTGATTCTCAAAGTGAAAACCTTTGTCGATTTTAAAACGTAAAAGTATTATGGCGCGCTTTTTCTCCGTCTGCGGCGCCACTTTTGTGCGCCTTTTTTGCTCCCGGTGCAGATGTGTATTTCCGAATGAGGGTCATAGTTATGAGTGTTTTTGTGCTGTTTTTTTCTATTGGACGTGATGGTTATCAAAACCAAACATGATAAGTTTGGCAAGCGCAGGAGACATGACACGGAGGAGATTTGTCATTTGGGCTGCAGAATGCAATGCGCATTGTTGAAAGCTGTACGGTGCAATAAAAAAAATCAGCGAAAAGGCGAGGCAGTGACGGATGAACAGCGGGACTACTGTATACTGTTTATTAATAAACAAAATATGTTCCTGTATGACAACACGCATAAATTAACTGCCTACATTAATTCATTGTAAACATACCTTCTGACTGACACTCCCCTGCTGCCTCTTCGGGCTGTCCCTGGTCCTCGGGGGAGAAGTTCTCCACGGTCCGCACCATATTACCGCTTGTCTCCCGCGGGGTGAGGAAGGGGTCCAGAAACCCCATGACCGCGAAGAACTTCCATTTTCTCCCCGATCCTGCTGCAGACCCACTCCCCTTCTCCTTCTCTGTCTTCTTCTCCTTATTATAAGTGTCCCTGAGGCTCTTCCACTTTCTCCTGCAGATGTCCTCTGAATAAACGCATTATCTTGTTAGCGGAAAGGTATTTGTACATCAGTGGGAAAATAGCGGGACAGTAGGCGGGCTTGCTAGCTTTTGCGCGGGTTCATCGGGTCAGTCTGAAAATTAAAAAGAAGAAGGAATGAACTTACCAGGTTGCCCGATCTCCTCACTTATGTGTCTCCAAGCTAGGTCCTTTTTATTCCTGTCTCGGTAGAAGTAGTAGCTAGCATCATATAGCTCCGGGTGATTAGCCACGGCACTGATGAGCTTTTCCTCCATACTGAATGAAGAATGAAGGGCTTTGGCTGGATCTGCCCCTTTGACCTAGGTCAGAGCCACGTCACCAGGCTCCTGATTGGTTGTCGCGGCACGATTTGACGCTGGAGTTCAGATTTTTCCAACTCGAGCGGTAGACGCGAAACGCGGGTATGCACAAAATACAACACAAAAACTCACGCGCGTGGTTTTATTCGCGAGTCAAACGCGCCAGACGCACTACACTGACGCGCGTTTCACGCGTTTTGGCGTTTTCGCGATGCAAATCTGCTTCCGAATTTTCGCGGGACCCACAATCGCGCGTCATCGCGCTTTTCCATTGACTTTACATGTAAACCTGACGCTCTATTCGCGTCCATCGCGTTCGGTGTGAACACACCGTAAGAGCCATTTCGTTCGCGAACGACCCATCACTATGTGTCACACTCTCACCTACACATCTGCTGGACGTGACCGCAAACACGCCCTCCAACACTTTTTAAGTAGCCCAGCTGCTGCAGTTTATCTGCTGATGGGTTTACCGCGACTGACGACTCATTTAATTAAGGTCAATACAACCATGTCACTGTTATGAAAAAGACACACAGCTTAACATCTTTTTTATAGTTTTACAACATCTAAAATCACTCTGTTGTTAATTCGTTTGCTAGATTAGCCGCTAGCATACCCACTGTGTTGGAGGCTTGTTGCTACACACCTGTTACTCTAATAGTCTGTATTATTGAATGATTCAGCACTCCTGAGTTTTTCTTATCCATCTTTAGACGAGATCAGCTGCTCACTCCACAGAGGCCCAGAGTTACTGTTAATATCAAAAATATAATGCTGTCCTTTGAGATTTTAACATAAGACTGTGAGTGTAATGGATCTAAAACTGTTTAAATCTTCAGAGCCGTCTACAGCCTGGTAACATGGAAACTTTAAAACCAGGTTTCAGAAAGAAAATCTCCCGGAGCCACCATTCCCCACGAATTTCTCCTGATTTTCCACCCGGACAACAAAATTGAAAATATATCCCAGATTGGCCTGGCCAATTCCAGTTTCCAACAATGGCTACTACTACTGCAACTACTTATTTTTAATATTACTCTTACTGGGTCGCAAAATAAACTTTTAACATATTTTCAGGTGAGAATGTAGCTGTGTAAACTTCAAATATCTGAGCCGGCGAGAGCAGCAAACTCCCGGCTCATTGTTTTCAAACTCTGACCCCTCTGTCTCTGTCCCTTACGCTACTGTTTTTACTCAGTTTGATCTTGTGACACTCTCCACTTTAGAGGATGTGGTTCACCATATTAAGCCCACAGGTTCCCCTCGGGATCCTTTCCCTCCACAATTCTTTAAAGCAATTTTTCTTAATATACGACAGTATGTCCTTGACATTATTAACAGCAGTCTGTCTTCTGGTGTGGTTCCTGCAAATTTCAAACATGCAGTAGTGCACACACTGCTTAAGAAACCTGGCCTTGATCACACAGTTTTAGCAAACTATAGGTCTATTTCCAAGCTGCCTTTACTCTCCAAGGTTTTAGAGAAAATTGTTTTTAGTCAACTGATAGATTTTCTAGATGACAATGGCATCTTTGAGGTTTTTCAATCAGGTTTTGAAACCCTTCATAGCACAGAATCTGCATTATTAAGGGTTTTTAATGACATCCTTCTGGCATGTGATTCTGGTAACCATGTTGTTCTTGTCTTGCTTGACCTAACTGCTGCCTTTGACACCGTAGACCACAATATTCTAATTTCTCGAATAAATGATGTAGTGGGTATTGGTGGCATTGCACTTAATTGGTTTAGGTCTTATTTGTCAGATAGAACCTTATCTGTCAGCCTTCTCAGTTCCGAATCATCTTCTTCTCCTCTGTCATGCGGCGTCCCACAGGGCTCAATTTTAGGGCCACTGCTCTTCTCACTGTATATGCTCCCCTTAGGCGCAATCGTTGAGAAGTATAACATTGCACATCATTGTTATGCCAACGACATACAGATGTATTTCGAACTAACGGATGATCCCGCTATGTCTTTGTACGGCTTTCGCGAGTGCATGCGTGAGGTCAACAATTGGCTCGCAGGTTACTCTCTTATTCTAAACGACAGGAAAACTGAAATTATCATGTTTGACAGTAGAGTCCCCCGTGGCCAACTCCGGTTCCTCCCTCGGTTCCTTTAACAGTTTCCTCACCGACACTGTTAGCGACCTGGGTGTATTTTTGGATAGCTCTTTTAAGTTCGACAAACAAGTGTCTTCTGTTGTTAAATCTTGCTTCCATCAACTGTGTCTTATTAGCAAGGCCAAACATTATGTTCCGCTTTGGGACCTTGAAAAGCTTGTGACATCTAGGTTGGATTATTGCAACTAACTTTACTTCGGTCTTAACTCTCCTCTTCTCCGTAGACAGCAAATTAAATTGTTCAGAATGCGGCTGCTCGTCTCCTTACTGGTAGTGGGCGGCGTGTCTCTATTACCCCTGTTCTTGCTGATCTGCATTGGCTTCCCGTCAAGTATCGTATTCAATTCAAAATCCTGCTGCTCACCTTCCGAATTATGAACAATATAGCGCCAAGCTACCTCATCAAGCTACTTAGATTATACACCCCTACTGGAGCACTAAGATCATCTTCCCAGTCACTCTTGGTACTGCCGAGATCCCGGCTGAAGACTAGAGGTGACCGCACGTTTGCCTTGGCTGCACCCAATTTATGGAATAACCTCCCCATCGCTATACGCGAGTCTGATTCCATCCATTCCTTCAAATCAAAAACAAAAACAAAGATGGCGCCGGTGAGGTCGGCTGCCGTCACGACTGCTCCGGTATGACGAATGCGGCCGTGACTCTGGCAGACGAGCTGAACACTTTCTATGCTCGCTTCGAGGCTGCAGCTAAGGACTCCAACGATGCTAGTGCTAGCGGCGCTAACGGCTGCAGACAGGAAGATACTGCCAGCACCAGAAACGTGCTCGTCATCTACGAGCATGAAGTAAGGAGAGCCTTCAAGAGAGTGAACACCAGGAAAGCAGCAGGACCAAACGCTATCCCAGGTCGTATCCTCAGAGACTGCGCATACCAGCTAGCTCCTGTGTTCACTGAGATATTCAACATCTCTTTATCTCAGTCGGTGATCCCCACATGCTTCAAGGAGTCCATCATTGTTCCTGTCCCAAAGAAACCCCACCCTGCTTCTCTCAATGACTATCGCCCTGTAGCCCTCACCTCAGTGGTGATGAAGTGCTTTGAACGCCTGGTCAGAGACTTCATCATTTCTTCACTACCAGACACACTGAACCCACTACAGTTCGCTTACCGTCCAAATCGTTCCACAGACGATGCCATCTCTCATCTCCCCCACACATCACTTACTCACTTGGACACTAGAAGGGGGAATTATGTTAAAATGCTCTTCATATGGGGTGGCTGTAGCTCAGGTGGCAGAGCAGGTCAGCCAGGTTGGTGGTTCGATCCCAGGCTGCCTCCTGGCTGCATGCCAAATATCCTTGGGCAAGATACCAACCCCATGTTGGCCTACTGGTGGTGGTCAGAGGGCCCGGTGGCGCCAGTGTCTGGCAGCCTTGCCTCTGTCAGTGCACCCCAGGGCAGCTGTGGCTACAATGTAGCTTGCCATTGCCAGTGTGTGAATGTGTGTGTGAATGTGTGAATGACTGAATGTAGTGTAAAGCGCTTTGGGGTCCTTAGTGACTGAGTAAAGCACTATACAAATGCAGGCCATTTACCATTCATAGACTACAGCTCTGCATTTAATACCATAATTCCCTCCACACTCACCACCAAGCTGGAGCATCTGGGACTCAGCTCAACTATGTGTCAGTGGATCTCCAACTTCCTAACTGGCAGACCACAGGCAGTAAGGATGGGCGGACATGTCTCAGCCTCCACCACTCTCAGCACTGGAGCCCCCCAGGGGTGTGTTCTGAGCCCCCTGCTGTACTCTTTGTACACATATGACTACATGGCCACTACCAGCTCCACCACCATCATCAAGTTTGCTGACGACACCGTTGTGGTGGGCCTGATCTCTGATAACAATGAGACGGCCTACCTGAAGGAGATTAGGAATCTGGAGAACTGGTGCCAGAAGAACAACCTCCTTCTAAACGTCAGTAAGACAAAGGAGTTGATAGTGGACTTCAGCACTAAGCAGGAGAGGAACTACCGGACCCCCATCATCAACGAGTGCCCAGTGGAGAGAGTGGACAGCTTCAAATACCTCGGAGTTCACATCACGCAGGACCTGTCATGGTCCTGTCACATCAACACCGTGGTGAAAAAGGCCCGACAGCGTCTCTACCACCTCAGACGCTTGAGAGACTTCCAACTGCCCTCCAAGGTGCTCAGGAACTTTTACTCCTGTACCATAGAGAGCATCCTGATGGGAAACATCTTAACCTGGTTCGGGAACAGCACCATGCAGGACAGACGAGCTCTACAGAGGGTTGTGCAATCAGCTGAGCGCACCATCCGCTGCACTCAATCTACAGCAGGCGGTGCTGGACCAAGGCCAGGAAGATCGTGAAGGACCTCAGCCATCCCAACAACGGACTGTTCTCTCTGTTGAGGTCAGGAAAGCGATTTCGCTCCCTGAAGACCAACACAGAGAGACTCAGGAGGAGCTTCTTCCCGCAGGCGATACGGTCTCTCAATCACAACACCACACAGTACTGACCCACACATATAGTTCTTACACACACACTGGACATTCTGGACTTTGTTTTCACTTCATCACTTAAATCACTTTAAGCATATTTGCACTGCACAAGACACTAAATAATGTGGATTGCACAACACTGGACATTATATTCCTCATTTCCATTTAATACTTGTACAGCTGCTGTTATTGTGTATATATATATATTTATATTTCTTCATACATTCTTTTATATTTCTATACTGTGTATTGTGTATTTTGTTGTACAGTTATTTTATTTTCAACTTTAATTTATATATTTTATCTTATTCTTTCCCAGTTAAATTTACCCTTCATTCTAATTTGTGTTGTACAGTTATTTCATTTTTAACTTTAATTTTTATATTTTATTTTATTCCGTCCTAGTTAAATTTACCCTTTTTAATTTTCATATTTATTTATTTATTTATCTTATTCATAGCCTTTTCTTTTCTATTTTTTCTTTAGGTCACGAGCAATTGTCTAAGCATTTCACTGCATATCGTACTGTGTATGACTGTGTATGACTGTGTATGTGACAAATAAAATTTGAATTTGAATTTGAAATCGCGGTTAAAACCCACTTATTTAGCCTCGCCTTTTCTTCCAGTTAACGCTTGCTTGTTAGTTAGCTTAATGCTTATTCTTATCTTCGGCTTATTCTTAATTACTTTTAAACATTTTTATTTTTTTGACTGTTTTATCCTTTACACTTCGTTTTCTTTTATGCTTTTATATGCAATTCTTTTGCTTTGTGTTTTAATGCCATTCAACCTGCTAGCATGTTTTGGTACCTTGCCATAGCCCTCATCCTTCCCTGTTACTTCACCCTACTCTCTTGCATGTTAAGCACTTTGGTACACCACTGGTTTTTAAATGTGCTATATAAATAAAGTTTGTTGTTGGGTTCCATCCTTAGAAGGCATGGGATCTCATTTCATTGTTATGCCGATGACTGCCAAATGATTTACCACTAAAGCAGAAGGATGGCATCTCCATAAAACCTCTCTTGACATGTCAAGATGACTGTCATGATCCAAGCAGCCAGGAACACACAGGCACAAATGTAATCTTCAAAAAAATGGGTTTTATTAGACCCAAAAAGGACAAGATGATTACATGATTAGCTCGTGATGTAATTCTGAAGGCTAGCCCGTCCAATTTCACAGCCGCTCACTTCCGGCCTTCGGAGGACCTGGCCTACGTAGACCGCGAAGGCCGGGTCCTCAGCAAGATTACTCCCTCCTGACTGAAGTGTTATACCTGTATAAAAGTAATAAGTCAAGGTGCACTAACAGATCTCAAAATATTTGGTTCACTTGAAATGGTCTTAACATCAATGCACTGTTTAGTGTCACTTCCTAAAACAGCAATGCTGCAGTCCTGGTTGGTGTTGAGTCAAAGTCTTATTTTATCATGTTTGCACTGAATAAACCTGACCCGGAGTAGGTTTGAGTTTACTGCTATGCTGCTGTGACTGCAAACATCAAAAGCTGTTTCAAAGACCTGGAAGATCCCAGCATCACACAGAGAATAGGAACCGCTCTACCTCTCACGCCTGGTGCGGATGGGCCTGGGCCCCCTGGCCTTGGGGATTTACTTACCTGGACGATTGAGCATCAAGACACAACAAGATGTTGTTTATTATATAAATTATGGTCCTATTAGAATAAAAAAGGATGATAAAGCAGTGTGAGCCTACTTTGTGACTAAAAAGTCAGTTCAGTCGAGTCGTTTTAACGGATTACAGGAAACAGCCCTTCAGCTCACTTACTCTCTGACCTCAGCAAACACTTGTTCATCTTTAATACACAGTATATTATTGGGAGTCCTGTTTCTTTGTTGCTTTTATTGTTTAATTTATTAACATCAATATAGAAAGACTGCTCAGACTTCTCTCTATTATATGTTATTTTAAATTTGCTGCTATTTTTATATCATTAAGTCTTCTGTGGGTTGCAGCAACAATTAGGAACTTTGTATGTTGGGCTATTCCCATCTCTGGATTCAGGGACCACAACAGGACATAATGACACCTGTAAGAAGTCTTATATACAAACAAAATCATTTATGAGTTGAATTCAGACTAAAGTTGCTTTTTGCTTCAGTGTCAGTGAATCTGACATTTTCCAGATAAATAATGAACTCATAAAGACAGTCAAATGACTGTCTTTATGGGTTCATTATTTAATCTTTTGTTTCCTTGAAGACGTCACTCTTTGCATTGAATCTGAGAATATTATTTACGTTTTTTAAAAGCAATAAGAAACATTTAAGGATCAAAATGCCACTCACCATAAATATGTACATTGATTTTCTCTTGTGTCTGATGATTGATGTCCTCCTCCTGTGTGGCGACACAGCGATAGCGGCCACTTTTTTCCACAGTAGCTTTGAGGGTGATGTTGAAGCGACCTCCTTGTTCAGAGACCTGTGGCTCCTCAGAATGAATGATTTGATCATTACTGTCCCACCACTCGACTGTTGGTTTGGGATGAGCATTCTTAACATCACACTGAAGCAGCACCCCGCCATTTATTTGATCACGACTTGTGACATAAAGTTCTGCTGCTCCTGTGAACACATAATAGACAGATTATGTAAGAACAATCACAGTTAATCAGTTATTTTTTCCTGTTCAGCTACTTTTTTTTTTTTTTTTTGCTTGTCCCATTTGGTTCTTTAGCCGTCAGAATTGTTGTCTGAAGACCAACAAGGATACCCAATGGATTTATTTTGCCAAATGGATCATCATGGCCTTGCCGTATTGGTCCATTTGATCGACCTTTGTTTTTGTTATTTATTTTATTTTATTTTCAGTTGTTACAGACGGGACAGACATGAGTGAGGGATAGGAAAGGGAGAAAGAAAGAGGAAGGAAAAGAAAAACAGAAGGGGAGAGGGACAGTGAGAAAGGGAAAAAAATATCTCCTGGATCACCTGTTGAGAGAAAAAGACGAGAAAACAAGCAAAAAAACCAAAACAAAGCAACATACTAAACACAACACCATCGCATTAATCTAGCTAAGTGTAAACAGCAGTAAATACTAAATATTGAATGTTGTTGTGCAGCACGCAGGACAGACAGCGCACAATGTGCTTTGAAGTAGCAGCCAAGAAAGGTGTGATTTAAGTCTACGAACAGTGAACACCCGTGTGCACACCTGTGTGGATCGGCGCGCTTGTATTCAAATGGTTTCCCCATGTAATGGTCTGCAAGAGGATGTAGAGAGCCATAGCCCTGTCCCCCAGGGCATGAAGCAGGCATGGAGGAGATCCAGGCCCAGACATCCAGAGGCCCCAGAGTGCAAGAGCCCAAGGAGGACCACCGGAGGGGCATCCGTGCCACCTTCATGGTGAAGGGCTGAGGATCCCCAGACGAGGGGTCACCCAGTAGCCACCGGGAAGAAGCTAGAGGGGGCTGCACCGGCGTGCCCGCCGGCTCCGCCGGCAGCCAGCTGTGCCAGAGTGAACCGAGCCGGAGGCCCGAGGGCCCCCCGCGCCCCGGAAGAGGCCTGACCGAGCAGCAGGCGCCAGGCCCGCCAAGTAGCCACCGGGAGTGAGCTGGCACATGACCTCAGCGCCCAGCCCCGGACACCAAGAACCACCAATGCACCGACCCCTGAGGGCATCAGTCACCGGCAGGGAGTGTGGTGAGGGGAGATAGGCCTCCACACTTGGAGGGCCTGGGAGTTCCCAGAGAGGTGGAGTCTAAGACCCGACCTGACATATAGACACAGACAAACAGGCACACACAGACACAGACATGCATTCCCACCCTCATGCACACATATACAAACACTCAGCACTCACCCAACGTAGGAATAAACGTAAATGGACATGTACACACAATCACACTCCCCAAACATACTCTATACCCCGGGTCCAGGTATCCTCGCCCCCAGAGGGGGAAACGGCACCCAGACCCAAGAGATGTTACCCTTCCCTCCGGGGTGGAGGCAAGCAGACCGCCCCAGGCTCCACAGCAGCAGGGAGGCCAATCGGACAGCCAGCATCTCTTCCCAGCCCCCCCGCCCCGATGGCTAGCAGAGAACGGGGGTGTGTTAAGACCCCATACCCTCCTCCTCCCGCTCAAGTGTAGTGTTGCTGCGTGTTGCTCTAAAGTGCATTTAAAACAAGGGAGAGCATGGTGCTGCTGCCAGAGAGCAGCAGGTGTTAGCACGGCCCCTCCCGAGAACCCTCAATGTCTACATGGATTTAAAATTGAGAGGTGGGCACCGGCGCCAGAGGTAGGTTTGAATACACAGACCGTCTACTGGACGCCGTTAACATGCCCACCTTCAAGGCCCTATATATATATATATGTGTGTGTGTTATGAGAGTGTAAGTAATGTGGATGTCTAAGTTGTGAGATAAAATTGAGGCACAGGTGGCCAGAAGAGGACGGGGGGGGGGGGGATGTCTCCGTAGCACCCTGGTGACACACCCGCACCCCAAGGCTCTACCTGTGTGGGTGGGTGTGGTGGAGCGGGAAGAGGGAGGTAGCCGGGGATGGGGAGGAAAAGAAGGGAGGGGAGGATGTCCCTCCCTAGGGCCAGCTCCCCCGCTGACCCCAGTAGGCACCCCCGTCCTCTGGTATCCACCAAGGCAAGGGAGCCCAGGCCCATCCAGACCGGGGCCTACGGCAGCAGCACCGCCAAGCCCCACAGGACCCGGGGCAGCCCACCCCACTGCAGAGGAAACTGTACCCACCCCAACATTCAATCATCTCCCAGACTACACAAGACAACAGACACCCAGGTTAAGTTTATTCTCCACCTCTCCTATGTCTCTCCCCCACCTGCAGAGTGGACTCCTGCAAGGATGGAACAACCTCCCTGCCAGTTGAAGAGCCCCCCGGTTAGGCCGATGCACAAGAGGCCCCCTGCGCCAGGGCTGAGCCCCCGTGCACCCACCCGCCCACAACCTCGGCGACACACCGACGAGGACCGAAGCCCCCAAGGCCCAGCCAGAGCCCCAGCACGGAGGCGAAGCACCCCCGAACCCCAAACCCCCACGCCCGCCCCGGATCCACTCAGGGGCAGCCAGGCCACCAGGCCAGTAACCTACGTCCGCCAGCACAGACCATCCTCCAGCCCCGCTGCACGCAGCCACGAGGAGAACAACCTCTGAGAGCGACCAGAGCCACTAACCAGGTTATGAACACAACCTCCAGGTTAAGCCCTCCAGGGATAACGTCTCTAGGGGTCCTCCAGGTGCCCTAAGCCCATCCCAACCTCCACATCAACCACAATAGCCAAGGCGGGACCAAACCACAACCCCCTACCCCCGCTAGGTGATGGAGCCGATCAAAGGAGCCCAGAGGGATTGATCTAATGTGGTGGCAGAGGCTATATCGAGACTAATGTGATCTATTAGATAGTTTCTATATTGGCTAGAATTAGATTATTTTTATTTTTCCAGTTCATGAGGACCGTTTTCTTGGCTATGCATAGGGCAGTAAAAACCATGTGGACTGTATTAGTTTCTGTAGTGACATCATCCAAATTTCCCAACAAGCATACTAAAGGGGAGGTTGGAATTTTACATTTCAGACACCTTGATAAGTCTTCACATATCTCGTGCCAAAACTTCTGCACTGGTGGACAGAACCAAAACGTGTGGATGTAATTGTCTGGTGTATTGCCTTGACAGTGTGAGCAATTGTTGGCGGATGTAAAGCCAGATAGTTTTATCTGTCTGCCAGATTTGGCAGACAGATAAAACTGATGAAAATAAACTCAGAAGTGTTATCCTGCTATATTAGACATGTTTTTTTATAATCCTCAAAGAAGGCAGAGTCACAGATTTAAAAAAATCCTTAAACATTTAAACTGGAGGCTGGGTTATGCTGGTGGATGGGTGATAATCACACAGTGAGTCACACTTTGAACAGCTGTGTGTCTGAAATATAAGGAGAAATTAATATTTATTCAGTGTTTATAGTTTCATTCAAAGAGAGTCCATCCATCCACCTTCATCCGCTTTATCCAGGGCTGGGTCGCGGGGGCAGCAGCAAGCAAAGAGGCCCAGACCTCCCTCTCCCCAGCCACCTTCTCCAGCTCGTCCAGGGGAACACCAAGGCGTTCCCAGGCCAGCCGAGAGATATAATCTCTCCAGCGTGTCCTGGGTCTGCCCCGGGGCCTCCTCCCGGTGGGACATGCCTGGAACACCTCACCCAGGAGGCGCCCAGGGGGCATCCTTGTCAGATGCCCGAACCACCTCAGCTGGCTCCTTTCGATGTGGAGCAGCAGCGGCTCTACTCTGAGCCCCTCCCGGATGGCCGAACTTCTCACCCTATCTCTAAGGGAGAGGCCAGCCACCCTTCGGAGGAAGCTCATTTCTGCCGCTTGTATCCGCGATCTCGTTCTTTCGGTCACTACCCACAGCTCGTGGCCATAGGTGAGGGTAGGGACGTAGATCGACCGGTAAATTGAGAGCTTCGCTTTTACACTCAGCTCCCTCTTCACCACGACGGACCGGTGCAGCGTCCGCATTACTGCAGCCGCAGCACCAATCCGTCTGTCGATCTCCGGCTCCCTTCTCCCATCACTTGCGAACAAGACCCCGAGATACTTCAAAGAGAGTTTCTTTTCTTTCTGCCTTTTTTTTTGAAGACTCCTCAAATTTTAGATAACTTGACATATGCAGGACCAGCGTGCACATAGGAGGTTAAGTTCCAAAAGCACCTCATTTTTAACTTCTTTTTCAAGGAAAGGTGGGGAATTGACACGGAATTAGGAAAAGAGAAGAGGCGTGTGCTGACAGTGGGAACGACCTTACATTAATCTGTCCTTAATGATGTAGCACAATTTGTCCTAACTGATGTTTGGTCATATAAGCAAGAACAGCCTGTAAAAAATATCCCTTCATTACAAGGATTAGAATTTGAAAGAAATAACATTTAGGGTCAGATTTACAAACATCTGCATCAGCACAAAATCTTTTGAAGTTGCTGTCAGTTTTGTAACTGTTGTGAACAGATGTGGTTTTGTGGCCTTACAGCATATGTAATTGTAAGATTTTACTTTTTAGGAATAAAATATTTAAACAAATCACACAAATGTGAATTATAAAGTCTGCAGCACACAATTTACTTTGCAAATTGCACAAAATGATGTCTTCTGCCTGTTGTCTTTTCTTTTTGGGGGGAGATGTTATGAGATCAGATGGTGCAGTACCAAAACTCTGTCCTAAAACTCTTCAGTCATGCTGAGTGAAGGCGACCCCCACTTCAATAATACAGGGATTTCCCCCAAACAGAGCAGAAATGAACTGAACTGAGATGCTGATTTCTCTCTGCTGAATCTTTGTAAATAAATTATAAGAGAACTGCAGGTACACGTTTCAGGAAGTCCAGGAAGACTTGAGAAACATGTTTAAATTGAACACAGGTGCTGAGAACCAATGTGGTTTTGTATTGTTTTATTTGATCAATATTTTTCAGTAACAGTTTGATCAGATTTAGCTGTTTATATTTATATTATATTTATATTATATTTAGTTTTAGGAAATCTTTCAGTTTCACAAATGTGAAAAACCTGTTTAAATAAGTTATCAGTACTTTTAGGATAATTAGGAGAATTAAGCAAATAATAAAGCAAGAGATAATTCAAAACACCAAAATGGGGACGGTGAAACAGTCAGCTTGAGATACCATAACAGGACGTCATTAACCAGTTAGTGATGTCATGGTGGCTATGTCCAGCTTTTATATACAGTGTATGTTTGGGGTTTACCCGGATTATCTCAGTTTGCTGTACCAGAAACACATGTGAGCATCAGACTGGATCATAGCTTCTGCATCCACAGGTCCACTGAGGTCTGTGTGATGTAAAGTTCCTCACAGAGTTGAGACGTCACAGAGATTTTATTTTGTTTAGTGACGACTCTGCGAGCGCGTCAGATTTCTGATAAGTAGACAGGAGCAGGACCAGCATGCAGAAGGGACGTCTCAGTTTTGTCCACCAAATATTGCAAATATCACTACAGGTGTGCTGTAGGGGTGAGACCCAGATGTGCATGCTGACTGTTTCATCTGTAAATAATCAGCTGATTTATAACAGCACTCACCAACAACAAGCTCAATCCTGAATGTTTTTCCTCTGCTTGGAAAGTTACAGGTGTAGATTCCTCCGTCCTTCAGCTGAACATTATATATTTTTATGGAGGCGCTGTCGTGCTGCAGATCACCTCGAAAACGTGAGACTCGATCTGGGAGGGCAGGACTATAACCCATCCCAATATCATGTATATACACCTTCTCTTCAGTTCCTTCCTTCGTCCACTCAAACCGCACATGCTCAATGCTGGTGCCGAGGGAACAGGGTAAAATGGCATCATCACCTTCTTTCACAAACACATGTTTCTCTGAAAGACAAAACATGAATTAAACAGTGAGTTCACTCTTCAGTTTAGTTCCTCTTCACATTTTTCTGTGGTCCACGCCCCACTGCACAGTTTGAATGACAGGTTTAAATGGAGGGTGAAGAAGCTGAAGAGTTTGATTATATTTCTAATATAAACTTGATAAATAGTATTTTGTGTTTTATAGTTATTTTGGCCTCTGGTATTGGTTTCTGATTTTATTATTTGTGCCTTTAATCCTTGTTAGTTATTGATGACTTTCAGTTTATTACTTCCTCTTTGTATTTCCTTTCTCTGCACTCAGTCTTGTTTTGTCTCTTTTTTCCATGTTTGTCTTTCTGTGGACATTTCATATGTTTGACTTCTTGTCTCTGTGTCAGTGATTTCCTGTTTTATTTTAGTGATCCTTGTCCAGTGTGTTTAGTGTTCAGTTTTACTTTCCTCAGTTTTATTTTCCCTGATGAGTTTCATTTGTGTTGCCAGGTGTGTCTACTGTCTCTAATCACCTGCTGTGGGTTTACAGCCCTTGTCTGTCCTCAGCCTTTTTCTCATCAAAAACGCTGTGGGTAGTTTGTTTGTTGTAAGTTTCAGACCTGCCAATGAGTCTGGATTTGGGGTCCTAGCTCTTCCTGAAATACCACAAGCCCCCCTGACTATGACATCTAGGATAACATAAGCTAAATATACAAATACAAACAAACATGTCATTAACATCTGTCTTAACCATGGACAGTTTTTAAAGATAATCTTTGGATAAAGTTCATGGTTGTTGTTGTTGTTGTTTCAGCCTTTACCTCTTAGTGCAGGGTTCAGCAACCTGCGGCTCCGGAGCCGCATGCGGCTCTTTTGTCCTTATACTGCGGCTCCGCGTGGTTTGGGAAAATAAATTAGAAGTATTTAGCTGAAGTGTATTTTATTTATGTTAGTTCTTTTTAAACTTGTAGTTCTAAATTGGAAGATTATTGTGATATTGAAATATAAAAATAAAATTATATTCTATTATTTTTTTCATCGCTCAAAATAAGCGTCACACTCGCGGAAGCCGGTGTACCCGCCGAAACGGCGTGCATTTATTGAGACTTTCAGCCCCAGGTAGGCCAATTATGGATCTTCGGATCCACATTATGTCAGCAGCTGTTCTCCACCGTGAACTATGTTAAAACAAACACCGCTCACGCCTCACAGATGGCAGCTTACAGTCCTGCTGTTCAGAAGTTCAGGAGCAGAAGTCCCATTGTAAACATATCATGGCAGACCCGACGATGTTTGCATGAACACGCTTTTCAGCATCTCTTTATCGACCACCTTTCACACACGGTTGCTGTACGCATACAGCCGGCTGTAGCTTTTCAGCTCACAGCCCGACACACACCAACAACAACACAACAGCAGAGAGAGCACAGACGTAAAGGCGGCGAGGCGTGATTGCGGGTGCCGCTCAGGTGCGTCCGCCTCCCCTGCAGCGGCGCTGCAGACCACACCCCGCCACACACATTAATCAGGTAAAATACATAGTTAGGACGAATTTTGCAAATATCTATTTTTCACTTTTTAGCAGCATAGAGCTTTTTTACAATTATTTTTTAAAAGTCAGGTCAAGGCTCCAAAAGCCCAAAGGTGATATAACAGTTTTTGTTTGCTGGATCATTTTAGTTCAGCTTTCCTTTTGTAATATTTCTTTAAGAGTTCAAAATGTGTTAATTACATAAATAAAATGTAATTTTCTCTGTAGCACTTCATGGATTTCATAAGCAACACCTTAGTTGTTCAAACAAGGCATAAAGGTAAAAAACAATATATACAATGTTATCTTCATTTTAGATTTCAAAAAGTATTTGCGGCTCCCAGAGTTTTCTTTTGCGTGGAAACCGAGTCCAAATGGCTCTTTCGGTGTTAAAGGTTGCTGACACCTGTATTAGTGTATCAGCTCATACATTAACGTTTGATGATGTAAAGATCAGTGACATCATCACAAACAGGGCTCACCCCCGAGGTTTTCTCCTGTCCCGTCACTAAATGTGACCTCAAAAGGGGAGCAAAACAGCCTGCTGTATTAGACTTATTATGATTGTAAATGTGATCGTGGATGTTTTATAATCACAAAATCAGAAAACCCATTAAACAGCTGTATGTCTGAGATATGGGGACACAAAATCATTTATTTATTTATTCAGTGTTTATAGCTGCATCACAGAGATTTAATTTATTAACATCAATATAGAAAGACTGCTCAGACTTCTCTCTATTATATGTTATTTTAAATTTGCTGCTATGTTTATATCATTAAGTTTTCTGTGGGTTGCAGCAACAATTAGGAACTTCGTATGTTGGGCTACTCCCATCTCTGGATTCAGGGACCACAACGGGACATAATGACACCTGTAAGAAGTCTTATATACAAACAAAATCATTTATGAGTTGAATTCAGATTAAAGTTGCTTTTTGCTTCAGTTTCAGTGAATCTGACATTTTCCACATATTTGACGTTTTTTTGAGTTCATTATTTAATCTTTTGTTTCCTTGAAGACGTCACTCTTTGCATTGAATCTGAGAATATTATTTACGTTTTTCAAAAGCAATAAGAAACATTTAATGATTAAAATACCACTCACCATTCAAATGTACATTGATTTCCTTTTGTGTCTGATGATTGATGTCCTTCTGTGTGGCGACACAGCGATAGTGGCCACTATTTTTCACAGTAGCTTTGAGGGTGATGTTGAAGCGACCTCCTTGTTCAGACTCCTGTGGCTCCTCAGAAGGAATGATTTGATCATTACTGTCCCACCACTCGACTGTAGGCTTGGGATGAGCATTCTTAACATCACACTGAAGCAGCGCCCCGCCA
Source organism: Neolamprologus brichardi (assembly GCF_056152115.1). Taxonomy (NCBI): domain Eukaryota; kingdom Metazoa; phylum Chordata; class Actinopteri; order Cichliformes; family Cichlidae; genus Neolamprologus; species Neolamprologus brichardi. The sequence continues at coordinate 32,902,143 of NC_142108.1, read as the reverse complement.
TTTCTTTGATCATGACTTGTGACATAAAGCTCTGCTGCTCCTGTGAACACATAACAGACAGATTATGTGAGAACAATCACAGTTAATCAGTTATTTTTTCCTGTTCAGCTACTCTAAGTGCAGATGTGGGTTATAATGTGTTTGAGAACAAAAAGCGGAGTACTGCGTTAACTTTTCTAACATCACAGCTCTGATGTTTGAGGACAAATTTAGTTTTTACTCTAAACAATATTTTTGACTCACATAAAGAAATTTTTACACAGAAAAAGTTTGGATGTCCCAGAGTTTGTCTAAGAGTTATATAAAAGATTTAAAAAAAAAAAAAAATTCAGACATTTAATAATGTAATAACTGTGGAGGTTACAAAAAATATCATCAACAAAAGCTCTCCAAAATAAAAATACATTTGAATCCACATTTCTCCACATAATTTAAATTTTTAATTACACTGAGAGGGATGCCATACAGTTTGAGCAAAATCTCATCAGGTAGTTTCTACTGGACTGAACAGCTACGTCTAACGAACACAGTGCCCAGATCAATAACAGATTTTTGGTTACTGAACTAATAATTAATTAGATAATGTAGCAAAAAAACACACCAAATATTTACATATACATTTACAAATACAATTAAAACAGTTTTATTTCCCTGAACTGTTTATAAAAAAATAATCAGTAAATGCTTTGCAGGGTTCTAACCAAAAGACAGTAAAGTCGTTGATGGATCAAGTTTTAACTGAGCCTCACCACAAACGGAACTCACCTGGGACGTTTCGGACCTTTAATACGGGCTCTGAAAGGAGAAAAAACACACATGTTAGAGGTGACTGTGGTCTCATCAATTTGGCAGACAGATAAAACTGATGAAAATAAACTTTGAAGTGTTATCCTGCTATATTAGATAAGTTTTTTATGATCCCAAAAGAAAGCACAGTCACAGATTAAAAAAAAAATCCTTAAACATTTAAACTGGAGGCTGTTTTATGCTGGTGGATGGGTGATAATCACACAGTGAGTCACACTTTGAACAGCTGTGTGTCTAAAATATAAGAAAGTAATATTTATTCAGTGTTTATAGTTTCATTCGCAGAGATTTTCTTTTCTTTCTTTTTTTTTTTTTTGAAGACTCCTCAAATATTTGATAAATTGACATATGCAGGACCAACATGCACATAGGAGGTTAAGTTTCCAAAAGCACCTCATAGCTGCTATTCTCAACAGAGTTAGGAAAAGAGAAGAGGCGTGTGCTGGTTTTGTGGCCTTACAGCATATGTAATTGTAAGATTTTACTTTTTAGGAAGAAAATATTTAAACAAATGTCACAAATGTGAATTATAAAGTCTGCAGAACACAATTTACTTTGCAAATTGCACAAAATGATGTCTTCTGCCTGTTGTCTTTTCTTTATGGGGGCGACGTTATGAGATCAGATGGTGCAGTACCAAAACTCTGTCCTAAAACTCTTCAGTCATGCTGGGTGAAGGCGACCCCCACTTCAATAATACAGGGATTTCCCCCAAACAGAGCAGAAATGAACTGAACTGAGATGCGGATTTCTCTCTGCTGAATCTTTGTAAATAAATTATAAGAGAACTGCAGGTACACGTTTCAGGAAGTCCAGGAAGACTTGAGAAACATGTTTAAATTGAACACAGGTGCTGAGAACCAATGTGCTTTTGTATTGTTTTATTTGATCAATATTTTTCAGTAACAGTTTGATCAGATTTAGTTGCTTATATTTATATTATATTATATTTAGTTTTAGGAAATCTTTCAGTTTCACAAATGTGAAAAAACTGTTTAAATAAGTTATCAGTAGTTTTAGGATAATTAGGAGAATTAAGCAAATAATAAAGCAAAAGTTAATTCAAAACACCAAAATGGGGACGGTGAAACAGTCAGCTTGAGATACCATAACAGGACGTCATTAACCAGTTAGTGATGTCATGGTGGCTATGTCCAGCTTTTATATACAGTGTATGTTTGGGGTTTACCCGGATTATCTCAGTTTGCTGTACCAGAAACACATGTGAGCATCAGACTGGATCATAGCTTCTGCATCCACAGGTCCACTGAGGTCTGTGTGATGTAAAGTTCCTCACAGAGTTGAGACGTCACAGAGATTTTATTTTGTTTAGTGACGACTCTGCGAGCGCGTCAGATTTCTGATAAGTAGACAGGAGCAGGACCAGCATGCAGAAGGGACGTCTCAGTTTTGTCCACCAAATATTGCAAATATCACTACAGGTGTGCTGTAGGGGTGAGACCCAGATGTGCCTGCTGACTGTTTCCTCTGTAAATAATCAGCTGATTTATAACAGCACTCACCAACAACAAGCTCAATCCTGAATGTTTTTCCTCTGCTTGGAAAGTTACAGGTGTAGATTCCTCCGTCCTTCAGCTGAACATTATATATTTTTATGGAGGCGCTGTCGTGCTGCAGATCACCTCGAAAACGTGAGACTCGATCTGGGAGGGCAGGACTATAACCCATCCCAATATCATGTATATACACCTTCTCTTCAGTTCCTTCCTTCGTCCACTCAAACCGCACATGCTCAATGCTGGTGCCGAGGGAACAGGGTAAAATGGCATCATCACCTTCTTTCACAAACACATGTTTCTCTGAAAGACAAAACATGAATTAAACAGTGAGTTCACTCTTCAGTTTAGTTCCTCTTCACATTTTTCTGTGGTCCACGCCCCACTGCACAGTTTGAATGACAGGTTTAAATGGAGGGTGAAGAAGCTGAAGAGTTTGATTATATTTCTAATATAAACTTGATAAATAGTATTTTGTGTTTTATAGTTATTTTGGCCTCTGGTATTGGTTTCTGATTTTATTATTTGTGCCTTTAATCCTTGTTAGTTATTGATGACTTTCGGTTTATTACTTCCTCTTTGTATTTCCTTTCTCTGCACTCAGTCTTGTTTTGTCTCTTTTTTCCATGTTTGTCTTTCTGTGGACATTTCATATGTTTGACTTCTTGTCTCTGTGTCAGTGATTTCCTGTTTTATTTTAGTGATCCTTGTCCAGTGTGTTTAGTGTTCAGTTTTACTTTCCTCAGTTTTATTTTCCCTGATGAGTTTCATTTGTGTTGCCAGGTGTGTCTACTGTCTCTAATCACCTGCTGTGGGTTTACAGCCCTTGTCTGTCCTCAGCCTTTTTCTCATCAAAAACGCTGTGGGTAGTTTGTTTGTTGTAAGTTTCAGACCTGCCAATGAGTCTGGATTTGGGGTCCTAGCTCTTCCTGAAATACCACAAGCCCCCCTGACTATGACATCTAGGATAACATAAGCTAAATATACAAATACAAACAAACATGTCATTAACATCTGTCTTAACCATGGACAGTTTTTAAAGATAATCTTTGGATAAAGTTCATGGTTGTTGTTGTTGTTGTTTCAGCCTTTACCTCTTAGTGCAGGGTTCAGCAACCTGCGGCTCCGGAGCCGCATGCGGCTCTTTTGTCCTTATACTGCGGCTCCGCGTGGTTTGGGAAAATAAATTAGAAGTATTTAGCTGAAGTGTATTTTATTTATGTTAGTTCTTTTTAAACTTGTAGTTCTAAATTGGAAGATTATTGTGATATTGAAATATAAAAATAAAATTATATTCTATTATTTTTTTCATCGCTCAAAATAAGCGTCACACTCGCGGAAGCCGGTGTACCCGCCGAAACGGCGTGCATTTATTGAGACTTTCAGCCCCAGGTAGGCCAATTATGGATCTTCGGATCCACATTATGTCAGCAGCTGTTCTCCACCGTGAACTATGTTAAAACAAACACCGCTCACGCCTCACAGATGGCAGCTTACAGTCCTGCTGTTCAGAAGTTCAGGAGCAGAAGTCCCATTGTAAACATATCATGGCAGACCCGACGATGTTTGCATGAACACGCTTTTCAGCATCTCTTTATCGACCACCTTTCACACACGGTTGCTGTACGCATACAGCCGGCTGTAGCTTTTCAGCTCACAGCCCGACACACACCACCAACAACACAACAGCAGAGAGAGCACAGACGTAAAGGCGGCGAGGCGTGATTGCGGGTGCCGCTCAGGTGCGTCCGCCTCCCCTGCAGCGGCGCTGCAGACCACACCCCGCCACACACATTAATCAGGTAAAATACATAGTTAGGACGAATTTTGCAAATATCTATTTTTCACTTTTTAGCAGCATAGAGCTTTTTTACAATTATTTTTTAAAAGTCAGGTCAAGGCTCCAAAAGCCCAAAGGTGATATAACAGTTTTTGTTTGCTGGATCATTTTAGTTCAGCTTTCCTTTTGTAATATTTCTTTAAGAGTTCAAAATGTGTTAATTACATAAATAAAATGTAATTTTCTCTGTAGCACTTCATGGATTTCATAAGCAACACCTTAGTTGTTCAAACAAGGCATAAAGGTAAAAAACAATATATACAATGTTATCTTCATTTTAGATTTCAAAAAGTATTTGCGGCTCCCAGAGTTTTCTTTTGCGTGGAAACCGAGTCCAAATGGCTCTTTCGGTGTTAAAGGTTGCTGACACCTGTATTAGTGTATCAGCTCATACATTAACGTTTGATGATGTAAAGATCAGTGACATCATCACAAACAGGGCTCACCCCCGAGGTTTTCTCCTGTCCCGTCACTAAATGTGACCTCAAAAGGGGAGCAAAACAGCCTGCTGTATTAGACTTATTATGATTGTAAATGTGATCGTGGATGTTTTATAATCACAAAATCAGAAAACCCATTAAACAGCTGTATGTCTGAGATATGGGGACACAAAATCATTTATTTATTTATTCAGTGTTTATAGCTGCATCACAGAGATTTAATTTATTAACATCAATATAGAAAGACTGCTCAGACTTCTCTCTATTATATGTTATTTTAAATTTGCTGCTATGTTTATATCATTAAGTTTTCTGTGGGTTGCAGCAACAATTAGGAACTTCGTATGTTGGGCTACTCCCATCTCTGGATTCAGGGACCACAACGGGACATAATGACACCTGTAAGAAGTCTTATATACAAACAAAATCATTTATGAGTTGAATTCAGATTAAAGTTGCTTTTTGCTTCAGTTTCAGTGAATCTGACATTTTCCACATATTTGACGTTTTTTTGAGTTCATTATTTAATCTTTTGTTTCCTTGAAGACGTCACTCTTTGCATTGAATCTGAGAATATTATTTACGTTTTTCAAAAGCAATAAGAAACATTTAATGATTAAAATACCACTCACCATTCAAATGTACATTGATTTCCTTTTGTGTCTGATGATTGATGTCCTTCTGTGTGGCGACACAGCGATAGTGGCCACTATTTTTCACAGTAGCTTTGAGGGTGATGTTGAAGCGACCTCCTTGTTCAGACTCCTGTGGCTCCTCAGAAGGAATGATTTGATCATTACTGTCCCACCACTCGACTGTAGGCTTGGGATGAGCATTCTTAACATCACACTGAAGCAGCGCCCCGCCATTTCTTTGATCATGACTTGTGACATAAAGCTCTGCTGCTCCTGTGAACACATAACAGACAGATTATGTGAGAACAATCACAGTTAATCAGTTATTTTTCCTGTTCAGCTACTCTAAGTGCAGATGTGGGTTATAATGTGTTTGAGAACAAAAAGCGGAGTACTGCGTTAACTTTTCTAACATCACAGCTCTGATGTTTGAGGACAAATTTAGTTTTTACTCTAAACAATATTTTTGACTCACATAAAGAAATTTTTACACAGAAAAAGTTTGGATGTCCCAGAGTTTGTCTAAGAGTTATATAAAAGATTTAAAAAAAAAAAAAAATTCAGACATTTAATAATGTAATAACTGTGGAGGTTACAAAAAATATCATCAACAAAAGCTCTCCAAAATAAAAATACATTTGAATCCACATTTCTCCACATAATTTAAATTTTTAATTACACTGAGAGGGATGCCATACAGTTTGAGCAAAATCTCATCAGGTAGTTTCTACTGGACTGAACAGCTACGTCTAACGAACACAGTGCCCAGATCAATAACAGATTTTTGGTTACTGAACTAATAATTAATTAGATAATGTAGCAAAAAAACACACCAAATATTTACATATACATTTACAAATACAATTAAAACAGTTTTATTTCCCTGAACTGTTTATAAAAAAATAATCAGTAAATGCTTTGCAGGGTTCTAACCAAAAGACAGTAAAGTCGTTGATGGATCAAGTTTTAACTGAGCCTCACCACAAACGGAACTCACCTGGGACGTTTCGGACCTTTAACCTTTTGAAACGCAGAGGTTGTATGCGACCCAAGTTTACATGTAAAAACTAATAAACTATCATACTGCATATTTTCATGATGACCGGAAGCACCGATACAGACATTTTTACGTCATTTGAAAGCTCAGACGTTCGTTTTTCAGCAGATTCGTGAACATCAGTGAAGCATTTACGACATAAAAACAGTAACGTCTTCATTTACGGCAGTAAATCGTCATTAACCTTACTGCTAGCCTGTGGCATCACCGATAAAAGCCGTTTACTGGAATGATAAACATGTTTAAAAGACAAACACGAGCTCGATTTAAAGAACAAAACTCCGCAAATTAACTTCAGCTCGTTTGAGTTTAGCCGGGAGTAAAAATAAGCTGAAAAAACGTGAATTCATTCGCTCGTAAAGTTTTATCGGAGCTACACAAACTTCTAAATCTGCGACATTAAAACCAATTTTTAAGTACTGATAAATATTTTATCAATCAAGTCCGGTATCTCTGAAATCTCTAAACGCCCACGAGCAGAGTTAACCAATCGGTATCTTTCTCCTACGCTCTGAAGACCGATCAGCCAATCAGAAAAGTGAAGCTTCACACTAGCTATAAGCGCGTTTGATTGACAGCTACTGTCATATAATAGAAATTAACGGCAGTAAAACCGCAGTCAGTTTGTAGCCGAGAAAATCACCTGTCTGACCATATATGGAAGTTAACGTAGTTAGCCTCGGTGTTACAATGGAACGAAAAGAAATCAAATAAAACTGTTTTATCCGTCGACAAAGAAGCGATTAAATTATAATAAATGTGTAAATCTTTATTTTAATTATTCAATGCATCATTTTGTACTTGAATTTAGCATTTAGGAACATTTGAAATGCAAAAGAAGTTGAATGAATCCTCATTATTTGTTAACTTTGGAGAGATTTTTATGGAGTTTCGAGGCAATTGGTTAGAGATACTCTGCTTTGCACTTTGAAATACACTCTAATATCTTAGAGCTACTTCTATATATCAGAATGAAACTTGGCACATTTATTGTAGACAAAATGAAGATGACATCCAGTAAATTTCAGCCTTGTAGCCCTCATAATGACTGATTAACAGTCTTTAACAAATGAAGTAAAAGCTTAAAAACATCAAGGCTTCGGTCATTTCCTGCATAATCTTCAGACAGATGATCTGTGTTAGAGCTAAAGGTAAAACTAACAGACTACATGAAATATTTTACAGATGTTACTTCACAGTGATCAAACAGGCAGGTATCAGATATTTATGGTTTGGAAATTATTACAAAGTTGAGCCTGGTAGTTACAGACATACAGACGTGCACATGATTGTGAGAGGCTCTAACAAGTTAATACGGGCTCTGAAAGGAGAAAAAACACACATGTTAGAGGTGACTGTGGTCTCATCAATTTGGCAGACAGATAAAACTGATGAAAATAAACTTTGAAGTGTTATCCTGCTATATTAGATAAGTTTTTTATGATCCCAAAAGAAAGCACAGTCACAGATTAAAAAAAAAATCCTTAAACATTTAAACTGGAGGCTGTTTTATGCTGGTGGATGGGTGATAATCACACAGTGAGTCACACTTTGAACAGCTGTGTGTCTAAAATATAAGAAAGTAATATTTATTCAGTGTTTATAGTTTCATTCGCAGAGATTTTCTTTTCTTTCTTTTTTTTTTTTTTGAAGACTCCTCAAATATTTGATAAATTGACATATGCAGGACCAACATGCACATAGGAGGTTAAGTTTCCAAAAGCACCTCATAGCTGCTATTCTCAACAGAGTTAGGAAAAGAGAAGAGGCGTGTGCTGGTTTTGTGGCCTTACAGCATATGTAATTGTAAGATTTTACTTTTTAGGAAGAAAATATTTAAACAAATGTCACAAATGTGAATTATAAAGTCTGCAGAACACAATTTACTTTGCAAATTGCACAAAATGATGTCTTCTGCCTGTTGTCTTTTCTTTATGGGGGCGACGTTATGAGATCAGATGGTGCAGTACCAAAACTCTGTCCTAAAACTCTTCAGTCATGCTGGGTGAAGGCGACCCCCACTTCAATAATACAGGGATTTCCCCCAAACAGAGCAGAAATGAACTGAACTGAGATGCGGATTTCTCTCTGCTGAATCTTTGTAAATAAATTATAAGAGAACTGCAGCTGCATCCAGAGAACTGCAGGTACACGTTTCAGGAAGTCCAGGAAGACTTGAGAAACATGTTTAAATTGAACACAGGTGCTGAGAACCAATGTGGTTTTGTATTGTTTTATTTGATCAATATTTTTCAGTAACAGTTTGATCAGATTTAGCTGTTTATATTTATATTATATTTATATTATATTTAGTTTTAGGAAATCTTTCAGTTTCACAAATGTGAAAAAACTGTTTAAATAAGTTATCAGTACTTTTAGGATAATTAGGAGAATTAAGCAAATAATAAAGCAAAAGTTAATTCAAAACACCAAAATGGGGACGGTGAAAGAGTCAGCTTGAGATACCATAACAGGACGTCATTAACCAGTTAGTGATGTCATGGTGGCTATGTCCAGCTTTTATATACAGTGTATGTTTGGGGTTTACCCGGATTATCTCAGTTTGCTGTACCAGAAACACATGTGAGCATCAGACTGGATCATAGCTTCTGCATCCACAGGTCCACTGAGGTCTGTGTGATGTAAAGTTCCTCACAGAGTTGAGACGTCACAGAGATTTTATTTTGTTTAGTGACGACTCTGCGAGCGCGTCAGATTTCTGATAAGTAGACAGGAGCAGGACCAGCATGCAGATGGGACGTCTCAGTTTTGTCCACCAAATATTGCAAATATCACTACAGGTGTGCTGTAGGGGTGAGACCCAGATGTGCATGCTGACTGTTTCCTCTGTAAATAATCAGCTGATTTATAACAGCACTCACCAACAACAAGCTCAATCCTGAATGTTTTTCCTCTGGTTGGAAAGTTACAGGTGTAGTTTCCTCCGTCCTCCACTTGAGCATTTTTTATTCTTATGGAGGCGTTGCCGTGCTGCAGATGTGGAAAACGTGAGACTCGATCTCCGAGGGCAGGACTATGATCCTCCCCAGTATCACGTATATACACCTTCTTTTCAGTTCCTTCCTTCGTCCACACAAACCGCACATGCACAATGCTGGTGCCGAGGGAACAGGGTAAAATGGCATCATCACCTTCTTTCACAGTCACAGGTCCCTCTGAAAGACAAAACATGAATTAAACAGTGAGTTCACTCTTCAGTTTAGTTCCTCTTCACATTTTTCTGTGGTCCACGCCCCACTGCACAGTTTGAATGACAGGTTTAAATGGAGGGTGAAGAAGCTGAAGAGTTTGATTATATTTCTAATAGAAACTTGATAAATAGTATTTTGTGTTTTATAGTTATTTTGGCCTCTGGTATTGGTTTCTTATTTTATTATTTGTGCCTTTAATCCTTGTTAGTGATTGATGACTTTCGGTTTATTACTTCCTCTTTGTATTTCCTTTCTCTGCACTCAGTCTTGTTTTGTCTCTTTTTTCCATGTTTGTCTTTCTGTGAACATTTCATATGTTTGACTTCTTGTCTCTGTGTCAGTGATTTCCTGTTTTATTTTAGTGATCCTTGTCCAGTGTGTTTAGTGTTCAGTTTTACTTTCCTCAGTTTTATTTTCCCTGATGAGTTTCATTTTTGTTGCCAGGTGTGTCTACTGTCTCTAATCACCTGCTGTGGGTTTACAGCCCTTGTCTATCCTCAGCCTTTTTCACATCAAAAACGCTGTGGGTAGTTTGTTTGTTGTAAGTTTCAGACCTGCCAATGAGTCTGGATTTGGGGTCCTAGCTCTTCCTGAAATACCACAAGGATCATTGTGAACTGTGAATCATGTTAAACTGTTCCAGTAGTGTCCAAGAATAAAATATGGAGCTAGAAATGAGTATAATAGCTCACCTTTACTGTATTTATTACATTTATGTTTTCAGAAGTCAGTCAGTCTCTGAATTGGTCATGATCGACTCAGGGCTGGACCAATTACAGCCGAGGGGGTCAGATGCACCCTCCCCCTTTGCTTGCGCAACGGCTCTGAAAGTAATCTTATCACCAGTATCTGCTTTAATCTGGACATTTGAGAGTTATACCAGAAAGCCAAGTAGTACAGGAGTTACAGTATCCAGAGTCATACGCAGTAAGGAGGTAAAATTACTAAATAGATGTCGACTCCTTTTGGAGTAGCTGCTCTGAAGATGATATCAGTGGGAGAGTTATATTCTTAAACTCAGTTACAGCGCTTTCAGAAAGACATCTACTGTGATGAAGTCTACTCCCCACTGCTGTGTAATCAATTATTGTAAATTTAAATGTTATTATGAAATGATCAGACAGGAGAGGGTTTTCAGGAAACACTGTTGTTCAGTTTCTATGTCATATGTTAAAACAAGAACATATGTGTGGAATTACACAACATCAATAAAATAAAGTCACATGCAGCCAGTCAACGCAACAACAACCAGCAGCTAAGTGCACCAAGAAACCAGAACACAGTCTTAGGTCTCTGCTTAGCAAACCCTGCAGCAGCTCTGCTCCTGAAACTGACAGTTTGGAGGCGGAACATGAAGGAAGAAGGCACTCATGTCATTGGTCACTTTCAAAGCAGCCACGCCACAGCCTCTGTGATTGACAGGCCCAGTTACTGCGTTAAACCGGGGTACATCGGGGACACAAACTCTGTGTTTATAATTTCGAAAATGAACGTTTGCCGAATTAACTGTCAACACTTATACTGGTGACTATTACTGGATTACTTTAATGATGAAGAAATCATAAAAACTGACAAATCGAAGGACTTTTTGTGGGTTTTCAGGAAGCAACACACAAACCGCTGACACGTCACATCTAAAGACATCTCCAAATGAACCAATGAGTATCAGAAATAATCAAGAGGATACTTTCATTTTATTGATCTGCTACAGTGATCAAACCAGCTCCTCACTATGTCCTGCGTTACGCGTGTATACTGGGTATTACGGTAAGGGAAACTGAGCTCGGATTTCAAACTAAAAGCAGTTTGTGATTTCATCATTAAACAGCATGTATCCAGTCATTAGTGATATAATAAATCATGAAATACATAAAAATATAGAAATTGTTGTTAAAAATGTTAGAATTGTAGATACTATATATTGGCGACTATCAAACTTTTGAGTTGCCAAAAGTCAAAGTTCCAGTTTAAAAACTCCTTTATTTGTTATCAATATCCTTAAAACCATAGAAAAACTGTGATCAAAACATTCCAGGCTTGAGCGGTCAGCAAAAGTCAACTTGACCCGCCACCCACTCATTCACAAAAATTCCCTTGGGCTGTGAACAGCTGATACAGCAATCACTACTACTATTATCAACACCACATGAGCCAAAGCTACACCTATCCACAACACTATATATAAAAACAAATTTTACTATGCTTTGTTGACACATTCATTTGAATTGTTATACATTACTATCATAATAAAGATATTACTTTAGTTTAACAATTTTTATAATTATTTTTGCTACTGTTATTGCTACAATGATTATCACAAAGACTGGTACTATTGCTATTATTATGGCTGGTTAACTGTTATTAGTATTAAACTCCAGCATACCCTATGATGGAGTTCATTGTTTTCAATTGTATTTTCATTCTGACTTCATTCTGAAGGTACAACTTCATATAATTGTGAAAAGCTATCACAGAGAGACAGTCAATCATTAATGCTCACATCGACACATATCATTATGATCAATATTAACAGCTCCAGTGGTATACACATTCACCTAACAAGAGAAAGTTTCCTGCTCTGATGAGGAGGCGTCACCAAAGGAGTCCAAATGTACAGAACTGCCTGCTGTGAAGACCTCTTGTGAATAATGCAGCATTCAAAGTAGCTTCTTTATGGTGTCAGAGCTCAGTTTTTCAAAATAATAATAAAATTCCACAAAGTTATAAAATATTTATTTTCTTATCTGATTTTAAATCCAAATTTAGAATGGATTTTGAGGAAATTTAGTGTCTTCACAAATTAATTTCACTTCTGATTGACACGGACTTAGATTTCAATTTATGCCACAATTTAAGTTATTATTGGTCTATACCTGTAAACGTATAGTGAAAGAAAGGGGACTGGAGACGAGTGCTCTGTGTACCATGGAAAGTTTAAGGGAGGATTCAGGGTCACCTGACCCAACCTAACCGTAAGCTTTATCACAAAGAAAGTCTATTTAAACAAATGAACAATACAGTGTTTGAATCCAAACTGGGGCTGTTGAAGGACATAACCTTGTTAAAAAATTACCACAGGATTTCTCACAGTAATCCTGTGTGGGTTCTCTCCTGATACTCTGGCTTCCTTCCGCAGTCCAAATACATGCAGGTAGTGTGGTTAGGTTAACTGGTGTTTCTAAATTTCCCATAAGTGTGAATGTGAGTTCCTGTCTGTGTTAGCCTGTGATAGACTGATGACCTGTCCAGGGTGTACCTGCCTCTCACCCTGTACAGCTGTCACGACTCTGATAAGGACAAGCTGAAGAGGATGACTAGTGTGAAAAATGTGCATGACAAGTTTTATGTTAACCACTAAATATTTTTTAAAAAGAAAAGAAAATATATGCTCAGCAACCTTTATTAAAAAATGGATAACAGCAGATCTTTACCTGTGATATGAGCGTTTAAGGCTGCTGTGTCGATTTTGTTTTCTGTATTTCATGCATACTAGGTATTCTGGTAAGAGAAACTAAGACATGGTTTAAAAAAAAGCAATCATGAAGCTTACATTTAGATCTACAGTATGAACCCTCACAGTCTTACCCAGTCATTATCAAGTTAGCCTGATGTTGGATTTCAAAGTAAAAGCCCTTTGAAATTTTAAATCATATATATATATCTCTATCTCTCTCTCTCTCTATCTATATCTATATCGAGAGAGAGAGAGAGAGATAGACAGTGGGGCAAAAAAGTATTTAGTCAGCCACCGATTGTGCAAGTTCCCCCACTTAAAATGATGACAGAGGTCAGTAATTTGCACCAGAGGTACACTTCAACTGTGAGAGACAGAATGTGAAAAAAAAATCCATGAATTCACATGGTAGGATTTGTAAAGAATTTATTCGTAAATCAGGGTGGAAAATAAGTATTTGGTCACCTCAAACAAGGAAAATCCCTGGCTCTCACAGACCTGTAACGTCTTCTGTAAGAAGCTTTTCTGTCCCCCACTCGTTACCTGTATGAATGGCACCTGTTTGACCTCATCATCTGTATAAAAGACACCTGTCCACAGCCTCAACCAGTCAGACTCCAAACTCCGCCATGGCCAAGACCAAAGAGCTGTCGAAGGACACCAGGAAAAGAATTGTAGACCTGCACCAGACTGGGAAGAGTGAATCTACAATAGGCAAGCAGCTTGGTGTGAAAAAATCAACTGTGGGAGCAATCATCAGAAAATGGAAGACATACAAGACCACTGATAATCTCCCTCGATCTGGGGCTCCACGCAAGATCTCATCCCGTGGGGTCAAAATGATCATGAGAACGGTGAGCAAAGATCCCTGAACCACACGGGGGGACCTGGTGAATGACCTGCAGAGAGCTGGGACCAAAGTAACAAAGGTCACCATCAGTAACACACTACAACGGCAGGGAATCAAATCCCGCAGTGCCAGACGTGTTCCGCTGCTGAAGCCAGTGCATGTCCAGGCCCGTCTGAAGTTTGCCAGAGAGCACATGGATGATACAGCAGAGGATTGGGAGAATGTCATGTGGTCAGATGAAACCAAAGTAGAACTTTTTGGTATAAACTCAACTCGTCGTGTTTGGAGGAAGAAGAATACTGAGTTGCATCCCAAGAACACCATACCTACTGTGAAGCATGGGGGTGGAAACATCATGCTATGGGGCTGTTTTTCTGCCAAGGGGACAGGACGACTGATCCGTGTTAAGGACAGAATGAATGGGGCCAAGTATCGTGAGATTTTGAGCCAAAACCTCCTTCCATCAGTGAGAACTTTGAAGATGAAACGAGGCTGGGTCTTCCAACATGACAATGATCCAAAACACACCGCCCGGGCAACAAAGGAGTGGCTCCGTAAGAAGCATTTGAAAGTCCTGGAGTGGCCTAGCCAGTCTCCAGACCTCAACCCCATAGAAAATCTGTGGCGGGAGTTGAAAGTCCGTGTTGCTCGGCGACAGCCCCAAAACATCACTGCTCTTGAGAAGATCTGCATGGAGGAATGGGCCAAAATACCAGCTACTGTGTGTGCAAACCTGGTAAAGACCTATAGTAAACGTTTGACCTCTGTTATTGCCAACAAAGGTTATGTTACAAAGTATTGAGTTGTATTTTTGTTATTGACCAAATACTTATTTTCCACCCTGATTTACGAATAAATTCTTTACAAATCCTACCATGTGAATTCATGGATTTTTTTTTCACATTCTGTCTCTCACAGTTGAAGTGTACCTCTGGTGCAAATTACTGACCTCTGTCATCATTTTAAGTGGGGGAACTTGCACAATCGGTGGCTGACTAAATACTTTTTTGCCCCACTGTCTATCTCTCTCTCTCTCTCTCTCTCTCGATATAGATATAGATATAGATATAGAGAGAGAGAGAGAGAGAGAGAGAGAGATATATATATATATGATTTAAAATTTCAAAGGGCTTTTACTTTGAAATCCAACATCAGGCTAACTTGATAATGACTGGGTAAGACTGTGAGGGTTCATACTGTAGATCTAAATGTAAGCTTCATGATTGCTTTTTTTTAAACCATGTCTTAGTTTCTCTTACCAGAATACCTAGTATGCATGAAATACAGAAAACAAAATCGACACAGCAGCCTTAAATGCTCATATCACAGGTAAAGATCTGCTGTTATCCACCCACTAGACCAGACGCCTGAACAGGCTCCAGATTGCTGCCTGTTTATTGCCTTATGTGTGTTGCTAGGCATCACATTTTGTATGTAAATAGCTGTATTTAATGTAGGCACATTAAATTAGCGTCACATGTTTTTGGTTTGAGGGAGCAAATCTTTTGTAGCCGCTGCGCTGATGTGATTTATTCTGAATGATGTTGGATACTATGATGAAGTGTGGAACAACAAATGCAACCAATGGTGAGCAATAAACGGACAAGATAAGTACGGCTAGAGATACTGGACTTACTCAACACCACAAGTTTTATTCGTAACAGTGGCATCGCTTTATTCCACCCATCAACTACCTTCAAACGTACTCAGCCTCTACATCAATACGTTTCTTACCGGATTGATCACCAAAGGTCAGTCAGGACAGAGTCATGAAACAGAACCACATAAAGAGAAGTGGTAGAAAGTCCACGTCTGCAGAAATCTGCTGGGGATCAAAAATAGCATCGATCTAATATAACGAAGCTCGCAGCCACTCCTCTTAGAGTTTCTGTTCTCTAAAAGCAGTAAGCCTACACTTCCGGTGTAATCTGTCACCACTTTTCAGTGACAGTTACACAGAAGATGTGACAGGAGAAAGATTCATGACCAGAAATGACTGGTTATGGTAAAACTCTTTGTGCAGAGGCTGAGGTAGAAACAGAGGATTCACTCCTTTCTCCAGAATCAGCAGGTTCAAAGGTTAAGGCCAGCCTCAGTTTCTCTCTCTCTCACACACACACACACACACCTTATATTTTAGGCCACATTTCCTCAGCACAGCATCATTTGTATTATAATAATTTATTTTACCCTTTAGCTACACACTGTGTGCACAATTATTAAGCATCGTATATTTTATTTTTGAAGGTTATTGTTATTGTTGAATGTCTACAGAGATCTTGGTCAGTCCAATGATATTATCTTAAGTCAAAACTGAATATTTAAGAAAGGAAAAATATGAGAATGTGTGTGTGGATAAATATTAGGCAACAGCTCCTGGACACTCTTCAGAGAGGTGTACGGTTCTACTTCAACATAATTCTGCTGTTTTAGAAGGACCCACAAATTCTCCACAAGCTTTAGTTCAGGTGATGAAGGGGTCGTGTCACTCTTTCATCTTTCAGGTCTTTTCTGGAAAGCCGTGCAGTGCAGCGCTGTGATACATGTGATGCGTCGTCTTGCATGAAAATCCCGTCTTCTTGAAAGATGCAGACCTTTTCCTGTACGTCAGCTTGAACAAAGTTTCTTCAAAAACTGTGTTCATTGTAAAGTAAATGCAGTTTACAGAAAAGGGGATATGTTTTGTTTTTTGTAGTTTGTATGAATGTCTAAATGTAGGTTCCTGAATGTTACTTTGACTGTGTTATACAGGTCAGGTATTTTGGGTGTACGGTTCATTGAAGAAAAGTCCAAAGATGGCGAGCCACCCCTCCAGGATTCCTTGAGCTCATTGTTCTGAGAAGGAAGTTAAATTCTTTGGACGAGCCTCAAACTGTACAAAGTCTACTTAAGTGGTTGGACAGAATTGACCTCACTGCTCCTTTGCACATCCTGCCAGAAGTGGTCTCATTGCTGGACTCCCACTGCAAGGTGTGGTCTGACACAAGAGACTGAGCCAAATCCTCTGGGGTGTGGTTTGTTTATTATTTTCCATGATTTGGGTCCCAGTTTTTCCTTTCATGTAATGTTGTTTCCATTGTATGTATATGACATTATTCTTTTGTGAAGTTTATAAAATCAATTTCTCAGTGTTTCATTAGTCACTCAATTTGCTCAGTCAAACATTAACTGTTGGCCCAGCACAACATTCAAATCTGTATCCCAAGTTTAGAAAGGGGTGTTACACCTACAGTTACAAAATAATTGAGTTGCCTTACACATGTAAACACTGCTGTGTTTTTCTGTTTTCCATGTAATGCACATTATTATAAACTGTAGGAGTGAAAATTAATTTCTGGTCTTTGCTCCCATTACTTGTCTCACTGGTCAGTGGTGTTGCAGAGCTGTGTTGTTGTTCTGTCTGTAAGTCGACTAAATATCTGAAAACATGCAAATTCTAAAAACGTTATAACTCTTCACTCAGTCCTCACGCTGAGTGCTTAGAGCGGAGTCTCGTTCTGCTCCTCAGGAATGAAACTGGGATTTGAACACAGACATTTGAACATAGTTAAAATGTCTGTGTACCTGCCAAAAGTGCACACAGATATTCATGTATTTTCTTGTTTCTATTTTTTACTTCTCTTTATCAGAGCCATGTGCACCACATCTGTGAGAATGTAACTGCTAATGTGAGCGAGCTAATACTCCAGACTTTAATGATTACCTACAGCCTGAGAGGAAAAAAATAGCTCTGTGTGTGTGTGTGTGTGTGTGTGTGTGTGTGTGTGTGTGTGTGTGTGTGTGTGTGTGTGTGTGTGTGTGTGTCAGCTCTTTCAGTTTTTGTGAGTCTTGAGTTTTCATTTTGTTGGTCAGTATAACGTAAAGCTATAGTGTCTTTAAAGCTTCATGTAGCGACACACACTTAAATTTCCTATTCAGAAGCAAACGTTAGACAGTTGGTGTCTCAACAGGAAAGAAAAAGGATGTGTGTTTCAGGAAGCAGCGCACAGACCGCTGTCGATGAGGCCACACCTAAAGTTAAAGACATCTCCAAATGAAAGGTTTCTCTAATAAGTGACCATAAATAATCATGATGTTGAAAACATGATCGCCTGAAAATGTTGACTTCGGTTTGTCTTGTTTACCGTAATACTCATGTTGCACACTTGGACAAATGACACTTCCAGGCGTGCATGAGTTCAGAATCGTTCTCTTTACTTGCTCATTTGCAACTGCAAATACAAAACACAAGCACTTCAGTTCAGCGTAGCTGCACTCTGCAGGCTATCTGTGCAGTAGAACACACAGGACCCTTTTACACATAACTACTGAACACGTGTTAACAAAGTACTCATTTACTCAGTATTTTCCTACCAATGTTCATATTACAATATTCTGCACACTCGTATGCTCCTCCAACTAGTATTGTTGCGCATAGAGACTACCCTCTCGATCCCCTTATTAATCATTTGCGATGTGACGTCCCGTTTAACACCAGTTCAGGTACATCATGTA
Source organism: Neolamprologus brichardi (assembly GCF_056152115.1). Classification (NCBI taxonomy): domain Eukaryota; kingdom Metazoa; phylum Chordata; class Actinopteri; order Cichliformes; family Cichlidae; genus Neolamprologus; species Neolamprologus brichardi. The sequence continues at coordinate 32,883,837 of NC_142108.1, read as the reverse complement.
AATCACAAACTCCGACATTAGCGTTGTGTTCCATTAATGACAGTACCAGTACCTTACTCTAATACATTTCTCATACGTCAACATCATTCTGTTTATCAACACATTACTTGTGCTCACGTGCAAATACAAAACACAAGCACATCAGTTCAGCGTAGCTGCACTCTGCAGGCTATCTGTGCAGTAGAACACACAGGACCCCAAAGCTGCCCGATTCAGTGCCTGCGTGAGCGCCACCCGTGGGAATCATCATTGATCAGAATATCCTAGCTGGATTGCCAGTTATCACAGTATGTGTCAGAAATAGTAATAAAGAACTGAACGCATAATGTAACAATGATAAGAATGCATGAAATTATGGAGAGGGGGGGGGGGGGGGGGGGGGGCAATATCAATTACAATACTTCCATCTGTGTCCACCCATACATGAGTCCCACACTCAGTATACTCACATAAAGCAAAACAATGCGGACAGCTGCGTTAAAAAAATCAAGTGATGGGTACGGATGGTGCAGGCATCCACCCACGAACCCAGCAGCCTGAACAGCCTTAAGGCCCCACACTGCTGCGTGTTCACAGACACTCCATTGTTCCATGACTGCGCGTGCACCTATGATCAGTAAATAAATAATAAATGAACGATTTTCTTACCGGATTGATCACCAAACGTCAGTCCGGACAAAGTCAGGAAGCAGGAGCTCATAAACAGAAGTGGTTGAAGCTCCATGTCTGCAGAAATCTCCCAAGATTGTGAACACAGTATCTCTCGAAAATAACGGGACTCACAGCCTCTCCTCTCTGCGCTCTGACGCAGTTTTGAACACTTTCGAAACCGAAAGTGTGCAGCGGGTCATAACTGCACGTCAGAGCATCAGCGCATTTTAGCCTTAACTTGTAATAACAGTGACAGTTACACTGACACATTAAAATGTCTAACTGCAGCAGAAATAAACAGTTTTGTTTTTGTTTTTTTGTTGTTGTTTTTTTTATAAAGAAGAAAAAAAGGTTTGTTATCTTTATGAGCAGTTCCCAATTTTCCAAAATTGTTTGTGTGTGTGTGAGTGTGTCTGAGAGAGAGAGAGAGAGAGATCAGAAACTAAGGAAAATACAGATGATTCTGTGATATTAACATTATGATGCAGCTTTGTTCGGCAGCTGCAGTCACAGCGAACACGGTGTGTGTCTGTTCGCGTCAGTGAACGGAGATACTGGGTTTACCATAAAACAGCGTCTGTGTGTTTCAGACTGACAGCGTGAGGTGATCTGCAGTAAACTTAAGGAGCGCTAAAAGTGATAAAGTTGAAATAAAAAGGAGCAGTGTGGCAGAAAAGAGTCATGTTTTGATTGCAGTGTATTTATTGCAAATCTGTTTCTATAAAGATTCATAAAAATCATGCGCACAAACAAAAAAGAAAGGCCTGATACAAACTCCACTTCCTCCGTCTCGGCTCCCGCTGAGATCACAACATCCTGTTTTTAACTATCGTCCTGTCCATGTTGACCCCACCGACTTCCTGTTAATAACATTATTGCAGTTCTCTCATTCAGAATCATTAAAGAATTATTACTGTCACTAATTTTATTACACCTGTTAATTCTAAATACTGCATTTTAAGAAAAATGCCATGAGTGCTTTTACAAATATTTCTAAACTCTTTACTTTATCAAGGTTAGAATTTTAAATGTAACATTGCAACACTAAAAACTCCGTTTGTATGACCAAAACAGAGCAGAGCTGAGACCTGATTTAACACCGAGTCTGACATAAAGTTTCTTCTTTCTCCCAAATGAGATCACAGGATGGCAAAGGTGTGTTTTAAAATGTATCCTTCTGTTTTCATTGAAACAGCAAACTAACACAGTTCCGCATTAGCACTGCTTGCTATTTAGCCTCCTTTATTTATTCATATAATTCATTATTTATTTGTTTTGTTTTTACACATTTGGTTCCTCAGAACCGGAAAATCCAGCGTCATAAAAGAAAAACGTTTTTCATCAAACACTTCTCAGCCGTCTGTGCACTGTAAAAAAAATCCTTAAAAATACAGTACAATCTACTGTATAAACGTGAAGGAATTTTCCGTATTAGTCATTTACAGGTATTTTTCTGTATTTCTCAACTACTGCAATGGATTGTGGGAAAAAAGAACCCGAAAAGTTCTTTTTGAAAACTTGTGAGTTATTTTGTTCATGTATCAGCTGTTTAGTTGTTTTATGACAAGATGGATGCTGTCGTTATATTTTAGTATAGTGTTTGAGTTAAGGAGAATGAAAGAATATTTAACATTAATTGTACCAATGTTGTTGTGTACGAAGCACAAATTAATTTAAGTTTTAATTTATGAATTTTTGAGTACATGGTGTACTAGGTTGTAATTGCATAGAAATGTATGTTTAAGGATATAAAGAGCTATATTTAATGAGTTACAGTGGAAAGAAGTGCTTGGAAATAGTAATATAAACAGAAATTTCAATTTTTCTACTAACGGAAAATATCAGTTAATGATACAGAAAATATACTGTGAATAAAGGGAATTTTCCGTTTTATAGCTGAAGGAAATGTCCATAAATAGTACAGAGTATACTGTAAATCTACAGAATTTTCCGTTTTATCATTTACAGAAAAGTCCGTCAAACTTCCGTAAAAAAACAGAAAATGTACTGGCAGAAAATTACCAGGACATTTTCCGTTTTTCTACGGAATATTTTTTTACAGTGTGCTCATCAGTGCTTAAGATTTTTGACAAATCTTTTTATTCAAATACACAAAAAAGTTTGAATATTTTATGTATCAAAATGAATGATTACAGTTTCCGAAGGCTTTAAAAAAACATACAAAAATGAGTTTTATATGAATCAGATATAAATAGATTAAATAAGCTTATGCTTCTTCCTGCTCCTTTTTGAACATAAAAGTTATTTGTAGTTGTGGTTGCTCGTTTTCTTTTTGTTTTGCTTTGTTTATTTGTCTCTTTTAATTCTATGTTGTTGTACTTTTTCAACATGTTCAAAATAAAGATTCAATCAATCAATCCATCAATCAATCGATATTTGAAGTGTAACATACGAACAAAAACGTTTTTATGACATATTTTACACACTTTTACAGCAGGTGCACATACTTTTCCTAGAGCACGTGTACGCCACCGGAGACTGGCGGCTCTTGGTGGGAGGTGCAGGCGGAGAGGACTCGAGTTTATCTGCAAAGCTGCTTCACATAAAAACCTTAAAACACTGTTAGAATATTTCTAGTTGTTAATCTTTGTGCTGAGTGTCAATTTAGTTCAGTTAGTTTGTTACTCTGCTGTGTAGAAACTACATGTATGGCTATTAAGAGTTGTGTTGATTATGAGTATGATGCTACTTTATTGGTTGTTCTCTGGCGCCCTCTAGTGGGATTTACCGCATCGTGCTGCCTGGTGCAGAGTTGCTCTTCCTGAGTTCTCTTTTGTTGTTGTTGGTTCTTTAAAAGATTTGAACAGACCTCAGCTGTGTTTGCCTTTATTTGATACCTGTGCTGACTGCAAATGTTTTTCTTCTATTTCGCTCCCTGACAGTTTTAAACGTTAACAAACGAACAAAAAAACATTTTCATCTACTTGTTTTTGTGAGTTTCTACATAGTTTTCACATGAATGGAAATTTGACAATTTCTAAAACTGTAAAAGTTATAAGTTATAAAACTGCATTTCTCAATAAGTAGTGAATATGTTGGGATTGTATTCTGTTGTATTTACCTGTGAAAATGTGGCATCTATTTGTTTTATGTAAAAGAAAACGCACATTTGTGTCACCTTTGCTCACATGTCCTGAGCTAAACCGATCATACTGTCTGTGAAGTTGTTCTTTAATTGCACGAGTTGTCGGCGTTCTCGCTGCTGTATGCACAGGAGTGTGTAGTGTTGATCACACTGGGAGGTAGTGGTGAAGATGGTTAGATCATTATAGAAACAAACAAAATTGAACCTTATATTATTGTTTAATGATATAATGTGATATAGGAATAACATCAAAGGATGCAGCCTGGCTCCAGAACTCCAGAACTTTCACTATGTCAGAAGTCAGAGTTAATTAAAAGGCGGTTTCTCTGCAGCAGCTCACTGCTGAGAAGAAGAGCATAGAAACACATCATCTCAAGCACACGCTCACTCACGTGCACACACATGATTGACCGATGACACGGCCGATCTGTTGGCCCTTTAGCTCGGTCACAGACATTTATTTGACCCTTTAGTTCGGTCAGGTGGAGCAGCACCCCGGTGGTCATGTGAACTAACTCTCCCACAGAGAGCCATCAAGAGAGTGTGTTTATCACAGCAAAATGTGTGTGTGTGTGTCGTGGGAAAGGTCAAAGTCAGCAGTGGGTTGGGTGTCAGGGTTCACCTCACAGCATCGCTTCTAATCTCAGAACCTGAAATCATTCCCGGTTCTTCCTGAACTCATGTGAGCAGCTGCCCTGCTGCACCTTTGATTTCACTGCAGGGTGGAAAAAGGAAGAAAGTGGTACAGCCTGAGATCTGGTGTCTACTGAACCACACGAGGAGCTGTAGTTTAAAGACTCTGCATGGATAAAATAATGCTTTCAACAACAAGTACTATTTATTAAAACTACCAATGAGACAAACTGTCTTCTGGGAGTAAAATGCAAACTTGTGTTATTACATGTTTACATCACATAATTTCATTTGTGTGTGGACTCCACTGATCTGATGATTAAATATCAGTGGCTGTTACAGGGTAAATAAAGCTGAGTGAAGTCAGTAAGTTCAAATATCTGAGGAGTTTTTTACATTTAGTCGTGGTGCTGACAGAGTCTGAGGTGGTCTGTGCGGTGCTAGACGCCAGGCTATATTTGTACATGGATTCAAATATTTAAACTAGCTGAGGTCTGATTTCTTGGACATTTCTGAAAAGTAAAATCAAACATTTTTCATTTCTGAATCACTGAAAAGCAGCTTTGTCTTTATAGTAACACACAGCGAACAGATACGCAGACTGAACATGTTACAAGAGGTTTAAGGTGAAAATCTAAAGTGTATATGAACAGATTTACTGTGGATGCTTTATTTTAAAAGAGCTCTTAAATATTAAACATCCACCAGTAATGAATAAAAGAAAGGAACATCAAAAGTGCTCATGCTAAAGGAAGAACAGTGGTTGGAGATAAAATCACAACCAGAATTATTGTGCAGTAAACTTGCAGTTTTGTTGCCTTTGACATGTTTGCTTCAAACACAGGAGCAGGTGTGACTTTGGTCGGCAACAGAGCAATAATACTACTAATGATACTAATACTAATGATATTACTACTGCAACTACTACAACAACAACAACTAATAATAATAATAATAATAATAATAGAAATAAGTGCATCAGCTATGAATCTGCTACCAATTTGTAGCTGAATGGGTCAAGATGACAGTTACATGTTTGCACTGCTTTGCAGAAATCACAAATCTACATAGACATGAATTTAACATTAAATACACATTCACACATAAACTACTTACTGTCGAGTCAGAACCTCACAGATCTGAAACAGGAAATCAGTCAATCAAATTCCTCCACATGTAGTGATGTCGTTTTTGCAGGACAAAGTTGCTCGGCAACTTTATTCTTATAAAAAAATAAAACCATCAGATCTATTTCTGTATAACAAAGAGAGTTGCAAAGAGAGGCGGCGCAGACGAGCTGCACTCATCCACACAGACTCACTCAGACTGATTGCGTCGTGTTGGCATCTGTCTGCATTTATTTTATTAGATGTGAATTATTTAAACCTTTGTGATTGTTTGTAAACAGGTTGTTTTTCCATGTCAGCCAAAGACAGCGTATAAAAGGTGGATGTAGACTTCTGAAAAGTGATGCCAATGCAGAAGCGCCGTAAACATGAATTCTCTAGCAGACCAGCAGGGGGCGACTCCTCTAGAAGTCTGACTGTATAGAAGTTGAGAAAATGACCTTACTTGGACTGTGACCTCATTAAACAGTTTCCTGATGTTTACGGTCTCATTCTCAAGTTTGAGTTATTATTAAGTACAACATGTTGTTCATTTTGTAAATTATGGCCCCATCAGAGTGAAATACAGGACATGCTTCACTGTGGCTTAACTAATGGGCCATATGAGCCTCGGCTCCACCCTGTGCTCGTTACATCTGGCTGCAGCGTCCAAAAACCCCACAAAATCACAACCCTTTGGAAGTGTCTAGACATAAACAAAAAATTAATAATAATAATGGATTGGATTTATATAGCGCTTTACAATGCCACTATTCATTCACTCTCACATTCACACACTGGTGGAGGCAGCTACAGTTGTAGCCACAGCTGCCCTGGGGCAGACTGACAGAAGCGAGGCTGCCATATCACGCCATCGGCCCCTCTGGCCAACACCAGTACTAAAGTGTCTTGCCCAAGGACACAACGACCAGGACAGAGAGGCCGGGGATCGAACCGGCAACCTTCCGGTTACAGATACGCTTCCCAACCCCCCCTGAGCCACGGTCGCTAACTAATAATGCAGTTAGCTTTGTTCATTATCTGTATGGAAATTCTCAGCAGGAAAGAATGAGAATCAAAATACTTTATTAATCCCTTAAATTATGTTAGACACCACAACTTGAAACCAACGAATGCTAATGTTGATCCATAAATGATGGTGTGTAAATTCCTTCTCTCACCCTCACTGATGGCCCCGCCCCTCCCTGAGCCTGGTTCTGCTGGAGGTTTCTTCCTGTTCAAAGGGAGTTTTTCCTTCCCACTGGGGTGGCTGTAGCTCAGGTGGTAGAGCAGGTCATCTACTGATCGGAAGGTTGGTGGTTCGATTCCTGGCTTCCCCTAGTCTGCATGCCAAATATCCTTGGGCAAGATACTAACCCCAAATTGCTCTCCGATGCATCCATCGGAGTATGAATGTGTGTGAATGTTATCTAGAAAGCACCTAGAGAAATGTGCTTGTGCGAATGGGTGTGAATGGGTGAATGCACAAGTTGTGTAAAGCGCTTTGAGTACTCAGAAGAGTAGAAAAGCGCTATATAAGAACCAGTCCATTACCATTTACCACTGTCGCCAAAGTGCTGCTCATAGGGGGTCACATGATTGTTGGGTTTTTCTCTGTATGTATTATTGTAGGGTCGACCTTACAGTATGAAGCACCTTGAGGTGACTGTTGTTGTGATTTGACGCTATATAAATAAAACTGAATGGAACTGAATTAAATAAGCAGCTGATTTCTTACAGTTTATTATTATTTGTTATGTTGAGCACTTTTGCTGAAAATAATTGGACAAAATCAGACCCTGCAGCTTAAAAACTGTTCACAAAGCTGCAGCAGCATCAGCCTGACGAGGGGCCAAACAAGTTCACTTTAATTTCATTCACAAAATACAGCAACACCACACAACACAATAAAAACAGCAGCAGTTTTGAATTTAAACCCAGTGAGAGAATCAACAGTCTCAGGTCAGCTGGCTCTGCAGTTACAGCCTGGTATGAGCTCGTACCCTCCACACAGGCGCCTCCTGGCAGCCCTTTCTCACTCCGAGCCCTCTGCTGGCCTCTGTGCTCCCGCACATTGAATGGAGAAAAACAAACTGTTAGTTTGTTTAGGCTGAGACCTCAGTTTGTGTTAAAACAGCTTATTTAATAAGGTTAAAGGACCTTAGTCATTAGAATTACAATAAAAAGCAAATAGTGAAAATATGGTAATACTTTAAAGAAATGACTTTTACACTGATTTAAAAAAGGAAACAAAGAAAGTTTCTTCTTCTCTAATCTCTGATTTTTGTAGCTAACAAAGGCGCCATCACTAAGACTCAAATATATCTTTAAATGACAGGTTCAGTTTCCTGTGACCACCAGAGGTCACCTGACGGTATCAACGAGCTGCAACAAGCTGCTAAACATTTAGTTTAATGAGGCGACAGTTTCTTTTAGCCTTTCTTGGGCTGCAGATCACAGCAGCGACGTGTTTCTCAGCTAAAATCAAAAACGCTCTGTTAGTGTGAGACACTGTTGGCTGTGTGCTCGTGTGAGCTGATGTGCGTTTTGTCTCAACCACATAAAGTTAACACAGTCTGAACAAAAGAGCTTAAGACACACGAACAGCAGCAGCATGTGTGTGTGTGTATGTGTGTGTGTGTGTGTGTGTGTGTCTGTGTGTGTGTGTGTGTGTGTGTGCGTGTGTGTGCGTGTGACTAACCTTCCTGGGCAGTATCCCTGTGGGTCGATGCTTCCTGACAGGAAACGGCTTCACTTTCAGGATCAACAGTCCTGCTTGAACACATCTATACCTCCACACTGCTGACCTGAAGCCCTGACATACATCCCAGTGTCGACCACACCTCCATTATAAAAGCAGACCCTCACCCGCCCAGAGCTGTTGTGCTTTTAGTAATTATACAGTATTAATGAGTGAAAGGTTTTGTTTTGTAATGTTTTGTAATTGTGTATGTGATCCTTTATGATCAATAATAATATTTTCTTACTGATCATTACACGTGATGCTTTTGGTGCTATTCCACAGGTCAGGCTGTTTGTTTCTGCTGAGAAACGTTTCATTTGCTGGCAGAGCTCAGAATAAACACAAACATCATCATTTAATGGAAGTCAGGGCACGACTTGCCTGGTAGGGGGTGGGGAGGTGTCTACATGTCCCTCCTTCTGCTTAATCCAATCCCCAATGGGCTTAAAATTTATTCTCTTAAAACACACTGATGGTGGGGATGTTCATGATCACTTCCCAGTTTATCTTTTCATTAAGTCACTAAACACTGCTGTAAAAATATCACTAAATAAAAATGAAATTAAACGGATTCAGAGCATCAGGAGCCCGTTTGTGTGTGTGTGTGTGTGTGTGTGTGTGTGTGTGTGTGTGTGTGTGTGTGTGTGTGTGTGTGTGTGTGTGTGTGTTCTCTGAGGGGTTTCTGTTCGTTTCAGGAGTCTGCGGGAGGATGTGAAGGTCAGGAGGTTTCACATGAGGTCAAAGGTCATCACAACACACACACACATATTGTCTGGCAGTAGTTAGTATTTCACAGAAGGGCTGATGTTGAGTTTTGTGCTTCCTGAGTTTAAATTGAAGGTTTTTCTGATTACACAGAGGAGAAAATGAAAAAAGAGAGAAATGTCCTGATCATTCTTCCCCCAGAAGCAGAGCCTTTGTCCTACCGTGTGTGTGTGTGTGTGTGTGTGTGTGTGTGTGTGTGTGTCTAGGATTTACTCTGCTATACAGTACCTGTACCTGTGACGGGGCGTGCCCACCTGTTCCTCGTTACCTGCACTTTGTGTCCCCGGCTCTGAACAGTTCAGGCCAGAGTTTCTAAAAACTCGCTGTAACATCAGAACCTGCTGAACGTGTCCAGCTCCGTCCTCCAGTGAGTCTTTTCTATGTTAGTTGTTAGTTTTGTTGTTTTGTTTTGTTTTAGCATCCTGTTGTTGTTTTCAGATTTGCCTGATGACGTCTTCATGCAGTTTTAACCAGGTTACAAAATAACTCCACATATAGGTGGAGATGGCTGAGTGGAAAGACTGACTTCATTTCACTTTGAATTTTTTCCCCAGTTATATTTTTATTCTTTCAGCTTTTTGTTTGTTTGTGTATTTTTTCCAGTATTAGTTTAGATTTTGTATGTTTTGATTTTGGTTGACCTCAGTAAAATTTGGGGTCATTAAGCAAAACAAGACAAACAAAATATGATGAAAATGTTCTTCCTTACACAGTACGACTGAGCTTTGGATGGATCATTCTGTCTCTCACCCCAACCGGTCGCAGCAGATGGCCCCGCCCCTCCCTGAGCCTAGTTCTGCTGGAGGTTTCTTCCTGTTAAAAGGGAGTTTTTCCTTCCCACTGTCGCCAAAGTGCTGCTCATAGGGGGTCATATGATTGTTGGGTTTTTCTCTGTATCTATGAAGCGCCTTGAGGCGACTTTTGTTGTGATTTGGCGCTATATAAATAAAATTGAATTGAATTGTTTATTCATCCAAACTTCTCAGTTTGCCAACTTAGATATAAATGTTCCCGTGACATCTGTTTGCCAGATGACATTTTGCACCTTCTGCACGAGAGGCAAACTGACCTGGCACTGACAGGAGTCTCCTCTTGATAGATGTTAATGTTTAAATCTTTCAGTCCTGTTGGCTGTTTGTAAAAGAGCAACTCTGAGAGTTAAAGGTATCAATGAAAAAAGATGCACATGATCTCAGAAACACAACACCTCAGTGATCAACAGTAACTGTTCATCTAAAACTTTACATCGGACCAAAACCAGCTGTTATGTAACAATGGCAGAAGTCACTCTCACCATCAGCGAGCTGTTGTAGGCTTGGATAACACTCTCAGTGGGTATTTCCACATCCTGGGGATTTTCAGAATCGCAGCAGTTTGAGACTTGTTTGACTGTTTGATGATGATGATGGATTATATTCGCCGCGAGCTCATAAAGCATTTTTAACAACACGGTACGAGGCGTTTAATGTCTCCAGAGGCTCGTAAATACTTTCAGCTCAGAGTCTCGCTCTGCACACGACCCCAGACCGTCTGGGTACCTGAGGTAACTTCCTCTGATATGCACACAGTTACTCAAACACATAAACACATGCAGTTATAGCCTATGTACACATGACAAGGAGCAACTTCCAGAGCTGGAAGATTAAGCCAGACCGGAAGTGCACAAAATGACAGGAGCCTCATGGGATGGCTTCAAAAGCAGGTCAGTCCCCAGACTCCCATTTTAAAGGTTAGGAGGTGACTGCTGTATCCGTAACCTTTGGGGGCATTTTTATGGAGTTAGCTGACAAATAATATGGCTTTCTATGAGATGTAGGCCATCCAATAAAGTTTGTCCTCCAGTTTTAGTGAGTGAAACTTTATTTGTACATGTACAGACTGCACTATTGTTTCACCTGTTCATGCTGTTGGGAAACTGATCTGCTGAAAAATCAGGGTGGTAGAGGTTGTTTATTTGCTAAAATATAAAAAAAATTATTATTGTGGTGAAATTTAAATCATAGGATGCTTTTATAAGGTGTTGAAGGAGCATACATATATACTAGGGGTGCAACGATACTCATATCGATATTGAACCGTTCGATACAGTGCTTTCGGTTCGGTACGCATATGTATCGAACAATACAAAAATTTTAATTTATTTTATCAACTTTTCTTCTGACGATGCTGTCTGTGTTGAGCGCTCAGTGGATCTGTGCTCGACAGTGCAGCCTAGGCGGAGTAGTCGAACGCAGATTCACTGAGCGCAGCGCAAGCTAGCGAGACAGAAGTTAAGCTCATTGCAACATGGCAAATTGAACCTCCCCCACCCTCATTCAGATCTGGCCTTTGGAACTATTTTGGTTTTCATGTGACGTATGACCCTGAAGGTAAGCGCGTCATGGACTAAAGTAAAACAGTATGTTGGATGTGCCAGCAATGCTCAATTACATTGGTGGGAACTAGTGCGTTAGCGCAGTTAGCTCGTGTTGACACCGTCCAGGCCCACGCACGGGGCGATCTGCGGTAGCTCGTTAACGGAGATTTGCCGTGTTGTGGCGTTAACGTCATTTCAGATTAACGCTGACAGCACTAGTGGGAACACAACGAATATGACTGCACATTTACTCAGACATCATCCTAGTGCAAAGACAAGTGGAAGCAGACAAAAACAACAAGCACGCATGCTACAAACTTTACCCGAGTCATTTAGACAGCCGTTAGCTAGAGTTGGATGTCTCGAGACCGGTCTTGGTCTCGAGACCGGTCTCGAGACCACTTTTACGTGGTCTTGGTCTCGTCTTGGTCTCGACGTACTTTTGTCTTGGTCTTGTCTTGGTCTCGACGGACTTTGGTCTCGGTCTTGTCTTGGTCTCGCTGTCTCGGTCTTGCTGTCTCAGATCAACATAGTGGTCGGGAGATTTGGAGTCAACAGTATCCATGACACACAGCGTAATGTTCGATAATGTATCATGCGCAAAAGCTTTAGCTCTAAGAGCCGTGCTTAGAGAGTGCTTTGTAGTGAATCAAAATAGTCGACTCCCATTGAGCGAGAGCATTTACCAACATACATAAAGATATTACACATAAAAAATACACGGAAACATTGGAAATCAGTTTTTGGCAGGCAATCACTTTTTGGCACAACACCGGCTCCTCAATTAATTTCCTTTCGCTGCTCAGCTGTCACACAGCGACACACAGTGGCTCAGCCATGCTCAAATCCCTCCACATTGTGGCATTTTATTATTTCGCCTTTCGCGCCCTTCAAACACAACTAAATGCAACCCGTTAGATTGAGCAGTATGCCCGGTCAGTAAGTTACAGAAATGTCAGCGACTTCGTCTGTCATAAAGTTTGCGTTCATAGAACACAAAGAGTTTTTGGTAAATGCAAAAAAGAAGCATTCGGCAAAGTGCAGGTTTTGCAAAGTCTCCTTGACCGAGACAGCCGGGACTACCTCAACCTTCACCAGGCACCTGGAGCGCAAACACCCTCAAAGGTAAGCTAGCCAGTAGCCATCTATCCATCTTCAAACTCTTCTAACTACCTTTCCAACCTCAGATGACCAGGTCATGTTTATGTAATATTGTTATTTATAATGTGTTCTTCAAATGTTATAAATTATGTAGGGACAGTTTTTTTGCAACCGTCCCTGCAGACTTAACTTTAACTTAACGTTACGTTACATGCTATGTACAGGTAGCTAGCGCTAGCAGTGGCTATCAGCTACTTAAACAATTTTCACTAACTTTAGGTATTTTGGTGAATTCATTGAGCAGAAATATATCGAAACCATTTCAGTGAGCACTTTAAGGGCTGGTATGGTGTGGTTTTTTGTCAACTTTAATGGGCATATTTATGTGGTTGCTGACTCGTAAGTAAGGACGGGCGTTTCAAGAGTGTCCCTATAACATTGCTCGGCTAACAGCGGCGTTCTCGACAGTGAAGCCCAGATCAGAGCGGTCTATGGCTCTGGTCCAGATAGCACGGATCGCAAAACTGAGTCCTAAAGTTCTTAAATCAAACTTAAGGACCTTTGACTATGACTTTCTTAGGTGTTTTCTACTATGTTGCCCTACTAAACCAGTCCAGTGTGTAGGGGCTATTTTAGCATTATTAGACACAGTTATTTTGTATTGGTGTAACTTCAGACTTTATTGAGTAGTTCATTTCTTGTCAATACAGCTGTGTCTGATAGCTGACTGGCAGGAGGAGGCTTAATGAAACATGCAAAGTTAATGCACAGACATTTTGTCTTTTGTAGATTCCATTCAACTGTTTTTCTGTTCTTGTTATTTAAGGTCTTGCAACCCTGAACACTCCAGTATTTTCATTATTACTAGTTGTGCCTAATGTTCTATATGTGTCACACTGGATTAGATTAGGTTATTTTGTATGCAAAGGTCTGCCCTCATTGATAGGTTTAAAATTACTGTGCTTGTAAGATACAGTAGTTTTTGTGGTTGAATAGAAACAGATGTTTTACAGATTCCTATTTCCCTGTTTTGTAGGTACTTGGAGTACAAAGCAGGATCTGCAACATCAGTGATAGCGGTCAATCCCACACAGCCTCAATTATCATTGTTTTCTTCAAGCATCCACTTATTTTCCCCAAATTCACCCAGGCAACAGGCCATCACCCAGTCCATCCTCCAGGACCTTATAGTTGGATGCTCTCTCCCCCGTCTATCGTTGAGAATCCACATTTTAGACACTTCCTGAATGTCTTGGATAGCAAATACACTCCTGTGTCTAGAACCACCTTGACAGAGAAGCTGATACCTCACCTTGTCACTAAAGTGAAGGGTGACATTATCAAAGCCCTGGAAGTCCAGCCAAATGTAGCAATAACAACAGACCTCTGGTCTGACCGGAGGCTTCGTACTTTCCTGGGAGTTACTGCTCATGTTGCCTGCAAGAACAAGGACTCTTACAGTTTACAATCATTTTTGCTTGACTGTAGGCATTTCACAGGGAAGCACTGCGGCGAACGAATCGCCTCAGCATTTGACAGAATAGTTGAGGAGTATGGCATTGGCCATAAAATAAGCTACATTCTGACGGATAATGCATCCAATATGAAGCGGGCCTTTAAAGTCAGGATGCCAGACGTAGAGCACCCTGAAGGTGACAGCAGTGATGACCTCGATGATGAAACAATGTGGGAGGATGCAGAAGGTTCTGATCCATGGTCAACGGGTGAACGTCTTTCTTGCTTTGCCCACTCGCTGCAACTTGTAATCAGTGATGGGATGAAAGAGGTAAAGGCAATAGCTAGAGCTATTGCCAAAGCCAGCAAGTTTACAAACCTGCTGCACAGCAGTAGTAACCACAAAGACTTGTTTGAGGCACACTTTGGCTCCAATAAGTCCATCCCAGCAGGAAACAACACCCGCTGGAATAGCACCTACAGACAGTTAAAGGCTCTGATCACACTTGACCACGGGGCCATCACTGAAATGTGCAGCGATACAGAGAATTTAGTGTTTTCAACCCGAGAGTGGGCTCAGCTGAAAGACCTTTGTGCTTTGCTTGAGCCTTTTTCTGATGCAACAGACCTTACAGAAGGTGATCATCAGGTGACTATTAGCATAGTGGTCCCCACTGTTCTGGACTTGAAGAATCATCTTATAAAGATGGAAGTACAAATGCCCCAGGTCGTAACTATAGTCAGAGCACTGAAAAGATCCTTAGAGAAACGGTTCTCTGGAATTTTCAGGCAGATTTGCATGGACGAAAAGGATCCAGAAGAGCCGTTTAGCCATCGGATCTACTTCCTTGCCACCATGCTCGACCCCCAGTTTGGACTGACCTGGGTAGATTTGGATGTCCAAAATGGTGAAACCGGACCAGCACTGAAGAGGTTCAGAGATGACCTTAAAAAGTCATTAATAGGTGACTGTATAATAATAATTTATTGTTATTGTTGTTTTTGTTGTTCCACTTATTATCACTGTCTTTGGTTTTATAGCATCATTAGAAGCATCCTGTCTAATCCTGTCTTTGTGTGTGTGTGTGTGTGTGTGTGTGTGTGTGCACCCTTTTCCAGACCTTTTGATCACAGAGGTAGACAGAGACAGACCTGCAGCACCAACAGAAGAAGACACAGAATTATCAGATAGTGACTCAGCGCCACCCCCAAAACAACATCTTCTTTCACGCTACAAGGCATTTAGGTTGCAACGCAGCACAAACCAGGACTCGAGCACTGATGGACAAATAAGCAAGTACCTAGGCAGCATAAATGACTCTGACTGTGATGCACTCACCTTTTGGTCAAAAAACAAAGAGCGTTTCCCCAGTCTACACAGTGTTGCCTTGAAGGTCCTCTCTGTCCCTGCCTCTTCTGCCCCAGTTGAGAGGGTTTTTAGTAGAGGAGGCATTCTAATGAGACCCCACCGCGCACGGCTAGGCTATAAGATGTTGCAATCTTTAGTTTTCTTGAAGTGCAATCAATCACTGTTTTAAAATGTGAACTGTTTTCTCTCCCTCCTCTCTGAAAATATGCTGTTTGTTCATTATATATTTGTTCATAAGATATTTGTTATTTGTTCATAATGTCTGTGTTCTATTGTTCCTGCCCTACTGAACAACAGGCTTGATTTAATTGGCAGTGTTGTAATCTCATGCCACTGAAGACATCAAGATGCCAGAATCTTTTAAGCACTTGTTCTTATTCTTATTAATGCACAATTTGTATTGGTATGTAATATTTGTAGTTTGCATCTGATTCATGTGAGGTGTGCACATGTCTTTATATTGTTTGATTACAGAATTTTACTTAAAATGGTGTTGTTTGACTAAATAAATGTGACCATTGACTTTTAAATAACATCTGCATATCACTTTGTGTTGACAGGCATTATCCATTTTAGGGAAGTTGATATCATACAGTGTAATTTGACTAGTACTACTACAATAGGACATGATGCAATTTCAAGTTTATAATCTTCAGTTTGATGTTACAATTTTATCTATATATAAAGTATAACTGAAACCAGTTACATATTTCCCATTCTTTAGACAGTTGTTGGAGGTGATCGCTGTTTTGTCAGATGACTTTGGGGCCAGTCACCATCATGTCAGCCCTCAGAAGCACACGCAAAAAGCAAAAAGTTAGTCTTTTTTGTCCCGGTCTCGGTCTCGGTCTTGGTCTCGTCTCGACTTGGTCTTGGTCTTGGTCTTGTCTTGGTCTCGATACCCTCTGGTCTTGGTCTTGTCTTGGTCTCGGATTAGGCGGTCTTGACTACAAGTCTACCGTTAGCACATGATTCTCCTTATGGGGACCTGATATGTTTAATATGCTGCTGAGAATATAACCCAGAAGAAGCGTATAGTATAGCTTTTATTTTGGAAAGAGACATTTCTCTGTAATAAACTCTCTTTTCCAAAGATGAGTGATTCCTCAATCAGATATATATATATATATTTTTTTTTATTACTTTCAGCAACATTAAATTTAAAAACTGTACGTTTGAGTTAAAATATATATTTATAATTTTAATAAATGACAAATTAAAAAGGCATGAACATTTTTTTTTGTATCAAAAGAATATCGAACCGAACCGAACCGTGAATTTTGTGTATTGTTGCACCCCTAATACATACATACATACTGGTCATTTTAGCCTGTGGCTAGGTGGTTCCTAGATGACTTGACGACATCATAAAGCAGGTCACCAACCAGACCTTCTTGCCTCAGGTGATGTTTAGCATTCCTCTTTGCTTGGCTTCCTCCAGACAGATTCCAAAAGTCGGACTAAAGCTGTGTGAAATCTCATTTTGGGGCAAAGTCAGACAACCTTTTAACCATTTTTAGATCTAATGTGACTGCTTGTTCTACACATGCAGTTTGTGTGTCCTGGTGATCATTTAAATTACACATAATTTAGATTGTCTCGACACGCTTCAGAATAAGTGAATAAATAAGTGACTGGAGGCATTACCAATATGGCTGCAAAGTGCAGAGACGTGTTTTTGGAAGGACCTTTCTTCTCTGACACAAACCGACACACTTCTGTTCACCTTTGCCAAGAATACTAAACTACATACCAAACTGAACTGTTAAACCTAACCTCATCCTCCAACTAAATGATGAACATGTTTGTCCTCAAAAGGATGTTGAATCTCCACAGAATGACAGATTAATGTTCCGACAGCATCGGCTGTACATGTAGACACACGGGAGCGACATCGCCCTCCGATGCTGTTAGACAAACACACACATACCACAGCTAAATGCTTCGACTGTCTCTGAAACACCAAATAAAGCTTTTCATTATATAACTGAGACGACACAGAGACATTTCCCCTCGTGGCAGTGAACAGGAGGAATGCACATCTGTATTTGTTCTTGTCACATCTGCACTGAAGCTTGTTTGTATGTCGGATGTTCAGGCTGACCCACGCGGACAGAAACTATGTGGAAAGAAAAGGACAAGACAAATGATCCCCGGTCACCTCCGGTTTGTCCCAAAAGGAAGTCAGAGAAAACATAGTTGCTAAAAGAACTCATTTTCTAATTGATCTGAAATCTGATATACAGTGGGGCAAAAAAGTATTTAGTCAGCCACCGATTGTGCAAGTTCCCCCATTTAAAATGATGACAGAGGTCAGTAATTTGCACCAGAGGTACACTTCAACTGTGAGAGACAGAATGTGAAAAAAAAAAAAATCCATGAATTCACATGGTAGGATTTGTAAAGAATTTATCCGTAAATCAGGGTGGAAAATAAGTATTTGGTCAATAACAAAAATACAACTCAATACTTTGTAACATAACCTTTGTTGGCAATAACAGAGGTCAAACGTTTACTATAGGTCTTTACCAGGTTTGCACACACAGTAGCTGGTATTTTGGCCCATTCCTCCATGCAGATCTTCTCAAGAGCAGTGATGTTTTGGGGCTGTCGCCGAGCAACACGGACTTTCAACTCCCGCCACAGATTTTCTATGGGGTTGAGGTCTGGAGACTGGCTAGGCCACTCCAGGACTTTCAAATGCTTCTTACGGAGCCACTCCTTTGTTGCCCGGGCGGTGTGTTTTGGATCATTGTCATGTTGGAAGACCCAGCCTCGTTTCATCTTCAAAGTTCTCACTGATGGAAGGAGGTTTTGGCTCAAAATCTGACGATACTTGGCCCCATTCATTCTGTCCTTAACACGGATCAGTCGTCCTGTCCCCTTGGCAGAAAAACAGCCCCATAGCATGATGTTTCCACCCCCATGCTTCACAGTAGGTATGGTGTTCTTGGGATGCAACTCAGTATTCTTCTTCCTCCAAACACGACG
Source organism: Neolamprologus brichardi (assembly GCF_056152115.1). Lineage (NCBI taxonomy): Eukaryota > Metazoa > Chordata > Actinopteri > Cichliformes > Cichlidae > Neolamprologus > Neolamprologus brichardi. The sequence continues at coordinate 32,865,561 of NC_142108.1, read as the reverse complement.
AGTTGAGTTTATACCAAAAAGTTCTACTTTGGTTTCATCTGACCACATGACATTCTCCCAATCCTCTGCTGTATCATCCATGTGCTCTCTGGCAAACTTCAGACGGGCCTGGACATGCACTGGCTTCAGCAGCGGAACACGTCTGGCACTGCGGGATTTGATTCCCTGCCGTTGTAGTGTGTTACTGATGGTGACCTTTGTTACTTTGGTCCCAGCTCTCTGCAGGTCATTCACCAGGTCCCCCCGTGTGGTTCTGGGATCTTTGCTCACCGTTCTCATGATCATTTTGACCCCACGGGATGAGATCTTGCGTGGAGCCCCAGATCGAGGGAGATTATCAGTGGTCTTGTATGTCTTCCATTTTCTGATGATTGCTCCCACAGTTGATTTTTTCACACCAAGCTGCTTGCCTATTGTATATTCACTCTTCCCAGTCTGGTGCAGGTCTACAATTCTTTTCCTGGTGTCCTTCGAAAGCTCTTTGGTCTTGGCCATGGCGGAGTTTGGAGTCTGACTGGTTGAGGCTGTGGACAGGTGTCTTTTATACAGATGATGAGGTCAAACAGGTGCCATTCATACAGGTAACGAGTGGGGGACAGAAAAGCTTCTTACAGAAGACGTTACAGGTCTGTGAGAGCCAGGGATTTTCCTTGTTTGAGGTGACCAAATACTTATTTTCCACCCTGATTTACGAATAAATTCTTTACAAATCCTACCATGTGAATTCATGGATTTTTTTTTCACATTCTGTCTCTCACAGTTGAAGTGTACCTCTGGTGCAAATTACTGACCTCTGTCATCATTTTAAGTGGGGGAACTTGCACAATCGGTGGCTGACTAAATACTTTTTTGCCCCACTGTATTTCTGAGCTTTCCTGTAACTTTCTATAATTTACAGTCACGTTAAAAAGACGTAACTCGCTCTATTGATACTAAGGTTTTACATATGTGGACATGTTATTTATTTAGCATAAACTAAGCCAAAATGCAGAAGTAGTCTGTGAAAAACCAAACACACACATTTAGTAGTTCACAGAATCAGCTCCAGCAACTGTTTTCTGACTTTATCAGTTTCTCACATTGTTGCAGAGGAAATGTTGCCTCAGTTTATTGACTTCTGTGAACATTTGTTTATGCACAGCTCCTCTGAAGAGCTGACCTTTGGGATCATCCTCCTGTCGAATATTTTGGTATACAGAGGAGTAAATGCAGCGGCTGCAAAACAAACACCCTACTGTCCCATCTCAGGTCTGTCACCGAGCCCTCCTGGACTCTGGAGTTTGCCTACACAGTGCAAACATGTCTGTAGATGTTGTGTTAATATTGCATTGCACTTCAATATCATGACTCTGCAGGAACTTATGCCAGGTTGTGGATTTTAGTTGTTCTTTGAACATCTTCATCCTGGCTCTGCTGCAGAACAAACTCTGCAGCTGGATGAGTGACTTTCTGTCTGACAGGAAGCAACGTGCGAGTCTGGGCCGGCATATCTCAGACTCTCCATCAACACTTGTTCTCCTCAAGACTGCTTTTCTTTCTCTATACCAAAAGCTGCACCTCAGTCTGTCAATCTCCTGAAGTTTGAAGATGGCACTGAGTCACAGCACAATTAGGACGAAGAAACACAAGAAACCAAGAAGTACCGAGGGCTGATATACACTATATATAATAATTAGTCCTCAAACACTGAAGGAATTACATATAAATAAATTACATTAAATAATAAAAAAATGTAAGTGTTTTGTGCACGTGAGCGTTACCCACACTTTACTGTAAACTACACAGTCAGATATGAACTGAAGCTGAGGTGAAGTGCATTAAAAGATTGTGACAAACTGAAACATTATTAAACACCAAACGAAGCATCAGGTCTTTACTCTTCAGTCAATCACAGAGAAAACAGGTGCTCTGAAAACACACAGCTATCCTATCATCTGTGCTAAATCCAGCAAACGATGGACACGCCCCCTGCGGGTATAATCTCTATTAACCATCATTAGCATTCCTCCAATATTTCCCATGCTCTGTTAGTTTCAAGCAATTAGCATTCTGCTCATATTTGTCCAGTTGCTGTTCCAGGAGGATTTGTCACTGACAGCTGCTTTCACCACGGGCAGCTCAACAAATGTGAGCAGCAGGAGACGTCCACTGATGAGCGCTTTCTTCTGTGAGGACACGCTGATAGGGTCTCTCTTATTGGCTGGACAATGAGCATCATCTGGTATCTTTGCTTGTCTTTTATGGGCTCTTGTATTTTGATAGGAGCATGTCTTTTCTTCTCCATATCCTCTCTCTGTGTTTTCTCGCGTTTTTTCACTGTGCTGCCTGTCGATCACAGTGATGTGGAGGTGATGACATACAGGAAGAGGAGTGTGCTAAAGCAGAGTAAAAGTGGACAGTGGCTCCTTTATCCCACTGTGATACACAAACAGGGGGATACGGATCTCTTGGCTGCAGCATGAAGGATATGAATGTTGAAACTGGGAGAAGGTCCAGGAGCCTCTATAATGCTGCTGCTGTAGCCACGTGTTTTACTGTTGGGGATTCAAACCTTTCCACTAATCCTGTTTCTCTGACCTTTCACCTTAAAATGAATGTGTACATTAAACACTCAGCCAGGACACTTAATCGAATCCTAACCCCTTTACTTACTAAGATAATATCTTAAAGCCACTTTGAATCATTTCTTTTTGGTTTCTGATGTGAAGGTATAAAGTTGATCAATTTGAATGTTCTTTAGAAACTCAGTTCTCAAACATTTCTCAAACATAAGGAAATCAGTCTGGAAATGCACTGATGAAAACAGTTCAAGTTCTCTCCACTTTCCTCCTGGTCGTCCTCGCCCAGCACGTTGGTCCAGACCGAAACAGCTGAGCTGGGAGATTCGTCACATATGCTGCTGTGAAGCATCAAGCTGAGTGTTTTCATCTTGGTGTTTTGATTCTACTTCATGCTCATAGGCTGTCAATCAAATGCTGTTTGTTCTCTATGACTGCAATGATTTACAAAACAAACTGCGTGTGTGAGCCCTGTGATTGGTTGGCATATTTAAAGCGTAGCCTATGGCAGGGATGGTCTCCAGCCACCTTTGAACCTGAAGTCCACTGGAAGTCCAGGCTTTTCTAACCCTCTGTCAGCCAAGTGGAAGCTAAATTGGCTAGTCTTTTAGCATCAATTCATATGTAAATTAGGTCGTTACTTGAGAAGTGGGGGTGTGTGAATGATTGCTAATTTCTAACTGCCAACTGCCTCTTTGTTTGTGTGTGGGGGTGGGGAGCTGCTAAAAAGCTGTGAACTTCCTTTTGTGTTGAGGTGGATGCAATTGTCACCTTGCGGGGGTTTAGGGTTCCATTACTTCGTGACTGCTGGTCAGCAAACCTGGGAAACCCACAGATCATGGAACTATGCCGCAAAACCGCTTCCAAGACATCATGCAACACCTACGCTTTGATGACAGGTCCCCCCGCAGTGATTGAGCAAAGACTGATAAGTTCGCTGCAATTTCCAGTGTGTGGGGATCATTTGTCACCAACTGCATCACGTGCTACAACCCTGGTCTACATATCACCGTTGATGAACAGCTTTTCCCATCAAAGACTCGGTGCTGTTTCCTGCAGTATATTGCAAGTAAACCTGACAAGTTTGGGATCAAGTTTTGGGTTTGGTTTGGCTTGCGACCTAAAATCCAAGTACATTTGCAATGTCTTCCCATATCTTGGCAAGGACCCCAATCATCCCAGTGGGGAGAGACTGTCTGAAAATGTAGTGATGAGGCTGATGGAACCATTCCTAGACAAGGGCAGAAATGTTACCACGGACAATTTCTTCACATCGCTTTCACTTGCGCAAAAACTTCTTAGACGGAAAACCACCATCCTCGGCACAGTCAACAAGAGTCGCCGGGAAATTCCTCAATCCGCTAGACAGACAGATCGCAATGAATTCACCACTCAGGTATGTTGCAGGTCTTTTGTGGTTCTATGTTTATGTGTTTCATTGTGTGTAAAAGTGCTATGGAAATAACAATTCATCTTATTTCTTAGGTGTTTTCAACCTCTGCTGCCACGCTGACGGCGAATGCGGCCAAACGGAAGAAGACAGTCTATATTCTTAGCAGCATGCACAGTGTGGTTCAGACTGATAACACCACCAAAAGGAAGCCAAACGCTGTCATCCTTTACAACACCACAAAGTGTGGCGTGGATGTGATGGACCAGATGGTGTGGGAGTACACTGTCCGCAGAGGAACAGGGCGCTGGCCAGGTGCCGTGTTCTATAACATGATTGACATGGCAGCACTGAATGCACATGTGCTGTATCAAGCATGCACCGGGACACAGGAAAGACGGGTGGACTTCCTGGTGGAGCTTGCAAGAGAGTTGGCTAACTCTCATATGGCTGGGAAGAAGGCAAGAAAAGAGCAGTTGCTTTGGACACAACCCTCCACACCAAGCCCTTGAAAAAGAGCCATGTGTCAGGTCAAACACAAATGCAAGAACAATCATGCCACTGTGCGATGTGTTCACTGCTACAGATACACGTGTGGTAAATGCAGACTACAGATACCATGGCAGTGCCAGGATTGTGAGTGATTGCTGAAAATGTTGAAATGTACTCACTCACTTTTTATTATTATTTGTAAATATGTGTACAAATGGTTGTTTTTGGGGGTTTTTTGTACTGTTTTTATCAATAAATCTCAGCAACAAAGGAAATACACCATTTTGTGTTGATTTCTCCCTGAGATGGCAAACTGAAACACAAGTTTCCTTGTGGCCCAGGAAACTAACCAGTCCAATTGGCTCAGCATGGCCCCACCTTATTTACACAACAAAAGCAGCAGTTCACAGGTGATTAAGGATATTAGCTAAAAGCCTACCAGCCATTTGGCTGGAAGGCAGGTTTTAAAGGTAGAAAAGCCAAATGGCTGCTCTCTGGGACTTTAAATAAGCAGAATAAAATACATTATATGGTGAATTCAGCAACTAGTAATTGAGCTCCTAATTTTATTTGCTGGGGTCACAGATGAAAGCAGCTCAGGAACGTTTTCTTGTACATCTTCGTGTGTTTCTGTAACCAGAGGAGTTACCTAAGCTGTTTGTGGGCTGTTAGTAATAATAGAAAGAAAGTAACAAAAGAAATTCACATTATTTTTAGCTTTTATGTAAAAATGTTATTATGTACACATACTACCACGTTAGCATGCTAAACTTTATATATTTTTAAAAAATTGGCAAACTGTCAAATATTGAACCAATGTTTTCAAACATAAATCTCCAAAGTTGCACAGAAAGTGTAATATATCATTAGAGGTCATTAGAAGTCAGTCCCTGTAAGAAAGCTGAAGCCCAGCCCTGCGTGGCTGCGATCTGTGGCCACTGCATTCATTCAATTCAATTCAATTTTATTTATATAGCGCCAAATCACAACAAAAGTCGCCTCAAGGCGCTTCATAGATACAGAGAAAAACCCAACAATCATATGACCTCCTATGAGCAGCACTTTGGCGACAGTGGGAAGGAAAAACTCCCTTTTAACAGGAAGAAACCTCCGGCAGAACCAGGCTCAGGGAGGGGCGGGGCCATCTGCTGTGATTGGTTGGGGTGAGAGAAGGAAGACAGGATAAAGACATGCTGTGGAAGAGAGACAGAGATTAATAACAGATATGATTCAATGCAGAGAGGTCTGTTAACACATAGTGAGTGAGAAAGGTGACTGGAAAGGAAAAACTCAATGCATCATGGGAATCCCCCGGCAGCCTACGTCTATTGCAGCATAACTAAGGGAGGATTCAGGGTCACCTGGTCCAGCCCTAACTATATGCTTTAGCAAAAAGGAAAGTTTGAAGCCTAAGCATTACAAACAGATGTGTTTCTGTGAAATCACAGAATGAGCTGAGGAAGAAATGATGTTGTGAGCATTATGTGCCTCTGATAGTGAATCAGCCAACAGGGAGCAACATGTACATCATCCAGATGACCTCTGTGTCTTATTTCAGCAGTGCATTCTGCATGTGTGCAAACAGTATAACTCAAGTCCAGCTGCTAAAGTGACCGACAGGCTGATCGTTCTGTCACTAATTGAAGGAGTTTGACACAAAAACAAAGGCTTTCTTTTCTTTTGTCCTACTGCTTAATTATAGTTTAAAAAAGAGCAACAATTTTATTTTGTTTTATGACAGGCTGTCTTTTTGCTTCATTCAGTGTTAAAGTTTAAGGTCACTGAACTTCACATAACAGAGCATTGAATGAAGGATAAAGGTGTTCTTATAGATGGGAACTCATAAAATGGGCTCTTTCATATAGTCTCCAGTTCATCAGGATGCAGGGAAAGCGTGGTGGGCGTCACTGTTTTGGGCACGAGAATCTCTCAGTTTGAAGTTTCTCCCACATGACTGAGATTAGGAGCCAGTGACCGTATGGTCTTGTGTTTCTGCCCGTCTCCTTCCTTCGTTCTCTCACGCATATTTGTGCTGTTAATGCTGAGGAAGAGGAGGAGAGGAAGGGGAAAAGAGTGCAGGATGAAAGACTCGTTCTGTTCCCTGCAGAACATCAGACACGTGAGGCGTGAAGGTGAAGGCTTCCCTCGGCTGCCTGACGCTCGCCTGGCTGATTGAATTAAAAAATGGTTTCTGTACAATGATGCACGTGAATGCTCTTTGAAGGGAGACTCAAAGTGTGCACTGCACATGATGCCCTGTGAAGACAACACAGCCTGTCGGCGTGACTAGCAGCAGAACTACAACTACAGACAGATCAACTATGACTGAACAATGAAAAAAGTAGTTTGAATAAAATATGTTCACATGACAAATGAATATGTCTCAAGCTTGGATTCTGAGGTATTACTGAACATAAAAGTGATTTTAAGGCAAAAATATCGAGTTATTAGGTAACATTAGCTGTGAAAAGCTTCAAACAATGGTGTTACCTTAAAATGAGTCCCAGCATTTTATACGCTAGTGTCAAACATAAGACCCGGGGACCAGAATCAGCCTGGAAAACACTCTGATCTCAGCTTTAATGTGAAGGAGTGCACAGATTTTGGTCTTTTTAACTGAATTTTCACAAGTTTTACAGTTTTTCCCACAGATAAAGACCCACAGCCACTCACTGCCATCCATACTACACCAAATTCTCTGTGAATTAATTAAAAATTGTAATATTTTACAATAAATTGTATATTTTAAATTATATTTTATTATAAATATATTTATTTATAGTCTGAGCAATGGACTACCAGAACCTTTTGTGTAACTCTACACATTTATCATGTATTTTCACTGGTCCAGCCCACTCCACATCAAAGTGGGCTGTGTGTGTCCCACCATATTAATGACTTTAACATCCCTGCAATAAGTTTTTATGATTAGTAAAAGTGTAACTAAGATTTTTTCCTATGTGACGTCTTTGACTCCAATTCCAGTTGAAATAAATGAGAATATTATGTGATGAATTTTTAAAGTTTTGTGAGGTTTGGCATGAAAATCATTCAAAAACAGTAAATTAATTTGTTTATTTGTTTTTAATTCCTGCCTGTAGTGCAGGGAGACATTTACAGTGAACTATAAGGGGAACATATAAGGTGATTATTAGTATAAAAACAGATTTTTAAGCAGAATATGATGTAGGAGCAGTCTGCGTTGTGACTGGCCGGTTGGTCGTGTACGAAGGTCTGGTGGTCTCTGAGTTTCTCGATCAGACCCTCCCTCTCTTCACATCTTGTTTTTGTGGAGCTCTCTCTCTCTCACACATTGTTGCTGAGTTCCTGTCAGGTCATCAGATTAATATCTGCCTGCTGTTCTTCACAACAGGTGCAGTGAAGTCACATTTTCACTCCGATAAAAAGAAACTGCAGGCGGGGAGAAATCACTGCAGCGATGCAGCTTTAACAAATATGAGTAAGCTGCAGCTTATCTCCCTTCCACGCATATTAAATCAGGTGACTTGTGTTTTTTGGATTGTTGCTTAATCTCAGTGAAGAATGAGCTTCCACAGATAGCGCCGTGTTAAGAAGGAGAAGTATGCGAAGGCTGAAAAGAATGAACTTTGGGGTTTACCTTAGAGCGATACGGCGATGCGGGAGGTCCTGCCTTGCCTCTGTCATGATCACCTGCTTCACTTGGTGGGAACAAAAGAGCTTTTGGTTGTTCTTTTCAGCCCGAATTTAATTACTTGTAGTTTTACTTCCAAGAATCAAACATGCAGCAGGAACAAAGTGTAGAAACAAGTCAAGTGAAGTCAGATTTGCTGGTTTGGTGACTTCAGTCGTAACCTGACACTTTGATTAACTCGATTAACAAAATAAGAATGAAGATTAAAGTGTGAGGGAGGCTGTCATCACCGTGCTGCTTACATCTTCTCTAATGTGTGGTGCAACAGAAGATCACACACAGTTCAAACTACAAAAGCGAACACACAAACCCATTTACCCCTGAAAAACAGTCAAATTCCAGTCTGCTTATCCACGTCCGGGTCGTGGGGGGGCTGGAACCTATACCCGGCTGAGACACTGCAGACAGGCTGTCGCTGGGCCAGACAACCATTCACACTTACGGTCAGCTTGGAGTCACCGGTGAATAGGGATGGGTACCGGTATCGGTTCTGACATAAACGGTAGTAACCAGACCGAAAAGCAGCGCACATTTCTGTGCTTTTTTTTCCTGAGCTGTGATACACTTCAGATTCTAGCCAATCATTTTACGTTTCCGAGGATAGTAGGCGGGTCCAGGTACGTACGTTCTTTTAGAGCAGAGCTACAGATTAAAAATGCCCAAGGCGAAGCGGTCAAAGTCTGGCTGTACTTCACAGCAAAAGATGCAAACTCAGCAGCTGCAACAAGTGCTTTAAGCTGATACTGTGATACTGTCAAAGGAGGTAACACCTCAAATCTGATGAAACACCTGGCGACGCATAGCGTTTTTTTTTAAAACCGAGAAATGCGCTGTATTTGATAGCTTGCTGCGAGACCTCACACCGAGCACATCTACTGCGGGTGTGGTTCCTGTTATCGGACCCGGAGTTTGCAACATCCCCCAAAAACCTGAAGAGGAGAGTCCTGGCTCCTAGCCCTGCCAGTGTAGCAGAAATGATGAGGATGATGAAGCAGCAGCAGCCGTTCTTCTCTGCGTGAGTAGCTTAATGTTGTTCGTGTGTAATTTACGTTGAGTAGGCTAACCACGTTATTACATTAATGCATGTAAGGTGAACTAGCAAACATCATCATAGCTACATGCAGCTGTCTTCTTGTTTGATGGCAGATACTCCCTTCACCCTGGACAAAAAGGCTAAAATGACCAAAGAAAAAGTGGAAAACAGTTAAACATGAGAGGTTTTTGGACAAAGTTTGTGTTTTTTCCACTGATTAAGCACTGCTTCCAGCCAAGAGTGATACCATATATGCTCTATAGCTCTATAACATTTCGATATTTTTTTCCTCGCTACCTAGCCTGACCTGTCTCCCCAATGTGATGTTTGTGTATTGTATGTACGGTTGGCAAGGTCTGTCATCTTGGTTGTAAAAAACCAACCTGCAACTGACAAATAAAGGCTATCTCTCTCATCATTATCTTTTGCTGTGGGGATCACCACGGCAGATCATCTGCCTCCATCTGACCCGACCCTCAGCATGCTCCTCCTTTTCTACCTTCATGAATCTTCTCTCTCTTCTTCCTCTTTTCCTCCTACCTGGCAGCTCCATCTCCAGCGTGTTTAGTCCAGTGTATCCACCCTCCCTCCTCAGCACATGTCCAAATCATCTCAGCCTCTAACTTTGGCTCCAAACTGCTCGACCTGAGGTGGCGGACTGATTTCTAATCGTGCTCGCTCCCAGTGAACATCTGAACATCTCCAGCTGTTTCACATCACCGTTAACTCTGGACGTAATAATAATAATAATCCACATGTTTGATTTCTCAATGATTTTGCACCTATGCATCACGATATGAGACTTCATTATTGAAATGCATATTATTCTGTATAACTCTTTCCTTGAGTTATTTAAAATAATACATTTTAATGCTAAACAACTTGAAATAATACTGAAGTAAAAAAAAGTACTAAATGATTTCTTGTCTAACATTCTGATTTCCTGTTGGTCTCCACTCTCCAACCTTGGTCTTAGTCCCGTTTGTGCTGCTCTATTGGGAATAAAATGCTGGAAATATCACTGGTGTGTGACATGTAACACAGAATAATATTTTCACAAGATTTTAGGTTTATAAAACAAACAGGCCTTGTTCTATTTGATAATGTGACAACAGGTTTTATTGTTTTGACTGTTCGACACTCAGATATTTCTCGAGTCCATCACTCACCGGAGCAGCGCCTCTGCTGACACGTTGATAACTTGAACTGTAATTCTTCCCGTGGGTTTAATATATTAACATTAACATTCACACACATCCAGTGAGAGACTGACACCCAGACTGTTTGTCACAGAATATTGGGTTCAAAAACATCGTTTTACTTTGCTCTCAACTCACATCCATCCATGAGAGAAACACATCCTCCCCTTCACTGTGATCCTTTCTAATCCATTTTTTCTTCTTCTTTTCGTTTTTGAATCATATTGAAGGTTTTACTGCCACAGAGACCCTGAACACATCATACAGGACACACAGTGTTTCTCTGGTTGCTGCAAAACTCAGTGATAACTCACAGTGTGTTTGCTCACACTCTGCACTCATTTGCACTTCAGAACCAGGAACACTGAATTTAGAGATTCAATTTTTAAGGAACAAGGATAAAGTGATGTTTAATGTTCAGTGTCCTTCGTAGACTCTGTGGTGAAAGTCTCTTTATCGGCCTGCCGTCAGTGAGGTCAAAGGTTAGTCAAGCTTCACTAGCACCTGATTTTAGAACGCAGCTGTTTTGTTCCACAGAAGCTTTAATCCAACAAACCACAAAGTCATCCTACAGTCTCTGTCTCAGACGTGTGGGCAGCTGCAGCTGATCTTCTTTAAATGATCACATGAAAATATTCAGATGTGATGAAAGCTCAGGTTTTATCTGTTCTTATTTTGGATGGCTGCCTTCATTACCTAAGAAATGTATAAAAAAACAAATTTTCCTTAAACTCACATATGCAAGGATCTAGTGATTTATTTTTATTAATGTCAAGACTTCTTCCTGCCAGCGTGTTTTCATCACACTGCTGATCCACTCAGATCAACACAGCTGTACATCCAAGTCTGTGCTTCGGTTTTGGTGTTGAAAAGTCTCTTTTTTATTAGTCTGTCACTAATCAGCAGGTAAGCAGATTAACAGATGTGATCACATCTGGCTCCAAAGTAATAGTGAGGCTGAGGTCGAACTGCTTACGTGGAAGCTTCAACAGAGAGACATCAGTGACATCAGGGGGCGTCAGCCATTCTTTTTTTCCCATTTCATCTCCTGTTTGCTGTTAACACTTGTCTAAAGTTATTAAAGGCTTTTAAAATTTACAATTTCTGTCAAAGAACTTTGTGCTGAAGCCTCGATTAGAAATCACAGATATGAAAAGTGTCGCGTTAGTTTCAGTCACGTGACCGAGGAACCTGTTTTCATTCGTGTGCACTCGTACTCATGTAAACATAAGATTTTCTTACTGAGCTTGAAGAAAACGCTTTAATTTTAATTTGCAGAGCAGATGGAAGGAAGGTAATTATGATGTCACACCTGTCTCCAGTTCCGCTATTTGTACACTTTCTGTGATTCCTGTGAACAAACGAACTAACTCTGCATGAAGAGGTGAAAATTGGCTCTGGTGAACTCCTGGTGGATGGTCTCCAACAGGATGTCATCGTCTTGTCCTACACCCATCCCTCCTTCTCTCTTCCCTCCTCCGGCTGTGATTCGGGCCAACGGGGGCGGCTGGAGCTCAGGCGTGTAGGTGAAACTGTAGGAGGTGCGATAAATCAGTCCATCCAGTCGGACGAGAGACAGAGGGACGGTGATGACGCGCCGCAGACAGCGCCAGCCGTCGCTGAAAACCGAAACATCGGGAACGACGCAGAGCAGAGATTTGGGAGACCTGAGAGGAAAAACAAGGACATGAAAGTCAGAGCTGTGGTCTGGAAAATAAATGAGAAGACAAACTTCGAAAGTTGCTGACTGCTGTAAACGTGTAAGGAGCAGGAAGCCCCAAAAATGAACCAAACAAATGATCTGATCAAATATAAAACAGATAAAGTGAAGACCTTTAAAGAGTTTTTAAAGACATTAAACTTAAAATGAAACTCATCTGTATGAACTGTGTTATAGAAAGATGCATAAAGAATAAAAATACAGTAAAAGGTATAAAAAGGTGACACATACAAATACCTAATACTTCTTCAGTTTCTTCTTTCTGAGAATTTGAATGAAGCTGTTTAAGTTAACGAGTATAAACTAAACATAAACGTGTGGCTGATACGAGGTCTGAGCAGACAGCACACTGTGAATGCCCTTTTATAAAATATTTTATTTGAACCTATATTGCGCCTCTGGTTGGCCTGGCAGGGAGGGATCATGTTCCTAATTGGCTGCAGCTTCTTGCACAAACAGCACATTGTGGACGGCTGTTCTTCACACACGCTGCTGCAGAGCTGCGGGACGTTTGCAGAGCCTCGCGGTGAGCCTGACTTACGATGCCTCAGCACTTCAGGTGTGGGATCTGAGGTGGATCCTGACGTCAGAGGCCTGTTTTACTTCGGTTTGCGTCACATGAGATTCTGTGAGAGCACGGCTGGATGTCAAGTTTCTGTGATGCCCGTCTGTAAATTACAGACGCCCACATGAGAGTTAGAGGGAGGATTGTTCCCTGTGAGCCAAGCGGAGTTCCTCCTACTGATGTTTGGTTATAACATAAACCTCTTTATACATCGCTCTGGTCCAGGCTTGGCTCGGACCATCAGGGTGGATGAATACGGGTAAAGAGGAGACTTTTTTACATTGATGTCATAACTTTCAAAAATGCTTTCAGTTAAAGTTGCTGAAAAAAAATTTTATCCTTGAAAAAAATATGGTGCATTTTTCTATTTTCAACAAAAACAAATGTTTTAGAAAATCCTCAACAAACTACAAAAAGCCCCTCTGGCTGTGAGAAGCTCCGCCCCCTGCAGGGGCCATATAAATTTAACAGGTTAAGTTTTTAGGTAAAAGGCGCCTGTGACACTATTTTCCAGCTTTACATTTCGATCCTGCTGAAGCAGCTTTCCATGATTCAAAGCTGGAAACGACTCGTGATTGCTCGCTCACTTGTACATGGTCTCTGCTTCGCCGTTGCCAAACCAGACTTTGAGATGAGGAGTGAAGTTTTCTCCGTGAATTTCCAGCATGGCGACGTGCCCTCCACCGTTCACCTGCAGGAAGAAACAGGAACTCTGGATCTCCTTGTTTTGACTGAGTGGTTTGCTCCATTTCTAGCTAACAGCACATTTAGGTTTTTATAAAAATATATTTTTAAAAAGTAGAAAACACACGAGAACCACACAATGTGAAGGTTTGTCTTGGCACTTCACCTCTAACCCAGTGACAACAGGAAATGGGCTAACTGGTGTCGTGATACAAGCTAGACCCTGATTGAAGGTGAACTCGACGACCTCCACCCCGATGATGGTCCAACAGGACCCGTCATTCAGCACCACTTTGCTGGGATCTCTGACGCTGAACGGGGCCTGAAGGGAAGAAAAAGATGGAGGAGATGGTTAAAAGGAAGAAACACGTCAACAGGACAAACGTGAAGGTGTCAACTGGAAGAAATAAACAAAAGCAGGTGGAGGACGAATCGAAAACAAAGGCTGGGAAAGAGAAGAGAACCTGGTACTGTATGATGGCGTCGTTGGTTAGACACAGAAAGGCGTGAGGGTTGTCTCTGAACTGAAAGGCGCACTTGTGGAGCTGAGAAACGGGCTCGTCCACGTCTAAGATGGCGTGCTGCTTGTTGACCTTTCGGATCACCTGAAGATGAAGAACTTTAGCTTAGCATCCATTTATGAATAATTAAAATGTTTTCCCCAATAAAAACAACTTAACTGTTAGAATAAAATGTGCTATCAGGCGTGATTTGGAGGCTCACTGTTGATCTGTTCTAGCAGCTCTTTGAGGCTAATGTGAAATGCAGTTCACATTTGTTTTAGTTGGAGCCAGTTCTCCTGTTTATGTGTAAATAAAAATGCATTGAAATAATTTAATTATAAGTCACTGAATTTACAAATAGGTTAAAAACTTATTACAAATGCTAAATACACTGAAACTCGGTGTACTGATAGAAGCTTGGATTTTGCAGGTGGAGAGTTTGAATTTGCTGTCAGGACCCTGCAGCTGTGGGACGATCACAGCTCGAGGCGGCGCTTCTGATTGTGCTTACAGACAGTTTCTAGAAATAAAAGGGCTTAATCATCACTTTACAAAGATTTCAACATATTCACACATCCTACTTTGGTCTTATATATATATTATTCCCAGGTATTATTGCTGAGGTTAACAAAAACATAAATTTGTCTAATACATCTACAATAACAGTTTTTTTAGATCTGTTAAAGAAGAAATACCAAATATATCATCTCACAGATGTACAGTCAGAGATCAGGAGCGTAAAATAAACAGTGAGCAGCTGTTTGAAATAACACAACAAGCAGAAACTGAGCGATTCGGGTTTTAAAAGATGTACAAACATCATCCAGTGTATCTGTGGAGGTTGGACACTGAATTAACTTTGCTGTTTTCTGGCGCTGAGTCCAAACCTCAGTATTAAGACACTTAAACGTGCCCTAAACTGCACCACACACACAATCTGAAACACTTTGTTCTCGCGCTGCTGAGCGTTTTGTCTTCACCTCTCCGGTCGCTGAGCGCCGACCACGACCACCACAGTCCAACGCCAGCTTTCTGTCTTTAAACAAACGGCTGCAATAGGCCTCGACTACAAAAACATATAGAGGTGTAGTGTGCGGGTATACCCTCACCAATTACCAGCAGGCCAGCAGCTCAGGGTGTTATGACAGCAGTTTAGGACGTACAGAGAAAGGGTGTGCTCAGCGAAATGTGACGGACTGCAGTGCAGACGTTTGTCTACGAACGGCTCAAACTGGGAGGATATCTGTGGGATTAGCAGCTTATGTAACACCTGCACAGACACACATCTGGAAGTCCTTCAGTATTGCGCAGCGATTATACCTTAACTGATTTTATGGTCAAATAATTAGCTAAACTGCAGAGCGCACCCATTTCCCCACTAATATCCAGCTATAGATGGTTATAAAGAGCTTCTTTTGTTGATAAGATATTGAAAAGTCAACACTGATTAATCCAACTTACTTCCAGGAATCTGGTGTCTCGCTAACAAACACTTCAGCAGTGTGTCTGCTTTGGGATTTAAAGATTCTTAGTAAACTAGCAGGATTTTTCCAAATCTCGTGGTTATTGTTTTAATATCCTGAGATGAGCTCAGAGAATTTCAGTCAAGACTGTGGCGAGACGAGTGGCTGTGGGAGGGGCTATTCCTAGAAATTCCTAGAAATTTCCTGATGTTTTACAGACGCACACCTGAGATCCAGTGACACAATTTTCTTTTCACAGAAAAAAAAAAAAAAAAATCATTTGATTCTTGATTTTGTAGAAATGAGGCATGGTTAGGTATTTCTATCATGTTTATTACAAGATTTTCATTATGAGGTTTGTTTCTATCATCTCACTGTGTCGTCCTCTGCAGCTGTTTAACGGCTCTGACTACAGCAGAGGTCTTTAAAGCTTTGGCTGAGTGCAGGTAAAATTTGCTAGAATACCAGCGAGGGCACATATGGTGGACAATACAAGGTATGCACTATTCACATACGCTCTGTGTGTGTGTGTGTGCGCGTGTGTGTGTGTGTGTGTGTGTGCGCGTGTGTGTGTGTGTGTGTGTGTGTGTGCGTGTGTGTTACCATGGGTGGCAGAGCTGCTCCAGACTCGGTGCACACTAGCTGGACCACACAGCCGTAACAGATGAAGCCTTCGCTCAGCACAAAGCCTCCTTGCTCAGCACACTGGTCATCCACTACACACACACACACACACACAACTATGCATGAATATTCATATCCCTTCCACTGCAGCACACACACACTGACAGTTAATTTCTGCACATTTTCAGCTTTATTACATGTTTTCCTTACATGACTTTTCTGCTAACAGGACAAACAGACCGTCGGTGTGCGTGATCGAAGAGAGGACCGAGTGCTGATGGATGAATGACTGAGGTTTGGGTTTTGGTGGTGGGAGGTCCGTGCACACAGGGCACCGTGTTAAATAAATAACCTCACAGATCTTTAAATGGACTCTTCTAGACTTCACTGAGGAAAACCGCTCGCACAGTGACTGTATTTATGCAGGATGGCTGCAGGGCGAGAAGACACGTCTGCTGACTGGAGGATACACGTTTGACACCATCACAGACAAATCAGAGCCTGTTTTCATAGGTGCCGTTTGATTTCTCACACACAGGACACCACACGAGCTGTGTTCCTACTTCTCTGTTTGGTTTAGGTGAGGATGCTGGAAGAATAAAGCATCCAAAAGACACCATGAGGACCACGGGTGTAGGTTCTGTTTGGGGACACCAGCAGACACACTTCCTGCCTATTGAATTTGTATACAACAATTTCTACCTTACGTGCATCAATTTATAGAAGAGAAATGGGCAATATAACCCAGTTCTGTGTTGCTCAACATAATTATTCTCCACATTGTTCATTCAATGCACTCATTTTACTGAGTGTGACTAAAAACAAGAAGCTCCGGCAGTATAACTGTGCTAACATCCTTCATATTACATTTACAGTTTGAGGGTAAACGGCAGTTTTATGGGATGTCTGTGTTCTACATGTTTTTCAGTTAAAGTCAAACTGTTAAATCATAAACTGAAAACATTATGATCTTCCCTGTATCCAAAGCATGTGTCTGTGTGTGAATATAAGGCTTTGAATCTACTGTACTGTTTGCACACAAGCGGTGACACACGCTGACACGGACACACACAGTTACCCAGGGTGATGGTGAAGGCCGTCCAGTGTCTGGCGCTCGCTATGAAAGCTCCTCTGTCCACCGAGAGGTAACGAGTGCTGACGGTCTGAGAGCGTAAGCGGTTAAACAAAGCCACCCTGGAGCAGGATGAGATACACACTGCAGACACACACACACACACACACACACACACACACACACACTGTTAGTGGGATTTAAAGGATGTTTGTGTGGGACAGTCTGAAATTTAACAATTTTGAAAATAAGAAATAAACACAAACACGCTCTGGTGGCTTGGTGACAGTCATGTGATGGAAACTGATTTTAATCAAACATTTTATTTTATTTTTTTAAATATCCTGGTGAGTAAATATATTTAGCATAAATAAATCTCTGAGCATCGTGTTTCCTGTGAGCCTTTTATTAAATGCGAGCTGGTAAAATGATAGGAAGTTGTCTCACTGTGTGGGATGAAGGACAAGTGATGAGCATTTAGTGCAGGTCCACATAAAGTGAGCCCACTGGGAACCTGTGAGGCACAAACATGCACACATGTGTGTTTCCATCACACGTGTGCTCAGGCTTCACAGCAGCTCAGCACTGTGGCATCACAGTGCTGAGCTGCATCTCCCATCTCCCTGCGTCTCTGCATGCTCTGGTTTTCAGGTTAACTCCTGTGTATCAGCACAGCTGAACTAAGTCACACGAAACCAGAGACCACTGAGACCATCTGTGTTAAACGTAGTCATTCTGTTTGTCCTTCCCTGATCTCATCTCAGGATAATAAAACAACAGCGATAATAATTTACTGAGAATCTGTGTTTAAACTCAAATCAAGTCAATCCGTGCGCACCACACAGCGTCATCCCAGGATGAATGCAGGGAATCCTGAATCTATGTGAGGACCATGACTCCCACCCTAACATTAACCATCAAACTTAAAGGCTTCTTCATAGTTTCCATCTTAATGTCCGCAACAATTCACATGATGCAAACGTCATCAAACACAGAGACAGTTAAATCAACACATTTTCCCCACTTTTGTTTCTGAATGAAATCATGATTTTCCTTTGATTCATTTTCAGTTTATTTTGGCTCTTTGCTTTTTGTTGTTTTTGCTCATTTGTGATTTTCTTTTTTTACTGTATTTGTCACCAGTGTTGGGAAGGTTACTTTTAAAATGTATTCCATTACAGAATACAGAATACATGCCCCAAAATGTATTCTGTAACGTATTCCGTTACGTTACTCAATGAGAGTAACGTATTCTGAATACTTTGGATTACTTAATATATTATCATGCTGTTTACAACTACATGAATGTACTATTGCTGTGATTTATTACTGTTACTGAAGGTCCGCGGCTCCGAACCGTAGTAAAGGGACCTCTGGCTAATACGGTGGGTTCTGTGTCGGGCTTGTAGCTGAAAACTAGCTTTACTTTGTTGTCTGGGTCAACTTTGCTAACGAGAGACAGAGAGAGGCGTTGAAAGGCTGCTCCAACGGAACTTATTGTTTTTGGAGGAAAACACGAACACGGTGTACAGTCGAGTCTTAATAGCTTACTTACAACTGGGCTCGTCAGGCTCTCTTCTTGGCTGCAGTGGTTATTATTATATTTACATGCTTCCAGCTCCCGTTTTTGCTCGATGACAGCTCGTACTTTTCCTTTTTCTCCCTCCCTCGCTCACAGACACATAACGTGTATGGCAGTCCATTCTCCCTGCAGCACGGACTACACTGCCTATGATGCTACATTCTTTAGAGCTATACCTGTAGCATTCTGCCTATTAGCTTAGCACAACAACAACAAAAAGGCCTTGTTGCTACCCGATCCGTACCAGAAACCCGATCGGTACCCCGCATGCGCAAATCTTACGTCACTTCCTTTCTTTGCCAACATTGCGACATTCAATATATTTGAATGATACGGTTAGCCCCCAGTTAGCTCCTAGCATTTCTCAACAGCTGTGCCTCCTTTTCGACTGCCCGGGACATTTAAACAATGGATAATCCGTATACAAACAAATTCATGCTTTTCTCCTCAACAGAGAGCGTCCCCCGATTGAACAACAGCGCCGTAAAATAAGAAGAATGGCGCCTAATTACAGACTTAATAATATTGACTTAGCAATGTGTCATGTGAAGATTCATCAGCCAGATTAAGTGTTTACTGACAATTAACAGTGATAGCAGACATCATCATCACTATACTAATCAATCCTCTCCACACAGACAAGCATAAACACACTCAACTATCACTAAATCAAATTTAACACACGTTTGTAATGATGCTAATTCAGTTTACAATAGGGTTCATTCGCCCGGTCAGCAGGTGGCAGTATCCTCGTACACTGGGGAGTAAACTGCCATTAAACGAACAGAAGAAGAAGAAAACATCTGCACATGCGCAGTACGGATTGGGGAGTCCCGATCCGTAACTATCTTTTTATTTTTCGTTTTTGTCTACATTGTATTGAAATGCTTCATTATTGCAAACATTTTAAGATTTACTCATTATTCTTAACATTTCAACAGATACTCTGACCCATAACTATCGTAAAACGCTACGACCGGAAGTAGACACCTTTCGCGCATGCGGGGTACCGATCGGGTTTCCGGTACGGATCGGGTAGTGACAGGCCTCTCTCACCCAGGAAACATGCAGAGAGAGAGCGTCACCCTGTAACCATGGCAACCGTAACGCTGCCGCCTGGAGCAACAGAATGTAGCTGTCAAACAAAACCCAAACAGTCCTGACCCGCGACAATATGAAACAGGGAAGTACCGCCGTGTAATCCATTTATTTCAACAAAGTAACTGTATTCTAAATACCACCTTTTTAAACGGTAACTGTAACGGAATACAGTTACTCATATTTTGTATTTTAAATACGTAACGGTAACATGTATTCTGTTACTCCCCAACACTGTTTGTCACCAAGGAGACCAAAATAGTAAAAATCATACTAATGTCTAATTGCTAAAGAAATGACAACAGACCTCAAAAGCAAAACAAACACAAATATCCATCTCAGGTGATCTGAGACCTTTTCAAATGTTCATTTCTGCCACTTATCCTCAGTTTAAAAATAAATTGAAATCCCTGATTTGTTGGATTAAAAGTGGAATAAACCCACGATCAGCGTTCTTCATGGACTGTCTCTTCTGGGAGGGTTTGGAGATGACTTTGATCATCCGGCTCTGGAACGAACCCACTTCCTGTCTGTTGCCCAAGAAGAGGCGCAGCAGCAAGCAGAAATGCTTCCTCTTGTCCTGATCAGAGATGAACAGTGACTTGGCGCAAGCGAACATCTGCTGACGAGACACACAGACAGCATGAGTGTGAGACTTATTACACTTCACATAATCAGACGCAGAAGAGGAAAACTCTTCAGGAATCTTGTTTTTCATAAATAACTTTAATTGAAATAAACTTTTTCTGGTTATTTTGTTTCTGCTTTTCTCAGCATTTGACGCTCGGCTGAAGGGTCGTACAGTAATAAAGACAAAGCACGTCTGTTTCTCCATCAGTCAGTAAATAAGCGAAAGGCAGCCGTGCAGCTTTTATGTCAGACGCGACTGTTTGTTGAGTCAACAATGGCCTGAAATAAAAAGTTTAATGCTCGTGGCCGAGTAAACACACGCAGAGCTCAAACACAACAGTTCATACATCATCATTCACTTATCTGCTCACTTTCAGACAACCGGCCTGAATGAAACTTATTCTAAGGACTCTTTTTACTCTTGTCACATTGTAATATACATGTCATGTATCATATGTCGTAAAAGAAATTGTAGACTTTGCCTTTAATATGAGGTAGTTACAAAAAAAACCACAAAGCAAAACAAAAGTATACGACGTGCACAGCTCGCTGTGAAAACACTGGTCGGTTGTTTAACGAGTGTAACAAACGATGTTTATGACAGCGACGTTAATAACTGTGTGTAAAACCTCAGAACTCTCAACAAAGCCGAGGTTTCATCACTGCTGCTTCTTTTCAGCCAAACCAACGTGGTGACAAAGAAACTTCAGATGTGTTGTTATGGTTGTGAAAGGACCCATTTTAAATCAGTTCGTGACTATTTTCGCTGTTCGGAGTCGCTTTGGTGCCTAAAACTAACCAAACAGCCGCTGAAAGCACAAAAAAGATGAAATAAAAAGAAAGAATTTCTGAAACACGTTAGACAACAACAACAGCTCCCTGTGTTATGTGTTTGACCCTGACCTCCACTCTGTATCTTGTGGCAGATGAAAACTTAAAGTGTTGTGTTTCTGATTTCTGCTTGTGCTGGTCACTAATCATGTCTGGCAGTTTTTTATGCACTTCACCTGTTTGGTGAGGCACTCTGGATATTTGGGGCTAAACGTCACATATTCCTGTGTGAGGATTATAGAAATGAGAACCAGAAGTGCAGAATGCAGGAAGCAGAGTTCATTTAAAAAGTAAATGGTCTGTATTTGTATAGCGCTTTACTCGTCCCTAAGGATCCCAAAGAGCTTTACATATCCAGTCATCCACCCTTTCGCACACTGGTGATGGCAGCTACATTGTAGCCACAGCCGCCCTGGGGCGCACTGACAGAGGCGAGGCTGCCGCACACTGGCGCCACCGGGCCCTCTGATCACCACCAGTAGGCAACGGGTGAAGTGTCTTGCCCAAGGACACAACGACTGAGACTGTCCGAGCCGGGGCCCAACTCTTGAGTCACAATCAAACTGTAAAAAGTGAGTTTTTAGTGCTGATATTCAGCTCGATCCAAACTTAAAGAAACTCAGAATGTCGTTTGGCTTTCTGAGCGTTACAGATGATCACAGTGTTGCTCTGTGATGCTTTCACTCCAACACTCTTATTCCACTGAGGGGCAACCAAAGACACTCAGATTTCACATTAACTTGATGTGTGGAGTTGTCAGGTATATTCTGATTTTTTTACACTCATTATCACGTTTTAGAGCCGTCACGTTACCAAACTTCACTTCCCAAAATCTAAATTTTAGTTAGATTTCACAGTGATGATCATTTGAGACATGTAAGACTGGAATGGTAACGGCAACAATTTTGGTCAAATTACTCTGTAACTTTGCATAATTAATTAAACTTTTGCGTGTGGGTATTACTGACTTTGTATTAATATTTCAGTTTAATCATCAGCATCATTATAGCATCTCTGATCAGTTATGTCTGAAATTAATAAATTCTGCAAATCTTCAGAAAACTGTTCAGGACAAAGACATGGATAGGTGCAGATGGCTCGCTGGTGCCACCTCAGCCCCCATCAGTGAACACCTGGAGATGAGAGGATAACTAACGGGACAAAGGCGGAGCGTAAATCTCAGAAAATTCGTGTCTGTGTCACAAAAGGAATTTTCTGCCCGGGAACGACTGTCGACATAAACAGAGGTTTGCTCACGGCCACCAGAGAGCTCTCACCCTGGAGTTTGGCTGTTCATCGAACACCAGTTTGAATGCGTCTGCCTGTGACTGGCTGGAGCTGTCCAGGCACATGTAACCACACACTCGATACACAGAGTCGCCATAACCGGCCGCTGACAATGAGAAGGAAAAACAGCAGAGAGTGGAAGAATGTAAGACATTATAAAATTCATGTAAAGTTGACTATAATCATCTTTATTTACCTTTTAAATGGTCCTGCATGACTTTCCATCCATGGCCAGTGATGTAAACACAAGGAGGAGGGCAGAAGAACCTGGAGGTGATGCAGAAACAGTCACTGAAACAGCAGATTTTATCCCACCAAATCAGTTCACCTGCTTATGATTTCACTAATCTCTACATTAAGATTTTCTTCTTCTGTTCATTCATCTGTTAAAATCAGGTGAGTCTCGTGTGTATTACAGGTATTACAAAACGTTACTCTGCCTTAAACACCACAGGCAACAAACTCAGTCTCACTAATGGGAAATACTGTGAAATCACATGATTGGTCAGACGAATAAAGGTTTCTTTGATTTATTCAAATGCATGTCCTGCTCAACATAAAGCAAGTTTAATTAGAAGAAACTTGTTTGTTCACAACTCTAACTGTCGTGCACAATAATGAACTCTGGTTAAAGAAGGTGAACATGCAGCCAGTTCACATCAGCCTTTTTCAGCTGCATGAATATGACAGCTCAGGGCAGTTACAGGACACACAGGAGAACAAATTACATCATGAATAAGAATCTTCAGAAGCATATTGCAGGACAGAATATGACATCAGAAAATCAAATAACAAAGTTTTGATCATGCAAACTATATCCATAACACACAGCCTGGCTCTCATGAAACTGGCTGCACATAAAAAACTGCAAATAAACTTTGCAGTTTCTCAAAAACTCAAAAGTATATTCACCTTCGTCTACTTCAAGTCTTTAATCTCATCTTTAATTTTAGTTTTGTGTGCCAGTTGCTGTAGCTAGAGGTGAAATGACTGGTTTGTTATTAAGTTTCCACCAAATGTCAAATATGTTGCAGATTTCTTATTAATTTCCTGCTTTCTGCGACTTCATGTGTAAGTAAACAGGATTTCTTTGGGGTTTGCGTCCAAAAGAAATCACCTGTTGTTCTCGAGGAAATCATTTTATCACTGTTTTATGACACTTTGTGGATCTTTGTGGATATTAAAGTAACTGCCAAATAAACTTGGAAATCTGAGCCTGTCCCTCAGATCAGTCAGACGAATCTGTTTGTTTCTCTGTTGGGTTTAATAAAATGTGTTAATGCTGCAAGTTTATTTGTGTAATGTCTTGATGCTCAATCATCATTGGTCAATGAGATTAATGCACGCAGATTAATGATCATAAACTGACCTCACAGCTCATTGTTTATTCATGCGCCTGGTTTCAGTCATTGTGCAAATAAACTGTTTATAAGATTGGAGAAACCTGCAGTCAGCTGAGACTGAAGAAGTCACCTGGATGAGTGACAAAATGTTTCTCCCACTGAAAACGTTACGTCCACATGAACAGAATCAACTGATTTTGGATTATTTGTGTAATCTATTTTATTTCTATAAAATCATCACCACACCTTTTCTCATTGCCGTAGGACTTCTGAGCGACCTTGGCGTGCAGGATGGTGACACTCTGGTCTGCGTGGGCTTCTCGTCCTAGATCTGCTGATGCTCCCAGTAACTGACAGCCTTGAAACCCGGAGTTCAGTCTCCTGATTGGACGACAAGGATGTTTGTCACAAAGAAAAGCAAAAAACAACACATAGTGTGTTTGTGGGGAAAAGCCAAGATTCTGATGGTGCTCAACAGAAAAACTATGTATAAAAGTGTTGATAGAAATGTTTGTGGCAAATTTTATGACATAAAATAACTCAGCAGTTGTTGGTTTATCTACAAGTGTGAACATCGCTGTAGCACTTTAGGAAAAATCAGGGGTCACAAATATTCATAATACAGGAATGACCAGTGCTCCAAAACATCATCGTCTGACTTTAAATCAGGTCCGTTTCTAAACTCTGTGTGATGTCTGCAGCATCTCAGCCCAGTTTGGTGTTTTTCACAGAAACTAAATGTGTGCAAAGAGACTCCGTTTCAGGCAGACAGCTCACTGCCATCATAAACGAACACATGGACGTGGTTAAAGTGGTGAAAACCTGCTCGTTTCCTTAAAAAAACAATGCTGAGTGACACATGAATGAAGCAGACTCGAGTTTTACCACCATGTTATCAAGAAACAAACCCCACTGTAGTTTGAATTACACTCTTTTTCATGTTCCCACAACGTAGCTCAGACTAAGCACACAATTATCATCAGCAGACACTCCATCCATCTTTAGAAGAGACTCAACAGCAGCAGATATAAATACAGGCAAGCCAAAGATGGGATAACAGTGTTGTTAGAGACTCATTAAAACATGGAGCAGTTCTTTTTATAGCTGGAAAACATTCTCAGCACAGAAAGAAAAGACAGGAGATGCAGTAATGTCACATTTTCACAAATGTAACTTTCAGATACAGACTCTGGACCAAATGAAAGCAAAATAATCCTGTCTGATCAGAACTAGTTAACTTACAGGTTACTTGTACAAAAATAACATGTTAATACACATATGCTGATGCATATACATGCAGTTTATTATTCAATACATGCTACTTTATATGCATTTTACAGTTTAGATCTATGGTTGCTTTTCTTTGTTGATCAATTCATGCTTATTTCATTTCTTCTTCTGGTTTTTCTTGTTTCATTCTGTTCCACAGAGCATCTTTGCTCATGTCTGGATCTATTTTTTTCATTTTTTAGTAGATTTACATGTTCACAGTTCAAAACAGTCAAAAGGATAAAACTTTTAGAGCAGGGTGGACTGCTTGTACATACCCTGACCTCACTATTCAAAACTTGGGCCATGTTTAATATGAACCAAAGGAGATATATGATGGATGTGTATGCATGTTTGTTTTTTCTTGCAAATAAAGAGAAACATTATTCAAATATAGGCAGAACTTAAAAGCTATTGTTTAATCACATTATTTGTTTCATGTATTGTTCATTTTCTCCTCTGACTGACATTTAATTTAAAGAAAAAACCCTCAAAGTCTTATTTCCAGTCATTAAATTTTAGATATTTCGTGTTTTGACAGCAGGTAAGTGAACAGCAGGTAAGTGAACAGCAGGTAAGTGAACAGCAGGTGAGCCACTGCCAGAACAAAACTAGACTAAGTGGACAAAAGATTCCTGAAGCTCAAACACAGACTTGGGTTTTCTGAATGGACATTTAGTATTTGATATTATGTTTCCACTTGCTGGATCTTTTGTAATTACAAGACAACAAAGCAGTGCTTTAATCAAATAAAGGCTTTAGATTTTAATGATTTTATTAGTCCCACAATTTCCCCTTGTGGGACTAATAAAGGTATCTTATCGTATCTTTTTCTATTCATTTGATCCCGAGTTTGAGCAGGTTATTTACAACCTTTCTACTTTGTAAAGTGTTCATTACTTCTGTTAACGCGGCCTCCTCCTGTGTGATTCGATTTTAAATGCTGAGCTGAACAGCAGGCAAAAGGCTGAAAGAACAAGCTGACTGACCCCGTGTTGCTCTGCTAACAATAGCGCCTGTCACATTAGCTGTGTTTTCTCCCCGCTGTAGCGATGTAATGAGGAGCCAGACACAGAGTTACGACCCCGGGGTCTGGAGTCTGGAATGCTACTCCTAATGAAGACTGTCGACACGAGAGGAGGAGAGGAGGAGAGGAGGGGAGGAGGAGAGGAGGGGAGGAGAGGAGGGGAGGAGAGGAGGAAGGCAAGGGAATAAGGAAGGACTCAAAAGACAGCTGAATTATGTAAGTGGTTAAAAATCAACCTGCTGCGGTTTCCTGTGGCACCAACCAAGTTCTCACACACATTTAAGGTAAGAGCACATACTTCCCATTCACAACTATTATCTGGATGTTAAGATATTAAAAAAGTGGAGAAACTGAGAGTGACTAAAGTCCCAAACATAGATGGCCCAGTAGATGTTTGAGCTTCACATGCAGACTTTGGACTCTTCAGTACAGAAACACGACTTCACTTTTCAAGCTTTAAGTAGAAAGAAATTCATGTTTGAACAACTCATAAGAAATATTTTCCAATCCTATTATGGCAGACGACAAACTTTAACTCAGTTCTATTACAATAACTCTAACATCACGAAAAATGAAAATAAAATGTATCACTTCTCTTTCTTATGGTTTATATTATTTTTAAACCCTTAAACTGTTACTGAGCACAGAAAGCATTTAGCAAATATATTATTTGTGCACTTAGAAAAGTCACCAAGGATACAAGTCCTTCTATAATCTCCACCCTGATGATGACACATGTATTCAGACCAGCTGGTCTCCATAAGGGCGAGCGCCTGCTTGGCCATCAGATCCTACTAACGCCTCTCTCCACGGGTCAGGGTTCAGACTTGAATGGCCGTGTGTGTCTTCACCAGTTTGTAGTTTAAATTAGACGTTCACATTTTCACAGGTCAAAGGGCGTCAGGAGCGCAGGGCTCCTGGTATTTCACACCAGGAACACAGAATGAACTGAAGAAGGACGGGGGGAGGGGTGGACAGAAAGACACTTGCATCTACATCTTCTTGTCCAGATGTTGTTCTAGCACACAAGTATTTGAAAGTTTAAAATCACTACAATTACTGGGTTTGTTAGTATGATGAACTCGACAGGTGTCTGGGCCCTAAAATCCACAAGTGGAAGAAAAGTTTTTTAAATTAGAAATTTTAGAACCTTCAGAGAATTTATACCCAAGCTGGTGAGGAGCAGGAGGTTGATTAAGAAAAAAGTGTATTCCTCGACTGGTTGTGAGCGGTTGCTGGAGTTTCGAGCTTGCAGCTATTGTTTGGTGAAACTGGTCACATAGAAAGGACTGCACCTAAACCCTCTATGTGATTGCTGGGTTCGAGCAGATTGCCCAGGTCAGTTGTAGTTTGCATGGAAGTGTCGACTTGTCTGCAAAAACTCAATTTACACTGTGGGCTGCAGTAAAACCTAAAAAAGTGGGACCCAAACTGAAAACAGAAAACTTTTACCTTTAAAATACAAGCTGAACCTTACCGACATGTTTACTTTAAGGCAAACAGTGTTTGCAGACAAGTTGGAGTCTTCCATGCAAACCACTGGGAGGTTTTTGGTACATCATGTAAAACCTCTTTGTGACCAGTTTTATTCTAGAAACTGCCAGCAACCTCCTACAACCGCATACCAACTGGTTGCAGAATGCATGGTTTCCTAGCAACTGGTGATTACCAGGTTGGTCTCTGATCGATCTCTAGGTCTGCATGGGGCTTGCCAGAAACCTTCAGTAACCACCTGCAACTGTTTGGGATAATACTCATTTTTCCCTTATGACCAGTTGTTGGTTGCTGTAGTTTGGACACCAGTGTGTGATTTGTGGGCTGACTGGTCCAGGATACGATTATGGGATAAGATGTTGCTTCAACTAAAACAGAAGTGTAGCTCCAAGCCATAGACAGTATATAAAAGATGGCTGAAGCGTGACAGTGACGTTGAAATACCCTATAAAGCAGCTTTCTTTCTGATGACCAGCAGGGGGCGACCATTCTGTCTGCAAAATAAAGTCCAGCTGTTTAGGGGTTTATATAAAAATGCTCCCTGCAACTCCCAAATAAAAATGAGATTGAAGCAGAATATGCTTCAGGAAAGACCTATCTCAGTACATCTGGGTTCACAAAACCAAGATAGCAACAGCTTAAATGCACAGCTTTAAAACTGGACCTCAGTAACTAAACTGTGATGCCAAGTTGGATACATCCATCTTTTATATGCAGTCTATGCTCCAGTCTTTTTCAGACTACATTTAAGTTTTCATAGCTAAAGGCCAGAACGACAGTAACACCCAATCTGATTATATGTTCAGGTCACATGACTTATTCATAAAAACAAATATCCTATCACGCGCAGGATTTTAACTCAAATATCATAATTTAAACTGTTTTGGTTCGTCTGACATGAACAGTTCCTGCTACATGGGACTCGTTTTCTTTGGCCTAAAAACTGTTAATGTAATCACATTACTTTAGTAATGACGTTAGAGTGAGAAAGTTGAACATTAGAGAGTCACTGATCAGTCACAAATTATCTGTAAAACACTTGATGAACTTTAGGAAGCAGAAACATTTGTGCGCTCGTGTGCCGTAGCAGGTCTCACCTCTCCAAACTTCTCCGCGCGCTCAACATTGTTCGGATTTCAAAGGCCGGGGGGCGGGGTCTCTACCTCCCCAAATACTTCTTGGCACTTTTATACCTCCTCACCATCACTGCACCACTTCATTCCAACAGTGAGTAAAACCGAGGGAAGGTCAGCGCGGCAGAAACACGAAGCTGACCTGAAACTTTTTCACGTCCACGCGCTCATTCCTCACCTCCTCTCAGAGACTTTGGGATAAACTCCAGCAAACCGTGACCTCACCTTTCCCGACCCGGGACGCCCTGCGTGCGTGTGTTTCGGGACTTTTGTCGCGGAGGTCTGAGCACCCGGCTGGTTCTCCGTCTTACCTGTCCCATCCACCCGTCCGTGCTGCATCGTGTCCGGACGGCAGCGTCCCCAGGTGAGTCAGCGGGCTGATGGGGTCCGGGGACAGGGGAGGGGGGTATAACAGAGCGGTGTCTGCCTCGGGGAAGCCAGGTCGGTGCAGCAGTGTTTCTGAGGAAACGAAGTGTTAGATTGATTTCACAGTGAAACTGTTTAAAGCAGAGATTAACATGATGAGTCAGATCACATCATTTAAACTTCATTTAACCGAATGAAATAGGAGATGTGTGCAGGACAACGCGGTGCTTTGCAGCCTGATTCAGGAGCAAAGGTATGCCCACAGCAGAAATCATCGAGTTCATCGTGTGATGTGGTCACATGTGATATGTGTGCATGAAAGTTTTAACTAAATTGTCTTAATTTAATATCTGATTAATAATTTCAACCAGTTCTCAAGTAATCCAGTCAAACAGACTGGACTTTAAAATGCAACAATTCGCTGTTTTTCTTGATTAAAGTAAAAATCTTTAAATTTGAAACTAAAAAAATGGGCTCAGCTTCTGGGAGGAAAAGAAAACTCAAAACTGAGTTATTCTGTGGCATTCAGAGAAAACAGTTAAGTTATTATTCACTGAAATGATCTGTGGATAAATTGTTAATGAAAATAATCGTTAGTCAAATGCCAACACAAGCAGTTTGTGACTGAGAGTTTCCAAAGAGGCCTTCAAAATTTAAGGAGCTTGGAAATTGGATGTTGGATAAGGTCCAGTTTGGCTCAGATGAACTCAAAGACACCATTGATCTTTGGAAAAAGTATTGATCATGATAATAATGCACTAATAATAAGTTCTCACTGGTGTTATTATGATTTTTGTACGGTTTTAGCTGCAGTAAGTGTTTACATTGAAGTGAAACAAATGATGAGTCAGTGAAATGAAGTGGAAAGATAATTAAAGGTCACTAAAAGATGCTGACAGATGTTCATGTTTTGATTTTTTAAAAGCATCACATTTGAAAACAGATGTGAGTGTAAGACAGAAGGAAAGAGGCTTTGGGTTCACACTGGTTGCCTGGAGGTGATGCTTCAGGCAGTCAAAGCCACCATTCAGGGAGAGTCTGCTCGAGCACAGAGACGGGTCAGGGCTCACGTGGTTAAGTCAGCACAGTCAGTCAGAGAGAAGCTTAATCATACAGCCATACAGGCAGGTGGACAGACTGAGGTGACAGAGTCATGATGCAGGCGCGTGATCAGCGACGCCGTGTCTCTGGGAAACTTTAAACGGGTCAGCGGTGCAGGCGTGACTAACGAGGGGCTCCTGGGCTATCAATGCAGCCATGGGTACAAATTACTGGGTACAAGAGGTCCACACCTCCTTTTTCTAGGAAAAAAAAGTGTGTGTCATTATGAATAATAATGCAGTGCTCATTCTGGAACTAAATCAGCCAATAATTGCATGAATAGCTGCAGTTTTTCTTTATTTTTTCTTTTGCCTTTTGCATTTTTGAGAAATACTCAAAACAGAAATACAATGAACTACAAATATATCCAGATATGTTTGTGAAACAGTTGTAAAACGTTGTTAGTTGACTTTATTTGTTGTCTCACATGCTGACGAGATGAAAAAATGAACTTCTCTTTTGCACTAAATGCATAAAACCAAACATTGGTGAGTTTTTGTTTGTCCAAAGGTTTACGACACAGACTCAACCTAGACCTACTCCTAAGTTTGTTTGTGTTTTAAATAAAAAGGAGAGCTGGGACTGAGAAGCTGTTCTGCACAGCCACATTCAGGCTTTCAGTCCTTTTCTATAACGGTAATATCCCCTGCATGCGATAGCGAGGACACATACCCTGACTAGACTGTCTAAACAGGCTCTGTACTCCTAATAACCCTGCTGATGATAATCTACCCACCTGAGCCGCACTCAGGTCTTTATATAACCGGGCTCAGGTCCATTTATGTTCGCGGGCAGATGATAATAAAAGGCGGTGGAGGAAGTCGGGGTGTAATTCAAAGACAGGCAGGTAGTGAAACTGCTCGCAGTAGCAGACTTAACATCTGGTTCTAATCTAAATCTAACAACAAGGAGTGCTGTGTTCATCTCAATATGGTCTCCAGCTGCCACTCAAACCCCGAACCGCCTGCAGAACAACCGCAGCCTCTCCGCCCGCCTCACTGTATACATCCAAACTGCTCTCTCTGATCTCCAGCTCTTCTACATCCTTTCTTTCCCCTCACGCTCACTCTGGCTCTCTTTATGTTACGCAAACATATGACCTCCGTCTCTGTCCGGCTTTCTAATCTCTGAAGCTCAGAGCTGATGTGTTTTCCTCTCAGCGTGAGTCCAGCCTGTCAGTCAAACTGTGCGTCACAACGTCTGTCCTTTCTGTTTTTCCACATCTTGCTCTTTCACCTGCTGTTTTAATTTCAGTGCCTTCCTCTTAACATTGCATATGTTCAGTCATATTCACACTGATAGAACATGAAGTCAGTAGAAAACACTGCCATCCATTGATCTGTCTAAAGAGCAGACCTTTAATGAAAGTGTGTGTAGCAGGAATGTTTTTTACACCCTTTATTTGTTAACAGATTCGCCTCCTCAGATTTATCAAGTTTGTTTTTGTTCCCGTTCTATAAAATATTGCAGTTTTTTCCAAGCTGCTGGTGTGTGTTATATACCAGACGTCTTTGGCAGCTTTACACAACGCCGATAGAGACGAGGCTGTTTTTTGATGTGTAGCATTACTGTTGTGAAAGGAAGCAGTTTAGCCCACAGAACAATGATAACCACAGTTTATTAACACAAGCGTGGACATTTAAGTTTTATCGTACTGAATGATGCATGGCTAATTCTATATCTGTGCACAGGCCACAGCCTTGAGGCTTCCCTCATCTCTTTATTTTTTGTTTCCAAAGGAGATTATCTTGTATTTTTCAAGTTATCTGCAGCAAAACAATGTTTTTGTTTGTTAAGCCACTCATCTCTAAAGGTTTTTGTCTATTTTTTATTTATAAAAGAAAACATAAAAATGTGTTTTTGTATTAACAAGGTGATTACCAAAGAGCTATTAGCCAGCAACTTGATATATCTCATCATAGTGTGCAGTGTATGCCTAAAACACAAACCTGTCTGCTTCAGATGAACGGTGTCTGAAGTCGTGTCCTTAAGAAACAGGAAGAGAATCCAGCAAAGACCCAACAGAGAACCTGAGAAAAGCATCTGGATCTTTATTTGATCCATCTGCTATTCAAGCTTCAGCAGAAATGTTATCAGGGGAAAGGCGGCTGAAGACAATCTGAAGGAAGTTTGCCAGATTATATCAGAACATCTGTTCATAAATCGCTGCACCTACTTCCAATGTTAATGAAATCGAGGTGACTCGAGGTTGTTGCACAGTGGTTTATAATCTGAGGTGTGTATTTGTGACAAGTCGGGAAACAATCTTACAAGTGACCCAATCAGATGTGGAGCCAGTATTTCACCATCATGGTGTTTGACCTCAGATCCAGCTGTTTAAATAAGAAATATTTGTGCCTCCAGAAGATTCATTCATTCTCAATTAACAGATAAGGTAAAAATGACATTTTAATGTCTGCTCATAAACTGAATGTAAAATTCAAATCAGTGCAAATTATTCTTCAGAGGAATAATAATCAGATACAGGATCTATCAGGGCAGCTATGTGTAAGGCTTTGGAGCGTTTTCCAGCATTAGACCATCAACTTTTTCTTCCAAATGAGACGTTCAATTTTCTTTCTTTGAAAGTGTTTTCTGGCAGTTGAGCTTGACGTGTCAGGTACTTGTGGCATTTTTCAAAAAGCAGGGTTACTGTTGGACTGCTACTCGTGGAGGTTTGATGGAGCTTGAATTTTAGAGTTAGTACAGTTTAGTAACAAGCAAAAAGAAACAGAGAATGAAAGGAGACGCACAGCTTCCCTTAATAGTCACATTAACAAGAACCAATTCACTTTCACTGCGAACGCTAACACTTCAAACCTGTAAATTTAGTCTTTCTTTGCTTGTTTCGTTAGACTTCTGATAAACTGAGTCTCAGAAACTTTCTAAACGGATGTCTGAAAGGTAAGATTATCTGTCATCTGTCACCATTTTAACCTCAGGGTCATGACCCCAGGGGGGCGGGGCGGCATCATTATCAGAGGCCGACGTGGACGAGGGTAAAAAAGATGTTTTCACATGTCAGGCATTCGTTTATAACAGCTCCACTCAGTTCATGTCACCATTGACTGGTCTTTCGAAACTTCACTTATCAAACTGAACCCTAGTTCCCAGATGTTTTTTCCCTCTTTTCACAACATATAATGATATTTTTTCTTTTCTTTTTTTTCACACTTAAAAAATTAAAATTGCGGTCTGATGACCATAATAATGTCAGAACAGTTTTATGTGAGAATTCAGGTTTCTATCATGAGATGCTTTATGTCACAGAACTGATAAAAGGCCGTGTACTGTTCGTCACAGGCACTGCTGAGCATAGAAATCATAATTTGGCCAATTGATTTTTTTGGTTTTTGGTTTCTTTACTAATTTTAGTGGAGATGTATGTTGGTGATGTGATTAGTTCAGTTCGGTCTGTTTGGTTTCAGGACCACATCATATTTACAGATGAATTGACATAAAAACCTTCAGAGGTTTGGCCCATTGTAGACACTCAGATCAGGAACCACAATTCTCTGTAAGGATTCTTTACCGTAAAGATAGTACAAAAAGAGTTATTCTGTCCAAATATCTATCATAATGAAATAAGTAAAACTGGGAGACATCATCTTGATGTCCTCAAGAAATAATGTCAGCTAACTAGTCTGGATCATTTCTATATCCAGGGAAATAATTCTGAGTCACAGCCTCTGAGGCTAAAAATGATTTATCTCGTGTAATTGAAAATATCCAAGAAGTCTGTGCTTTAGTTTGGGTGAGTAAAATCCTAACTTAGTCTAGAATGCTGCTGAGCACAAAGTAAGAGCTGTTATTCTGATTGTTGTGCATTTTATTCATGCAGCTTGCTAACTAGCCTTGCTGGCTTTACCTAGTAGGTTAGTACTTGACCTTCTTGTTTAAATAACAGTGAGAATGTCGGGCTCCAAAAATTAAACAGGACTACAACCAACATGCAAACATTAAGGCTTCAAAGTGGAACTCAAAAAACAATGGGTGAAGTGACGGTGGCTTCATCTTTCATATACAGTCTATGCTCGAGTCACACTCGGTGTGGAGGACAGGTTCAGCTCAGGTCGAGGTACGTACTCTCTTTATTCTATCACTGTTCAGTTACAGTAGCCAATGTCACGATACGTAGAACACAACTGCATTTTGTTTGTTACATTTTCCTAATATTTCACACTCAGTAGAACTACAGAAGTATTCACGCTGTATTCAGGTTTGGCCAGCAGAGGGAGCTGCAGCCACCGTAGCACCACCGCAAAAGTGCTTTCCAATAAGTTTGTTTTATTTATTTATAGGATCACAAAATAATACTACTAACCTTTCCTGCCATTTTCCCCGACATCCAGTTCATCCATGATGGGCGTGGCCTCTGCTGAATTTAGGATGGGGTGTTCCTCGGGTCCATGGTCACTCTGCTTTTTTAGAAAAAGTTCAGGTTTAACAGAGAAATGTAAGTGACGTAGACCAACAAATGCACACCTAGCAAATAGTCTTGAGGGGGAATAGAACAATGACTTCACTGTCCAGCACTGAGTCCAAGAGCTGTGTAATTCTTTTCAGGCAGCTGTCGACTAAACATTAGGTTGGCTTTGTGTTGCAGTTTGATGGTCCACTGAAATCAGATGTTTTTCTGCTGCTGGGTTCACTATCTGTGTAAAAGCCTCAGAAATGCTGACGGGCGACAACATACGTGGCTTTGAAGAACTTACAGGGTGAAAAACAAACCATGAGAACTTCAGCATCGGCTAAAAAACAGCACGTAGTAACGTCACGTTATGGTCTTACTGTTAGCTGACCTGAAGTCAGACTGTTGTCCTGCAGCTTTCTGCTTTAGATGCTCCTGTTGTTGTTTGTATTCTGGCCTAAAGTCAGGAAAAAATCTGTTCTATACATTCAGTTTCTGCCCATCACGACTGCAGCGTAGTTAAAATGTCCAGCAATCAGTCCAATGATCAGTCAGCACAGAGCAGAGCTTCCACTACACCTTACAGTCACGCTACAGTAAGAGGGGCTCTGGTGTATCTGTGCGTGTTTGCACTTCATCCCGGACCTGTTATCAGGCCATGCTGTGTGTGTGTGTGTGAGTGTGTGTGTGGATAAGGAGATAATCACCTGTTACCAAACTGCAGATTTCTCATACACACCTTCCTCTTCAGCAAACACTGCAGGTACATGCAGGCTGATTCTTTTTCTACATTTATCTAACATCAGGTTTTCATTAATTCATTCAGTTAGCCAAAAATGCAAATAGCTTCATTCTTTGCTCTTTTTTATACTTTAACATGTGGGGAAGAAGGTTTTCAGTCATAAAAAAAAACACCAAACATTAAAAACAGTCCCATAAAAAAGCTAAACCCCCCCAGGAAGCTCTTTTTAGAAACAAAGGCACAATAATGAGCAATTTTCAAGGTAACATTGCTTAAGTTTATATGAGGAACATGCAAGTTAGTCATTGAGAAGGGCTGTTATTTACAATCTGTAAATCAGTCCTGCTGGCAGCACAAGATACTGTATTAGCTTCATAACACGAGAAAAACACCCTCTGCTAATGAGTGAGCATTTGTAGCAGCAGATTTCTAAGGAAACTGAGAACAGAAGAAATCCACAAAACTTTTCATTTTTCAAGCCTTTAGCTTTATGATTCTCCTCTCTCCAGCACATACCTCCACCTCTCCAGGCTCTCCTCCACCTGCCCCCTACTCTCTCTAAATATCACAGTGTCATCTGTAAACATCATCATCCACAGAGGGTCTTGCCTGACCTCATCTGTCAGGCCGTCCATCACCACTGCAAATAAAAAGGAGCTCAGAGCAGCTCCCTGACATAATCCACCATAACCCCATCTGCCACTACTATCATACACCTCACGTCCTCATACGAGTCCTCCCCAAGCCTCACATACGTCTCCTGACTTTCTACATCAAGATAAAATATTTAAATCGTCGACCTTTAGAGAGTGAGTCTTTCATGCAAAGCTTACCATGTACTGACTTCATATTCTCACACAGATTTTAGTGCTATTGATCTTTCAATAAAAATCCCAACTCATTTCCAATTTGTTGACCTACCTTGATTATAACAGGATGAACAAGCAAATCTGTGTTTTGGGTTTGTACCCTCAGAGTTGTAGAAATTCATGTTTACATGTAAATACCTTCATGAGCCTGACGTTTCGTGCAGTGTCTCTGTGTTTCACAATCAGCGATGACATCTGCAACGAACATTAAAGCCCGACAGAAACAAACAACAGGAGTCAACAAGATGCCTGTGCTCTCCATCTGTCAGCAGTCACCGGACCAAAAACACATGCTACAGCTCCTATGATTTACTGCCAGCTTGGACCAATGCTGAAACTGCCAGCTTTCTGTGAAAGGGCTTTGTGTTGGTTGGTGATGTGAGATGCCAGATGAACAGTTTGAAGTCACATTTGTCAACCTCTGTTGAGCAGCGAGGGACAGATGGAGAAGAATGGATCCAAAACAAGCTGGAAAATATTCAGTGTTTTGACTGAAATGTGCTGGGATCCTGCTCATTCTGCCAGCCTAGGTCCACTGTCCAAATCTATTATTCTTATGTTTCATAAAACTTGTTTTACCAGATATTAAATTCTTCAAAAATGATGCAAAAATATTCTGAGAGGCAGAGAAAAGGAACCGTTTCCCACAAGTCTGAAAATCTGAGTATTTGTATTTCAGTTTACTCTTATTTAAAGTTAAAGTCACTTTATTTGGGTTAAAAAAACTGGAGATGAGTTTTAATTAAGGAAGATTAAACAACAGCCAAAAAGAAACTGCTTCTCAGTTAAACGATTAGTCATTTAATCAAAAAATGCATTTATTCAGAAAATAATCAGTTTAGCCAATAATCAATTTGTTACAATTCTTTCCTTCAGTAACGTGATAATTCTGATCACAATCAGGCCTAATGCAGCTTAAACATCCTGTAAATGCGTTCTGCAGGTGCTGAAGCAATGCCCATGCCAGGTGAGAGTTCCTGTGCACTGCCTTCAGTGTGAGTTGACATCAGGGAAGAGTGCAGGGAAAGCAGGAAAATGCATCAACATGTTCTTCTCCCAGAGGGAGCAACGCTAACAGGAAACCCAGGCCTGATAATGTGCCGTTGTCTAAGTGTGTCTGTGATCGTCTGTGCTCTGACTTTGTTCGGTAACAGCACAACCGCGTCCACGGCGTCAGACGAGCTGATGGGAAGCTAAGAAATCTGCAAAAATGTGGAAATGGAGCCTCTGACATAAAACTGATTCTTTAGACAATATTGTAAAAATTATGTAAGGACTTTTACTTTAGTGTTTACTGGTGTAGTGGAGGTTACATCACTACAATCACAGAAAATTAGAAGTTATATTCCACAGCATTCATCTAATGATGATATGACTCATTATGGATTTACTGATCAATTTACAAAACTCACTGAAAGCAACAATAATGTTACTTTTTCATAAACTAAACAGGAAATATGAAATTGAATGTGTTTGTATGTAACAGGATCGATGCAGCTGAGCTTTAATTTTAGCTGTTTGAGTCTTTTCACTGATGGATGTAGACCGTAGAAAGAAAATAGTTACATGAAAAATATGTAACAAGGGTTGTAATGGGATCATGTTTTTTTGAAAGTGTTTTTTAAATGTGTTGATGGAGTTTTAACCATCATGAGGTGAACGCCATTTGGTTCCAGCAGATTCAAGACAACGCAAACATCCTCTCCGCTGAAATCTCCAAACCAGAGAAACCCAAACTTAAATAGTGCAGATGATTTGGAGATGGACTGTCCTTAAACACAGCTGACGGTCGTATTATGACATTTATGAGTTTGACTTTTTACCCTCTTAAGTATCAGCTTTAAAAATGACACATGGATAAATCCAGAGGTTCATTTTTGCTGCCTGAGCTCGAAAATAACTTTAAAGAAACAGTTTGTGTTTCATCTCTCGTGGTAAAGTCACCTTCACGCCAACATCAACAATATCTCCGCTCTCTGACTGCCTTGTTACAAGTAGCTGAGTAAACTGCGCGGTTGATTTACTCTCCAGTATGTGGCATCAAACTGCTCCTCACAAGCATCTAGCTGACTTTCTAAATGTGATTTTGTATTAAAAGCCCATTCAAATACATTATACTGTCGTGCTGCAGTTGCACAAAATAATGTACTGTTCATAAAACTGATATCACAGTGGACAGTTAAGATATTGTAGTGAATAAATTTCCAAGAGTGGTTGGCGAGCTGACCGTTTAAGTTTGTTTACTGTGCTAATGGAAGGAAGCAGGAGCTCGAAGTAAGACTCACACTGTTAGCAGCCTCGCAGTCACAGCGAGCGGCAGCCGTCACCACCAACCCGTCAATGAAATGTTTAACGAGAAAATATTGGCTCTGAGCTGAAAGATTCTCTTTGTGGATAATTATAGAACATATGCTGCTCTGTGACCCGGGCTGAGGCAGAGCTGTGATACGTGTGTGTGTCTGCGGCGCACACGCTGAGCGGCGGCAGCAACCAGTGGACAGGAAAAGGGGAGGTGGGGGGCTGGTTGCTGCCCTGTGGGTACAGAAAGGTACAGAAACGTCGGGTATTCATATCTTGTGGGGACATCCCATTGACATAATACTTTCCCTAGCAAGGTTATTATTGGTAACAAAAACTAACAAAATAATGAAAACTAGAAGTGAAAAAACATTTTCGTTAACGGAAATAAAAATAAAAACAAGACTTTGCGAAAAAAGGAAAACTAACTAAAACTGTAATGAGTGCTCACAAAACGAACTAAAATTAACTGAATTTATAGCAAAAATGTGTTTAGTTTTCACTGATGTGTGTGTGTCATACAATAGTCTAGCGTGAAAACGAGGCGTAGTTTCCAGTTTTTTCTTGCTGTGTCTCATTATGCCAGCAGGTGGCAGTATGTTAGTCGAGTCGTCTGTGTTGCTGCTTCGTCCACGCGCAAAATTGTGTCAGCAAAAGTCAGGGAAAAGAGCCAGTGTCTAATTTGGGATTGCTTTGATTGGTAATCTAGCTTACCTTGAGAAGGTAAACGAGCATGCCCAACCCTCATCCCCAGAAACAGAAGCTAACCCCAGGCAAGGCAGCGTGATGCATCCCGAGACAACTCCACAAAAAACATTAATGCAGTGCTTCAATCGGCGACCTGATGGCTACTGGTTGGTCAGTTCGCAGGAACATCACAAGCGAGAGGAAGCGTTGGCGAATATGTTTATTGAGACTGGGATATACATGCAGCTTGTGGGGATAGGTGAATTGGATAATCCAAATTGCCACTAGGTGTGAATGTGAGTGTGAATGGTTGTCTGTCCCTGTGTGTTGGCCCTGCGACAGACTGGCGACCTGTCCAGGGTGTACCCCGCCTCTCGCCCTATGACACCTGGGATAGGCTCCAGCGCCCCCCCGCGACCCTGAAAAGGATAAGCGGAAGCGAATGGATGGATGGATGGAGACTGGGATATCTACACAACTGTGTGAGTCAATTGCCTTTAAAAAGTTTAGTAATTCACTTGAACCAAAATTAGGAACACCTGGTGCTGCAAGAGTTCATAGTCTCATTGGGGTCAAGATATATCCTTTTATAGATACCTGGTACCAAAGGTTGTTCATCTGCCCTAATTTCCTTTTTCTTTTTCTTTTTAAAGAACCCAAAGGTTCCCCATAGGTGGGAATGTGAGTTGTCTGTCTTTGCGTGTTAGCCCTGCGACAGACTGGCAACCTGTCCAGGGTGCAGGGTATGGTAGCTGGAATAGCAACATACCCAAGGATAAGCAGAAGAGCATGACTGATATGATGAAACTGGGATTTTGTTACACTTAATTATTGCAAATATGACTAAAACTATAACTGAAACTAAGGATTAAAAAAAAAAAAAGGAAACAAATGGTAAAAAATTAAATAAAATTGATATAAAATTGAAAATCTGAAGTCAAAACTAAATAAAAATAAAAACTAATGAAAATTGCAAAACTATTAAAACCTTGTTCCCTAGCCCCTTACCCTAACCCTAACCATGAAAAATTAATGCCTAATCCTAACCGTAACCATAACCTAATTGCAACTCTGTCACTAAAACCACATTTTGAGTCTAGAAAATGCCTTCAAACTTATGGGAACAGGATTTTGGTCCCAAAAGGCTGTTAGTCCTCACAAGTACAGTGATCTTCCAATTTTTGGAAGATTACTATTAGGGCTGCCACGATTAGTTGACTAGTCACGATTATGTCGACTATCAAAATCGTCGACGACTGATTTAAAAGTCGACGCGTCGTTTGAAGCTTTGTAAGATCACAAAAGACGCAGGAATAAGTAGTAGGATTTAAGAGTGTAATAACGGACTGAAACAGAAGATGGCAGCACTGCATGTACAAGGATGCCAGCTGCCGTTAAACCCCGAAGAAGAAGGAGCTGTGTCCCAGAATTCATAGCGCAGCCCAGCTCAGTTTCCAACAATGGCGGCAGCTAGTTAGTTTTAATATTACTCTTATTATTCTTTCTGGGTCACAAAATAAACGTTTAACATATTTTCAGGCGAGAATGTAGTTGTGTAAACCTCAAATATCTGCTCAGTTTATCAAGACACCACATATTTTCAAAAGCGCTCCGACGTTTTCGGAGACGTCTGTTAGCCACTAGCTCGATAGTTAGCCGGGGGCTAGGCTAACTAGAGCCGTGAGAACACCGGACTCCAGCAAATCGTTTTCAAACCCACCGCCGTCTTTCACTACTCATGTTAAACAAGATATATAAGTCACTTAGATAACTTCAAAATGTTATTGTTTGGCTTTATTTAGTATTTTATTTGTTCCTGAGTAAATCGGTTTGGCTGAGATTAAAGTTATAGTTTTTACACAGCTGAATAAACGTCAAGCAGACAGCTGATTATCAGAAGTGTGAGATGCTCGAGAATTTACTCCAGTGTCCTGTTATATTTTAGATAGCAAGGAGTTTATTAAACTTCACCAAAATAATCTGCAAATTTCATTAAAATTTAATAAACTATCATCTTGTCTTTATTTTTAGTTAGTACATACCTTAAACACTTCAAGCTGCTGCTGGTGCAATAAGCTGTACGTTTTACGTCCAATGGATGATGATCTGACTAGTCGACTAATCGCAAAAATAATCGTTTGTGGCAGCCCTAATTACTATACTATACCCACAAAGATATGAATACACAGTCACAGACACACACACACTTACAGACCCTGAAATCAAAGTTCAGGCTTCAGACTCCTGGAAACACAAAGTTTCTGACAGTTTGTTCTACTCTTGGATCTGTATGATGTCACAGGAAGCAGTTATCTCTAATATAGTCACATGATGTGGCTTCACTTCTTGTTCAGGAGAAAACTGCAGCAGTTACCTGTGAGGTCGGGGTGAGCACAAAACCAAGCGGCTGTGCGGTGACATTACTGGTGGGAGGTGAAGCGACCAGTGCAGCGGGTGTACTGGGGCCTTTAAAGGGAGAGAAACTGGGGCCACCCAGGCCTAGTATAAGCTAATAAAGTATGAAATGTGGAGGTGGAAATTAACACAATAGGTCCCCTTACATAAAAACCATAAAAAACACATTTTCTTGAAACATTTTCCTATATGAACTCAGTCACGTCACAGCAGAGGCTGCACTATGTGACATGAGTAATGCACATTTGTCACGCTCACTAAAATTACTACCAGGGCCCTGATTAGGATT
Source organism: Neolamprologus brichardi (assembly GCF_056152115.1). NCBI lineage: Eukaryota > Metazoa > Chordata > Actinopteri > Cichliformes > Cichlidae > Neolamprologus > Neolamprologus brichardi. The sequence continues at coordinate 32,823,713 of NC_142108.1, read as the reverse complement.
TCACTGTGTCAGGATCTGGATCTAATATTGTGTACGTGGGAACAATCTGACTGTAGTCTGATACACCCTGAACTTCAATAACAACCACATTCATTTTATTCACACACTTGTAACAATGGACTGAATACTATTTTTCAGTAATTAGAAAAATAACATTGCTTTTGATAATCTTTGTTTGAAGGTAGAAGGAATCGAGATCTGTGTAATACGAGGGGCTGAAGCTATGATGATTGATGCGCTCTGCACAGGTCAGTGACAAAATGATAAAGACATAACCACCAGCTAACCTTGAAAACATAAAAGCAAGAAAAATGTGCTCCAAATGTTTGGCTGAACTTTCGCTGCAGAGACGCTCGTGAAAATATGTGGACGAGAGTGAAAGAGACGAAAGAAAGTGGGCGAGGAGACGGAGGGAACGGCAACGAGACAAACAGAGACACAAACTGAAAAAAGAGCCTTTGTGCTCGGCTACGTCTGTTGACTCATTACTCTGACCTGAGCCAGTGATGACCGCAGTCTCTGGCAGCCAGTCAGACAGCGATAAACCCCCGAAGGACCCCTCTCTGTGGGCCTAAATGAAAGAGAGGTGGCTTTCATTCTGCCTGTTTGAATTGACCCAGTGCCTCAAACATAAACACGTCCCAGACTTTATCATTATCCCCCTGCTGCTGCTGGAGCTGCTCGCCTACAGACACATTAGGGTCTCTGTGTTTGCCTGCAGCCTTCTATTAGCAGCTACTGCTGTGCACCTCATCCAGGTGTGTTACGCTGAGTGTTTTATGAAGGGGCAGGACTGGAATGTTTCACTGCCATTGTCATCATTAACACTTTACAGATCATTCTGGTGAGCTTCAAGAGATTAAACATTTTTCAGTTGTGTGAGTGGAGAATATGTTCCAAAATATAAGGTATAAGACAGCTAGGGTTGCCACGATTAGTCGACTATCAAAATCGTCGACGACTAATTTAATAGTCGACGCGTTGTTTGAAGCTTTGTAAGATCCCAAAAGACGCAGGAATAAGTAGTAGGATTTAAGAGTGTAATAACAGACTGAAACAGAAGATGGCAGCACTGCATGTACAAGGATGCCAGCTGCCGTTAAACCCCGAAGAAGAAGAAGCAGTGTCCCACAATCCATAGCACCCTGCTCATTTGTCAACAATGGCGGCAGCTAGTTAGTTTTAATGTTACTCTTATTATTCTTTCTGGGTCACAAAATAAATGTTTAACATATTTTCAGGCGAGAATGTAGCTGTGTAAACCTCAAATATCTGCTCAGTTTATCAAGACACCACATATTTTCAAAAGCGCTCCGACGTTTTCAGAGACTTCTGTTATCCACTAGCTCGATAGCTAGCCGGGGGCTAGGCTCACTAGAGCCGCTGAGAACACCGGACTCCCGGAAAATCGTTTTCAAACCCACCGCTGTCTTTCGCTACTCAGGTTAAACATGATATATAAGTCACTTAGATAACTTCAAAATGTTATTGTTTGGCTTTTTTAGTATTTTATTTGTTCCTGAGTAAATCGGTTTGGCTGAGATTAAAGTTATAGTTTTTACACAGCTGAATAAATGTCAAGCAGACAGCTGATTATCAGAAGTGTGAGATGCTCGAGAATTTACTCCGGTGTCCTGTTGTATTTTAGATAGCAAGGAGTTTATTAAACTTCACCGAAACAATCTGCAAATTTCATTAAACTTTAATAAACTATCATCTTGTCTTTATTTTTGTTAGCACATACCTTAAACACTTCAAGCTGTAAGCTAATGATAGTTATATAAGAGCAGACGCTGCTGGTGCAATAAGCTGTATGTTGTATGTCCAATGGATGATGATCTGATTAGTCGACTAATCGCAAAAGTAATCGGTGACTAGTCGACTATCAAAATAATCGTTTGTGGCAGCCCTAAAGACAGCTACTGTATTCTTAATGAAAACACTGAAGATGCCAATGATTTTTTTTTGTTGCTTCTGTCCTCAGACCCCCAGGAAATCTTCCATTTAAAGCTCCATCCAAGTACGCATCATGGCAGTGGTTCAGAAATAATCTCTGTCATCATTAGAACCCCTGAAAGCACATTCCTGTTGTGTATGTATTCAGTAATAGTGTAATAAAATCCAGAACATATCTACATGACCAACGGCTGCTAATACAAGTAACATGGTGAGCCACACAGGTGGAGGTGGTTTTTAATTTAGACATCCATTCACAATTAAATTTACATTATATTCAAAAATCTGTCACAGTCATCGTCATACAGATGTGTCAGGCCTGAATCGTAGCACAGGAGTTATGCGATTGGTATTAATGAGGACAAAGCTCAAAGGACAAAGCACTTCAGTTGCTCTCAAGAATGATTAAGTGTGTCTGATGTGATCTAGGAATGTCTTCCAGAGGTAATTTCTAATTTGTGTGTGTTTAGGCACACATATTAGACACAAATAACTTTGAAGGATTAGATAAGAATCGAGGTATGTGCTGATGAGGCTCGTGCCTGTTCGAGGATCGTCAGCATGGGAAAGAAGGAAAGAGGGATCTCCTGTGTCCAAGTTTGATGTCTTGCAGACTAATCTGTCCATCCTAACCTCTTCCATCTGCAGACATGAAAGCTTTATGACAGCATTGCAGTATGTGACTGAGTCTCAAAGCAGGCACTATCTTGCTCGTCTTTTCTTCACAGTTTGATCCTGTTCCAATTTATCTGAGCCCAGCTGCGAGCGACCCGTCTGCTAGATCGATATCATTTGGATGAAGATGAGACAACTGAGCGCATTCATCCTGCTGACCTTGGCTGTCCTCGCAACAGCCAGACCAAAAACAGGTCAGTGTGCAGATACTGTGAGAATTACTGAAAAATTATTTTAAAAAATAAATAAAGACGTTTCTCTTCCTAAACAGGATATATAAATGAGGGCACAATTTAAATTTAAGAAAACAAATGAAAGAAAAGGAAGTCTGGAAAAATGAGAGATAAATGTTTAATGATGGGCATTTAGATGATCAAAAGAACAAGGAGCTAATGTGGGTTTGGATCACAATAGAAACACAGAGTCACACCAAAGCCTAAATAAGAAAGCTATGATTTTAAATCAGATGCTTTCAGTGGATTGCAGTCAGTCGATAACTATAAACAATGATTTAAACAACCATTTGACAGAACAATTACACCTTTACCAGAGCCGTATGTTTTTCACTTTAAGGGTAGCTTTGCATGAACAGTTCAAAATAATCCATAGTGGCAGGGACGTACCCATTTACAGTCTTTGTTGTTTAAGCTTTCAACATGTTTGATATTAACATGTAAATGTGTCCTCGAAAAGGAGGAAAACATTATAATTTAAATTTAAAATGTCTAATATAAGGTGTTTGTGATGACTGAGATCATGTTAGCTAACTATGAACACACAGCAACATGCGTGTGGCTCTATTGAGTTCAAAACTGTTTTTATCTTTAACTTTTGGAGTCACGGTTTAATTTAATTGACCAAATTAGGACTAAGAAACAGCAAAGACCCAAATTTAGATAAAAAATGTAAAAAGAAGGGTTGAGCACTTTTTTAGAAAAGTTATAACCTGTAAATGTTGCCACCGCAGGTCACTGAATAGGACTCTTTATACAAGCGTGTGAATTATGACTTCTGTGAAAGGCGCGAATGTTTCAGAACATATCACTGACACCTATACATTACATCTGCGGCTGACTTGATTTATGTGACCAGACAATGCAGTGGACGTGTTTATAAGGCGTTAAAAATTGGCCACTGTTGACGTCTACTTGAACCTAAAGATGGATTCCATCGGTCCCGCACGTCTGCTTATTCTGACACGGAGTCTCGTCTGTTGTGACTTTCACTTTGTCTGAAGAAATTCTGGATGGGCATTAATCAAACAGTTTCTTTCCAACTCGTAAAGCCACACCACAAACACAAGCCCACCTCATACCTCATTCATGACGGCAGCGTTTTTGAACCTAGATGATGTTACAACCTGGGAGCGCGTCCGAAAAATATAAAGACAAAAACAGGTGTCCTGTGGCAGCTGACGCCGCCGAGAAGCAGCGCTCAGGTGGTAAATAATGTGAAGGCTGTACTGATGTTTGAGGACGGCTGCTGCTGTCGTGCTTCAGAGAGAGAGTAAAATCCACACAATTTAAAAAGAAAGTCGAATAAGAGAGAAGCAGCCTTTTATCCTACTGATCAGTCACAACAGTAAAATTATTTAGGTTTTCCTCAGAGCACCAAAACAGCTCTGATCCTTTCACACGAGACACGACACCTTCTCGCCTGTGAGTCTCCTCCGTGCATTAACATCATTCAGAGGCCACGTCTGTGTTTCATGTGTCGAAATCACACTTTACTTCTCCGGCTCCTGAAAGTGAAACAGTCCACTGCGTCCCACTGAAATTCATTAAACGCAGATTACAAAAATATTTTAAAAAAGGCTCAGCAGCTTCCTGAGCTGGACACTGCGGTGAACATCACTCAAACAGGAACGAAGCATTTGTTGGGGAATAATTTGTGTAACGACACAATAAAAATCCCCATGTTTCATGTTTTCTGGGATCTCACCAAATTTAAATTTGGAGCTTTTGAGGTCGGAGGATTGCTGACTTCTTCTTGAATTTTTTCCCCATTGTTGAAACATCTAGTTTGAACAGATTCTGCTTTTCTTCTTTCTTCCAGAACCTGCGCAGAAATGTAAGACTGGTCCGGTGGATCTAGTCTTCCTCATCGACAGCTCCCGCAGCGTTAGGCCACACGAGTTTGAGACCATGAGGAAGTTTATGATTGACATCATTAACACCCTGGATATTGGACTAAATGCCACCAGAGTGGGAGTTGTTCAGTATTCCAGTCAGGTAGAGTAACCAGACAGGACGCAGACCTCCTTTCATGTTGTACTCCTTCATCTCTGTCAGTGGCTACAATGTAGCTGCCATCACCAGTGTGTGAATGACTGAACGTGTAAAGCGCTTTGGGGACTAAATAAAGTGCTATACAAATACAGGCCATTTACCATCTTGACAGCTAACCCTTCTCATCACTAACTGGTCTTAAGATGATGTTTTAATCTTCACTGCTTTCAGGTCCGCACTGAGTTCACTCTGAAGACTCACGCCAGGCTGAGCAACATAGTGAAAGCCATCAATCAGATCATCCCCCTCGCTCAGGGTACCATGACCGGACTCGCCATCAGATACATGATGAATGAAGCTTTTACTCCAGAGGCTGGAGACAGGCCAAAGGTACTTATTGGATGTCTTATACCCAATGGACCATTTTGTAACCGTTTCCTTTAGTTGTGCTGGTGGTTTCAGACATTTTCATTTTAAATCTTTACTTTTCTTTTTTAATTATCTGTATTTAAATCATCACAGAAATAAATATCATCACCTGTTTTGGAGAAGTTTGTTGTAGCAGAACTTTGAGCAGAACTATGCATACATACAGACATTTCTGTCGGGGTCATGGGGGCAGCAGTCTAAGCCCAGGGTTACCTCTTCCAGGTCCTCTGGGGGGGACACCAAAGCATTCCCAAGTCAGCCAAGAGATATAATCTCTCCATTGTGTCCTCGGCCTCCTAGGAGGACATGCCAAGGACACAAAAGGCATAAAGGAAATTTAAAAAAGTGTAGATGAAATGCTGGAGGCTTTGTGAGGGTCTAGTGCAGTGTGAGGCCCTGGCTGGCCAAACTCTACCTGATGAAGCTGGGATAATAAACAAAATTAAAACAATAAAATGTTTCTGAATTTATGGGCTAAAAAACAAAGATGGAGGGGACGTCAATAACAGCTGTCTCTGGTTGGTTCTGCCAATGGCTTCAGGTTCCAAACGTGGCCGTGATCGTGACAGACGGACGTCCTCAGGACCGCGTGGCTGAGGTGGCCGCTGAGGCGAGAGAAAAAGGCATTGAGATCTATGCTGTGGGCGTGGCCAGGGCAGATATGACATCACTGAGGGCCATGGCGTCACCGCCCTTTGAGGACCACGTCTTCCTGGTTGAGTCCTTCGATCTCATTCACCAGTTTGGCATCCAGTTCCAGGATAAGCTCTGCGGTAAGACTGCAGGACGGGAAATACAAAGTATACAAGTGACTGCTGTTACTATATGTGGTGCTTTTTATTTGTCTTATTATTTCTAACACTTGTGTTATATTCTGTAGTATATTTAGATGTTACCACTTATATAGCATACTATGTTTTTATTTCCAAACAAAATGTTAATGTACCTGAGAAGAATGACAACTATGAGTTTATTTTAAAAAAAATCAGCTTTTAATCAGCAAAAAAAAAACATTTACCCTGAGCTGGAGTCAGTTAAGATGAGTTGTGTAACTAGTAAGTTTTAAGATTCGTGTGAGTGCAAAATCTTACTGGAATGTAAAAACCTTCCACTCTTTAAGGATTTGGAAGTTGTGTTTCTATAAGATCTCCATCTAAAAGATTTTGTATTACTGGATCACTTTTATTTAAAGTCATCTTGATGTACGAGCAGCAAAAGACTTCAGATAAATCTGTGGGATTAAAATTTCATGACATTGGCTTCATCTGGGCCAACATAGATTTTTTATGTAATTAAAAACACAACGTCTAGCTCGAGTTAAAAAAAACATATTACAAAATCCTTCTGACCGCACATAACCTAATACTTTTTCATAACAACCTCTGCAAATCCCTTAAGTGCTCGATATTTCCTCATGCTGCTTTTATTCAACACTGGACTTCAGCTAAAAAAAACAGTCTGGTATCCTGCAGTGGGAGATGCAAAATGCAGACGGATAAAATAAATACAAAAAGTAAATCAGTGAAATAAAATAAGCTCTCAGTGAAAATGAAGAGTCCTGCAGCTAAGAGGTGACAGCAGGGCTAAAACCACTAATCCCATCATGCTTTGCAGATGAAGCTTTTCCTTCAGGGGCACCGATAATTTCTACAGAAAAAACACAAAGTTGTCGGGAATATGATTTTGATTTTGTGATAATAAGCTGTAAGTTAAATATATTGAAGCTGGTTTTCTGAATGCTGATCTGACACAGGCGTGGATCTGTGTCTGGAGTCAGACCACGGCTGTGAGCACATCTGTGAGAGCACTCCTGGATCCTACCACTGCCTCTGTCTGCCCGGATACACTGTGAACGATGACGGGAAGACATGCGCAGGTAATTTGCAGTTTGCTCCCACTGTACTAAACTATATACAGCTACCAGCAAAATCAAAAGGACAACTGTCTTTCCCTTTTGAACTCTGTATTTTTACTTTTGTCTTCTAGTGGAGGAGATTAGCATGATCTGCAGCTGTCTGAAACGATCTGTTTCAGCTCTTTATTCTTAAAGGCTAATACAAGCCGACAATACAATAAAAATAACTCTTTTATTGGGTGAATGTCAAAATCTGAGAACAAAGTTCACAAAAGTTTCAGGGAAACACAAAGAGACTTTAACAAAGGACAGAGAACATTCAGGCCCACAGAGTGAGGAATGATGGGAAACAGGAGGAGCACAGGTTAATAATCAAAAACTAAAATCAACAGAATAACACCAAAACAAAACAAACACTCACAAGAAAAATAGCAAGAAACAAAAACGCAGCACCAGATCTGGGACCATGTCAGCTTTTTTCTGATTGGATAAGCAGCAGAAGGCGGGTCCTCTGTGCTCGCAACAATGCTGTCCTCTCAGCACCCAGACGTTATATTGCTACTTCGTTAAAGTTATTTGATATTATATTTTGCACTATCCTACTGTATATTACTATATACTAGTATTCTTATTGTATATCTTATTCCTCTGTCTCTCTTGCAGCACTGAGCATGTGTATGACAAAAGGATTTCGCTCGGGATAAATAAAGTTCTTCTTAAATTATCTTAAAAAGTAGAAAAAAACTGCCTGAAACAGAGAATTTTCAGGAAGTTTTTTTGGCTTACAGGGGAAACGTGAAAATATGAAGCTTTGTCCTTTAGCACATGTGTGACAAAAAAACAGAATAAAAGAAAAGAAAAAGTCAGTTTTAGAACCAGAAATCAAACAAACACTGGAGAGTGCTTATAAAAAGTAATATCATTCATGTCTGTGTGTGTGTGTGTGTGTGTGTGTAGCCATAGATCTGTGCGCTGAGAGAAAACATAACTGTGAACAAATCTGCGTCAGCTCGCCGGGCTCCTTCACCTGTGACTGCAACAAAGGATACAAACTGAACAATGACAAGAGGACCTGCTCAAGTTAGTCACACACACACACACACACACACACACAACGTACATGCAAATTCACACATCTCATATCGATCACCTTTATGCGATTGATTGAAATGTGTTCTGCTGTCATTGATTCTGCTGCTCGGTGGTTGTGTGTTTGCATTTTGTTCCTCCGTCTCCAGTTTGTACAATTAAATCTTTTTGTAGATCTGTTTTGAACCTTTCCTCACACTGCAGGAAGTAACATACGCACATGTACGCACACCTTAACTGCACACGAGGCAGATTTATGAGAAGCATTTAAATGAAATTCTCTAAAGCACAAGTTAGAAAGCATAAATTCTGAAACAGTACAGTATGTTTACACTAGATCCTTAATTTCAATGCATTCTAGTCATGCTGTGTTTCATAAGCCAGCACATCGAGTTAGCATGAGGCTGATGTTTAAGCTAGTTTATGGAGCATCTGGTACGATGTGTTTCTTCTGAAAACCTTGCTAACTGCACTAAGAGATGGAGCGCACCTGTCAGTCACCGATAGCATCACTGCCTCACGGCTCACCTGTCAACAGTATGAATCCTTGCAGTACCAAACCCATGTGGAGATATACAGTTAGAAATGATCATTTCATTGTATTTGTAAATCAGCTTATTGCAGTAAGACTCATTCAGGTTCATATTTGGGACGGAGCAAAGCAGGTAAAAGCCGAGACTTACTGAGAGACAAGGGGAACATAAATGCAACCCACACATTTGGCTGCTGTCCTCTCTGCTGCTCATGGCCTCGCTGCTTTCCTCCCCTCAGTGATCGACTACTGTTCGTTTGGGAACCACAGCTGCGATCATGAGTGTGTGAGCGTGCTCAATGGCTATCGCTGTCGCTGTAACGAGGGATACAGGCTGCTGGAGGACAGCAAGACCTGCCAGGGTAAGCAGAGCGAACATGGAAGAAAAATCATAAGCGGTTAATAACACAGCCACGATGTCCACTGCTGCTGTGACGGAGGTGAGGCTCTGATTTCTTTACACGGAAACCGGCCTGACCCAACCGCTAATGCAGGATTCAGAACATTAACGTTTCCCAAATGTATCTCTGGATTTGGTTACTAGATAATCATGACATTATGTAGAGCGCTGGAAGAAATCCACAATACTAAATGATCATTTTTGAGGTCACCACAAGATGATGAAAAACACTTTAATGATCCTTTTTAAAAAAAAATCGAGTCGAGACCTGAGAGACGGTGCCAGAATAAAGCAGCATGACTAATATGCAGTAGCTTTTTTTCAGTCCCCACTCAAACTTTATAGAATTACTCAAGATATAATTCAAGTGTGGAAAAATAAGCACAGGTACAGCAGAGAGCATGCAAAGGCCAAGAATGCCAATTTTTGGTGTTCTTGGGACACTTCTGCAGCAGCCCTATTCTGCTTATTTCCACCTCCATAACTTTATCTTTGAGGCTTTGCATGGTTCAAAATAATTCTTCTTATTCTGAACCTCCGTGCAGGTCTTCATATTCTGTCTGAAACAAGCTGTGTTCACTCCAGAGCTTTGCATTAGGCATATCCCCTCTGTGACATCATAGACGTGTTCAGAGCTGTCTGACAGCTGAAACGAGTGCTTGCGTCACAGCGACTACTTGTGAATATTATTTACACATGACTCATTTTAAAGACTAGAACTCTTTAGTATTAACTACAATACATGCTGCGCCCAGTGCATGTTCATCAGGAAGCATGTCGTGTGACTTTAAGGTTACTGATGCATCACCTTTGTGAACAAAGTTACAAACAACATAAAAATTAATAAACAGCTTTGAAGTTATTCTGACTTAAAGGATGAAGTCCTCATTTTCTTCCCATTTAAATAACGCCAACTTCTACATCTGTGGCCTGCTTCTTTGAATTTCCTGACATTAGTCGTTCTGACTTTCAGCCCCAAAGTGTTGAGTGCTGGTGTCAGCCTTTTGGCTTTGGGACCAGTTCTTTGGTAAAAACAAAAAAGAAGGCAGGAAGCGTTTACTGAGGAACTCGCGTAAGGTGTCAGACTGATGCAGAGACAATAACATCAACAGCTGCAGCAGAGCACCTCTTCATCAGGAACCTTTAAAATTAAGACTATTTGTGGGTGCAAAGACTTCCTGTTCTCCTGATCTCCACATCTCCACAGCATGAATAAGACACAGTGTGACTGTAGTTCACAGCAGAAAGGAGACATTTTTAAGTAATTCGCAGTCGACTTTGAATACACAGTTTATAAGATAAGTTTGACTCACAGTCAATTAAAAATTTGCTTCAAAGATTCAAACGTCATTTAAAGGAGTCCAGATGAATAAAAGGGGATTGTGTGCTTATATTTGAATAAATCCTGTAATCCTGAGTTTGGGGTTATTGCATGATGTCTACCGTTTCCAGAAATTAATATCTGGCATTTAGTCCGTCTATCTGAGCTCTTACTGGAAACCTCTGAGAACAAAATCCAAAGCAGATGTAAGAAGTATATTTGTTTGGCTCAGACGCTGATAAATGTTAAGAAAAAATTACACACTTTCGCTCAATGTGTTGTTCAGCCATTGACCTGTGCGCTGAGGGGAAGCACGACTGTGAACAAATCTGCATCAGCGCGCCGGGCGTCTACACCTGCGACTGCAACAAAGGATACACGCTCAATGAGGACGAGAAGACCTGCACACGTTAGTCAAGCCCTCGTGCAAATACACACAGGTGTACACGCACCTGCAGAAACACACCTACAGTCAGAGAAAAGGCTGCTCTTTCTCCTGTTCGTTCTATGAGTTGTTCATATGAAATGCTCGTTGTTTCCAGCTCCTTTAAAGTAAGGACTGAAAACTGAGTCCATCTGGGTCTCTGCACAGTTTGGAAACACTTTCATTTAACACATGCAGAGTAAAACTAGACACTTAGAGTCACATTCACCCACTATAACGTTATAAATTGGGAATAACGTGTGTGTGTGTGTGTGTGTGTGTGTGTGTGTGTTACTCAGCCATTGACCTGTGTGCGGAGGGAAAGCACGACTGTGAGCAGATCTGTGTCAGCGCTCCGGGCGTTTTCACCTGTGACTGTAACAAAGGATTCAAACTCAACAAGGACAAGAAGACCTGCACAAGTCAGTGAATCTCACATGAAAACCCTGCTTGTGTTTATTACATAGTGCACCCGATAAAAATGTTTGTTTTACTGTTTGCTTCCAAACAGTAAAAAAGTACTGCAGGACTGGCATGTTCATTTAGTTTGTAGAGAGATTTGTTTGTAATATCATCCTCTACATTAAATAAACAGGCAGGAACGGGCTGATGGAGCTCTGCTGCTTAATGTCGATTCCCAGGTTGACACCATGTGTGAAGGCTGCTCGATTAATCACATTTAATTCAGTTTTCAGTGATTATGAAAACAAAACAGTTGTGAAAAAACATTTTTTCTTATAGATCAGCTTTTGTTTGTTTTATAAATCTTGTGCATTTGTTCCTTTTACATACTCGAGTACATACTGTTTACTTACTCGAGCCTTTCGATGAACAGCATCAATTCTTCAAAAGGTTTGTGTAGGTGAACTTATGGAAGGATTAATGAGGAGGTGGTTTTCACCATAATCTAGCAGCAAAGATAAGTGTTGACCTCCCCGAGGTCAAGTCTTCCACAGCTGTTCACTAAACCTTTAGTTGTTGTGCATTACTGAACAGTTTTTTGCATGTGTCTCTCTGGTGTAATATGTGCTTTCTGTGTGTTGTCAGACATGAACATGTGTAACACAGTGGAGCACGGCTGTGAGTACCAGTGTGTGAGCACTCCAGGCTCTTATCACTGCATCTGCCCCGAGGGACAGCTGCTACAGGACGACGGCAAGAGCTGCGGCAGTAAGTCATCATCTGTGCAAATGCAAAAGCCTCTGACCTGTTTCAGCAGCTCTGAGTTAGTTTAAGAAACTCAGCACTCTGTGCAGAGAGAGTGTGAACCAGCAGAAATGCTGCAGGTGTGGGAAAAAAGATTCAAAAAACTTCAGGAAAAATGCTGGATTTTTATTAACCTCCTATGTGGACATCACATTTTGGGTTATTTAGAACAAAATACTCAATTTTGCTCTATAAGGGCCTGATATCCACTTACGAGGACGTTATACTGCTACTGTTCTTTCAAAATTTTAAATGAATATCCTAATACGTGGCTCTTATTTTTCTTAAAAACAAAAATAATGTAAAAAATAAATAAATCTGATAAATGTTTTTACATTCATCGGGCCCCAATCAGCCCAAATATCAAAGAGAAATTTAAAATGCAAGCTGTGGAAGAGTTCGGGTCTTAGGAGGTTAAATCAGTCTATGACAACAAAGCTCAAAGATAAATTATTAACCTGCACTGCTGAGCTTCACTATATTTTAAGCCAAAGCATAAGAAATGTATTAAAGAGGAGAATAGAGATTCAGGGCATTTCAGTGGCAGCTGGACGTTGATCAGGTGACTGTCAGTGAAAGGAAAAAACATTTAGGAGCAGAGGTAACGTCTCAGGAAAGGAAATAAAGATGTACAATGATCTCAAACTGATGTTAAAAACAGCTCAGTTATGTCTGGATGAAACGAGCTGGACAAAGATGTTGGGATTGTTTTCTTCCTCCTGGGAGGGCGAGCGAATACCAGCGTACCTGCCAGTAAGCTTCACATCTACTCTGAGGCAGAGAGACAGTCTCATTTACAGTGGCTTGCAAAAGTATTCGGCCCCCTTGAACTTTCCCACATTTTGTCACATTACAGCCACAAACATGAATCAATTTTATTGGAATTCCACGTGAAAGACCAACACAAAGTGGTGAACACGTGAGAAGTGGAACGAAAATCAGACATGATTTGAAACACTTTTTACAACTAAATAACTGCAAAGTGGGGTGTGAGTAATTATTCAGCCCCCTGAGTCGATACTTTGTAGAACCACCTTTTGCTGCAATTCTGTTGTTAGTTTTCCACACACAGCGTTTTGCATTTTGGCCAAAAAGTTGCATTTTGGTCTCATCTGACCAGAGCAGCTTCTTCCACATGTTTGCTGTGTCCCCACATGGCTTGTGGCAAACTGCAAACAGGACTTCTTACTGTTCTCTGTTAACAATGGCTTTCTTCTTGCCACTCTTCCATAAAGGCCAACTTTGTGCAGTGCACCACTAATAGTTGTCCTATGGACAGATTCCCCACCTGAGCTGTAGATCTCTGCAGCTCGTCCAGAGTCACCATGGGCCTCCTGGCTGCATTTCTGATCAGCGCTCTCCTTTTTTCGGCCTGTGAGTTTAGGTGGACGCCCTTGTCTTGGTAGGTTTACAGTTGTGCCATACTCCTTCCATTTCTGAATGATGGCTTGAACAGTGCTCCGTGGGATGTTCAAGGCTTGGGAAATCTTTTTGTAGCCTAAGCCTGCTTTAAATTTCTCAATAACTTTATCTCTGACCTGTCTGGTGTGTTCTTTGGACTTCATGGTGTTGTTGCTCCCAATATTCTCTTAGACAAACTCTGAGGCAGTCAGAGGAGCAGCTGTGGAGCTGTTTTGCAAAGAAGAATTTTCAAGGATTTCAGTCTGTAGATGTGCAAAGCTGGTAGAGACAGACCCTAAAAGACTGGCAGCTGTAACTGCAGCAAAAGCTGGTTCTACAAAGTATCGACTCAGGGGGCTGAAAAATTACGCACACCCCACTTTGCAGTTATTTATTTGTAAAAAATGTTTGGGATCATGTATGATTTTCGTTCCACTTCTTACGTGTACACCACTTTGTGTTGGTCTTTCACGTGGAATTCCAATAAAATTGATTCATGTTTGTGGCTGTAATGTGACAAAATGTGGAAAAGTTCAAGGGGCCGAATACTTTTGCAAGCAACTGTATCATCGCTTCAAGAGCTACGCTCCAAACCTGCTTTCCAACTGCTGCGGACATCAATAATATTAATAATAATATTAATAATAACTCAGTGAAACTGAGCTTTATTACCCTGTTTTGTTTTGTTCATTTTATTTCAATGACGTAAACAGTACAAAAGTTCACCTTGGAAAAAGAAAAGAAAAAATAAAATAATACCCAAAATAAAGCAAAAATACTCTTCAGCATCGCTGAGGAGCTTTTCTGGAAGAAGTTCACTCTTATTTAATCCCATCATCAGTTTGTATTCATCCAACTTCCTTACTGACATAAACTGTGATGACAACAACATACGTCTCTCTAATAGCAGAATATATAAACTATGTAAAATCCAATGATTATACATTCAGCTCCATAACTTTACCTCCACACAAACTGAGTAACTCCACTTTTGGAAAGTTACTACTAGTAAACTCTGCAGCTCTGCTCACTGCAGTGACTCATGTGTGCCGTTAGGTTACATGTTTTCACTGTGGTATTTGTGTTGCAGTGTTTGTTTAGTATTTCATGTCTTGATTTCTTTAATCATATTTTTCACAGTGAAATAAATGAAATAATTAAACCTCCCGTCCTTCGTTTGTCTCGTTCTTCTTCAGCCTGCAAGTCTGCAAACATCGATCTGGTGCTTCTGATCGACGGCTCAAAGAGTGTCCGCCCTCAAAACTTTGAGCTTGTCAAAAAGTTTGTTAACCAGGTTGGAAGTATTTTCTAACACACTGAGTGTTTTACTGCCAAATTGCAGGATTATTTCATATGTCCATACCTGCACATGCAGGACGGTCACAGAATAAAACAATGCCATCAAATATGAATTACTGCAGGAGGAAGCAATCTTGTTTTGGCTCCAGAAATAATAATAAAACAACATGTCCTGGACATTCAGCAAAAATATATTTTACATATTAAATCTTAGGTAGTGATACTTCTTGACATCTTTGTCTGATATCTTAAAAACTATCAAATAAAATAATAAAATGCTGAATATTCATCACCTCACCTGGGTCCCTGCAGGTCGTCGACTCTCTGGACGTGTCTGCTCACGGTACCAGAGTCGGTCTGGTTCAGTACTCGAGCCGGGTCAGGACCGAGTTTCCCCTCAACATGTACCACACAGCTGATGAGATCAAAGCTGCAGTCATGAAGGTAGTGCTTCTGTTTGTTTGCTTGTTTGTTTGGTTGTTTTGTTTTTTCTTTCCTTTTTTGTTTGTTTGTTTGTTTTGTTTTGTTTTGTTTTTCTTTCCTTTTTTTTGTTTGTTTGTTTCTTTCTTTCCTTTTTTTGTTTGTTTGTTTTGTTTTTTCTTTCCTTTTTTTGTTTGTTTTGTTTTTTCTTTCCTTTTTTTGTTTGTTTGTTGGTTTGTTTTGTTTTTTCTTTCCTTTTTTCTTTCCTTTTTTCTTTCCTTTTTTCTTTCCTTTTTTGTTTGTTTGTTGTAGCCGTGACAGACAGTTTGAAACATCAAGCTGTGGAAGTAACTTAAACCTGCATTCTTGCTAGTGGCCAGCAGGGGGCAGTTCTTGCTTCTTCCTAAAGAAGCCCAGCTGTAAAGTAAATGAGAGAAGTTATCCCGCTGATCTGTGACACACAGGTGGCGCCAGTATTGTGAGATTGTAATACTTGCGTGACTCTTAAAGTCAGCATAAAGATTCATGTACAGGCATATTTTACATATACATACAGACCCTCAGCAGTGACCTGCAGTTAATGAAATCCTGAATAAAAGATGAAACCTGCACCATGTTTGGGCCCTGCTCAGCTGCATGACTCTAAATGTTGTTACTGTCCATGTTCAGGTTGATTACATGGAGAAAGGTACGATGACCGGCCTGGCCCTGAAGCACATGCTGGAAAACAGCTTCTCTGAGGCAGAAGGCGCTCGTCCTCTGAGCCGCAACATTCCACGAATCGGGCTGGTTTTCACAGACGGGCGCTCCCAGGATGACATCACCGAGTACGCCAAGAAGGCCAAAGAAGCCGGTAAGACCCAGGATATGTGTAGCTCAGTGTCTGAATCAAGCAGTGCAGCCGTTATCATGTGACCCTGCACCTGTGCATGTACGCAGGCATCACCATGTACGCGGTGGGTGTTGGAAAAGCGGTGGAAGATGAGCTCCGTGAGATCGCGTCTGAGCCTGTGGAGAAGCATTTCTATTACACCACTGACTTCACCGCCATCAGCACCATCGCTGAAAACCTCAAACTCAATGTCTGCCCAGGTAACATGGTCTACTAGACCTGACCGCAGCGTATAAAACAGCAAGTAAACAGACAAGTTAATCTGACAGCATATTATTGGTTCATATTCTGAGGCTTGCTTTCTGCCACAGGAAGTGAAAAAGCTCTATCACCTTTTTTCTTTCCTGCAATGAATAAACTAAGGTGGAAGTATAAAAAACTACCAATGTGAACTTTATGAGACTTATTAAAGAGATGAAGAATGTGCAAACAATGCATTAAATCCTGGCCTTGGGAGAGCGCTGTGTTTTTAATCCTCTTTAAGTTTTTAATATTTTTTTAATACTTTTTATTTAAACAGGAAAAACATCCAGAAAGTAAGAGAGGATCCTCCCTAAGAGGATAATTATATAAAAACCGGTGCTCTTTTTTTACTACTATGGTTTAAAAATCTTCTCTACTGAATCCCTCACTTCATGCAGCTTATATAATGGTGAAGGTCATTGGTTGATTGCACAAATAAAGCACATTACAACCTTTTATACACTTAGAGAAGAGTTTTGTGCCATAAACAGCTGAAATTGATAACATTCATCATTTTAATATCAAAAGATTTTGGTCAAAGCTTCAGAAGAACTTTCATGTGATGGTTTGTGTGGTTTTTACTGGTAATTCATTGTAACAATGTCTTGTCTTTGTCGCCCTCTACTGACAGAATTACAACATGACAGTTGCAGAAAAAGAGCACTAAAAACAAAGCAGTTACAAAACATTTTTCCTGAGTGTACCGAACATTAAATCCTCAGGTTAAAAAAATAATAATAGTAGTTTATTGGTTTGGAGCTCTAAGTAGACATTAAAGCTAAACAGGGATCATTTAAAAAATTAAACTACAGCACTTCATCGCATCTTATGAGCAATGTCTGCACCTTCAAGATAACTGAAATTAGTACAATGTATATACAGATAAAGAATATTATATATATTCATATATTTTTCCTTCTGCAGAGGAGAGTCAGGGCGAGATTGAGGTGAAGAACCCCTGTGCATGTGAAAGTCTGGTGGAGTTCCAGCAGGCCACTATGAACAGCCTGGAGCAGCTCACACAGAAACATATCCTTTAAAACAAAAAACACATAATATCAGGTAATTCTGTACCTTCAGTGTCTTTGCATATTAAATCTCTTGTTATTGCTCTGGGTGTTTTTTTAATAACATAATATCTGTTGTTTGTTTCCCCGTGACTTCGGCTTAGAAGCTGAAAGTTTTTGGGGTACTTAGCATGCAGGTGACCCCACCCCCCTCTGCGCTCTCTGTGCCAGCTTATACAGAATACAGTGAGCGTGTATGTGTGCATGTTAAGTATTTATGATTCCTTAATGACGTGTGCACTGGCTGGGATGACCGCCCGCCTGGAACAGCTGGAGAACCAGCTTTTCTCCAGGAAGTGATCTGTTGACTTCTGAGCGAGCACAATGGGACGAAGAGGAAGAAGAACAAACTAAAGCTTGATTTATAGAACTGTGGTAAATCTACCCCATAGCTACAGCGTAGCCTAGCACAAAGCCTGAGAACAGGCTAACATGTTAGGTCTGCTTGGTAGTAAAATGCTGTGTAATGGCAGTATTTTAATTCAGAAGAATAAAGTATCCCTGGAACTAAATTGAATTGGTTGTAATAATATTGAACTTGCTTAAAATGCAAAGTATTCAGCCAAAGTAAGCACGCTGGTTTTTAGATTTGCTGTGACAACACAAGTTCAGACTCCCAGAAATCTCCCGTCCTGCGTTTCTGTGGAAAGAGCTGTTGTTCAACATTTATTAGCTTCAAGACCAACGAAAGATTTCTGGGGAGATTGAACACAGGACGATAAATCAAGCTTTGAGAAGAGTTCGGCACATTCCGACAAACCAAATCCTCCAAATCAGCCTCAACGGACAAAAGTGTCTCCACTCTACGACATTTTACCAAGTAAAGGTGCTCTTATACGACAAAGGGTCATAAAACACATGGATTTGATATTTCAGGTTCCCCATGACGTCTGTTACCTCTGCCATGACACAGTTTGCATAAAAAAATGAACATCTGAAAAGTGAAGCTAATAGAGAATTGCCTTAAATCTACGCCTCACTTGATCTATGACCTCAGTTAACCCTCACATGATGAGTTCATGGTCAAAAAAACGAGTTTACTGTATGTAGTAAATATCAGCATAATTTTCATTCATCGCCACCCATCATTCGCCTGTTCTTACAGCTTTATTTATACTTTGATCTCTTTTGTATGGTTTGTTAAATATGACGTGTTTATTACAGTTTGTTTTATTTTAATCAGCAGCAGAATGACAAAAAGTAATGAAGTGCTATTACCACTCTGAATATTAAAGTCTTTCGGGTCATTACGTGCTTGCATGTAGACGGTAGATTTTTATCTTAGGCCTAAATGGTTAAAAGTGGTGAAGAGAAAACTGAGGGGTAGTTTTTAAAAAAGGGAATTTTAGATGTTTAAATATCACTATTCACCGAGGCTGTGGTCGATTAAAGTAAATGTGAGCGAATCAGTGCACAGAAATTTACTATGAATGAAGAAAGGTCACCATAAAGGAATATTAAAAAAACTGAATCACAGTCATAAAGTCACTCTGTAAATGAACCACCTGAAGATTGTGTTGAATGTCTGTGTCTTATAATATATAAACGACTGCCACAAATTTATACCCCTTTGTATTTGAATCCCTGTATTTTTTGTATATTTTATAACAGGTTTACATTTTTTGTATTTTTCTAAGGAGTCTCTGTATTACAGCACAGACGACAATAAAGGAGTGAACTTTCATTTATCTGATGGTGTCAATGAACTCTGTAAACATCCTGCAGAAGTTTTTATGCTTTCATTTCTTATGTACATCTGTGCTCTCTAGATGCTCTCATGCTGCAATGCCCAGCTGGTGGATCTAACCACTGCAATTAAACTACACCTCTAAAGTGTGTTGGTGCTTACTGGAACATTTCTGAGGCCGTTATCAGACAAATAGTATGCTTTACGGTGTTGTTGGTTTTTTACTAGAAAACAAAGAGAAGAAATCTGTGCTGCAGTTTAAGTGACTGAAAAGACGTCTAAATATGTAAGGAGCAGCTGTTCATTTGGATTGCAGTCATCCCCACAGACGGTTTTTATTTGGTTACATTTCCCACCTCTTGTTCCTCTCTAAGGTTTATGTAAGTGAATAAAAGCAAATCTGGGATGATACAGATTGGGATGCCCCAGGCATCTATCTTTTACCCCTTGCAGCTGGATAGGGTAGTGGTGAGACTACACGTCTTTGGAGCAGGAGTTGCAAGTTTGATTCCCACCCAGTATCCAGTAAGGGTCCTGGGTAGACCCCTCATGCTAACCAAAAAGCCCTGGAATGGTGCGGCTTTGTCTGCAGCCTGTCCTCAGCACAGACACAGATCATTTCACTACACATTGTACTGTATTGTTGTATGTGACAAATAATAAAGCTTGCGTGCACTGAAGCAGCAAACTGGAAACAACATTGACGGATCTTTAGGCCTAAGCCTTTAATACACTGTTCAGAAGAGTTACAGGAAGCCTCTGAAAACACATCAGGTGGGAAAAACGATCATACTGGATATCCACACTGATATGGACTGGGTAACGTGTTAGACTGAAAGGATGCCCCATCATTTGATGGAAATCGAAATTGTATCAGGGCTGAATTCAACAACCAAAAATCTAAGTAAAAAATGTTGCAGAAAATCAAGTTTACCTAAATTTCATTGCAACAAGTTAAAATGGGACTCAGTAGTTCGTACGGAGCCCCACGTGTTTGTAGACCAGAGCATGCAGTGAATGAGAAACACACAAACCTCTGGTGATGGTACATACTGATGTGTCGTCCTGAAGGAGGTGGACTAACTAAGCAACCTCTGCGGGTCCAGGTGTCGCCTCATGCTATCAGCACGGACCCTGACCCTACTGAAGAAACAGTCAGAAAACGCGCAGAAGGAAAATGTCAGTGGCCTCCACCTGTAACACCATTCCTGTATTACAGGTTGTCTCATTGTTGTCTCTCTAGTTCCCCTGTTGTTAATTTAGCGTTCTGAATGCATCCCCACACATTACCCAATCTGGCCCCAGAATTAAGGGATGGTTCAGGTCCAACTGCAGTCTTTATTCTGTGTTTTGTCCTTAGATTTAATTGAGAGTGGCACGATGGGACATTTGTGAATATCACCATGCACACACCAAACCTCCACCCAACCTGCCTCCAACAATGCGCACCTTACCAGCATGCTTTAAGTGCCTCTTGGACTAGCGAAGGGTGCTGGAGCCCCAATGGGAAGACCTGCCCAACCTCCATCATCAGGCACTTCCACCGCAGGTGTCCCGGTCACCTGCGCCTCCAGAAAGCTCAGCAATCATCTACCCAGTAACTTCCATTAACCTTCCTGTCGTGTTTGGGTCAAATTTAAAAAACTCATAGTGTGTTTTACATCTGTTTGCCTCGAGGCCTTAGGTCATCCTCCACACTGTGCACTTGAACATATGAAAGTGATGAGCACCGCCTTCGTTGAATTTTGAGTGTTTTAATCAACTTTGTTACATCTGTGGTGTTCCCTCCACCCCCCACCCCCTTTGGCCTCTGACCCGCTGAATGTCCCCAGAATGACCACTGAACGACTCATTGACCCACCCACAAAACTGAATTTGGTGGTGAAAAAAATGTTTCTTATGTTAATTTAAGAGTTGTTAAAACTGAACCCTAAAGTAAGGGGTGGAGTGAACACAACCGGAGGGTTAAGGAGCTATTAGGATAACTAGTCTTTTGTTGAAAAGCAAATCATATACAGAAAATGTGTTACTTTCTGAGAGTGAAAATGTCATCCTTATGCCCTCCTGTCTCCAAGAATAAAGTTTTCATGTTTGTGGTAGCCTCATGGAAACTCTGGCAAAAGTTGTTTGTTTGTTTGTTTTTTTAAGTTGCACAAAGGGAGTGAGACACAGAGGAACAAAGCCAAGTCCTCATGGGCGTCCATCAGCTGTTTAAAGAGCAGCTCCACAGGGATCAGTAATTGCTTTCAGTCACAGAGCATCATTATTGACAGTGACCTTCAGCACATTGTCTCTATAGACTGGCATGAAAAACATGTTTGTTTTAAACTAAATCTGTCACAAGCAAACCATCAACAAGTAAAGTTGTGAAATGATAAAACTTGGAAAATAACATACAAGTATAATATAGTTACTGCTGCAACTTCTTCTTTTTCTTTTATTTGGACACTAGTCTAAAACCTGGAAATATAAGTGTTTCTAACAATAATTCTATTAGTAAGTATCAGTGATCATTTCTAATTTGTTCAGCTGAGTTACAGAATATGGAAACATGGATTTATTTGATGAAAACAGAGAAATGAAAATGCTGTTAATGTTTTAAAGACACATTTTTCCTTGAATGTGATGATGATGATGCCTCAAGTTAAAAAGTCTCAAAAGTTTCAAAGTCCTCTAAACTTTGTAGCAGCTGATTTCACAATAAAAGCTCATTAAACATATGAGCAATGAAGCTTTTCCCTCAGTGGGTTGTGAGTTGTCCACAGAGCCCGTCTGCAGAGATTTGTTTATTTATCTTTTTGCTTTCAAACAATCTCATGTTTTCCATTGGGTATGCTCTACTTGTTTATAATTAACCAGAACAGCCATTTAAAATAAATCATATCATTATCTCAAATATCACAGATGGTACAGCGTACTCTAGTTCCAAAGTAATTGCAGAGTTGTTTAATGGCAATGATGAAAAACTCCCTCATAAGACATATCTAATAAATCCCTTTGATGCTGTGTATGTGAACTGCATGCTGGGTGCCGCATAACAAGCTTTCCCAGTGTGTGTGTGACCTTTAACGTCACGGCCTAATGAGGGCTGATGAGACTGTTGCTCATTCTGGAGCTTGCAGTGTGACTTGCTTCCTGAATACACAGAGGATCACTGAAAATGTCAAGATGTCCCCAAAGTCATCGCTGTGGAGGGCAGAACAAAGTCATACTTACAGGAAGTTTACTCAAGCAATATTGTAAGAAGTAGGGTTGGGTGTTTCAGAGAAGTCAGAATGGTTGTTTCTGAACTGAAAAACTGAGGAAAAAGAAAAGATGTCCCTGAATGAAATGTGCCATTCAAGGTTAAAGAAATGCCGCCGGAGCCTGAAGACAAACAAGAAAACTCAGAATTTTGAAGATTAAAGTCAAAAATTTGCGAAAATTAATATTTTGTAAGAATTGATTTATAAGACAGATAAACTGGAAATGCAAAAAGTAGAAGATGGTGGCTTGAACGTAGCTTACTGTTTTTGTTGTTTTTTGTAACAGGACTTTAAGAACTTAGAAATTTATTTGTTGTCATTGTACAGTTGCCTTCACAGCACAAAGGTGCAAGAAAGTTCCCTTTCAGTTGATTCACTCGGTACAACTCAGAGGTATGGGATATCACACCCTTGCATGTCCTGGCTGAAGAAATCTTTATTCACGGCTTTAAGACAGATGACGCACGGCTCCGTCTGCACATATAACCGCTGTCATCACATCTCTCAGTTCTTACGCTCTTCACATTGCTGAGAACACCTCTGCTGTGTTGGGCTAGCCGTCTGCTGCTAGTTAGCTCCGGGGTCTGCCGACTTGAATTTAGCTTAACTGTTGGTGTTAGCCTCCACCACGCAGTTGGTGTGTAGGTTGCCCGCGGAGCGCTAATTTCGAGTTTTCCTGTGCAGCTTTTTGCTTTGCGTTTTGGAATGGACTCCAAACCGAAGCGAGCAAAGCAGAAATCTTCTGTTTACCCCTGTCCTCAGGGATGCGGTTTCTCTTTGCACGACAGCGACCAGCCCGATGCATGCCTTGTCTGCCTGGTTATTGTCCACGCTAGGTGAGCGTTGATGGAGCCTGAAGCCTGTGCGTTTTGTTGCCAGCTCCGGTACTAGGCCCTGAAAAGACGAGTGGGTGGGGTGGCTGTAGCTCAGGCGGTAGAGCAGGTCATCTACTGATCGGAAGGTTCGTGGTTTGATTCCTGGCTTCCCCTAGTCTGCATGCCAAATATCCGTGGGCAAGATATTAACCCCAAATTGCTCTCCGATGCATCCATCGGAGTATGAATGTGTGGGAATGTTACTTAGAAATGCACTTAGATCAATGTGCTTGTGCGAATGGGTGAATGCACAAGTTGTGTAAAGAGCTTTGAGTGCTCAGAAGAGTAGAAAAGCGCTATATAAGAACCAGTCCAAAAAGTGCTGGGACGCTCGGCTGTCACACGGCATGACCCTCTCCTTTCCGAGGCAGAGGATTATCCTGTCGATGTCCCCGCAATTAGCTGGGTTGACCACATGGAATATGTTGATGGGTTAGCCAATGACCGGCTGGAACCATGCAGGAGCGCTGACGGAGTTCAGGCTGGGTTGAAGCCCGACGTGCTGGACATCGGCCTGGACATCCATGGTTGCTCCATGAGCAGGAGAGCTCATTGGCGGCCTGCGCCGGTCTGCCACACTGACACCTCTCTTTTTCCCCTTTTTCTTTTCGCCATGCTGCTTAAAAGCTGCAGGTGGACTGGCCCTCTTCTCCACCAGCTCAGAAGCTGTTTTTTCTTCCCACCGGAGCCCGCAACAGCCAAAAACCACCTTCCCATGTTCCCAGACTTTGTGTGCGAGCTAACAGCATCATGGGACAAACCTCTGTCAACCCCCGTCACTGTGCCCAGCTAAGTACAGCACATGGAGTTGGACGGCGCTGACGAGGCTAGCTTAGCTAACCAACCCCCTGTGGAGCCGTCTCTGGCTGCTTATCTGGCCCCGTCCCATGACCATGGTGTTTGCGGCCGTGCAACTCTGCTGTCCAACCACTGCAGATTCTCTGCTTCGCACCTGGAGAAGATTTATCGGGCTCACGCCGGCACAGCTCTGCCATGACCTCCGTCACCATGCTCCAGACGTACCAGCCAATGTGCCTGGTGGAGCTTGGATCTATAGTTCCCGATGACAGTCCGTTGGCACCTCTTCTTAATGAGGTCAGAGTCGCCATGAATTACATCCTCCGTGCATCACAAATGCTCAGGCTGCATGCAGAATGAGCTGGGTCCGGCAGGTGATGCATTCCCCTGCAAACACACTGGCTTCGACAGTTGTGGTCCAGAGGCACCTGCGGCTGACCCTCTCTGACGTCCCAGATAGGGACATAACTGTAAATCTGGACGCACCAGTGTCTGCGGCTGGGTTATTCCGACATTCACTTGAAGCCATTCAGACTAGATTTGATCTGAGGAAGAAGCAGACATGTTGCTCTGCGCGACATCATCCCCAGACATCAGACGAAGACCAAGCCTGCAGCTAGCTCTCACAGGCCCGCCACTCCTCTGTCAACTGGCAAGAGACCGGCGCCCACTGCTGCAGTGGGTGTGCCGCCAGCGCGAGCACATCCTTCGGTCCGAGCTCCACGTCAGTTGGCCTGGAGCAAAGGCCCACCATCGGGCCTCTGGCGGGACCTGGAAGAAGCCTCAGCCCTCCTAGCTGTGGTTCTAAGAGAAGAAGGGGTCCAACGGCAAGGAGATGCTGCTTTTACCCCTCTGTTGCCTCCAAAGAGGTTCCGCTTACTACATTATATAACTTTATAACACTTATTATTAATAAAAAGCATAGCATTATTGAGGAGCTGCAAATTATTTAATCTCAACAGGTGACTGCTAAGGGTCTGACACCTAGTGTGATAGCGACAATTCAGAGCACTGGGGCCACATCTACAAGACCTGCACTTAAGTCCAGTGTCCCAAGCACTGGACTTGTCTTTGGTGCTGGAGGCCCTTTCTAGACCCTGTTTGAACCCATTGAGTTTGTGGATATGAAATTTCTCTCATATTACTGCATTACTTCTCGCTTTGGCTTCAGCAAACTGAGTGGGTGACCTTCATGTGCTGTCTGTGCATCCCTCCTGCACACAGTTCTCTCCTGATGGCCAGAAGTTCGTATTGCGTCCAAATGATGCCTATTTTCCCAAGATCATGCCTGCATCTTATAGCTCAATGGAGTTTGAGTTGCTGAGCTTTTGCTCCCCTCCGTTTACATCTGAGGAGTAAAGGAGGTAGAGCTGTCTAAACAGAGGCTGTCCCACTGGATTATATAAGCTATATCACTGGCGTACAGTGAGATAGTCCCCTGCACTTTTTGATAATTTTTCAAGCTATTTAAATGACAAAATTTCAGTTGTGAGAGCATCTCTCTCATCTCAGTCATTGTTAGTTTCTGACCCAGTCCCTGAATGCTTGACTGTCTTTCAACAGTTTGAGCCACTGTCTTATTCTGATTTAATAGCTATAACTGATCATCTCAAAATCTCTCCCATGATATCCTTCCCTCTCATTTTCTTATGGAAGCTTTGACCACTATTGGTCCCTGTATCCAACTTTTACTGAAACTATCACTGTCATTAGGTTGTGTACCGTCAGTATTTAAGCATATAAAGAAAAAGAATCTTGACCCTCGTTCTCTAACTATTTTTTTTTTTTTTTTAAAATGGCGCTGGTGAGGTCGGCTGCCGTGCTGGATGCTCTGCCCCAACTTCTCCACTTTCTGCAGTTTTTCGTCACTTTTTGCTATATCTGCCATAATCTTGCATGGGCATCATGCAAAACACACAAATTCGCTACAGTAGAGACACTTTGGTCTCTATTGGTCTACAATACACGAACATTTCACCATGTTTAACTCCGGACCCAACCTGGCCAAAGGAGATCCTGAGAGAGAACAAAGGACGCGACCCTAAGCGACGACCTCGAGGTAAACGAGCCGGTATCAGGAACAGGCTACGGGCTCGCGCACACCGCGCACCCATGCCCAGTATCCTGCTAGCCAATGTTCAATCCATCGAGAACAAGCTTGATGACCTCAGAGCCAGAATCAAGTTCCAGAGAGACATTCGGGACTGCAACCTCCTCTGCTTCACCGAGACTTGGCTGAACCCAGCAATACCAGACCACGCCGTGCAGCCGACGGGGTTCTTTTCGGTTTACCGTATGGACAGGACAATGGAGTCGGGGAAGAAAAGAGGTGGTGGAGTGTGTTTGATGGTGAACAACAGATGGTGCGACAGCACAAACATCTCCCCTCTCACACGCTCTTGCTCGCCCAATCTGGAACTTTTGATCGTTAAATGTCGCCCTTTCTATCTCCCTCGGGAATTCACTGCGGTCATTGCCTGCACTGTTTACATTCCGCCACACGCGGACTCGGACACTGCCTTATGTGAGCTACATGAGGCTCTCACACATCAACAAACACTTCACCAAGATGCCGCACTCATTGTTATGGGAGATTTTAACAGAGTGAATCTCAAACGGACATTTCACAACCTTCACCAGCACATCAACTGCCCCACCCGGGGCACTAGGACATTAGACCACTGCTACACCCCGTTCAAGAACTGTTACAAGGCTCAACCCCTGCTGGCATTTGGGAAATCGGACCATGCCGCCATCTTCCTCATGCCTTTATCAAAGTAGATGTCTTTCTGAAAGCGCTGTAACTAAGTTTAAGAATATAATCCAGCCACTGTTATCATCGTCAATGCCCTGTACCAACACAGAGCAGAGCAGCTATCTGAACGCTACCCCAACAGAGGTCGATTATCTTGTTAATAATTTCACCTCCTCACTACGTACGACTCTGGATACTGTAGCTCCAGTGAAAACTAAGGTCTCTAATCAGAAGTACCTGACCCCGTGGTATAATTCTCAAACACGTACCCTAAAGCAGATGACTCGTAATCTGGAGAGGAAATGGCGTGTCACAAACTTAGAGGATCATCATTTAGCCTGGAGAAATAGTTTGTTGCTTTATAAGAAAGCCCTCCGCAAAGCCAGAACAGCTTACTACTCATCACTGATTGAAGAAAATAAGAACAACCCCAGGTTTCTCTTCAGCACTGTAGCCAGGCTGACAAAAAGTCAGAGCTCTTTTGAGCCAACCATCCCTTTAACGTTAACTAGTGATGACTTCATGAACTTCTTCACAAATAAAATTTTTATCATTAGAGAAAAAATTACCAATAATCATCCCACAGATGTAATATTATCTACAGCTACTCTTAGTTCCATTGATGTTAAGTTAGACTCTTTTTCTCCAATCGATCTTTCTGAGTTAACTTCAATAATTACTTCCTCCAAACCATCAACGTGTCTTTTAGACCCCATTCCTACAAAACTGCTCAAAGAAGTCCTGCCATTGATTAATTCTTCGATCTTATATATGATCAACCTATCTCTAATAATCGGCTATGTACCACAGGCCTTCAAGGTGGCTGCAGTTAAACCTTTACTCAAAAAGCCATCTCTAGACCCAGCAGTCTTAGCTAATTATAGGCCAATCTCCAACCTTCCTTTCATATCAAAAATCCTTGAAAGAGTAGTTGTCAAACAGCTAACAGATCATCTGCAGAGGAATGGTTTATTTGAAGAGTTTCAGTCAGGTTTCAGAGTTCATCACAGCACAGAAACAGCTTTAGTGAAGGTTACAAATGATCTTCTTATGGCCTCTGACAGTGGACTCATCTCTGTGCTTGTCCTTCTTGACCTTAGTGCAGCATTCGATACTGTTGACCATAATATCCTGTTAGAGCGATTAGAACATGCTGTAGGTATTACAGGTATTGCACTGCAGTGGTTTGTATCATATCTATCTAATAGACTCCAATTTGTGCATGTAAATGGAGAGTCCTCTTCACACACTGAGGTTAATTATGGAGTTCCACAGGGTTCAGTGCTAGGACCAATTCTGTTTACATTATACATGCTTCCCCTAGGCAGCATCATTAGAAGACATAGCATACATTTTCACTGCTATGCAGATGACACCCAGCTCTATCTGTCCATAAAGCCAGATAACACACACCAATTAGTTAAACTGCAGGAATGTCTTAAAGACATAAAGACTTGGATGGCCACTAACTTTCTGCTTCTTAACTCAGATAAAACTGAGGTCATTGTACTCGGCGCTGAAAAGCTTAGAAATATGGTATCTAACCAGATTCTTACTCTGGATGGCATTACCTTGGCCTCCAGTAACACTGTGAGGAACCTTGGAGTCATTTTTGACCAGGATATGTCCTTCAACGCACATATTAAACAAATATGTAAGACTGCGTTCTTCCATTTGCACAACATCTCTAAAATTAGAAATATCCTGTCTCAGAGTGATGCTGAAAAACTAGTTCATGCATTTATTACTTCCAGGCTGGACTACTGCAATTCATTATTATCAGGATGTCCAAAAAACTCACTGAAAAGCCTTCAGCTAATCCAAAATGCTGCAGCAAGAGTACTGACAGGGACTAGAAAGAGAGAGCATATTTCTCCTGTTTTGGCTTCCCTTCATTGGCTTCCTGTTAAATCCAGAATTGAATTCAAAATCCTGCTCCTCACATACAAGGTCTTAAATAATCAGGCCCCATCTTATCTTAATGACCTTGTAGTACCATATTACCCTATTAGAGCACTTCGCTCCCACTCTGCAGGCCTACTTGTTGTTCCTAGAGTATTTAAAAGTAGAATGGGAGGGAGAGCCTTCAGTTTTCAGGCCCCTCTTCTGTGGAACCAGCTTCCAGTTTGGATTCAGGAGACAGACACTATCTCTACTTTTAAGATTAGGCTTAAAACTTTCCTTTTTGCTAAAGCATATAGTTAGGGCTGGACCAGGTGACCCTGAATCCTCCCTTAGTTATGCTGCAATAGATGTAGGCTGCCGGGGGATTCCCATGATGCATTGAGTTTTTCCTTTCCAGTCACCTTTCTCACTCACTATGTGTTAATAGACCTCTCTGTATTGAATCATGTCTGTTATTAATCTCTGTCTCTCTTCCACAGCATGTCTTTTATCCTGTCTTCCTTCTCTCACCCCAACCGGTCGCAGCAGATGGCCGCCCCTCCCTGAGCCTGGTTCTGCCGGAGGTTTCTTCCTGTTAAAAGGGAGTTTTTCCTTCCCACTGTCGCCAAAGTGCTTGCTCATAGGGGGTCATATGATTGTTGGGCTTTTCTCTGTATCTATGAAGCGCCTTGAGGCGACATTTGTTGTGATTTGGCGCTATATAAATAAAATTGAATTGAATTGAATGCCTGCTTACAAACAAAGGCTAAAGCAGCAACCACCAATCAGGAGGGAGGTCGCTCGCTGGACGGACCAATCAGTGGCCGCGCTGCAGGACGCACTGGATGACGCAGACTGGGACATGTTTCGGCACAGCTCTGATGACATCAACATGTTTACGGAAGCGGTTGTGGGATTTATCGGGAAACTAACGGACGACACAGCAGAAAGAACTATCATCCGAACGTTTCCCAACCAGAAGCGGGTGGGTGGATAAAAACATCCGCGACGCTCTGAGATCACGCACCGCTGCCTACAATGAAGGGCTCGTCTCCGGTAATATGGACCTATACAAGGCTGCGTCCTACAACGTGCGCAGCGCGGTCAGAAAGGCAAAGCGGAGCTACGGGGAAAAACTAGAGTCACAGCTACGACAGTGCGACTCTAGGAGCCTGTGGAGAGGACTGCGGACTATAACGGACTATAAACGACCAGCTTCTTCAATGATGAATGCCGATGCTTCACTGGCTGATGAGCTGAACACGTTTTATGCACGCTTCGACGACGCAGCAATTAAAACAACAAACGGCTGCGCGCGCTCGGAGTGCACCAGTGAAGAAAATGCATTCATCATCACAGAACATGCCGTGAGGAACACCTTCAGGAGGGTGAACACCAGGAAGGCAGCAGGACCAGATGCAATCCCTGACCGGGTCCTGAGAGCCTGCGCTGACCAGCTAACACCGGTGTTCACGGAGATCTTCAACCTCTCCCTGGCCCAAGCTGTGGTTCCCACGTGCTTCAAACAGTCCATTATAGTTCCTGTTCCAAAGAAACAACAGTCCGCTTGCCACAATGACTACCGTCCAGTAGCACTGACCTCAATTGTGATGAAGTGTTTTGAAAGACTGATGAGAGATCACATCACTTCTTCACTTCCTGCCACCATCGACTCACTTCAGTTTGCTTAACGGACTAATCGTTCCACAGACGATGCCATATCTCACCTGCTCCACACATCCCTGAGTCACCTGGACACTGGCAGAGGGAATTATGTTAGGATGCTGTTCGTGGACTACAGTTCAGCATTCAACACAATAATTCCCTCTAAGCTTTTCACCAAGTTGACGGATCTAGGACTCAGCTCATCACTGTGTCAGTGGATCCTCAACTTCCTCACAGACAGACCCCAATCAGTGAGGGTGGGAAAACAAGTCTCCCCCTCCATCTCACTCAGCACTGGAGTGCCTCAGGGCTGCGTTTTAAGCCCCCTGCTGTACTCACTGTACACTTATGACTGTGTAGCCACATCAGACACCACCTCCATTGTCAAGTTTACTGATGACACTGTTGTTGTGGGCCTGATCTCCGACAACATCGAGACGGCCTACCTGGAGGAGATTAGGAACCTGGAGACCTGGTGCCAGGAGAATAACCTCCTCCTAAACATCAGCAAGACTAAGGAGCTGATCGTGGACTTCACCACAAAGCAGGCGAGGAATTACAAACCCCTCACCATCAGTGGCACGCCAGTGGAGAGAGTGGTCAGTTTCCGATACCTGGGTGTCCACATCACTCAGGACCTGTCATGGTCCTGCCACATCAACACCCAGGTTAAGAAAGCCCGTCAGCGTCTCTTCTTCCTCAGAAGACTCAGAGACTTCCATCTGCCACTGAAGGTGCTCAAGAACTTCTACTGCTGCACCATCGAGAGCGTCCTGACGGCAAACATCTGCACCTGGTTTGGGAACAGCACCAAGCAGGAAAGACGAGATCTGCAAAGAGTGGTGCGCTCAGCCGAACGCATCATTCAATCAGAGCTCCCTGACCTGCTGTCCATCTACACCAAGCGGTGCAAGTCCAAAGCTAGGAAGATTATGATGGACCTCTCCCATCCCAACAATGGACTCTTCTCACTGTTGAGGTCTGGGAAGCGCTTCCGCTCCCTTAAGGCCAAAACAGAGAGAATGAGGAGGAGCTTCTTCCCCCAGGCTATTCGGGCCCTGAACCAGGTGTAGGACTGGACTCTCCCACACACATCACTATAAGACTGGACTCTCACACATATCACATCACCACACGCACCACCACACATTTCCTATAATTTCCTATAATTTATAATCTTTATAATCTCTTTCTGCTGTTTGCACATTTTTATTTATTTATTTATTTTTATTTTTATTTTTACTGTAAATTCCTAAGTTAATTTGTAAATTTTGTAGTAAATTGTAAATACTGTAAAACTTTTTTCTGTCATTTAATGGTCGGGCA
This sequence comes from Neolamprologus brichardi, assembly GCF_056152115.1. NCBI lineage: Eukaryota > Metazoa > Chordata > Actinopteri > Cichliformes > Cichlidae > Neolamprologus > Neolamprologus brichardi. The sequence continues at coordinate 32,792,041 of NC_142108.1, read as the reverse complement.
TTGTACAGCTACAAGCATTTCACCCCCATGTCATACTGTGTATGGTTGTGTGTGTGTGACAAATAAAATTTGAATTTGAATTTAACTAATTACAGACTGATCTCCAAACTCCATCCTATATCCAAAATTCTGGAAAAAGCGTCGATAAAACAACTTCAGACCTTTCCTGACACTAAGGGTATCAATGAAAAATCTAAATTTAGACCTCGCCATAGCACTAAGACAGCACACTTTGGGTTTTTAATGATCATCTTCTAAGCTTAGGATTCAAACTAGTTGGTTATTTCGTGGCTAGTTATGCCGTTTACCCCTATTGTTGTCTTGTGCTATTGCTCTGACTGACTGTGAAGCACTTTGGTCAACTTTGTTGTATTATAATGTGCTATAGAAATACATTTTGATTTGATTTGATATTTAAGGATTTCTGGAATAATGGTATTAAAAGCCAGTCTGAAATCAGTGAAGAACATCCTTACTGAATTCCCAAGATTCTCCAGGTGATGCAGAACAGAGAGATGGGCAGGGGAAATTGCATCCTTGGTGGACCTGTTTGCCTTAGGCTACAACCACACTAATGTGTTATAGTTTGAAAAGGGTCTCCAGTACAGACTGAGACGGCGTTTTCCTCAAGGAAAAACGCAGCGTTTTGAAAACGCTCTCAAAAACGCATACATTTCCAAACTGAGCAGCAGTGCAGTGTGGACACTCGAAAACGCAGACTTTCTAAAACAATGACGCATTTTAGTCATGTGATGGAGTCATGTGACCAATTAAACAAAAATAGCGCAGGGCATTATACACCAGTTGTTTTGATTGTTCTCAATTTTGACAGCCCTAAAAAAGATTATTATCAGTTTGTACATGGTCCAGATAGATGGAACCTTCCTTGTTCACTAGCACTAGCATCTTCTTGGCTTAAAATACGTTATCTCTCCCTGCTGATGCTGAACGTATGCTGGTACTACAACTTGTGGATGTGGTAATTGGTAACTGTAACAACGCGATGTTAGAGTCGTCTTGAGATAAAAAAACATCAAAAGTTAGAAAGTTCTTAAGTGTCAAATTACAGCTGAATAACAGAAAGAGTTGCCTCAAGGTATTTCATTTATTATGAGGTAAAGGCTCTGCAATAAAAGAGAACATCCCCAACTTAGGGAGGAGAAGCGTCTGGTGTGATCAGTAGGTAGTTGGGGAAAATGAGAGTGAGAGCGACAGGAAACGCGACACACTGTGGAAAAGAATAAGAATTTAATGATAACTAATTATTAAATGCAACATTGTGTATAAACGCATAGTAAGTCATAAAGAAACATTCAGAGCATCATGGGAAGCCCTCATCAGCCTATGCCTTTTCCAGCAGAATTAAGCGAGGGTTCATGGTCATCTGCTCCAACCCTAACTATAGGCTTGAAACTTTCCTCTTTGCTAAAGCATAATCGTAAAAGTACAGAAGGTGTTGGCCTTCTGAATCCAAACTGGAATCTGCTGCCATAGAAGAGGGGGGTAATGAATTACAACAGTCCCTCCTAGAATAAATGCATGACCTAGTTTTTCAGCATTATGCTGAGACAGCATGTTTCTAGACATCCACCAGTTAATGTCACCAGTGTAGCTTCTTAATTTGTGAACAGAAGTAAGATCAGAGAAATATGATCATATAACTGTGTGTCATCTGCATAAGAATGGTCGGATATATTATGAGTAAAGGTCAAAGAATAATGGATCAAGAACTGACCCTTCGGGAACCCCTGATTGAATTTATATCTCTGCAAATCTAACATATTAGACATGATGGCAAGAACAAGAAACTAAACTGTTACACCAACTAAAGCTTGAAGCCTTTAGATGAAAATGTCAAGATCAATAGCAGCAATGAAATCAGAAAAGACTAAAAAAGGACTGAAACTCAGTTTCAGTTTTTGCTAGTTTGATAAGAATGTGAGGAGGTGCTGGCTAAGATATTTTCTCTAATATTAGAAACTGGAAGAAAGTCTCAAATTGCTTGTAGTTGTAAATAGAAATTGTTTCTTATCTGTATGTGTTGGATTGAATCATTTATGAAGTACTTAGAATAAAAAAAGAGAATTACGCTGATTAATTAACAGTGAGATACGATTTACTGGCTAATATTATTTCATTGGTGTAACAATAAAGTGCATTTTATAGATTTTAAACTCAGTGTGTAGATTATTATTTTTTTAATATTTTCTTATGGTTTCTCTTCTAACAGTTAGCAGGGCGCATGTGGAGAAACCTCTGTTGTAAAGAATTCTGTAGAACAATTAGCACACTGCTCACTTGATTTATTACTTATAATTAACATAATAAACAATTTTTTACAGCCACTTTGTTTATACCAGAGCAGAAGAATTTTTGGCTCTCAAAATAGGTTTTTGGTTAGATTGTAAAAGACTGGACTTCTATGTGAAGCTACTCCAGGCATGCCCGTCACAAAAAGGAAAAAAGAAAAAACACTGCATGCATGCATGTGCCAACCTGCAGCACCTGTACACACAACCTTCAATCCTTAAAGGACCTCCAACCAAACAATATATAAAGTCTGATGTCGTGTTACAGTAGGGATCTAAATGCATAATAAACTCAGGTAGGCACTGCATCGCTTGCAATTTGTTAATGTATAAACGAATTACTAAAATACTTTAATGCATTCATGATACTTTAAAATCTTTTAGCTGTACTGTGACTTTGACTGTTTTTAGACATAGCTGATATTTACATTATACAAAAAACATATTAGGGTGAAATAGTAACAGATCTGCTTCCAAACTCTCATTGGTGGTATTTTCTAAATAAATGCTTAATGTGATTGTTGTTTTCTGTTGCAGGACATGCACTTATTCAAGTCCATGGAAACACGTCTGAGTTTGTTCCATTTATTCATTAAAAATGGTTAATAATCAAATAGCTTTTTTGTTTAAATAATTTGAATAACATATGTAAAGTTTAAAAGACTGAACATCTAATTGTCTTAGTTTTGCAAAGGTAAGTTTAATATTGCATGATGTTATTCATGAATCATGCTTTTTCTAATAGACAGATCATCCTTTTTGCCGTGCAGGTTAGCTGCGTGATTATGTTGTATTTGTTTTTAATTCTAGATGGCTGTGCACTGATTTTTATCTTTCTATTCGATGTCTGGATCCTCAAACTTGGGTGAGTACTTTTTCCTGTTTCGTTTTGAAAAGGAAAAAGTTCAGTTTCTTCTCCTAACAAAGGTTATTATAAGTATCTAAAGTTAAGTTAAAAATGTCAAATAGTAACATAGATAGAGATTATTTGAACTTGAAAACTCTTGAATGACACTTTGCACCTTAATTTTTTTTTGACAAAAAAAACTGAAATGATTTTTCTTTTTTATAAGCAAACTAGAGTTAATTTTGGGTCATTAACATGATATATTTAAAAACATGTTTTTCAGCTTCTAAGAGATGAGCGCTTCGTATAACAATGAGACTGTGGTTGTAAACTATCGAGATGCTTTCTCCAAAGCTATGGTCAAGAATGTGATTGTTGTGGTTCTCTGCATCTTCATTAACTACATCAATGTAGCACTTCTTCAAACTTTCTGCAAACAACAGGTATGACATTTCTTTAATCACATGGGATAAAAAAAATGTGTGCAACAATTAATTTTTTTTGTTTTTGAGGAAGTTGTTGGATTGTTTTGTGTGTTTGTTTACCATTTTTTATCAGTGTTATTCCAAACAATATGGCTGATGTATTATACAGCAGGTCTTAGTTCCATTATTCACTCATTTTTTCTAATGTAAGTACTAATTGCTTCTACTTTTCTTTACTTTTGTGTGATTTTCTTCCCATTCTTTAGATCTTTTACATGAATCCACGCTACATCCTGTTTTTCCACCTGGTACTTAACGATATGATCCAAGTAACGCTGACCGTCGTACTGTTTATCAGCAGCTACATCTTCTTCCAGATAAATGTCTCTGTCTGTTGTGTGCTCATCCTGCTTGCTCTTTTTGCCACTGAAAACACCCCTCTGAATCTGGCTTGCATGGCAGTGGAGTGCTACATTGCCATCTGCATCCCTCTTCGTCACGTCCAAATCTGCACGGTCAAAAGGACGTTAATGTTGATTGGTTTAATTTGGATGACCAGCATGCTGTCTGTTCTTCCTGATCTCTTCATCACCTTGGCCATAGAACCACTGGATTTCTATAATTCTCGTGTGTTTTGCCTCAGAGAAACAGTCTTTCGAAATCCCCACATCATCAAGAAGAGAGATATCACCTATATAGTCTATCTGGTTATTGTCTGGTTTATTATCTTTTTTACTTACTTCAAAATCCTGTTCACTGCAAAAGCAGCAAGTCAAGATGCTACAAAGGCCAGAAATACAATTATTCTCCATGGTTTTCAGGTGTTGTTGTGTATGTCAATATATGCTGAACCTTTGCTGAGGCAAGTCCTGCAGCAGTGGTTTCCTCAAAATTATTCAGATTCCCTTTTTGCTTGTTATATTCTCTTCCAGATCCTGCCACGAGCAATTAATCCAATAGTCTATGGAGTAAGAGACAAAACTTACAGGAAGTATCTGAAAAGGTATTTGTTGTGTAAAATGGGCCCCTAGGAAATGCAGACTCATGGAGGCAGATTTGTTTGTTTTTTTAACTTTAAAATTATTACACACAGTTTATTTCACTAATGATATGTAGTGTTGAAGATCAAGATCAATACTATTTTGGAACTTCAGATTACAGATCTAATAATGATACATTAATCCTTATTAGATCTGTAATCTGAAGTTCATATTTTGAAGTCTCAGCATTAGCCTATTAGATTTTTCAACATATTGTGTGTTACATAGTAAGCCCACCATTTGCAATTTGTATTTTGTATTTCTATTTTCTTTTTTTGGTAAGGACTTACATTTCCGTCCACAAACTATTGTTTAAAAATGTAGATGAAATTAAAAAAAATAAGTTCTATTTGACAATAACCACTTGATATCAGATGTTTTTATACTGATTTTTAATTCCTGTTTATCTCCATGCAGCTAAACCCTACACAAATGGTTGTCCAATCCGGTCGTTAAGTCTGACGTCACTAGCCATGTCTGGGCCTAAACTCCGCTGCAGGTCCATATATCAAACGATCACTGTGGCATTACTGAGAGTTGAAAAACTGTATAAAGTCCATCCATCCATCCATTTGCTTCCGCTTATCCTTTTCAGGGTCGCGGGAGGCGCTGGAGCCTATCCCAGCTGTCATAGGGCGAGAGGCGGGGTACACCCTGGACAGGTCGCCAGTCTGTCGCAGGGCCAACACACAGGGACAGACAACCATTCGCACTCACATTCACTCGCACATTCACACCTAGTGGCAATTTGGATTATCCAATTAACCTATCCCCACAAGCTGCATGTCTTGGGACAGTGGGAGGAAGCCGGAGTACCCGGAGGGAACCCACGCAAACACGGGAAGAACATGCAAACTCCACACAGAAAGACCCCGGCCTGATGGTGGAATTGAACTCAGGACCTTCTTGCTGTGCGGCAACAGTGCTAACCACCGTGCCACCGTGCTGCCCGTACTGTATAAAGTCTATATAAAGTCTTTCATCTTTAATAAAATGATCAGCATTCTGCTCTACCAGATGTAACAATTGAGTTTAACATCCAGACATCCAACGGAGTTAGAAGTTAGCAGGAAGTTAGCTCGCTAGCTTCTATCTAAATACAATATAGCATGTCCTGACTGCGGGGTTTTGGAAACAAATTAAAACGTACAGCTCTGTTATCACTTCCAACATCAATGAAGACAGAAAACTAAACAGCAGTGACGTTTGTAGGGTTACTGAAGTTTGGCTAGCTGGTATATAATGATGTGCTACGTGACCGCTAGCGACACAGCTATGTTAGCATAATATAAACAAGCTAAGTTTTTTTCCACTCGATAAAAGTTAACGTGAGTGTTCTCGGTGGTCAGGAACAAATGTAATCGCATGGCAGGATGCTGTAAAAGGACCAAACTTCAGCCAGGAGAACAACTGAGATAATCCATCCACAATACGAGGTTAGTCATTCATATACTGCTGCATGGGCTGGGCTGTAGTTACGTCCTAAGGTTTTAAAAACTGAGCTTAAATAAATGATTAGCGGTAATAAAAGCCGAGGGAGGTCAACAGTGATCACTGATTGTTTTAGGAGCTTTTTGAGATTAAATAGAAGAAAATACAAAACATTAAACATGTTAACAACACAAAAGCCATATTAAACGCAGACTACTTTAGGCCCGGAAGTAGGATTCGTCACGTCATCACTTAACGACCGGATAGAGCAGTTAAATGTAAACTAGAAAGGTTGTTGTACCAAAGATCTAGCTATTAGGCTCTTTCACTGTTGGAGTCACGGTAAAGGTCACACATACAAATTAAACCCAGTGTGACCTTTACCATCAGTGCCTAATGAAGGCCAATGAGATTGTTTCTCATCATGTGACTTGCTATCAATGCACCAAGGACTGCTGAAAATGTCAGTATGTCCCAACAGTCATCGCTGTACAAAGTTAAACCAAGTCAAACATACAACAACAAAAAGTTTTAATGCAATACTTCAATAAGTAAACATGATGCTGGGTGTTACAGTCACTTACAAATGCCAGAATTATTCTTTCTTAACAAAAAAGAACAGGAGAAGAAAAATGCTCCAGAGTCAAATGGGTCATTGGTGGTTGGTGAGAATCAAAAGGTTAAAGTCATAAATTCACAAGAAAAAATATTTTTTCAGAATTAATTTTAAAGACAGAAAATTTCAAGAGAAAAATTCAAATTTATGAGATTTTAAATTTATGAAGGGAAAAAAATGTATGTTGTCTAGAAATGTTCTTCACTAAAACACTGGATCAACTTCAGGACACTGGTGCAACTGATAAAACTGGGAATACCAATCAAAACTCTAGAACACATGTGTCAAACTGCAGGCCTCGAGGGCTGGTGTCCTGCAGGTTTTAGATGTGTCCTTGATCCAACACAGCTGATTCAAATGGCTAAATGACCTCCTCAACATGTCTTGAAGTTCTGCAGAGGCCTGGTAATGAGCTAATCATTTTATTCAGGTGTGTTGACCCAGGGTGATATTTAAAACCTGCAGGACACCGGCCCTTGAGGCCTGGAGTCTGACACCCCTGCTCTAGATTTTAGTAAGAGGTCTTTGAGTGAAACGAATAGAACATGCATTCTTCCTAACTGCTAGCAGGAGGTGAGGCATCTGATCCACAAACAGGTCATTCTACTGGGGTGATCTATTGGTGGCCATCTTACATGCTGTTGGCTATCACTGTGGGATTATACTACTTCCCCTTCCTGCTACAGCGCACAGTAGTGTTTTGTGTAGCCTGCTTAATTAAAAAAACGTTAGATTATTTTTTCCATGGTGTAATATTGACATTACCCAAAGTCGACTCTCTGCTGAACTGGAGTACTGGCTCCACACCCTGAAAAAGCATTGCTAGCCAGGCCCCTGCTGTCAGTGAATTACAAGGTAGCTTAGCCACTGTTAACTGTCCCCCAGTAAATTGTCCCAAGCAGCTTCCAGTACGCCACCAACCCATTCAAACCTCAAATACATTTCCCCCCCTCTGTGACACACCGGCTAAGGAACAAACTCTGGTTATTGGAAAATCTGTTTTGAGAAACATAATGTTAGATGGTAAATGGACTGATTCCTATAAAGCGCTTTTCTACTGTCCTGGAGTACGCAAAGCGCTCTGCACAACATACCACATTCACTCAATCACAAAAACACTTCCTTCTGAGCTTTTCACTGCTTACTAAGTACCATTCATACACATTCATACTCCAGTGGATGTATTGGAGAACAGCTTGGCGTTAATATCTTGCACAAGGATATCTGACATGCAGATTAGGGGGAGCCAAGATCGAACCACTGACCAGTAAACAACCTGCTCTACTTTCTGAGCTACAGCCACCCCATCCAGAGACACCAGCAGCCAGTCAATTGTCTTCCAAGGGTTGGCCCTTGGAAGACAATTGACTGGCTGCTGGCAACATCAAGGAAACCTGAAACTGTGGGATAAGGATAAATGTAAATTTGGTAAAATAAAATTCATGTTGGCAGTAATGACACCTGATCACCGTAATCAGAGGTCACTAAGATTAAAATTGAATTAGGGTGAAACCAAATCAATGTTGCACTGTAGTTTTTGCTGTGACATGACATATTAAGCCATATTTTCTCCTTAAAGTACTGACTGTCTGAGGATGATGTTGATATCATAGATAATTTGGAAACCTTTGGGGAAAAACCTGGTCTGTTGGGAGAGACGAGCCTCATCCCACTTTGGACGGGGCAGCTCAAATTTATTTACATTTATCTGAAGAACTGGTGTTGGGAATCCAAGCCAGGTTTAAGTTGCTTTACTTTTTCAGCAGAGTCCCACCCTGATAGCAGCCTGCAGTGTCAGCTTTTCTTTTTTTACAGCTGCCATGGCAGAAATTAGCCACAGTTGGTTTTCAACCAATAAATGATTATATTATATAATTGAGATTAGATGGTGCTGCCACTCTAGGTGGAAAGAGGAATTACACTTTATTAATTCTTTTTGTGGAGGTGGACAACAAATAATGCATTTTAAGGTAAAAGTCCATATAACATGCCCGCCATAGGTAGTATTATTAGAAGGCATAGCTGTCAGGGCTCTGTGTGCGGGCAGACGGACAGGAGGATCCAAATGCAGGACTCGGACACTGAATTGAAACTCAAAAACCTCAGCTTTATTGCTGGTAACAAAACTGAATCACTGGAAACTGAAACACACAGGCAAGTCTGACAGTACGACACAACACTGAACAAAAGCAAACACAGGGCTAATATACACAGGGGAGTAATCAGGGAATGGAAAACAGGAGGGAGACACAGCTGGGAGAGATTAGGGCTAACGAGACAGGGGGAGCGAAGCTGGAAACACTGACATCAAACATGAACATGAACCTTCAAAGTAAAACAGCGAACAAGACAAACTAAACTAAGACACGGACTAGACAGAGAGAGACAGACTAGACACTGAACTAAACCTGCAATAAAAATGAGAATTGTTACACATAAGTTTAACTTTTGATGCTGTATGTAAAGATCGAGGTATCATGCATATTTCCCATATCAATAGTTTTTTGGAATATTAGAAGTAAACAAAGATGGATGAAGCCACACTTTGGTTTCTGTAACCCTCAGTGTGAAGCCTCAACATTAGCCTATTGGATTTCTCAACATATGGAATGTCACATATGTTAGAAGAAGGAAGAAAACGCTCATATTCTGCACTGTCGTGGTCTTTTTTTCCCCAATCTTCGAGTCCAGGTCCTACTTTCTGCCAGGCACACCTGCACCTCCTCAAGCTGCAATCAACCACTGTACTTAAGAACCAGCTTGAGCCTTCACTCCTTGCCAGATTGCTGGCTATCAGTAAGTGGCAATTTGGCTCCCTAGTGGTGTCCTACTTTTTCCTTTCCTGCGTTAGTTCTGTTGTCTCCCTGTTTCCAGTTTAATCCGGCCTAGTTTAACCTGCTCAACATCTGATTCCTCAAAGCTGGTGTTCCTCCTGTATAAAACTTCCAGCCTTCGATCACCCTGCCTGCCCGGCTGTACCCTCCTGCTCCATGGACCCAGTAACAGACCCGTAGGGACAGACTCGCTCAGAACATTTCCTTTCTTTTAAACACCAGATTGACATTCCCCACCTAAGAATTAAATCTCCAGTATGAAGTAAGTAAGCTTTACTCTTTGCTCTCCTTACCCATGCACATATACCCTCATTTATATGGGTCATTGTACTAACTTTGTTCTCCTCTTACCTAGCATTCTTCCCCCAGTGACATTTATTTCCTGTTCGGACCTTTCCCATAATTACATGTCACAAGTTATTGTTGTAAATAAAACTTTTTAACTTAGTCAAGTTGCCTCATTCAAGTCTGTTTTTGAGTCCAGTATTTTCTTACTGCCTATAAAGCCCTTGGCCAAATCATTATAAAGTGCTTTACTAAGACCACGATTTGTAATTTAAAAAAAAAAAAAAAAAAAAAAAGCACTCATACAGGGTGTCCAAATTCATGGGCTGCATCCTCCTCAGGCCGCATTTCTAGACTCATCCGAATACAGCCAACAAATGCATCCTCCTTATCCCCGAATTTGAAGGATCGGTTGTATCCTTCGTGGCCCACCACATCCCTGAATTCACAGCGTTTCCAGTTTCCAACAAAGTGCTCCGATGTTTTTAGAGACGTCTGTTGCCCACCTGCTCGATAGCCAGCCGCGGTGATAACAGCGAACTCCCCACACATCGTTTTCAACCACCCCACGGTCTTTCGCTACTCAGGTTAAACATGATATATAAGGCACTTAGATAACTTAAATATGTTATTGTTTGGCTTTTTTCAGTGTTTTATTTGTTCCTGAGTAAATCAGTTTGACTGAGATTAAAGTTACAGTTTTCACACAGCTGAATAAACATCAAACAGAAAACTGTTTAAGCAGAAGTGTGAGATGGTCGAGAATTTACTCCAGTGTCCTGTTATATTTTAGATAGTACGGAGCAGACGGCTGAGTTTATTAATCTCCACCGAGACAGTGGTGATGCAAAACTGAAGGCTAGACCGTCCAATTTCACAGCTGCTCACTTCTGGCCTTCAGAGGACAAGACCCACGTAGACCACAACCCCTGTAGAGTGCAACGCCCTCTGAAGGGCCAGCGGTCTATTAAAACTGTGAGGTTTTCAATAGCATCTGCATTATTTTCATAGTTTATTTGTACTGAAGTCTACATTTTTTATTTGGAAATGTAATGCTGCATATTAAAGTCATATGATCTGAATTGAAAAAACCTTTTCAATAAGCACTAGGACTGGGCGATAAGGCCTAAAATCCATATCGCAGTATAATTTGAAGCATGTGCGGTAATGATATATATCGCAATATGTTCTTTTCTTCTGTATAAAGTATTTTCTGCACTATACGGCACACTTAAAATCCTTTAATTTTGTCAAAAATCGACAGTGTGCCTTATGTATGAATTCTGGTTGTGCTTACTGACCTCAAACCGATTTTAAGTGCTACACGGCGCGCAGAAATCTGTCAAAAATGTTTTAGTACAACTTTGGTAAGCTATGAAGGCGCACCGCTCGATGGATACTATTAAATTCCAGTTCTTTTGGATTCTTTAGGGCCAAGAAAGACATGGCTCAAAAGTGGTCTTTTTACTTTAAAAAATGATCTTTATTTTACATATCCGGGATATGGCAACCTGAGCACAAAGCACACAACCCCAGGTCTGAAGCACAAATGGTATTTATATACTTGCTCTCTACGTCACACCACACTTTAAGTTTCGATCAAACAGCCTAGTTGGTTTCACTTTCTAGCTGCAAAAGCACGCTTCTGCAAAAGCATGCAGTTTCCTGTCAGCCTGCAACTAGTTTTACACTGAAGTCTGGGCCTCTCATAAAACACACTTATTTTATTTCCTAACAATATCCAGAACACCTGAGCATTACAGCTGCCGTAGTCAGGAGCCTTGCGTCGTAATCTGAGTCCAAAACTCTATTTGCTTCAGGTCCCAAAGTTAAACGAACACAGCGGCATCACTCAGAGTTAAAAACTGTCTAAATTCTTTCTGCTCTGTTGTGCCCCTCTGGCAGGAGGTTGTGGTCCATCAGAACCCAGAACAGTTTCTTTCTCCAGACTGTCACACTGCTCAAGAACACCCACTGACCCCTCTCACTACTCAGTTAGTTATAGTTACATGCTTACTTATTCAGGCTATAATAATTTTGCGCACACCTACACACAATATGTTCCAGCAACATTCAGTGCACCCCTCCCCTAACTGCTACTTCTTTCTATCATGTGTTCTATATCTGCAGTTAGTGTGCACGTTTTATGCGTATACATGAATGTGTGTATATTTTATATACTGTAACTAGACTGCACCTAAACGCGTAGTGAGGGTGTGCTGGGAACGACTAGCAGAGGCCCCAGTCCGCGAGATCTTCAACGCACACCTCCGGCAGAGCTTCAACAGAGGGAGGCGGGGGACATTGAGTCCGAATGGACCATGTTCAGCGTCTCCATTGCCGAAGCTGCTGCATTGAGCTGCGGCCGCAAGGTGGTTGGTGCCTGCCGTGGTGGTAATCCCTGAACCAAATGGTGGACAACAGAGGTGAGGGGAGCCACCAGGCTGAAGAAGGAGTCCTATCGGGCTTGGTTAGCCTGTGGGACTCCGGAGGCAGCCGACAGGTATCGACAGGCCAAGCGGAATGCGGCTCGGGCAGTGACTGAAGCAAAAACTCGGGTGTGGGAGGAGTTCGGAGAGGCCATGGAAAAAGACTTCCGGACTGCCTCGAAGAGGTTCTGGCAAACCGTCAGGCGTCTCAGGAGGGGAAAGCGGTGCTCTACCTGCACTGTGTATAGTGCTGGCGGAGCGCTGCTGACGTCGACTGAGAAAATTGTCAGGCGGTGGAAGGAATACTTCGAGGACCTCCTTAATCCCACTGACGCGTCTTCCGAGGAGGAAGCAGAGTCTGGGGATGAGGGGAATGACCCGCCAATTTCCGGGGGCGAGGTCACTGAGGCAGTTAAACAACTCCTTGGTGGCAGAGCCCCTGGTGTTGATGAGGTCCGCCCCGAGTTCCTGAAGGCTCTGGACGTTGTAGGGCTGTCCTGGTTGACACGCCTCTGCAATGTTGCGTGGAAATCAGGGGCAGTACCCATGGACTGGCAGACCAGGGTGGTGGTCCCCATCTTTAAGAAGGGGGACCGGAGGGTGTGTTCCAACTACAGGGGGATCACACTCCTCAGCCTCCCCGGAAAAGTCTAATCCAGGGTGCTGGAAAGGAGAGTTCGTCCGCTAGTCGAATCTCGGATACAGGAGGAACAATGCGGTTTTCGTCCTGGTCGCGGAACACTGTACCAGCTTTTCATCCTCTCGAGGATACTTGAGGGTGCATGGGAGTTTTCCCAACCAGTCTACATGTGTTTTGTGGACTTGGAGAAGGCATTCGACCGTGTCCCTCGGGGTGTCCTGTGGGAGGTGTTGTGGGAGTATGGGGTGTCTGGCCCATTGCTACGGGCCATTTGATCCCTATACAACCGTTGCAAGAGCTTGGTTCGCATTGCCGGCAATAAGTCGGACTTATGGGGATGGGATGGGCTCCGCCAAGGCTGCCCTTTGTCACCGGTTCTGTTCATAATTTATATGGACAGGATTTCTAGGCGCAGCCAAGTGGCGGAGGGCTTTCGCTTTGGTGGCCTCAGAATCTCATCTCTGATCTTTGCGGATGATGTGGTTCTGTTGGCTTCATCGGATGAGGGCCTCCAGCTCGCACTGGAGCGGTTCGCAGCTGAGTGTGAAGCAGCGGGAATGAGGATCAGCACCTCCAAATCTGAGGCCATGGTTCTCAGCCGGAAAAGGGTGGAGTGCCCACTCCGGGTCGGGGATGAGTTCCTGCCCCAAGTGAAGGAGTTCAAGTATCTCTGGGTCTTGTTCGCGAGTGATGGGAGAAGGGAGCCGGAGATCGACAGACGGATTGGGGCTGCAGCTGCAGTAATGCAGACGCCGCGGATACAAGCGGCGGAAATGAGCTTCCTCCGAAGGGTGGCTGGCCTCTCCCTTAGAGATAGGGTGAGAAGTTCGGCCATCTCGGAGGGGCTCAGAGTAGAGCCGCTGCTGCTCCACATCGAAAGGAGCCAGCTGAGGTGGTTTGGGCATCTGACAAGGATGCCTCCTGGGTGAGGTGTTCCAGGCATGTCCCACCGGGAGGAGGCCCCGGGGCAGACCCAGGACACGCTGGAGAGATTATATCTCTCGGCTGGCCTGGGAACGCCTTGGTGTTCCCCCGGATAAGCTGGAGGAGGTGGCTGGGGAGAGGGAGGTCTGGGCCTCTTTGCTTAGGCTGCTGCCCCCACGACCCGGCCTCGGATAAAGCGGATGAAGATGGATGGATGGATGTAACTAGACTACGTTCTATTTCTGTGCCTCTCTTTCTATAACCATGCTGTTTTAGAAAAAGCAAAATAAATTGTAAAGCACATTATTAGTTTTGGTTTGCCAAATTATGATTATTGACCTGCTGTTTCTAACCACAGGAATTGGTCCACAAAAATGGCAGATAAAGTCCAGTGTGCCAATTCAAATTTGTGCACAAAAACAGTTTGTTAATTGCCAAGAAAACATTTTTAGACAAAATTCTAGCAGCACGGTGGCACGGTGGTTAGCACTGTTGCCGCACAGCAAGAAGGTCCTGAGTTCAATTCCACCATAAGGCCGGGGTCTTTCTGTGTGGAGTTTGCATGTTCTCCCCGTGTTTGCGTGGGTTCCCTCCGGGTACTCCGGCTTCCTCCCACCGTCCAAAGACATGCAGCTTGTGGGGATAGGTTAATTGGAAAATCCAAATTGCCACTAGGTGTGAATGTGCGAGTGAATGTGAGTGCGAATGGTTGTCTGTCCCTGTGTGTTAGCCCTGCGACAGACTGGCGACCTGTCCAGGGTGTACCCCGCCTCTCGCCCTATGACAGCTGGGATAGGCTCCAGCGTCCCCCGCGACCCTGAAAAGGATAAGCGGAAGCGAATGGATGGATGGATTCTAAAATATTTGTGTTTTCTTGTTTTTATGACAGGTGTTCTAATAAATTTATAAGAATCAAACATGCAATGCTAACCATACTGATACAGCAACCCATGTTTGTAAATGGAGCATCTTGTCCGTGCACACACATAAGGAATCCCAGGACACCATAAACCTGTATAAGATTATCTGCTGCATTATGTTGGTGTTTAGATGCAATCAGGTAAGTGCCACCTCCAACTACATTTTGCTTTTAACTATATTCTGACAACATTGTCATGATGTATATGCAAATGTACATTATATAGGCCTGTTTGAGCTCTTCTTGAAAACTGCAGCTATTTACAAATGATATTGTTTTTAAATGTGTAAAACAGTGGTTTCAGCTGATAACACACTAACATGTTAAAAGAGACATACATTAATTTACACTTCAGTTTAGAAAAAATGTAGATGAAAAAATAATCAAAATTAAATTATATAGTCCTTTCCGTCATCATGCTTCAGTTGAATGTAAAAATTATAGTTATTATAGAGATATATTTACTCTTTGCTTCAGAGGTTATGCAAGTCAGGTTTCCTTTTTCTTACTGCACGGTCTTTCATTTCATTCATTCATTTCATTCATTTTTCATTTATTTGTTCATTTCAGGCACAACAAAAATACATATATTAAATATAAAGTGCACAAAAACAAAAAACAAAAAATTTACCTGAAAAGGAGTGGGACGAAGAAAACTTATTAAATCCAAAGGTTATAAATAAAAAACTCATATACAACACAAGCTCTGCGATGTAAAACAACATGAGGGAAAGAGCGATGCCTCATGTGTGCCTGTTTTGTGAACTTTGATCAGCCCTAAATGTTCATGTATGTTTATTTTTTATTTTATATTATAAAATTGTCTCTGGTTGTTTTAGTATTATTAATATTACTAGTATTATCATGATGATTACCTTTTCAAAGTAACTTTACCATAAGGGGCCAATACCTGCAACTCAACAAGGGCTCTTTAATTTTCTTTAAATTGTGTGGGTTTTTTATTTTTGAATTTCTCTAACATTTATCTCACAATGTTGTTTTTTGTAGCTAGAACGTCATCTTTTACAGTGATGAATTCATAACTTGTAGGGATGTCATGATAGCCTTGATATTTAAAAGTGACATAATGATAAAATTATTAAATGATGATAGCATTGTAAGTAAATGTGTAATTGGTTAATGACATTTTCTTAATATAGAAGCAAATCACAGCATCAATTGTTCCAAGCTGCTTATGTAAAGCTTTTCTAGACTGATGATTGGAGACTTTTTCACCATCTCAGTGAACTTGTACTGAGATGTACTTGTCAGTTAATGTGTTTGCCAAAAGGACAAAGTGCCACTTTTACCAAATCACAAATTTAAAATCTTTAAAATCTTTATTTTCATGCACTTGTGAATTACTCAGTGGAAATGTGACAGAAATATTACTTATTACTTAAAAATATAATATTTATTGTTTCTTTTCAGCTGTCAAGAGATGAATGCATCATCTGGCAATGTGACTGTAGTCTTACAGTATCGAGACTCATTTGCTAAAGCTGTGACCAAGAATTTGATTGTCCTGTTCCTTGGCATCTCCATCAGCTACATCAATGCCAACCTCATTCACACGTTCTGCAAACACCAGGTCATGTAGTCTTTCTTCCATGACCACTTATGTAATCAGGCATGAAGCTTTAAACAGGAAATACATCTTAGAGAATCCTTTCAGTTATGCAGCTACAATTACATCTGCAAACGCCTTCATTATTTGCATTTATTCACCTTTAATAACCATAAAGGACAGAGGGCCCGATGGCGCGATATGGCAGCCTCGCTGTGGCTACAACTGTAGATGCCTCCACCAGTGTGTGAATGTGAGAGTGAATGAATAGTGGAATTGTAAAGCGGTTCTCGAAAAGCGCTATATAAATGCAATCCCTTAATAATAATAATATTATTATTATTATTATTATTATTATTATTATTATTAGTCCCAGTGAAATTCGATCTCTTTAACAGGATGACCTGTACAAAGTTGAAATCATACAAAATCAAAACTAATCTGGAGACACAACCAGTGTGTCAAAGCATCGGATGATCTGATATCGTCGTGTTGGTGTTGTTCCCAGATCATCATTAAAATGTTGTTCCAGGTTCAACATTGCAAGTGACCAATCACATTATTATGACGTTATTCTTTTGCACACCAACCCATTCGTGCATTTATGAAATTCCAATATTGCAAGGACAATATCAATTCTGCTTAGCGTTTATTAAAGGGTCAGGGTTAGGGTTCATTGATCGGCGGACAAAGGCGGTTTCTCGCAGCTTAAGTACAGTTTTTTGTTTTACAACGGTTTTTCCCGAAGTCGCAAAAGTATGACATCACAACATTCTGATTGGTCACTTGCAATGTTGATCCTGGAACAACCTTTAGTATGATGATCTGGGAACAACACCAACACGAGGATATCAGATCGTGCCAAAGCATCAGTGCTAAATGACATCTCACGCATAATGATGAGATGCAACCAGTATCCGTGGAAACGGTGTTTACATGTCTCTTAAGAAATTGCACCATTTGACGATATCCATCTTTTTCTACTGCTTGTGGTTGTAGGGGCACTATTCAAAGCAAAGATGCCTTGCCTTTCAAAATTGAACATTTTAAACGTGTTGCCTAAACAGAATTGTTTTCAAACATTGTCTTTCTATACCTCTCCAGATTTTCTACAAGAATCCCAGATATGTCCTCTTTATTCACCTGGTGATCAATGACATGGTCCAAGTGATGCTGACTGCCATCCTGTTCATCATCAGCTACACCATCTACAAACTCAATGTCTCCGTCTGCTGCATCTTTATGTTGCTCGCTCTCTTCACCACTGAAAATTCCCCTCTGAACCTGGCTTGCATGGCAGTGGAGTGCTACATAGCCATCTGTTTCCCCTTGCGTCATGTTCAGATTTGCACTGTCCAAAGAACTTTAATCTTGATTAGTTTAATTTGGATGAGCACAACATTGTCTGTCCTTCCTGATCTATTCATCACCTTGGCCACAGAACCCCTGGATTTTTTTCATTCTCGTGTGTTTTGTCTCAGAAACATTGTCTTTCCACATCCCCTCATCATCCAGAAGAGGGATATCACATATGGAGTGTTTCTAGTTATAGTTTGGGTTACTATCATTTACACATACCTAAAGATCCTATTCACTGCCAAAACAGCAAGCAAAGATGCCAAGAAAGCCAAAAACACAATCCTCCTGCACGGGTTTCAGCTGCTGCTGTGCATGGCAACATATGCAGCTCCCCACCTAATAAATGCTCTGCAGAAATGGTTTCCTACGAATTACACTGATTCCCTCTTCGTGATCTATGTTACAGTTCAAATACTGCCACGATCCATCAGCCCCATTATCTACGGCATTCGTGACAAGACTTTTAGGAAGTTCTTGAAAGGGAATCTGTTGTGTAAACTCACCGTACATAAATCAGACAATCAAAATAAGTAAAAGTGAATGTCCTGGCCCCTTTACCTCTATTCAGTTCATTCAGTCATGTAAGTTGAAATGCCATGAACATCTAATAAAAATCTTGAGAGCTTGATTAGTCTTATATATTAATTGGTATTGTTATATATTTATGGTTTTTATATTGTTAATTTGTGTATGTTGTGGGGCGTGGTCGGCCGCAGCAGGGAAGGTGGACGCACCTGCGCAACATTGCAATCACACCTCACCAGGTTAAAATCTGTGCTCTGCCTGCTGTTGTTGTAGAAGTGTTCAGCTGCAAGCTGGAAAGCTGCAGCTCTGCATGTAACATGACAGCAACCGATAAATAAAAGAATAAAGATGCTGGAAAGAATGTTCATGCTGTTGGGTCTGCTGTGGTTATTTACAGTGGTGCTGAAACCCAGGATGGGGAACTGGGCCACCAAAGGGAGGCGGGGGTGAAAATGGTGGCCCAAATGGTTCCCGTACCAGGTGAGCCTGCTCAGCTGGAGGGCAAGGGGTGCGACAGCCCCACTAAGCCTGAGTCCGCCGTTCTGGCCAGACCGGCCTCACCTCCACCAGAAGCCGGCGCACCAATTGATCATGCGTGCTGGACGTCAGCCCAACGTGCTGTTTCCGCCTGCCACTTGCCCAACCTCCAGACCAGCTTCTCTGACGCCGCTGGATCCACGGACAGCCACCTGAACGCACACCTCCCAGTCACCGTGCCAGGTGCCAGTGGGGCCAACGGTCCGGGCTGATTCCCTCTCCCACTCGCAGGGAAAGGGAGTAGGTTCGACTTGATGGTTCCCAGCTTCAGTCGGGCGATGGGGGTGCATGGTCTGAGCAGGGAAGGTGGACGCGCCTGCGCAGCATCGCAATCACACCTTGCCAGCTTAAAATCTGTGCTCTGCCTGCTATTGATGTTGTTGTTTTAGAAGTGTTCAGCTGCACAGCTGGAAAGCTGCAGCTCTGTATGTAACATGACAGCAACCGATAAATAAAAGAATAAAGATGCTGGAAAGCATGTTCATGTCGTCGTGGACATTTACAGTGTATAGTACTGTGTAGATGATAATTATAATTATTCAGTTATCTTGTTTAAGGAACTCTTAACTGGATTTTAAAGCTTGTGTAATTGTAAACAATTTTTTTGTAAACAATTTTATGTTTGTTTTTGTAAATACCTTTTTCTTTTTTCACTTAATTTGAATCCATGCTTCAAATCCCCATGTTCTTTTGATAAGCAGCATAATTTTATTTATATTTAGCAATAATTAAAATCCTTTATCAGAGAGCTTTTGTAAAATCCGTCAAAATTTAAATTTTTGCATGAGGTACAGTTAAGTACTCCTTTAGGGTGCAAATAGTGAAAAATATATTTGCAACACATGGAATCTTTTATGATGAGCAACAACTGCTGTGGATCATTTAGGACATATATGTATGTTTAGTCTTTAAAGCTGAAGCTACTAAACATGTCTAATGTCAAGAAAAAAGTTTGTGTACTTATCAGAATTTATGCACTGACTAGCTATCTGGTGTCAAGTTAATTATAAGCAAAGGAAATCTGGCTTAAATAGTCTAAACTAGAAATGTAAGTGAACTATGATGACAACCTTTCCAAAAGCTGCCTTTGGTTACATGCATGAGGAGAAAGAATTAGTTTTGGCTGTAGAGAAGTCCTTCCTTTAAATAAATAGTTACTGATGCAAACACTGATTTCCCTCATTTAAATCAAATACACAAAGTTGTGGTGCATGTAAGATTACAATTTCAAACACAATGAACACGACTGTATACAGTTTAACCGTGCTTTTAAAAATGTTACAGGTTAAAATATGTCTTGCAGTTAAATTAGGCTGCTGTTACAACCAAATTTCCCCTTGTGGGACAATTAAAGGATTATTCTATTCTATTCTATTCTATTCTATTCTATTCTATTCTATTCTAAATTAGAAAAGTTCATTTTGTGTAACAGAATTTACATTTCTACAATCAAAGTGATAAAATTCTGGTGTACATAACATGTCTCACAATATTCTAAAGTTCTTTGTGTGAATGATGTAAATGACTCCCCTGCTTGTTAAACCTTTTCGCCATTTGTCCCGTCTTTTATTTCACCCTTCAGCTTTTCTGCAGTAATCCCAGGTTTTTACTTTACATGATGGTCAATGACATGTTTGTCATCAGCTACACAATCACAAAAATCCCGGCCTGTTGTATTCTCCTCCTGCTTGTTCTCTTCATGTTGGCTTTGAAGAGAGTAAGAATTTATCTAATGTATAATTTAGAATTATTTTTAAAAATTCTCAGATCTCATTGGGCTTTGAATAAACTGTGCACACATGTATCACGGATCAACCCCCACCCCCCACAGTCCATGTGTACTCACTCTGTATAAAAAGGCTGCTGCAATACCACAATCACATTAGGATCAAAATCCATTCAAGGTCAGTACTGTCATGCTTCACTTCACACTTCTTTTATTGGAAATGAAAAAAGAACCACCACAGAACTGTTCACAATGTAACTGTTTTTAAATCATATTTGCTGTACATTGCACCGTTGACTGTTTTTTGCCCCTGAAACAGGTTCTTTGGATGCTGATATGAATTTGACACAAGTTGACAGCAATGCAACAATAACTTTGAATTACTGGAACACATTTGTCAAAGCTGTTGGCAGGAATGTGACCATTGTTGTGTTGGGCATCACCATAAACTACATTAATGCCACCATGATCCACACATTCAACAAGTATCATGTGTGTAAAGTAGGCCTGCTACTTTACTTTACCTGTCAAAGAGTTGTCATATTTTGTTATCTTTATTATTTTAAGTTGATTTTTTTTTTTATTTTGTTTTCAGCTCATGTTCCTTTGGTTCGAAGGCTGAGCTTGTCTGCTGTACTTTAAAAGGAATATCATTTAGAAATGCTTGTTTTTGATGTAGACCTTATTACTTTCAATGTTAGCTTATTTTTGGATATTATTTGGGTGTTTGTAAACCCCTGATTTAGACTGAAACAAACAAACAAAATCTTCTCTGTGCATATTTTGTTTTATTTTAGTAATTGCAGCACATTGTTTCTTTTCCTAGAGTCTCTCTACTAACTCAATAATTCACTTATATGTGATTTATTGTTTCTGTGAGGCAGTACTTAAATCTAATTTTAATATGTACATGTTTTTACAGTAACGCTGTTTTAAATCAACTATTGTTTTAACCTCTGCCTGTCTTTAACCTTACTCTAAAGATATATACTAAACTAATAATTAATTATGTCATTTAAATCAGATCTTCAGGTTGAACCCTCGCTACATCCTGTTCATCCACTTGGTGTTTAACGATATCATCCAACTGTCAACCAGCATTTCCCTCTTCATCTTCTCGTACGCTTTCCACACCATCCACGTCTCCCTCTGTTTGTTACTCATCTTGCCGGCGATCTTTACCACACAAAACACTCCTCTTAATATAGCTTTTATGGCAGCAGAGTGTTGTGTTTCTGTCTGCATCCCTCTTCGATACAGCTACATATGTACAGTCAAAAGAACATATATTGTAATTGGAATAATCTGGGCAATAAGTTCACTTTCCATTTTGCCAGATCTGTTCATTCTCTTGGCTGTTGAGTCTTCACAGTTCTTACAGTCGAGAGTGGTCTGCAACAGAGACACTGTGTTTCGGAGCAGCTATAGTGTAAAGAAGAGGGATGCATCCCACACACTGTTTCTGGTGGTAGTTTCGATCACACTGTTGTACACTTACTGCCGAATTTTGTTTGTGGCTAGATGTGCTGATTCAGATACTAAAAAGGCAAGAAACACCATCCTGATTCATGGGTTTCAGGTGCTGTTGTGTACAATGGTTTATGTGCAACCTCCGTTAATCAAACTCCTGGTATACTTTTTTCCTGAAGGGCTAAAAGACATAAACTTTGCCACTTTTATTATTAACCAAGTTCTCCCTCGCTTAGGAAGTCCTATAATCTATGGATTACGTGACAAGACTTTCAGAAAGTTCTTGAAAAGGCATTTGTGTGCAGTGAACCACCTTCCAAAGATGATACGGTCGTCATAAAACAGCAATACATATCCAACTCATATACTGATTTTAGATGGGAACATATTTTCAGCATGTCATTTTGTATAACCTCTGCTGTTTTCATAGCTGAACTACATTAAAATATTTAGTGTAAAAATAATGTTGTTTAACACAATCAAGGAGGAAGTTGAAAGATTATAAACTCTGCACAAAAGCTTATATGCAATATTATAATTCATTTAAAAGTTTTTAATCAGATAACAGGTCTGTGCATGATGTGTTGCCTATATTTGGGTGTCCTTGGTCACTGCTAGGTCAGGCCTTGGGTAGCACTAGAGACATGGCACTCATTTCTGAATTGACATTTTTTAGAGAATTTTATTTAAAATGTGGTTTTCCCTCTTTTTACCTCCAAACCTGAACTGAGGCTTATTGATGGTACTTCTTTTGGCTCTTCAGATTTTTTGATTCTTAAATAAATTTATTACCAAAAAAGTTTTGTGTAAAAAGAAATAGTAATGTAATCAAAATTATGATTATTTATATGTCTTACGATATATGGCAACAAACATGGAACAAGAAAAAAAGGAGGTGAAAAAAAGAAAGAAAAGCAGCTTCAGCTCCTGGGCAGGAACCGGCTCCAACCAGGGCTGGGCTGGGACAAAAAATCGTCCTGGGCATTTTGACTAGAGACCGGTATTATATGAAAAACCATAAAGCCTTTGAATGAAAACAAACACTGTTGTAACAGGGATGTACACTGTCTTATTGGTATATATGTATGATTTCTATACATTTTGCATCAGATATTATAAGATTCAGATAATTATGTCTAGATAAAAATGTCTAGCTTTATTTATTACAGCTAGACATTTTAAATGAGAATAAGAAAGAAAGGCAAGGCAAGTTTATTTGTATAGCACAATTCAACAACAAGGTGATTCAAAGTGCTTTACAGAGACATTAGAAACAAAAACAAATAAAAAGCATGATTTAAAATTGATTAAAACAAGCAAGCAAACAAACAAACAAACAAACAAAACAGTATATAAAATCAAAACAGATAAAATCAGAACAGTAGATAAAATCAGTAGTTAAAATGTAAGTTTTGAAATTTAAGCTTAAGTGCTGATTTGGTGCTTTATTCAAATGCAGCTGAGAACAGGTGAGTCTTCAACCTGGATTTAAATAAACTGAGTGTTTCAGCTGATCTGAGGCTTTCTGGGAGTTTGTTCCAGATATAAGGAGCATAAAAGCTGAATGCAGCTTCTCCGTGTCTGGTTCTGACTCTGGGAACTGATAAAAGACCGGATCCAGATGACCTGAGGGATCTGGAAGGTTCATACTGGGTCAGGAGTATTTCTTTGTGCCCCATTTCCCTGTTAATGCCCTACCTGCTAGACCCGCCCTGCACAGTTACCAGCTGTCAGCTCCTTAGAAAAGGATCCAGGTGTTATTTGTCTCACAAACTTCCCTTCAACTCATTCATGTCACCTAAAAGGTAAACCTGTTTCTCCATCACCTGCAAGTGTAACATTTTACGCTAGGTGAGAAATCATCAACATATTACGTTTTCGGCCACCCAACACGTTCCTAAATCACGACATCGGAAAAATGAGGAAATATGAGAACCGTTTGGACTCAATCTACACATGTTTGCTCTTTTTCTTAAAATCACTTGGGAAAACACTATTTAACGTCATTAAAGTGCTGGTTAATGTTAGGAATAAGGTTAGGGTTACGGATAAGGTTAGGTTTAGGGCTGGAACGTCTATTACCGCGGGACTGTCAATACACTGGATTTCATCCATAACCCGGTGTTGTGGCAAAAAGTGAAAACTGATTTCCAATGTTTCTGTGTATTTTTTATGTGTAATATCTTTATGTATGTTCGTAAATAGACTTCAGTGAACAGGGTTTACAAAGGGGTTATAAAGAGAATTTTAAAATTATCCATTTTTCAAGTATCTTTACAAGTCTTCATTATTGTAACTGACTGTAAAAAGTCAGCACAGCGAAAATAAACTCCACCTAAACTTGGTTTATATCTGACCCAGATAGACTGCAGGTCATAACTTCTTACATTTCAGGCAGTATGGTCAAAGCTTGTCCACTCTGCGCTGTGATATTTTACACCACTACATCTGACACTTCCTTACATCACTGAGCTTAGCGATGTAAGGCACTAATGTAGCTGCTAGGAAACTTGTTCTTGAGCTAATCTGAAGACTACACGAAGTTTGGAAGTCTGTAGCGATTGACTGCAGAAAGTTGGTGACCTCTTTACTACGGACCACTTCATGACTTATTTGCTGTTGTTTCACATGACTTCCAGTTTTAACACTACTAATAGTCGATTATGAAGTATTTCATAGTGAGAAAATTTCATGACTGGATTAAATGACTGACTGGGTTAAATGCATTAAAGATTTTAATCACACTAATCATAATGGCATGTTAACACATTCTTGAAGGGGCCCCTTAGTTCCAGTGAAAGGACCCTTTCATGCTTCAGCATACCAAGACGTTTGGACAATTTCATGCTCCCAGCTTTGTGGGAACAGTTTGAAGATTTAAAAGTTTGAAGGTGGAACAGTTTGAAGATTTAAAAGTTTGAAGGTGGAACAGTTTGAAGACTCTAAAGAGCTTGAAAACAAAAACTGGACATCTTTAAGTTGCTTGAAGACGTTTCAACTCTCATCCGAGAAGCTTCTTCATAGACATAGATGGCTTGTAAGTCCTCTGTGAACAACCGTCTTTGAACAGAGGCGGTGGTTTACAACACAAACCTTCTGCCATCTATAATCCAGTTTTGAGATCCCTTCCCAGACGTCGTAATGCCCACTCACATCCTGGGCCGTTTGACCTCAGGAAATCACATGATAGGGTGGGGCCAGGTTTCACAGTCCAGACACTTTTCTTTCTAAGTTCTTTAGACTACCATTACCTGGATGACTGAGAACCTTCACAGACAACAGTTTGAATACATCTTTTTGTTCCAACATGACTGCAGACCAGTGTACAAAGCAAGCTCCATGAGGACATATAAGAGGGAGTTTGGCCCTGACCTGACCGAGTCTTGACCTCAACCTAAAGAACACCTTTGGGATGAATTAGAGCAGTCACCGCTCCAATTCTTCTCATCCAACATCTGTGTCTGACCTCACAAATGCACTTCTGGAAGAAAGATCAAAAATTCCCATAAACACTCCTAAACCTGTGGAAGGCCTTCCCAGTAGTGTTGAGGATGTTTTGCTGCAAAGGGTGGGCTAACATGAGAATCCTCAGAAAAATGGACCTGAAGAAGGAGCTGCTGACCGTCTTCTACCGCTGCTCCATTGAAAGTGTGCTGACATATTGCATCGGTGTGTGGTTCTCCAGCTGCACCACAGCACACAGAAAGGCACTCCAGAGGGTCATCAATATGGCCCAAAAAATCATTGGACATCCTCTTCCCTCCCTGAAGGACCTGTACAGCACTCACTGTCTCAAGAGGGCACGCAGCATCCTACGGGACGGTACACACCCAGGACACCGGGTGTTTAAGCTGCTGCCGTCCGGCAGGAGGTTCAGGCTGCTGAGGTCCCGGACAAACAGACTCAAGGACAGCTTTTACAACAGGGCAACAGCCCTGATCAATGCAAATAGCTGACCTGACTGGCTACCTCCCTGGACTTTTTTAGGGGGGAGGTAACAATGTTTAAAACAACAATAACAATAATAATATTTATATTTATAACAAGGTGCAATAATAATTAATGTGCAATAATAACAGTGTGCAATACAAATACACTTCTTCTTCTTTTTTTATTACTAAGTTATTATACTGTGTTGTGTTGTTTGTGTTGCGTTGTGTAGGACAGTTTTCCAATTTCATTGTACTATTGTACTATGTATGACTGTACAATGACAATAAAGAGTTATCTTATCTTATCTTATCTTATCTAACATCATGTTAAACTCTATGGATTAGAAATGCAAATGTATTCCCTTGCAGACAAGGGAATACATTTGGCAACATAGTGTAAGTCAAAGGAGGCATTTGGTACTTTGGTGTGTGGTTATGTCTGTTGGTGTTAAGGTTAGGCTAATTTGCTCTTGATTTTTTCCTTTGTTTCTATTTCTTTTGCCCCATTTTGAGAATTTTCCATTGATGCTTTATAATACATTCTATTTAAGTATTTGTTCTATATAAATAATTCAGATCTTTTGTAATGTATTTTTAAAGAGTTCAGTGACTGAGTGAGTGCTAATGAGGGCTATAAGGGCTCTGAAACTGAGGCCAAATTGACACCTTCCCATATCACACATTTCTCCCACCAGGATAAAAAGTATAAAGAGGAAATGTTTTTAACTGTCAATAAATGAAAATGTATTTTTGTCTTGTTGTTTTTTTTTTCATGTTAGATATATATTTTTTAAATGTAATAACACCCAGAGTGATATAACAGGGGTTGGTATTAGTTTACAGAACAGAAATGTTTTTTTAAAAAGATGCCAAAGTTTAACCAATGAGGAGAAACAGTATCAGTGACATCATTTCTAACCTTCAACAGGAGTCATGCATCAAACTCCTTAATATAAAGACAAATTATTTCCACATCAGTTTCCTAACTGGTCAAAGTGGAGACTGAAGTGGTCCGTCTAAGGTAGGAAAGTTTTTTGTCTTTGTCGCTGCTATCAGTTCATTATAGTGCAGTATTTAGGATTCTTTAATGCATACATAAAGCTCGAGCAAAGCAGCTTATTTGTGACTAGTATTTTTTAGCTTATAAATTAAGCATACAGTGGGTAAGGACTGAACATGTCACTAATTTTCTAAGTAAATATATTTCTAAAGGTGCTATTGACATGAATTTCCCACCAGATGTCGGTCACAACCCACCCAATCCACACAAGCAAAGGAATCAAACCCTAGATGTCCATAAATTATGTGTAATAATTAAAAATGACACAGGGAAAAATAATTAAAAATAATTGAAAACGCTTACTGAAATGTATTTCATCCTTCATACAAAAGCCTTTGTTGGTGACGACGGCTTCAAGACTAAACTAGTCGCATGCATTGCTCAGGTGTGATTTTGGCCCAGTTTTTTCCACACAGTCTTCAAATCCTGAAGGTTGTGTGACCCCTTCTATGTACTCTGAGCTTTAGTTCTTTCCAGAGTTTCAGTTGGAGACTGGCTGGGCCACTCTACAACTTTTATTTTCTCTGAAACAGTTGAGCGTTTCCTAGCTGTGTATTTAGGATCATTGTTTTGCTTCAAGTAAAATGAATGTTGTGCTTTACATTACTGCATCCAACACTTCGCATTGCACTTGAAGATGTAAGGTTTGGATACATTTGCTCAGTCATGGAAACCCACTGCATGTCAGTGACCTTTGCTCACTAAGCACCTCAGCATCCCCGGATGCCTCTCTGTAATTTTACATGACTTTGTGGCTGAGTTGCTGTTATTCCCAGTCACTTCCACTTTGTTATAACACCACTAACAGTTGATTGTGGAATATTTAGTACTGAGGAAATTTCACCAATGGGTTTGTTGCACAGGTGGCATCTTATCATGGTACCAAGCTGGAATTTACTGAGCTCCTGAAAGCAACCCATTGATTTACAAATGTTGGTAGAAGCAGACTGCATGCCTAGATGCTTGATTTTATACACCTGTGGCCATGGAACATCTGAATTCAATTATTTGGATGGGTGAATGAATAATTTAGGCAATAAAGTGTGTGTGACTTACTTTTCCTCTTTTGTAAGGATCCCGAAAAAGCATCTCTATGAATTCCTCATCGTATGCCCTCAATGCGTCGAGCAGTCTGAAATATCGCGATTCTCCAAGTGCAGCAGTGGCCAAAAATGTCATCGTTCTGGCTCTCGGCTTTACCATCAACTATATTAACGGTACACTGATACACACCTTCAGAAAACACCAGGTCAGTATTTATTGTTATTGTTGTTTTTATTTCATTATCATTATTGGAAAAATATACCTAAATATTGTTAACACAAGAAATATATAAGTAAAAAAAGTGAGATGAGGTGTTTCATGTCTTTCAGATATTTTATTTGAATCCTCGTTACATCCTGTTCATCCACCTGGTGGTGAATGACATGATCCAGCTCACTTCTTCAATTAGTCTATTTGTTTTCACTTATATCTTTTATCAACTTAATGTTGCATTCTGTTGCTTCCTTATCACTTTGGCTATCTTCACCACCTTCAATACTCCAATAAATTTAGCTCTCATGGCATTAGAGTGCTACATTGCTATTTGTTTACCACTGCAACACGCTGAGCACTGCACCACTAAAAGAACATACGTGGCTATAGGTTGGATCTGGGCCATGAGTGCAGTCTCAGCTATGTCAGACATCGTTATTATTCTGGCAACAGAGCCAGTGGAGTTATTTTATTCCACAATACAATGTGAGAGAGATAACTTATTCCGGCATCCAATCATTGTAAAAAAGAAAGAGGTTTCATATTTAATTTTCCTAATTGGTGTTTTGCTCACCTTCATCTACACATACTTCAGGATATTTTTTGCTGCTAACAAAGCTAAATCAGCCAAGCAAGAGTCGAAGAAGGCAAGAAACACAATCCTGCTCCACGGCTTTCAGCTTCTGTTGTCTATGCTAACCTATATAGCAACTGCATTAACGCAGGCTCTGGTGCGCTGGTTCCCTAAACAGTATCTAATAGTTGTTTTTATTTCTTATATCATAATCTACATTGTCCCCAGGTTTGTTAGCCCTATTGTGTATGGGTTACGAGACAAGACATTTAAACAGTATTTGAAAAAATATCTGTTGTGTACCATGAAAATGGGTAACGAGACAGATTTTAGACTATAATATTCTTGATCTAGCAGAGGGCAGCTAGAAAGGTGTTTTGGTAAAAAACATTAATTAATCATCAGGTTAACTGGATTTCATCCTCTGGACATGCATTGGGTGCACATTGTGTTCCAGAAAAAAAAACCCAAATATTAGTTGATATGTTGGATTTTTAAATGCTCAGACATAGGTATCACCATCAGTCTTGAAAATCACACATTACCCTTGCTCTTGTTAGTCGAGTTGTATAGAATCTGAATTAAGTAAAAAAAAAAACAATTTTAAAAAAGCAACAAACAAAAAAAAAGAAAAGAAAGAAAAAAACGTTACTGTTACTAGTGATAATGTACTGTTTTAACTCTTTGGCAAATATTTTTCCACTTAAAAAAAAAGAGCATCCTCCTTCAGTTCTAAGGTTTTATGTATCAAAACATATGATATGTAAGTAACAGGCGATACTAAAACTAATGCTGATGTCAGCAGTGGTAATATGGAAATCCCCCAAAATCTCATCTGCATTGTTTTTGTTCTTCTTTGTGTTGATGTCAGCATTATCTATATTGTAGTTCATAATGTAGTATAGTTTAGTGTCATTATGAATCATATAATGGTGTATTAAATTTTTTTTTTAAAAAAAGCTCAAAGAAAGAAAGTTCCTTTGTCTCAAAATGCCTAATATACTGCTTTAAAGATTGGAGATGATCCAGTGGAAACTAGTGTTTTCCTAATTGTGTGACTGTGTGATGTTTGATCTCTGACCTTGAAGCAGATACTAAAAAGGTTTAAATACTTAAGATACATTCATGCAGTGTGTGATTTTGCGAAACTTTATGCAGTCATTGAGAAGTTGTAAGGTGTTGTATTGGAAAAATAAAATGTGTGATGAACATCTCTCTTCATTTCCTTTCATATGATGTAGCACTTGATTACATACTCCCTCCCTTTTGGGGAAAGAGTAATCTGGCCTTTAGCAGATCTTTAAAATAAGCAAATGCGATCTGACATGAAAACAGCGTGACATATTGTCGTTAGTTGTTTTTTTTTATTATGCCAATATGCAGAAGCAGTGTGTAAATAAATAAATAAATACATGCTTACTGATGTATTATTGTAGGTTCTTTACATTACAGCATAAAATGCCTTGATGCAATTTTGGTTGACTTTTGGAACTATATAAATAACATTTTCTTGAATTGACAAAATGCTGCTAAATATATTTATTTATATAAAAACAGACAAAGCAACGACACCTCAAGCTGCTTTTTATTACAAGATTGCAACCCTACAATAAAACAGAGAAAAATCACCAACAAATAGATGGCAGCCTGTTAGCAACCACCTGGTGACACTGGGAAGGAAGAACTCCCTTTAAACAAAACCTCCAGCAGACTCAGGGAGGGGCAGCCATCTACTAAGACCAGTAGATGGCTGACATCTACTAAGACCAGTAGATGGCTGACATCTACTGGTCTTAGTAGATAGCTGGAGTGGCAGGAGGAGCAGGAGACAGGACCAAAAACACACTGGAAAAGAGACAAAAATTAACAAAGAATGATTAAATACACAGTGGTATAAAAACAAACCATGAATTGCAGCTGGCTCCTAGCCTTTGCATCCTGACCCTCCCCCACATCACTCAAACAGGTGCTACGCGGTGACCTGCCCCTCCTTTTTAATTACCCTATAGTGATTACAGTTCTCAGTACATCACTATAGAAATAGGGCCTACAGGAGCAGGTGTGTTAGCCAGAGATTTGTGGTTGGGGCTATTGTTTGCCTCTCAATTTTATCTGCACTTTATAGGCCTTTTCCACTTGTACCTGCTTATTTTAGCTCGGCTTGACTACATTTTTAGTGCTTTCCATTAGGTGATAGTTCCTGGTACCAGGTAATTACTCCGTCAGGGTTCCAAGCAAAATGTGATGTCAACCGACTGTATGCCACCAATCGGCTAGTGGTGGCACTCAATGAGTCATGACGGTGTCTCCTTCACAAAAATCCAAACCGCTATTTTTAAAACCATTGGTGCAGCCATTAAGGGAAATGTCTGCACAAAAAACAACATGCCACACACAGAGCAGCCGGTATACCATCACCTCGACATCCTCCTTTGTTGTGGCATTTGTATTGCGTACAAATGATGTCACAGACTTTCAGCCACATTGCTATAACAACACCACACGTATTAAGTGGTACACAATTGTAATAGATGAGTTGAGTCACTTTGAGTGAAGCCAAATACATACTAGTGGAAGAGAGCTAAAGACACAGAGTTTGGAGGGGGGAGGTTTGGATGATCAGCAGTCACATGCTCATGTTATCTGTCTCTAAATTATTATTATTATTTATTTATTTATTTTATTTTTTTTGTGTCCCGTTTGGATCTTTAGCCGTCAGAATTGTTGTCTTAAGGCCAAGAAAGATGCCAAGCGGATTTATTTTACCAAGTGGCTCATCATGGCCTTGCCATATTGGTCCATTTGATTGACCTTTATTATAATTATGAATTTATTTTATTTTCGGTTGCTACAAACGGGACAGACATGACTGGGGGATAGGACAGGGAGAAAGAATGAAAGAGAGGGAGAGAAAGAAAACCAGAGGGGAGAAGAGACGGTGAGAAAGGGGGGAAGAAAGAAAGAAAAACAAACAAAACACCTGGATCACCTGTATGTAGAAAAAAAAACAGAAGAGAAAGCAAACAAAAAAAGAGCAACATAATAATTGGGGTGGCTGTAGCTCAGGAGGTAGAGCAGGTCACCTACTGATCGGAAGGTTGGTGGTTCGATCCCAGGCTCCTCCAGTCTGCGTGTCAAGTATCCTTGGGCAAGATACTAACCCCAACTTGCTCTCCGATGCGTCCATCGGAGTATGAATGTGTGTGAATGTAGTTAGAAAGCACTAAGTGTAGATAAAGTGCTTGTGAGAATGGGTGTGATTGGGTGAATGAGGCATGTTGTATAGAGCGCTTTGAGTACTCCGGGAGAGTAGAAAAGCGCTATATAAGAATCAGTCCATTTACCATTTACCAATAAAAACAGCACCCTCACAATAAACTAGCTAGCAGTAGATAACAGTAAATACTAAATATTAAACGATATTGTGCAGCACGCAAGATAGACAGCGCACAATGTGCTTTGAGGCAGCAGCCAAGAAAGGTGTAGTCCGCGACTGTGAACACCCGTGTGTACACCTGTGTGGATCAGCACGCTTGTATTCCAAAGGTTTCTCCATGTAACGATCTGCTAGGGAGTGTGAGGAGCCATAGCCCCGTCCCCCAGGGCATGAAGCAGGTATGGAGGAGATCCAGGCCCCCGACATCCAGAGGCCAGAGGCCTGAGGGCATCCCACCCCCCGGAAGGGGACCAGCCGGGCCACAGGCGCCAGGCCCCGCCAATCGGCCACCAGGAGTCAGCCGGTACATACATGAGCGCCCAGCCCCAGTCGACAAGGTCCACCAACACACCAACGTCTGAGGGCATCAGCCACCGGCAGGGAGTGTGGTGAGGGGAGATAGGTCTCCGAACTTTGGAGGGCCTGAGATGTACCCAGAGAGGTTGAGTCTAAGACCCAACCTGACATATAGACACAGACGAACAGGCGCACGCGGACACAAACATGCATTCCCACCCCATATGCACAACCAAATACTCGGCACTCACCCAACGTGTAGACAGACACAAATAGACACTGCACAGGCAGTCGCACTCCCCAAACATACTCTATATCCCAGGTCCAGGTACCCTCGCCCCCAGAGGGGCAAGCCGCACATAAACCCAGGAGATGTAACCCTTCTCTCTGGGGTGGAGGCAAGCGGACCACCTCCTTATCTGCAGTAGCAGGGAGGCCCCGCATCCCAGACCCCAATCTGACGGCCAGCACCTTCTCCCAGCCCCCCAGCCCTGACGGCTAACAGAACCGGGGTGAGTGAAGACCCCAAACCTCCCTACGCCCGCTCATATGTAGTGTTACTGTGTGCTGTTCTAAAGTGCATTTAAAACACAGGAGAGCATGGTACTTGCTTCCTCTCAGAGAGCAGCACGGCTCCTCCCGAAAACCCTCAGTGTCTGTATGCATTTAAAATTGAGGGTAGGGCACCAGCGCCAGAGGTGGGTTGGAATACACCGACCATCCTCTGGATGCTGTAAAACGTGCCCACCCCCAAGGCCCTATATGTATGTGTTATGTGAGAGTGTGAGTAATGTGGATGTCTAGGTTGAAGAATAAAATTGAGGCACAGGCGGCCAGAAGGGGACAGAGGGGGAGTGCCCCCCCTGCACCTTGGTGACATACCTGCACCCCAAGCCCTGCGTGTGTGGGTGGGTGTGGTAGGGCGGGAATGGGGAGGCAGCTGAGGATGGGGAGGGAAGAAAGGGAGGGGCAAGCGGCCCCTCCCTGGGGCCAGCTCCCCTGCTGACCCCAGTAGGCACCCCCACACTCTGGAACCCACCAGGGCAAGGGGGCCCAGGCCCATCCGGACTGGGACTCGCAGCAGCAGCACCGCCCAGCCCCACAAAGTCCGGGGCAGCCCACCTGACTCCACCCGAGAGAAAACTGCACCCACCCCGTCATCCAATCATCTCCCAAACTACACAAGACAATAGACACCCAGTTTGAGTCATTCTCCACCTCTCCAATATCTCTCCCCTAAAGGAGTGAGCTCCTGTAGAGAGGAGACCTCCTGCAAAGATGTGCTTGGACTTCTGAGCTGTGAACACGCAAATCAGTCCATGCATGATTGCATGGCTCCGCCCATCAAAAAGTCTGTACATGCGCGAATATATATTGCCCAACGTTCCTTATTGGGCTGACAATTGTCGGTTGGAAAATTTTTACATATCGTCCAACCCTAGTGTTAACCACAGGGTGCCTAGGTTATGTTAAAATGTAGTTTGTTGTTGTTTTGGTTTAAGTGAAAATGTTTTATGTGTGTGTGTTCATGTGTTGTATATGAGTGTAGACTTGTATATAGTTAAACACGTATGGATCATTTAATGTCGAATTCTGAATATCTATCTGTAAGTAATGAAATTTGAAATAAGGGAGTAGGAACAGGAAAACTCTCATCCTACTCCTTTTCGAGCACACACATTGTACAGACATAGATATATACATGAAATTTTGTTTTTTCTTTTATCTCTTGTTATTTCAATTATATTTGCATGTTCTAAAGAAAATCTATCTATGTTTTCTCATACTGATGTAAAAGACAAAAAATAATATGTATTAAGGCCCTTAATGAGCAGGCCTTTTGAATGGAGTCCTTTAATGCACGCACATGGCCTAGGGCCCTGATACACATATAATACAGAGAGATGTTTCAGGTTAGCTGGAGAGCTGGGGTTAGTGTGTTGGTGTCATGTCAACCTAAGGAGATGGACCACTGGACATTATATTCTTCATTTCCATTTAATACTTGTACAGCTGCTGTTATTGTGTATATATATATATATATATATATTTATATTTTTTCATACATTCTTATATATTTATATTCCTTGTATTGTGTATTTTGTTGTACAGTTATTTTATTTTCAACTTTAATTTATATATTTTATCTTATTCTTTCCCAGTTAAATTTACCCTTCATTCTAATTTGTGTTGTACAGTTATTTCATTTTTAACTTTAATTTTTATATTTTATTTTATTTTATTCCTCCTAGTTATATTTACCCTTTTTAATTTTCATATTTATTTCCTATCTTATTCATAGCCTTTTCTTTTTTCTTTAGGTCACGAGCAGTTGTGTAAACATTTCACTGCATATGGTACTGTGCATGACTGTGTATGTGACAAATAAAATTTGAATTTTGATTTTATTTTTTTGATTTTTGACCATAAGACAAAGCATGATATTGACACATTTGCAATGATTCTTGTCACTTCTTCGTGAGCAAGCAAAAGTGCCTAATACACACGTGCATGCACTAACGGGTACCAGCACTCCTGGGGGAGGGGATATCTCCCTCTCTCACACACATAGACACACCTGACGCCATTTGCATATAACCACTATTATAAATTATCAATCACTGGCAAGTGCGACAAGACAGAAGTCAACCAT
Source organism: Neolamprologus brichardi (assembly GCF_056152115.1). Classification (NCBI taxonomy): domain Eukaryota; kingdom Metazoa; phylum Chordata; class Actinopteri; order Cichliformes; family Cichlidae; genus Neolamprologus; species Neolamprologus brichardi. Next base: position 32,756,949 of record NC_142108.1, on the reverse strand, counting down.
AACCAGGTGAGCACCTATTCTTTGGTGGGTGTAGTGGTTTATAAAAACAATTTATATATTCTTTGAGATTTGTATTGTATCGAATCATTTAGTGTAGTATATTTTTTTATGTGATCAGCTATATAATAGCGCAATTATCAACGATCATTTCAGTTACTGCTTTGAATGAGAATGCTACTATTATCCAGCTCGTTGTGACTAAGTTAATGTTATAGGTCAAACATGTGGAGTTTTTTCTTTAATGAAAATGTCTTATTGCAGTTCACACTTAACTAAAGCAGAGTTTAGTGCAGAAAAACATAGTTTGTTGTAAACTGGAGCAGAAAGGTTTTTGAATTGATGAGAATAAATAATTTATGGTGGATTACATTGCAGAAAATGCATTTTCTGAAATGTAAATTATTTGCTTAAGCAAAATGAATTACTTTTGATGCTTGGATATGGTTTTTTTATGGTTGGTGTAATAGTGTTGCAGAATATTTAAGATTTCTAAGATTATTGATCAGATAAGGAATGCTCATAGATATCAAAACTTTGCCGTGTTTTTAAAGTTAACACCTTCTGTGTTACAACCTGCCATAACAATCAATGATGTCTACAGGTTTTTTGGCCAACTCATGAACCTTTCAAATGCTGCCATGAATTTGACAACAGTTATGTATCGGGACCCGTTAAACATAGCTATTGTCAAGAATGTGATAACTGTGGTCCTCTGTGTCACCATCATCTATGTCAACGGCACCTTGCTGCACATATTCAAAAAACATGAGGTCTGTATCCTGCTCATAAATTTTGCATCTATTTATTACATCCATTTAGAACTAGATACTAGATGACAGAATGTGATATATTCTGCACTGTGAACATTCCATCGCGCAAAGAGACGTTGGAGTGACGTCTTTTAAATGATATTTTTGGACGTCCAAGTTTGGTCACTGAAGCAGTTGTTTTTTATCCACCATTCAATGTTTAGTGGGATAATTCACCTTTCATGTTCTAAATCCTGTCCTTCTCTTCAGGTTTTCAACACAAATCCTCGTTACATCCTGTACATTCATCTGGTAATCAATGATATCCTGCTGCTCATCATGTTCACCCTCCTTCAAGTCTTCAGTTACATCATTTTCACTCTTCATGTGTCCTTCTGTATTATTTTGCGAGTGATTGCCGTCATTCCCAGCTTTAACACTCCAATGACCCTCGCTGTAATGGCAGTAGAGTGTTATGTTGCCATATGCTTCCCTCTCCAGCACTCACAGATCTGTACAGTAAAAAATATAACCGTTGTGATCACAGTGATATGGGGGCTAAGTTCACTTACAATTCTGCCAGATTTATTCACCACCCTGGCCACAGAATCCAGAGATTTCTTTCATTCAAGAGTTTTCTGCCTTAGAGAAAATGTTTTCAGACTTCCTGAATTAGAAAAGAAGAGAACTATATCCAACATTGTATTTCTGGTTATTGTTTGGCTCACCCTTGTCTACACATATTTCAGAATCCTTTTCGCTGCACAGGCAGCTGCTGCAAACGCCAGGAAAGCAAGAAACACTGTACTGCTGCACGGCTTCCAGCTGCTGCTGTGCATGCTCAACTACGTGTATGATTTGCTGCTGAATGGTTTGACATCCTTGTTCCCAAAAGGAGTCCTGACTATTCGCTACACAATCTCAGTATTCGTTCACATTCTGCCTCGACTTGTTAGTCCACTTGTTTATGGGATACGAGACAAGGCATTCAGAAGATATCTGAGAAAATATCTGTTCTACTCACCAAAGGCTAATGTTAACAAAAGTTAAAAACAATGCCATCAGCTCTTTTAATTTAAAATACTGAGATTGAGTAGTCTTTGTTTATCTTATTCTATTGTCCTTTTTTGTTTGTATATTTTTCTAATCTAATGTCGCAGTGAATGTGTCGAACAGTAACTTTCACTATATGGCAGTTTTATAAGACACGATTTTATAAGACACTTTAGTGTTCGGAAAGACAAAAACTGCAGAATTCAACCAGAGAGCTGAAAATATGGACCGAAATAAAACTGGACAAAATGAAAGCAAAGTTAATAAAGATGGAAGAAAATGTTGCACAAAAAGGCAAAACAAAAGCCATTAACATAAGTAGATATTACCAGAAGAACCAATGCAAAAAGAGTAAGTATAATACAGAAAAATATTTTAAATATATACATTTTTAGGAGCAATGTGAAGGAAACCAAGAGCTGTAAAACAGTAAGAAGCGCCCACCAGAGGATGTAAGTAGAGCCCAGCCAGGATTTTTCAAGCCAATATTTGGTGACTTAAAAAATGGCAAAACTTTATTTCAGACACATGAAATATAAAGAGTATTTCATGACATTTCTTATGTGCAGTTATTTATCATATTATCTATATTTAGTTGAATGCAGTAATTTTTCCTTGATAAAATAAGATCCTAAATACATTCTTCTGAGTTTAAGAGTTTCTCTTTAATTAACTAATACATTCCAAGTGATATCTTTAAATGACTTAATGCATTAAGGTAAAAACACTAAGGTTTACAGAATGGAAAGTTCAGCATTAGTGTGGTGCTCATAAAAATAGCAGCATGTTGATTGATGCTGATGACACCTACCTTAATGAGCTATTACATTTTATTCTTGAGAAGTTCATGATCTGTAGTCTGCTTTATTTCTTGTCAGAGTCATAGTACTTGTGTAAATGTGTTGTTTCTTATTAGAGATCAACTAACAACAATCTTCAATAACTATCTTCTTCTAAAACCATCTTCAGTCTTCTGTAGATGAGGCTTTTTAAAACCAAAACCATTCATTTCACCATTCATTCTTACTGTTGGATTCATTCTTATCCAACAGTAAGAATAAATGTTGGATATTGGTGATAAGAGGCCATTTATGTCTTAATTCCAGAGCAGGTAAAGGTGATTAAAGAAAAGAAAATGTTATGCCATTGTACATTTCATTATTCATGTACAAATGATCCTCATTATTTATGTCTTTGCCATAGTCCATCCTGGGCCCTATACTACAAAGACCGTTTAAGGAGCTTGGAAAGAAAAGCATCCGGACTTCTGTAAGTTTCTTGAAGACGTTTCATCCAAGAAGTGTATTCAGTTCTAAGAGCAATCCCAGAGGCCCAGGTTTTTAAGGGCTATTGGGAGTTTCCTTAAGAGGGTCCTGAACCCCCTATTGATCCTCTGCCAAATCCCAAGAGCCTAGGTTTGAAAACATGTGTGGGTCACAATCAGCCAAGGTTTCAGGTGAACCCATTGTGAAACATAGCCCCACCCTATCGTGTGACTTACTGAGATCAAATGGCCCAGGATGTGAGTGGGCATTAACTTAGAGACTTAGACTTGGAGCTTTTTAGTGTCATTGTGCAGTTTCTTGCACAGCGAAATTGGGTAGCTGAACCACAAAGGTGCTAAAGTAAGAAGAAGAGAAACCAATATACAACGAAGGCGGAAAATAAATAAATAATTAAATAAATAGAATAAAATAAAAAACAGTGTATATGTATAGACATGTGAGTGGAACTATATACATGGTGTATGTGTAGGAAACATTGAAACAGACTGGGACCAAAATAATTGCACATGAGCCAAAAATATTGCACAGAACATGACAGGCATTTGGGCCGTTCTCAAAATTAGATTATAGATGGCAGAGAGTTGGTGTCGGAAGGCACACTTCTTTTCAAAGATAGTCAATCACAGTGGACATAGGTGGGTTGATTACTCCAAGTTTGTGTTCCAGAGGGTAGTGGAAGTCAAAGAGTAGGTACTGGTCCATGTGTGTGAACAACTTAAAGAAGTCCAGACACTTTTCTTTTCAAGCTCCTTAAACTATGATGACCTGGATGACTGAGAACCTTCACAAACATACAAAGAGAGTTCAACATACCAAGGGTTTCCCCTCCATGTTCACATGAAAGACGTGGTCTTTCAGCATCTAACCAACCTAAAAATGGGAGTTTCTCAATTCCTATTACTTTTAGTTCACAGGAAATAATCTCTAAGAGTGTTACCCACTCCAGAGATGTTATTAGATTCAGTTCAATTCATTTCAGTGTTATTTATATAAAGTCACGTCCACATCCTCATTTTAGATTTGACAGCATTTTAGTAGGTAAAGGTAAATCGCTTGGACCTGAATTTATCCGCGGAAGCAGGTCTCGAAGGAGACTGGCGGCGGCTCCCAGCCCTGGCAGATCCCCATGTACTAAATAGAAGTGAAGTAGTTACAGAATTGAAAAGGGGAGGAAGGGAGGGAGGTGCATGTAAACGAGAATGACAACTTGCAGAACTGGGAGAACCTATATAGATGAAAGCCAGAAGGAGCGTGTTTGGAGGCGTGGTCCCGCTCCTGAAATTCCAATCCATAATCTCCAATTGTCTCAAGGGGCTCTATGTTTTAAGGTATAGACCCTACATTACAGCGAAAACAGGGAAAACCCCAACAATCAGATGAGATTTTCAGACATCAGCAATCGTCTCCCACACACCGCCTTTTCTCTCACACTTCCACTTTTTCACTCACTCTACTATCAACTTCCATAGTGCTTTTCTTACTTATTATTTTTGTACAAATCACATGCAATCACTCAAAACCTGCTTCTCACAGCATTCACACACTTAAACTATGACAGAAGTTGAGGAATATAACTCAAAATACGCTTTCCTAAGAGTATTTTAGACATTTCATAATCAGAAAGAGCAAGTCAAAGAAAAACCATTGAAACCTCTATTAATTCTCACAGCACACACAAGAAATTAAAAAATAAAACACACCAGCATTTATTGCTGGAGAAAGGTTACTACTGAAAGTAATATGTTAGTCTTAAGTATATACAATGCACTCAATATATTTATATATATATATATCCAAACTCAGTCAATTACTATACATCCACTACGGCAACTCAAAACTTTATTTATAGCCCTCTAATAAACATAAATGGCATCTTAAACACACGCATTCAACAATGTTTGCAGCAGTATTTGTAAAACCAACTATGGTTTAAGCAGTTCACTGCTTACTAATTTGCATTTTCACATTCACACACACACAGTCTAAAAATAGCTCCAGCACAGACTCAGCCTCCTTTCACACAGAGATCTCTTATTCTGTATTACAAAGACGTCTTATATTTACAACCACTGTCAGGCCTCACAGCTTTAGCGCCTAAATAATTTCGACAAATTTAAGTTAACGGTCTAACCGATAAAGTCCAACTTTTTTGTGCTCAATTAACCAGTATCAGACTCTAACTGTTTCTGGCCTCATCTCTAAAATCCCTAACTCAATTTAAAAGCGTCAACCAACCCAAACTTTGCCTGAAGCTCTATTTTTGGCATTTCACAGTCAAGGCTTACCCCGAAGTTTTAAGTTAAAGTTACACGCCCGAAGTCCAACTTCTGCTGGCCAAAAAAGCGCAGACTACCGTTCCAAACGGTAAGGAGACTCAAACTCCTAGCTATTGTGGAGGTTCCCAAGTTCTCCCCGGTTGCCAACCGTACTATCCCTATTCACCGATAGGTCAAGGCCAAGCGTCCTTGGCCAGGAGGGAGCGTCACCTCCGAGAAATGCGCCCCCTAGTGGTCCAACCACCGTCCTTCAAAAATTTATAATACTTTGAAACAACAATCAACACCCAAAACAAGTGTATGACTGACCCAGGTCCAACCTGTCTGACCAATTTGGGACTCAAACCCATAAAATGACCAAATTCCCTACTTTCCTACTTGGGACTTTAACCCTTTAGGGACTTTAACCCTTTCACTGTTTTCCTTTTTTCCTTTCTTTAAGGGACTTTAACCCTTTCACTGTTTTCCTTTTTTCCTTTCTTTAAGGGACTTTAACCCTTTCAAACTTCAACTTTCAACTCTCATGAGATTTTCACCAAAATCAAAACAGACATTCACCAGTAATTTCAGTGAGTAGACTTTACTTTTTTCATGTCCAATTTGGCACATTTTGGAAATAATTCAACAGGTAGTAGTGCCTTACCTTTGGATAAGCCAGCTTATGCCCACTCACTTTGACCACTGATATTCGTGCCTGCCCGTCTGACCACCTCGGACCCCGGATTTCTCTGTCCAAGCCTCCAACTCACTCTCCCTCCTCAATAACCGGATGAGCCTCCCAAATGTTAGGTTCAATATTGAGGAGGGGTAGAGGAGGTAATCAACTTCCATAATAATAACACTGGTCCGGCCGGGTGGAGTCAAACGATGATTTTAATGCACGCGTGGGAAGACCGCCACTGTACGCAGACAGCGCCGATCCCCGACTTACAGAGCATAAGAAGGTGTTTTATACCTTTCAGGGCTTAAATTTACTGACGCCCCTTAAACGTCACTCAGATACAGTTCATACATAGGTTTCAAAACTACAATGACTTAACACAGTTTAAAATAACATTGTCTCCGTCTCCACGACAGATGCTTCCTGTCAGCCTTCTGACTTTCACTTCTTGTCTGGAAAACCAGACCCACACCCTGCAAGAAACTGTTCCTCTTTTTGCAGAGACAGCAAGAAACTATTCCTCTTTTACAGAGACAATTTTAGAGTTACAAGCAAACATGATTAACCTCTCACCTATAAATAAGTCTATCTAATGTGTGAGTGTGTGTGTGTGTCATCATGAAATGCACTCAGTTTCACCTCTCCCTTCACCAGCTGAAACTTGTAACCTTTTCCACCAGACAGAAGGCCAGCACGTACACATTTCAGATTATAACAAGCATTCAAAAGCATTTAAGATTATAGATTCAACTCAACAGTTTAGAGTGGTTATAACTGCACCTGTAATAAAGGCTAATTGGGTACCAATATGTTTAAACATCTGAATACAATATCAATACTGCAGATTGTATTATTAATGCAATGGTAATGATGATGATTATTAACAATAGCAGTAAAATAATTTCTCTAATTCCTCACACCCCCTATGAGCAAGCAATCTGGCAACAGTGGGAAGATAAATAGTGCATAAACACAGTGAATTAAAAAAAACAAAAGAAGATGAGTGGATCAGAAACTGAGTGCACTGTAAACAACGGTGCGGATTTGGCTTTACACACCCAGTCATCCACCCATTCACACACTGGTGGAGGCAGCTACAGTTGTAGCCACAGCTGCCCTGGGGCAGACTGACAGAAGCGAGGCTGCCATATCGCGCCATCGGCCCTTCTGGCCAACACCAGTAGGTAACGGGTGAAGTGTCTTGCCCAAGGACAAAACGACGGAGATTGTCCGAGCCGGGGCTCGAACCAGCAACCTTCCGATTACAAGGCGAACTCCTAACTCTTGAGCCACGATCACCCCCAGGTTGTGAGTGAAGGCAGATCAAATTTCTCCTACAGGTATGTCAAATGCACACTTATCCTGAGGTCGGGAAATGTTGGGAGGCTGACTTTCGTCCTGGACAAGGATGCCTCCTGGGTGCCTCCTGGGTGAGGTGTTCCGGGCATGTCCCACCGGGAGGAGGCCCCGGGGCAGACCCAGGACACGCTGAAGAGATTATATCTCTCGGCTGGCCTGGAAACGCCTTGGTGTTCCCCCGGATAAGCTGGAGGAGGTGGCTGGGGAGAGGAAGGTCTGGGCCTCTCTGCTTAGGCTGCTGCCCCCGCGACCCGGCCTCGGATAAAGCGGATGAAGATGGATGATGGATGGACTTAATTTTTTATAAATTTTGTTTTTTCTTTTTTCCCTTGTTATTTCAATTATATTTGCATGTTCTAAAGAAAATCTATCTATGTTTTCTCATACTGATGTAAAAGACAAAAAATAATGGGTATTAAGGCCCTTAATGAGCAGGCCTGTTGAATGGAGTCCTTTAATGCACGCACATGGCCTAGGGCCCTGATACACATATAATACAGAGAGATGTTTCAGGTTAGCTGGACAGCTGGGGTTAGTGGATGTTGTAGACTAAATGCTGACAATATCCTCTGACTTTTCAAACTTTAAACATAGACACTAGACCATGTGTTGGTGTCATGTCAACCTAAGGAGATGGACCATAAGACAAAGCATGATATTGACACATTTGCAGTGATTCTTGTCTCTTCTTTGTGAGCTAGCAAAAGTGCCTAATACACACGTGCATGCACTAACGGGTACGAGCACTCCTGGGGGAGGGGATATCTCCCTCTCTCACACACATAGACACACCTGACGCCATTTGCATATAACCACTTTTATAAATTATCAAGTGCTACTAACTTATTAGACAGAAGTCAACCATAACCGGCGAGCACCTATTCTTTGGTGGGTGGGGTGGTTTATGAAAACAATTTATATATTCTTTGAGATTTGTATTGTATTGAATCATTTAGTGTAGTATAATTTTTTTTATGTGATCAGCTATATAATAACTCTGATTGTAACACAACCAGGCGCAATTATCAACTATCATTTAAGTTACTGCTTTGAATGAGAATGCTGCTATTATCCAGCTCGTTGTGACTAAGTTAATGTTATAGGTCAAACATGTGGAGTTTTTTCTTTAATGAAAATGTCTTATTGCAGTTCACACTTAACTAAAGCAGAGTTTAGTGCAGAAAAGCATAGTTTGTTGTAAACTGGAGCAGAAAGGTTTTTGAACTTTATAAAATTGATTAGAATAAATAATTTATGGTGGATTACATTGCAGAAAATGCATTTTCTGAAATGCATTTTTTGCCTAAGCAAAATGAATTACTTTTGATGCTTGGATATGGTGTTTTATGGTTGGTGTAATAGTGCTGCAGAATATTTAAGATTTCTAAGATTATTATTGATCAGATAAGGAATGCTCATAGAAACTTCGCCGTGTTTTTAAAGTTTACACCTTCTGTGTTACAACCTGCCATAACAATCAATGATGTCCACAGGTATTTTGGCCAACTCATGAACCTTTCAAATGCTGCCATGAATTTGACAACAGTTATGTATCGGGACCCGTTAAACATAGCTATTGTCAAGAATGTGATAACTGTGGTCCTCTGTATCACCATCATCTATGTCAACGGCACCTTGCTGCACATATTCAAAAAACATGAGGTCTGTATCCTGCTCATAAATTTTGCATCTATTTATTACATCCATTTAGAACTAGATACTAGATGACAGAATGTGATATATTCTGCACTGTGAACATTCCATCGCGCAAAGAGACGTTGGAGTGACATCTTTTAAATGATATTTTTGGACGTCCAAGTTTGGTCACTGAAGCAGTTGTTTTTTATCCACTGTTCAATGTTTAGTGGGATAATTCACCTTTCATGTTCTAAATCCTGTCCTTCTCTTCAGGTTTTCCACACAAATCCTCGTTACATCCTGTACATTCATCTGGTAATCAATGATATCCTCCTGCTCATCATGTTCACCCTCATTACAGTTCTCAGTTACGCCGTTTTCACTCTTCATGTGTCCTTCTGTATTATTTTGCTAGTGATTGCCGTCATTCCCAGCCTTAACACTCCAATGACCCTCGCTGTGATGGCAGTAGAGTGCTATGTTGCCATATGCTTCCCTCTCCAGCACTCACAGATATGTACAGTCAAAAATGTAACCGTTGTGATCACAGTGATATGGGTGCTAAGTTCACTTACAATTCTGCCAGATTTATTCACCATCTTGGCCACAGAATCCAGAGATTTCTTTCATTCAAGAGTCTTCTGCCTTTGGAAAACAACTTTCAGACCTCCTGAGCTAGAAAAGAAGAGAGATATATCCAACATTGTATTTCTGGTTATTGTTTGGCTCACCCTTGTCTACACATATTTCAGAATCCTTTTCGCTGCACAGGCAGCTGCTGCAAACGCCAGGAAAGCAAGAAACACTGTACTGCTGCACGGCTTCCAGCTGCTGCTGTGCATGCTCAACTACGTCTATGATTTGCTGCTGAGTGGTTTGACATCCTTGTTCCCAAAAGGAGTCCTGACTATTCGCTACACAATCGCAATACTAATACATGTTCTGCCTCGAATCATCAGTCCAATTGTTTATGGAATACGAGATAAGATGTTCAGAAAGTACTTGAAAAAATACTTGTTTCATACAAAAAATGCTAATGCTTTTGTACACAGGTAACCCAGACAAGACAGACATTGTTGATGTTACACATTTATCAATTTCTCTTAATTTTATTACCATTTTCTTTTAGATACAGACTAAGTAGAAGTAATGGGAGTAGTGAAATTCACTTTATGTTTCTCATATCATCCTGACTTACAATTTTTTTGATCTTTCTAAACTCTCATTCACAGTCAAACAGTGTTCTGTTAGTCTCTGTATTTTGAAGCTGTAGGCAGAAATACTGTAACTTCCTGTTTGTATCACAAAGGAGAAAACTGCAGTAACCTAACCTACAGCAAATAAAAACATATTTTCATGAGTTTTCAGAATTTGGGGTTATTGGATTCATTTTTGGTGCTCAGTGTTTAGTGTAATATGTTCCAAAGTAACATGCTACTTCATTGACGGCCCATTTTTCCATAAAGCATTACTGTGCTAAATTGAAAAATGGTATGACAGTTTTGCTGTTACTTATGTAAGACAGGTTCTCCAATTATGTGCATGATGGGAAAATAATCAAATGAGCCTTTTTCCTGCAAACATTTTGCTACCATTGGCTCACTAATGGATTTTATGTGGTGGTTTATGTGGAGGGAAATTTTGAAATTGCAGAGCAGGATACTTTATATAGTACTGTTAATTAGTAATTATTGCTTTTGGCTTCTTGCAAGCTACATTAGTGCTTGCACTTGCAGTGATGAAGTGAATGCAGAACACCACTGAACTGATCTGAATGGACTGGCTCATTGTCAGTGATCTGATCCAGCTTTTCAGTTTTGTTACTTGTGTTATTTGGTATCATACTTGAATTTTTCGTGACATGGGGCATTCGTAAGTCGGGGTTCCACTGTATTTAAGAACATTTTATGTTTTTTTTATTTATGTGTGCTCAAATTGAATAATATGGTAATAATAATACATTTGTCTTAAATTATGGATGCTGATTCAAGTTTATGGTAAGAAAGGCCAGTGAAAATGTAACCCTTTTGTCTTTAATAGTGATGTGTCGGTCGCGAACGAAACAGCTCTTAGAGCCGGATCTTTGAAGTGAACGACGCGAGCCGGCTCCTTATCGCCAGCCGTGGAGTTTTTTTCTTTCGCTCACCCTCTCTCTCACTCTTTTTTTCCGCTTCACTCAGCACGCGAGCCTTGGGCTTTGTGCTGGGAAGAGGGGGGAGGGGCGGTAGTTACACTCGCAGTAGCACAGGAACAGAGCAGGAGGGAAAAGAGAGAGAAAGAGAGCCAGGGACAACAACATCCCATTAGAAAGGTATAGTAATCACAAAGGATTCACAAAGTTTATTCATGCAGGCCCATATGACAGAGAATGTGCATCTTCTTTTTGTTTTCATATTTTCATTTATATGTAATTGTGTTGTGGTTTGCAGTGTTTTGTGTTGTTTTACTTAAAATGTGTTTAAAAGGAAAAAGCTGAAAATTTAAATAGCTAAAAGTTGAACTGCGAATAGTTGGTTTTTGTAATATATGATTTATTTATTACATTTCATGTGGAGAGAATAAATAAAAGTAGATTTACGGTGGCCCCTAGAGACAAAGCATGTACAAACTCCAAAACATGTACAAACTCCAAAACACGTACAAAACACAACAGAAGTGCACCAGGATGCAGGCGAAGTGTTGAGCTTTTGTTACCTAGTGGCTACACAAGCCAGCAAGTACCAACGATGTAAACAGGTAAATGAACTTTTTTTTTTTAATCATTTGAATATCTATGAGTGGTATATATATATATATATATATATATATATATATATATATATATATATATATATATATACATACATATATGTATATGTATACATGTATGTATATGTATATATATATATATATATATATATATATATATATACATATATATGCATATATATATATATATATATATATATATATATATATATATATATATATATATTACTCACAGGTCAAAGGAGCTTGCAAAGAAAAGCGTCTGGACTTCTTTAAGTTACTTGAAGACGTTTCACCTCTCATCCGAGAGGCTTCTTCAGTTCTAAGGTCAAATGGTGGGGAGTCCCAGATATAAACCTGGTGGGAGTGTCCCCCCACAGAGGGACAAAAGGACCCCCTGATGTTCCTCTAATCGCCTGAGCCAAGGTGTGGAACTGGGTGTGGGTCCCACACCTTGGCTCAGGCGATTAGAGGAACATCAGGGGGTCCTTTTGTCCCTCTGTGGGGGGACACTCCCACCAGGTTTATATCTGGGACTCCCCACCATTTGACCTTAGAACTGAAGAAGCCTCTCGGATGAGAGGTGAAACGTCTTCAAGTAACTTAAAGAAGTCCAGACGCTTTTCTTTGCAAGCTCCTTTGACTACGATGACCTGGATGACTGAGAACCTTCACAGACATATACTCACAGCCTTGGCCAGCCGCTTGAGGAGGTACACCAGAGAAATAGAAGGTAGGAGAATAAACCAGCTGTTCTCCACAGAACCAGCAAAGGTGTACTCTCAGTGGCAAGGGAACAATAATAAGAGAACAGCACCACCAAGGCTGGAGACGGAGCAATACTGGAAGAGCATATGGGAGAAGGACGCAACCCATAACGGCAATGCTCAGTGGCTAGTGGATCTGAGGGCAGACCATAGCAACCTCCCTGAACAGGGTCCAGTAACCATCACAGTGGCAGATATCCAAGAAAGGGTCTCCAGTATGAAGAGTTGGACAGCACCAGGGCCCGACATGGTTCATGCCTACTGGCTAAAGAAGCTGACTGCACTCCACGAGCGTCTGGCAGCACAAATGAACCAGCTGCTAGTTAACGAGGGACACCCGGAATGGCTAACCGAAGGTCGGACGGTCCTGATCCCCAAGGACCCCAAGAAGGGACCAGTCCCCTCCAACTACCGACCAATAACCTGCCTCAGTACTACATGGAAGCTCCTGTCAGGCATCATATCGGCTAAGATGAACAGGCACATGGGTCAATACATGAGCGGGACACAGAAAGGAATTGGCAAGAATACCAGAGGCGCAAAACACCAGCTACTGGTAGACAGAACAGTCAGCCGAGACTGCAAGACCAGACTGACCAACCTGTGCACTGCCTGGATTGATTACAAGAAGGCCTATGACTCAATGCCCCACAGCTGGATACTGGAATGCCTAGAATTGTACAAGATCAATGGGACCCTAAGAGCCTTCATCAGGAACTCAATGGGGATGTGGCGTACAACACTAGAGGCCAACTCCAAGCCCATAGCACAAGTCACCATCAAGTGCGGGATCTACCAAGGAGATGCTCTGTCCCCACTGCTGTTCTGCATAGGCCTGAACCCCCTCAGTGAGATCATTAACAAGACTGGCTACGGATACCGACTACGGAACGGAGCAGTTGTCAGCCACCTCCTGTACATGGATGACATCAAGCTGTATGCCAAGAGTGAACGAGACATCGATTCACTGATCCACACTACCAGGCTATACAGCAATGACATTGGAATGTCGTTCGGGCTGGAGAAGTGTAGTCGGATGGTAACAAAGAGAGGGAAGGTAGTCAGAACTGAGGGGATTGAACTACCAGAAGGCAACATTGCAGACATAGAGGACAGTTACAAGTACCTGGGGATCCCGCAGGCGAATGGGAACCATGAAGAGGCTGCTAGGAAAGATGCAACCACCAAGTACCTGCAGAGGGTCAGGCAAGTCCTGAGGAGTCAGTTGAACGGTAAGAGCAAGATCAACACGTACGCCCTGCCCGTGATCAGGTACCCTGCTGGGGTAATAGGCTGGCCAAAGGAGGAGATAGAAGCCACTGACATAAAGACAAGAAAGCTCCTTACCATGCATGGAGGGTTTCACCCCAAGTCCAGCACCCTGAGGCTGTACGCTAAGCGGAAGGAAGGGGGCCGGGGACTGGTGAGTGTCAGCACCACAGTCCAGGATGAGACAACGAACATCCAAGAATACATCACGAAGATGGCCCCAACTGACAGCGTGCTCAGTGAATACCTCAGGCAGCAGAAACCCAAGAAAGAGGAGGGAGACGAGGAACCATCATGGAAGGACAGGCCCCTGCACGGTATGTACCACCGGCAGATAGAGGAGGTGGCTGATATCCAGAAATCCTACCAGTGGCTGGACAAAGCTGGACTGAAAGATAGCACAGAGGCACTAATCATGGCAGCACAAGAACAAGCTCTGAGTACAAGATCCATAGAGGCTGGGGTCTGTCACACCAGGCAAGACCCCAGGTGCAGGCTGTGTAAAGATGCCCCAGAGACAATCCAGCACATAACAGCAGGGTGCAAGATGCTAGCAGGCAAGGCATACATGGAACGCCATAACCAAGTGGCCGGCATAGTGTACAGGAACATCTGTGCTGAGTATAACCTGGAAGTCCCGAGGTCAAAATGGGAAATGCCCCCAAGGGTGGTGGAGAATGACCGAGCTAAGATCCTGTGGGACTTCCAGATACAGACGGACAAAATGGTGGTGGCTAACCAACCGGACATAGTGGTGGTAGACAAACAGAAGAAGACGGCCGTAGTGATCGATGTAGCGGTTCCGAATGACAGCAATATCAGGAAGAAGGAACACGAGAAGCTGGAGAAATACCAAGGGCTCAGAGAAGAGCTCGAGAGGATGTGGAGGGTGAAGGTAACAGTGGTCCCCGTGGTAATCGGAGCACTAGGTGCGGTGACTCCCAAGCTAGGCGAGTGGCTCCAGCAGATCCCGGGACTAACATCGGAGATCTCTGTCCAGAAGAGCGCAGTCCTGGGAACAGCTAAGATACTGCGCAGGACCCTCAAGCTCCCAGGCCTCTGGTAGAGGACCCGAGCTTGAAGGATAAACCGCCCGCAGGGGCGTGCTGGGTGTTTATATATATATATATATACATATATATATATATGAGCTGGCTCTTTTTAGTGAGCTGAGCCGAAAGAGCCGGTTCTCTAAAACGAGCCGGAAATCCCATCACTAGTCTTTAAGATTTTGATATAATACTGTTCAAACATGATCTCAGATTCCAAAGTGAAAAACATAACATGCTGCAAGTGTGTCGACCAAAAGATTCTTTTCAAGAACATATATCTTTAAAAATATTTTAAGTATGAAGCTATAGTTTCATAGCAAATATTACCAAATGTCCAATATGTCCAAAATTTTAAATGTAATTTTTTTAAACCCATCAGAAATGATTGTGCAGAAATTGTTCTGAAAATTTGATGATTTGAAATGGAATGACCCTTAAGTTAAATGATAATTGCAGTGGTGTGAAAAATAGTTTGCCCCCTTTTGCGTACATTTAATTCAATTCAATTTTGACTCAAGGTGCTTTGAATTCTAATGTAAACACTCTACAATAATAAAAAGACAACAGAGCAAAACCCACAAATCATATGAACCCCTATGCGCTACCAACAGGTAGGTGTTTCATGTCTTTCAGATATTTTATTTGAATCCTCGTTACATCCTGTTCATCCACCTGGTGGTGAATGACATGATCCAGCTCACTTCTTCAGTTAGTCTATTTGTTTTCACTTATATCTTTTATCAAATTAATGTTGCATTCTGTTGCTCCCTTATCACTTTGGCTATATTCACCACCTTCAACTGTCACGGACCCGGTTCCCGGGACTCGGGGTCCGTGAACGGTGTGAACCTTTATTGTTATTGTTATCATTATCATTATTATTGGGTGTATGTTTGCTGCACTGTGCTCTTGTGTTCCATGCTGGTGTGTGTGTGTGTGTGTGTACGTGTGTCTGCGGGTGTGGCTGGAGGATGAAGGACAGCCACCTGCAGGCCTGATGGGTGTGGCCCTGCCAGCTGCTGGTCATGCCTAGGTTCCCACACACCTGCTTCTGATCAGGCTCGTCGGGGGAGCTACTTAACAGAGCGATGGAGCTTCCTCCGGCGCAGGATCGTTGAGTTAGACTCCATGTCAGTGTCGCAAGTACTGTTAAGTGTATGCCTGCTGGAGTGGTGCCATAACGGCTGCGTCTGTTGGTTTTTCCTCAGGAGAGCGGAACACGGGACTGCAGGACGCACGGGGTGTGCGTGGGCACAGGAGCAGAGAGCACGGAATATCAGCACGACAGAAGAAGGCAGAACACAGGAGTTGAGGGAGCACTCTGGAGACTTATTGTGTGGTGTACATTTACCCCCACTGTAAATAAATGCACTGTTCATTGCACTAAGTCCAGCGTTTGGGTCCTTTTTCCAACATTCCCCACGGCTTGCCCTGGCAAACCGTGACATCAATACTCCAATAAATTTAGCTCTCATGGCATTAGAGTGCTACATTGCTATTTGTTCACCACTGCAACATGCTGAGCACTGCACAACTAAAAGAACATACGTGGCTATAGGTTGGATCTGGGCCATGAGTGCAGTCTCAGCTATGTCAGACATCGTTATTATTCTGGCAACAGAGCCAGTGGAGTTATTTTATTCCACAATACAATGTGAGAGAGATAACTTATTCCGGCATCCAATCATTGTAAAAAAGAAAGAGGTTTCATATTTAATTTTCCTAATTGGTGTTTTGCTCACCTTCATCTACACATACTTCAGGATATTTTTTGCTGCTAACAAAGCTAAATCAGCCAAGCAAGAGTCGAAGAAGGCGAGAAACACAATCCTGCTCCACGGCTTTCAGCTTCTGTTGTCTATGCTAACCCATATAGCAACCGCATTAACGCAGGCTCTGGTGCGCTGGTTCCCTAAACAGTATCTAATAGTTGTTTTTATTTCTTATATCATAATCTACACTGTCCCCAGGTTTGTTAGCCCTATTGTGTATGGGTTACAAGACAAGACATTTAAACAGTATTTGAAAAAGTATCTGTTGTGTACTATGTCATTATGAATCAAATAATGGTGTATTAATTTTTTTTTTTTTAAAAAGCTCAAAGAAAGAAAGTTCCTTTGTCTCAAAATGCCTAATATACTGCTTTAAAGTTTGGAGATGATCCAGTGGAAACTAGTGTTTTCCTAATTGTGTGACTGTTTGATGTTTGATCTCTGTGTAGCCCTGTCTGAAATTATTCAGGCATACAGGGTAAAGAAAAAAAGTCTACTGTTATAAAAAATGGTTAAAATATAAATAGTTGATAAAAGGTTTAAAAATCATATGCTTTGGTACAAATGTATTTAATTTACAGTTAAGAGTCCAATAAATAAAAGGGTTTCATGATTTAGAGTTCATTTTCTGTGCAGAATCAATATGTTGGGGTGTAACCTATGTATATTTACCCATCTATTGTCAGTTACCTCAATGTTGTATTGTAATTGGTTGTTTGTGCTGACGAGCCAGTCAATGTCACTCTTCTCTGTTATGGGGGCGGGACGAGTGGTAAGGTTTGTGTGAATCTGTGGGAGCGGACACAGAAGCTAAGTCCGAAGAGAGAGATGTCGTAAGGCAAACGTGGTGTGGATTTTACATCTAAGAGTATCATTGAGGTCGACTAACGGTGGTCCTGATATTACTTATTTGTGATCTGCAAGAGGTAAATGAGTCTGTGTGCCTTGACATTTGTACTGTAACTATTCGTTGTAGTGGTAAAATGGAGTGATATGTGATGCTAACTAGCGGCTTGCTAATTAGCGCAGGTAGGCTAATTAGCGCAGCTTTAATATGTTTAGAAGCCAAGGGACGCTCTGAAAGGAGAGGGAGAGAGAGGTTTCAGGACCTTGCTGTTTTCTCGCCCCTGACTGTCTTCACTACTGGTGAACTAACTGCCCATTTCTGATTGCCCCACTAACAAACTCATTGGACTCGTGAGTACTAACTGGAACTAAAGTGCACGTATTTTGTTTATTGCTCAGCTTGAGTGAAGCGGCCAACAGTTTTAGGCCTTACCGCACCCGAACTTCGAATGAGGCCTGCAACAAGCACTGTGCTACCAGTGTAGTGTGGACAGGTTAAGGTGTGTGTGTGTTTAATTTGTATAAAATACAGTTGTGGTGGTCCTTATTATAGCAATTAGAGGGTATCAGGTATCATTATTAGTAGCACTACGAACCCAGGCCCAGTCTCATTGTACTATATACTCTAGCTTTACCATAGCTACGTGGGACCTGGGTTACATCTGACCCTGAAGCAGATACTAAAAGGTGTAATTATATCTTTACCCATTTGATTGGAGCATAACTGGCTTAAATCTTTGGTTTCTATAAGCTTTAAATACTTAAATTCATGCAGTGTGTGATTTTGCGAAACTTTCTGCAGTCATTGAGAAGTTGTAGGGCGTTGTATTGGAAAAATAAAATGTGTGACGAACACCTCTCTTCATTTCCTTTCATATGATGTAGCACTTGATTACTTACTCCCTCCCTTTTGGGGAAAGAGTAATCTGGCCTTTAGCAGATCTTTAAAATAAGCAAATGCAATCTGACATGAAAACAGCGTGACATATTGTCGTTAGTTGTTTTTCTTTATTATGCCAATATGCAGAAGCAGTGTGTAAAAAAACAAAACAAAAAAAAAACATGCTTACTGATGTATTATTGTAGGTTCTTTACATTACAGCATACAATGCCTTGATGCAATTTTGGTTGTCTTTTGGAACTATATAAATAACATTTTCTTGAATTGACAAAATGCTGCTAAATATATTTATTTATATAAAAACAGACAAAGCAACGACACCTCAAACTGCTTTTTATTACAAGATTGCAACCCTACAATAAAACAGAGAAAAATCACCAACAAATAGATGGCAGCCTGTTAGCAACCACCTGGTGACACTGGGAAGGAAGAACTCCCTTTAAACAAAACCTCCAGCAGACTAAGGGAGGGGCAGCCATCTACTAAGACCAGTGGATGGCTGACATCTACTAAGACCAGTAGATGGCTGACATCTACTGGTGGCAGGAGGAGCAGGAGACAGGACCAAAAACACACTGGAAAAGAGACAAAAATTAACAAAGAATGATTAAATACACAGTGGTATAAAAACAAACCATGAATTGCAGCTGGCTCCTAGCCTTTGCATCCTGACCCTCCCCCACATCACTCAAACAGGTGCTGCGCGGTGACCTGCCCCTCCTTTTTAATTACCCTATAGTGATTACGGTTCTCAGTACATCACTATAGAAATAGGGCCTGCAGAAGCAGGTGTGTTAGCCAGAGATTTGTGGTTGGGGCTATTGTCTGCCTCTATATTTTTTCTGCACTTTATAGGCCTTTTCCACTTGTACCTGCTTATTTTAGCTCGGCTTGACTACGTTTTTAGTGCTTTCCATTAGGTGATAGTTCCTGGTACCAGGTAATTACTCCGTCAGGGTTCCAAGCAAAATGTGATGTCAACCGACTGTATGCCACCAATCGGCTAGTGGTGGCACTCAATGAGTCATGACGGTGTCTCCTTCACAAAAATCCAAACCGCTATTTTTAAAACCATTGGTGCAGCCATTAAGGGAAATGTCTGCACAAAAAACAACATGCCACACACAGAGCAGCCGGTATACCATCACCTTGACATCCTCCTTTGTTGTGGCATTTGTATTACGTACAAATGATGTCACAGACTTTCATCCACATTGCTATAACAACCCCACACGTATTAAGTGGTACGCGATTGTAATAGATGAGTTGAGTCACTTTGAGTGAAGTCAAATACGTACTAGTGGAAGAGAGCTAAAGACACAGAGTTTGGAGGGGGGAGGTTTGGATGATCAGCAGTCACATGCTCATGTTATCTGTCTCTAAATTATTATTATTATTTATTTATTTATTTTTATTTTTGTGTCCCGTTTGGATCTTTAGCCATCAGAATTGTTGTCTTAAGGCCAAGAAAGATGCCAAGCAGATTTATTTTACCAAGTGGCTCATCATGGCCTTGCCATATTGCTCCATTTGATTGACCTTTATTATAATTATGAATTTATTTTCGGTTGCTACAAACGGGACAGACATGACTGGGGGATAGGACAGGGAGAAAGAATGAAAGAGAGGGAGAGAAAGAAAACCAGAGGGGAGAAGAGACGGTGAGAAAGGGGGGAAGAAAGAAAGAAAAACAAACAAAACACCTGGATCAACTGTATGGAGAAAAAAAAACAGAAGAGAAAGCAAACAAAAAAAGAGCAACATAATAAATACAGCACCATCACAATAAACTAGCTAGCAGTAGATAACAGTAGATACTAAATATTAAACGATATTGTGCAGCACGCAAGATAGACAGCGCACAATGTGCTTTGAGGCAGCAGCCAAGAAAGGTGTAGCCCGCGACTGTGGACGCCCATGTGTACACCTGTGTGAACACCTGTTTGGATCATCATGCTTGTATTCCAAAGGTTTCTCCATGTAACAATCTGCTAGGGAGTGTGGGGAGCCATAGCCCCGTCCCCCAGGGCATGAAGCAGGTATGGAGGAGATCCAGGCCCCCGACATCCAGAGGCCCCTGAGTACGAGGACCCGAGGAGGACCACCAAAAGGGGGCCCCAAACGAGAGGTCACCCAGCAGCTACGGAGCAGAGGCCAGAGGGGGTTGCAGTGGCGTGCCCGCGGGCTCCGCCGGCAGCCAGCTGTGCCAGAGAGGACCGAGCTTCAGGTCCAGAGGCCAGAGGCCTGAGGGCATCCCATCCCCTGGAAGGGGACCAGCCGGGCCGCAGGTGCCCGGCCCCGCCAATTGGCCACCAGGAGTGAGCCGGTACATACATGAGCGCCCAGCCCCAGTCGACAAGGTCCACCAACACACCAACGTCTGAGGGCATCAGCCACCGGCAGGGAGTGTGGTGAGGGAAGATAGGCCTCCGAACTTTGGAGGGCCTGAGATGTACCCAGAGAGGTTGAGTCTAAGACCCAACCTGACATATAGACACAGACGAACAGGCGCACGCGGACACAAACGTGCATTCCCACCCCATATGCACAACCAAATACTCGGTACTCACCCAACATGTAGACAGACACAAATAGACACTGCACAGACAGCCGCACTCCCCAAACATACTCTATATCCCAGGTCCAGGTATCCCCGCCCCCAGAGGGGCAAGCCGCACCTAAACCCAGGAGATGTAACCCTTCTCTCTGGGGTGGAAGCAAGCGGACCCCAATCTGACGGCCAGCACCTCCTCCCAGCCCCCTAGCCCTGACGGCTAACAGAAGCGGGGTGAGTGAAGACCCCAAACCTCCCTACGCCCGCTCATATGTAGTGTTGCTGTGTGCTGTTCTAAAGTGCATTTAAAACACAGGAGAGCATGGTACTTGCTTCCTCTCAGGGAGCAGCACGGCTCCTCCCGAAAACCCTCAGTGTCTATATGCATTTAAAATTGAGGGTAGGGCACCAGCGCCAGAGGTGGGTTGGAATACACCGACCATCCTCTGGATGCTGTAAAACGTGCCCACCGCCAAGGCCCTATACGTATGTGTTATGTGAGAGTGTGAGTAATGTGGATGTCTAGGTTGAAGAATAAAATTGAGGCACAGGCGGCCAGAAGGGGACAGAGGGGGAGTGCCCCCCCTGCACCTTGGTGACATACCTGCACCCCAAGCCCTGCGTGTGTGGGTGGGTGTGGTAGGGCGGGAATAGGGAGGCAGCTGAGGATGGGGAGGGAAGAAAGGGAGGGGCAAGCGGCCCCTCCCTGGGGCAAGCTCCCTCGCTGACCCCAGTAGGCACCCCCACACTCTGGAACCCACCAGGGCAAGGGGGCCCAGGCCCATCCGGACCAGGACCCGCAGCAGCAGCACCGCCCAGCCCCACAGAGTCCGGGGCAGCCCACCCGACTCCACCTCAGAGAAAACTGCACCCACCCCATCATCCGCCCATCAAAAAGTCTGTGCATGCGCGAATATATATTTTGCCCAACGTTCCTTATTGGGCTGACAATTGTCGGTTGGATAATTTTTACATATCGTCCAACCCTAGTGTTAACCACAGGGTGCCTAGGTTATGTTAAAATGTAGTTTGTTGTTGTTTTGGTTTAAGTGAAAATGTTTTATGTGTGTGTGTTCATGTGTTGTATATGAGTGTAGACTTGTATATAGTTAAACATGTATGGATCATTTAATGTCGAATTCTGAATATCTATCTGTAAGTAATGAAATTTGAAATAAGGGAGTAGGAACAGGAAAACTGTCATCCTACTCCTTTTCGAGCACACACATTGTATAGACATAGATATATACATGAAATTTTGTTTTTTCTTTTATCCCTTGTTATTTCAATTATATTTGCATGTTCTAAAGAAAATCTATCTATGTTTTCTCATACTGATGTAAAAGACAAAAAATAATGGGTATTAAGGCCCTTAATGAGCAGGCCTTTTGAATGGAGTCCTTTAATGCACGCACATGGCCTAGGGCCCTGATACACATATAATACAGAGAGATGTTTCAGGTTAGCTGGAGAGCTGGGGTTAGTGGATGTTGTAGCCTAAATGCTGAAAATATCCTCTGACTTTTCAAACTTTAAACATAGACACTAGACCATGTGTTGGTGTCATGTCAACATAAGGAGATGGACCATAAGACAAAGCATAATATTGACACATTTGCAGTGATTCTACACTGATACAGATACACACGTGCATGCACTAACGGGTACGAGCACTCCTGGGGGAGGGGATATCTCCCTCTCTCACACACATAGACACACCTGACGCCATTTGCATACAACCACTATTATAAATTATCAAATGCTACTAACTTATTAGACAGAAGTCAACCATAACCAGGTGAGCACCTATTCTTTGGTGGGTGGGGTGGTTTATAAAAACAATTTATATATTCTTTGAGATTTGTATTGTATTGAATCATTTAGTGTAGTATATTTTTTTGTTTATGTGATCAGCTATATAATAACTCTGATTGTAACACAACCAGGCGCAATTATCAACTATCATTTAAGTTACTGCTTTGAATGAGAATGCTGCTATTATCCAGCTCGTTGTGACTAAGTTAATGTTATAGGTCAAACGTGGAGTTTTTTCTTTAATGAAAATGTCTTATTGCAGTTCACACTTAACTAAAGCAGAGTTTAGTGCAGAAAAGCATAGTTTGTTGTAAACTGGAGCAGAAATGTTTTTGAACTTTATAAAATTGATGAGAATAAATAATTTATGGTGGATTACATTGCAGAAAATGCATTTTCTGAAATGTAAATTATTTGCTTAAACAAAATGAATTACTTTTGATGCTTGGATATGGTGTTTTATGGTTGATGTAATAGTGTTGCAGAATATTTAAGATTTCTAAGATTATTATTGATCAGATAAGGAATGCTCATAGATATCTTTGCCGTGTTTTTACAGTTTACACCTTCTGTGTTACAACCTGCCATAACAATCAATGATGTCTACAGGTTTTTTGGCCAACTCATGAACCTTTCAAATGCTGCCATGAATTTGACAACAGTTATGTATCGGGACCCGTTAAACATAGCTATTGTCAAGAATGTGATAACTGTGGTCCTCTGTATCACCATCATCTATGTCAACGGCACCTTGCTGCACATATTTAAAAGACATGAGGTCTGTATCCTGCTCATAAATTTTGCATCTATTTATTACATCCATTTAGAACTAGATACTAGATGACAGAATGTGATATATTCTGCACTGTGAACATTCCATCGCGCAAAGAGACGTTGGAGTGACATCTTTTAAATGATATTTTTGGACGTCCAAGTTTGGTCACTGAAGCAGTTGTTTTTTATCCACCGTTCAATGTTTAGTGGGATAATTCACCTTTCATGTTCTAAATCCTGTCCTTCTCTTCAGGTTTTCAACACAAATCCTCGTTACATCCTGTACATTCATCTGGTAATCATTGATATCCTGCTGCTCATCATGTTCACCCTCCTTCGAGTCCTCAATTCCATCATTTTCACTCTTCCTGTCCCATTTTGCATCATTTTATTGTTGATTTCCATAATTTGTAGCCTGAACAATCCCCTGACCCTTGCTGTGATGGCAGTAGAGTGTCATGTTGCCATATGCTTCCCTCTCCAGCACTCACAGATCTGTACAGTCAAAAATGTAACCGTTGTGATCGCAGTGATATGGGGGCTAAGTTCACTTACAATCCTGCCAAATTTATTCACCAGCCTGGCCACAGAATCCAGAGATTTCTTTCATTCAAGAGTTTTCTGCCTTAGAGAAAATGTTTTCAGACTTCCTGAATTAGAAAAGAAGAGAACTATATCCAACATTGTATTTCTGGTTATTGTTTGGCTCACCCTTGTCTACACATATTTCAGAATCCTTTTCGCTGCACAGGCAGCTGCTGCAAACGCCAGGAAAGCAAGAAACACTGTACTGCTGCACGGCTTCCAGCTGCTGCTGTGCATGCTCAACTACGTGTATGATTTGCTGCTGAATGGTTTGACATCCTTGTTTCCAGAAGGAGTCCTGACTATTCGCTACACAATCTCAGTATTCGTTCACGTTCTGCCTCGACTTGTTAGTCCACTTGTTTATGGGATACGAGACAAGGCATTCAGAAGATATCTGAGGAGATATCTGTTCTACTCACCAAAGGTTAATGTTAACAAAGGTTAAAAACAATGCCATCAGCTCTTTTAATTTAAAATACTGAGATTGAGTAGTCTTTGTTTATCTTATTCTATTGTCCTTTTTTGTTTGCATATCTTTCTAATCTAATGTCACAGTGAATGTGTCGAACAGTAACTTTCACTATATGGCAATTTTATAAGATAAGATTTTATAAGACACTTTAGTGTTCGGAAAGACAAAAACTGCAGAATTCAACCAGAGAGCTGAAAATCTGGACCGAAAGAAAAACTGGACAAAATGAAAGCAAAGTTAATAAAGATGCATGAAAATGTTGCACAAAAAGGCAAAACAAAAGCCATCAACATAAGAAGTAGATATTACCAAAAGAACCAATGCAAAAAGAGTAAGTATAACTAAATAATACAGAAAACTATTTTAAATATATACATTTTTAGGAGCAATGTGAAGGAACCCAAGAGCTGTAAAACAGTAAGAAGCGCCCACCAGAAGATGTCAGTAGAGCCCAGCCAGGATTTTTCAAGCAGATATTTGGTGACTTAAAAAATGGTAAAACTTTATTTCAGACACATGAAATATAAAGAGTCTTTCCTGACATTTCTTATGTGCAGTTATTTATCATATTATCTATATTTAGTTGAATGCAGTAATTTTTCCTTGATAAAATAAGATCCTAAATACATTCTTCTGAGTTTAAGAGTTTCTCTTTAATTAACTAATACATTCCAAGTGATATCTTTAAATGACTTAATGCATTAAGGTAAAAACACTAAGGTTTACAGAATGGAAAGTTCTTCAGCATTAGTGTGGTGCTCATAAAAATAGCAGTATGTTGATTGATGCTGATGACACCTACCTTAATGTGCTATTACATTTTATTCTTGAGAAGTGCATGATCTGTAGTCTGCTTTATTTCTTGTCAGAGTCATAGTACTTGTGTAAATGTGTTGTTTCTTATTAGAGATCAACTAACAACAATCTTCAATAACTATCTTCTTCTAAAACCATCTTCAGTCTTCTGTAGATGAGGCTTTTTAAAACCAAAACCATTCATTTCACCATTCATTCTTACTGTTGGATTCATTCTTATCCAACAGTAAGAATAAATGTTGGATATTGGTGATAAGAGGCCATTTATGTCTTAATTCCAGAGCAGGTAAAGGTGATTAAAGAAAAGAAAATGTTATGCCATTGTACATTTCATTATTCATGTACAAATGATTCTCATTATTTATGTCTTTGCCATAGTCCATCCTGGGCCCTATACTACAAAGACCGTTTAAGGAGCTTGGAAAGAAAAGCATCCGGACTTCTGTAAGTTTCTTGAAGACGTTTCATCCAAGAAGTGTATTCAGTTCTAAGAGCAATCCCAGAGGCCCAGGTTTTTAAGGGCTATTGGGAGTTTCCTTAAGAGGGTCCTGAACCCCCTATTGATCCTCTGCCAAATCCCAAGAGCCTAGGTTTGAAAACATGTGTGGGTCACAATCAGCCAAGGTTTCAGGTGAACCCATTGTGAAACATAGCCCCACCCTATCGTGTGACCTACTGAGATCAAATGGCCCAGGATGTGAGTGGGCATTAACTTAGAGACTTGGAGCTTTTTATTGTCATTATGCAGTTTCTTGCACAGCGAAATTGGGTAGCTGGACCACAAAGGTGCTAAAGTAAGAAGAAGAGAAACCAATATACAACGAAGGCGGAAAATAAATAAATAATTAAATAAATAGAATAAAATAAAAAACAGCGTATATGTATAGACATGTGAGTGGAACTATATACATGGTGTATGTGTAGGAAACACTGAAAAAGACTGGGACCAAAATAATTGCACATGAGCCAAAAATATTGCACAGAACATGACGGGCATTTGGGCCGTTCTCAAAATTGGATTATAGATGGCAGAGAGTTGGTGTTGGAAGGCACACCTCTTTTCAAAGATAGTCATTCACAGTGGACATAGATGGGCTTTCCCTACATGTGTGTGTTCCTCCTTTTCCCCTTCTGCCACAGTCCCAGAGGGAACAGTCCTGATTACTCCAAGTTTGTGTTCCAGAGGGTAGTGGAAGTCAAAGAGTAGGTACTGGTCCGTGTGTGAACGACTTAAAGAAGTCCAGACACTTTTCTTTTCAAGCTCCTTAAACTATGATGACCTGGATGTCTGAGAACCTTCACAAACATACAAAGAGAGTTCAACATACCAAGGGTTTCCCCTCCATGTTCACATGAAAGACGTGGTCTTTCAGCATCTAACCAACCTTAAAATGGGAGTTTCTCAGTTCATATTACTTTTAGTTCACAGGAAATAATCTCTAAGAGTGTTACCCACTCCAGAGATGTTATCAGATTCAGTTCAATTCAGTTCAATTCAGACCCCCATGTACTAAATAGAAGTGAAGTAGTTACAGAATGGAAAAGGGGAGGAAGGGAGGGAGGTGCATGTAAACGAGAATGACAGCTTGCAGAACTGGGAGAACCTATATAGATGAAAGCCAGAAGGAGCGTGTTTGGAGGCGTGGTCCCGCTCCTGAAATTCCGATACATAATCTCCAATTGTCTCAAAGGGCTCTATATTTTAAGGTATAGACCCTACATTACAGCGAAAACAGGGAAAACCCCAACAATCAGATGACCCCCTATGAGCAAGCAATCTGGCAACAGTGGGAAGGTAAATAGTGCATAAACACAATGAATTAAAAAAAACAAAAGAAGATTAGTGCTGATTTGTGATTTGATACTAAGTGGTTTGACAAGGTTGCTCCCAAAATGAGTGCTGACTGTTCGCTACACAATCTCAGTGCTCGTTCACATTCTGGCTCGACTCGTCAGTTTATGGCATACAGGACAAGACATTCAGAAAGTACTTGAAAAGATACCAGCGTTATACACCAAAGTCTGACTCTGATAATTAACACCAAAACAACATCACTAGCTTTATTTTAAAGAATGAGGTGCATCAGTCTTTCTTCATCTAATTATTGTTTTCTTCTGGATCCACCCAAACAGAAACAGCTTTAGGTGTAGCACATCTTCTTTTGAAATTTGTGTTTCTTCCCAGAAATATGTTTGTATGTTTCTAAACTGCCAATTACAGTAAACTAAAACCAACCAACCATTTCTGATCATCATTCATGTTCAAATGACGCTCATTTATGTCCTAACCAAATAAAGCCTTGCAGGCTCTTTATGTGCTTTGTTCTGAAGAGTGAAGGCAGATCAAATTTCTCCTACAGGTATGTCAAATGCACACTTATCCTGAGGTCGGGAAATGTTTTGATAGTAACGCATTTTTAACACGTTTTTTTATGCCACTAAAACACATTTAATGATGATAATAATAATAATAATAATAAGAAGAAGAAGAAGCCTCAGCCTCCCTGGGAAAGTCTATACCAGGGTGCTGGAAAGGAGAGTTCGTCCGCTAGTCGAACCTCGGATTCAGGAGGAACAATGCGGTTTTCGTCCTGGTCGTGGAACACTGGACCAGCTCTTTATCCTCTCAAGGATACTTGAGGGCACATGGGAGTTTGCCCAACCAGTCTACATGTGTTTTTTGGACTTGGAGAACGCATTCGACCGTGTCCCTCGGGATGTCCTGTGGGAGGTGTTGCGGGAGTATGGGGTGTCTGGCCCATTGCTACGGGCCATTCGATCCCTATACAACCGTTGCAAGAGCTTGGTTCGCATTGCCGGCAATAAGTCAGACTCGTTCCCGGTGGGTGATGGGCTCCGCCAGGGCTGCCCTTTGTCACCGGTTCTGTTCATAATTTTTATGGACAGGATTTCTAGGCGCAGCCAAGTGGCGGAGGGCTTTCGCTTTGGTGGCCTCAGAATCTCATCTCTGATTTTTGCGGATGATGTGGTTCTGTTGGCCTCATTGGTTTAAGGCCTCCAGCTCGCACTGGAACGGTTCGCAGCCGAGTGTGAAGCAGCGGGAATGAGGATCAGCACCTCCAAATCTGAGGCCATGGTTCTCAGCCGGAAAAGGGTGGAGTGCCCACTCCAGGTCGGGGATGAGTTTCTGCCCCAAGTGGAGGAGTTCAAGTATCTCGGGGTCTTGTTCGCGAGTGATGGGAGAAGGGAGCCGGAGATCGACAGACGGATTGGGGCTGCAGCTGCAGTAATGCGGACGCTGCACCGGTCTGTTGTGGTGAAGAGGGAGCTGAGTGTAAAAGCGAAGCTCTCAATTTACCGGTCGATCTATGTCCCTACCCTCACCTATGGCCACGAGCTGTGGGTAGTGACCGAAAGAACGAGATTGCAGATACAAGCGGCAGAAATGAGCTTCCTCCGAAGGGTGGCTGGCCTCTCCCTTAGAGATAGGGTGAGAAGTTCGGCCATCCGGGAGGGGCTCAGAGTAGAGCCGCTGCTCTTCCACATCGAAAGGAGCCAGCTGAGGTGGTTCGGGCATCTGACAAGGATGCCTCCTGGGTGAGGTGTTCCGGGTATGTCCCACTGGTAGGAGGCCCCCTGGGCAGACCCAAGACAAACTGGAGAAATTATATCTCTCGGCTGGCCTGGGAACGCCTTGGTGTTCCCCCGTATAAGCTGGAGGAGGTGGCTGGGGAGAGGGAGGTCTGGGCCTCTCTGCTTAGGCTGCTGCCCCCGCGACCCGGCCTCGGATAAAGCGGATGAAGATGGATGATGGATGGACTTAATTTTTTATAAATTTTGTTTTTTCTTTATTCCCTTGTTATTTCAATTATATTTGCATGTTCTAAAGAAAATCTATCTATGTTTTCTCATACTGATGTAAAAGACAAAAAATAATGGGTATTAAGGCCCTTAATGAGCAGGCCTTTTGAATGGAGTCCTTTAATGCATGCACATGGCCTTGTCTCCCTGGCACGATCGTGGGCCTCCTGAAGCGACGCTTTAAGGGTCTCCGGATAGGGCATGGATGACTCCTCGCTCTCTCCAGACGGCTTAGTAAGCAAGTCAAGGGGTGTCTCCAGCTCCCTACCATACAACATCATAGCAGGGCTGAGTCCTGTAC
The DNA here is from genome assembly GCF_056152115.1 of Neolamprologus brichardi. NCBI lineage: Eukaryota > Metazoa > Chordata > Actinopteri > Cichliformes > Cichlidae > Neolamprologus > Neolamprologus brichardi. Next base: position 32,727,430 of record NC_142108.1, on the reverse strand, counting down.
TCTCATGGGGGGCAGGTCCAACAAATGCTGTTCGAAGGTAAGGGACACAACCACAATGTCGTCCAGGTATACAGCACATGTCTTGTAAACAAGGCTGCTGAGGACGTTGTGCATCAGCCTCTGAAAGGTGGCTGGTGCGTTGCAGAGTCCGAAAGGGAGCACGCGAAACTGAAACAGCCCACAATGGGAAACAAAGGCTGTTTTAGGGCGTGAGTCCCCTGAGACCAGCACCTGCCAGTAACCCCTCGCCAGGTCCAATGTTGAAATGAATCGACCTCTCGCTAGGAAGTCGAGAGACTCATCGACCCACGGTAAGGGGTATGAGTCCTTCCGAGTCACCTGGTTCAGCCCCCTAAAGTCCATACAGAACCGTGGGTCAGCGCCCAACCTGTTAACGATCACGACAGGTGCGGCCCAGGGGCTCATGGACGGTTCAATTATGCCATCATCCAGCATTTTCTGGACCTGCACTTCAATTAGTTGTTTCTTTGCAGGGGAGGTGCGGTACGGGGGGAGGTTAATAGGCCTCGCGTCCCCTGTGTCGATCGCATGTTCAGTTAAAGACGTGCGACCCAAATGACCATCAAACATATTGCTAAATTGTTCAAGGAGGACAACTAATAGTTCTCTCTGACTATCTGTTAGGTTTGCCTCCAGAGCTTTGGTCTCCAGCGAGGGCTCTACCATGTCAAGCGTCATAATGACATTATCATCGCTCAACAGATCAACTGAGCAACCCTCCTCTTTATCCGCGTCTGGGCATGGAATGTCGTCCATAACTACGGTTCTTGAGGGGATGTGGATTGTCAAAGAGGCCCTGCTCATAAAGTCCATCCCTAAGACAAAGGGGGACGACAAGTTGCGGATGACAGTGAAAGAGCGTTCACACACAGTACCTAAGTGTTAATATCCGTCAGAGAGCGTCCGTGCACACTCTGATGCTTCGATGCTTCACACAAAAAAACACGTCCCTCTGAATGAACACTGAGTCAAAGTCACTGTAGCGTTAGCCTTAGCTTTAGCACCGCCGATGTCGTAACGGTCCAATAGCACTAAGTTAGTGGTCCGACGGACCGTACAGTTACTCACGGAGTACTCTCCCTCGGCAGGCGAGCGTGTCAAGCGATGGGTCGGTGCTCTTCCACGCCTGCAAATATCGTTGAAATCGCGGGAAGTCGGCTCCTTCACGGGGTCCTATCGGCCCGGCCAATACAGCCAGATGAAGAGAAAAAAAAACACGCCACCTCAGCCAAAGTGTGGATCGTTGAAAAACATGGGAAATATATCCGAGCCCACCGTCCGTCGGTCCAGATGACGATGAAGATCCAGAGAACAATGTTCGGGCGCCACTTTGTAACAGTGGTCTGGCGAGGAAGGAGCGGCTAGCAGGTCCAGCGAGCGTGTGGTGTGGGGGTTAGCTGAATAACCCGAAGCCAGTCGGTTAAATCCAATAACAGAACTTTATTTGCCGTCAGCAACATTACACTTTATAATGCCAGGTCTCCTCGGCTGTACTCGTCCGAGCATACATGCGCGGGGATTGGTATCGCCAGCACCAGCTTGTTACAACAGTAAGGTGTTTTCTTGGAGAATGGAACATGAGCAGCATGGAATGGCTGCCGCTAACAACACACACCCACTAGGAGACCCCCATAGCTACTACAATAGTTGGGCAACCCCCCCTAGTGGTGCTATTACCCAGAAGGGTTGTTACAACGGCAGACTTGACAATGTTTCCATCAACATGCTTTTCGGCATCTTTTTATTGACCACTTTTCAAACACGGTTGCTGTACGTATACAGCCGGCTGTAGCTTTTCAGCTCACAGCCGACACACACCAACACAACAGCAAAGAGAGCACAGACTTTAAGGTGGCGAGGCGTGATTGCGGGTGCAGGTCAGGTGCGTCCGCCTCCCATGCAGCGGCGCTGCAGACCAAGCCCCGCCACACACATTTACCATGTAAAATAAATATAAGTAAATAAACAAATATTTATGCAGAATTTTGCAAATATTTATTTTTCATTTTTTTAGTAGCATAGTGCTTTTTTCCAATTATTTTTTAAAATTCAGGTCAAGGTTCCAAAAGCCCAAAGGCAATATGAGGGTGGCAGCTCACAACAGTTTTTCTTTGCTACATGGATCATTTTAGTTCAGCTGGGTGTCTTTCCTTTTGTTATATTTCTTTAAGAGTTCAAAATGTTTTCATTACATAAATAAAATGTAATTTTCTCTGTGTTTTCTTGGAAACTAGGTCCAAATGGCTCTTTGGGTATTGAAGGTTGCTGACCCCTAGCCTAGGGCCCTGGTACACATATAATACAGAGAGATGTTTCAGGTTAGCTGGAGAGCTGGGGTTAGTGGATGTTGTAGCCTAAATGCTGACAATATCCTCTGACTTTTCAAACTTTAAACATAGACACTAGACCATGTGTTGGTGTCATGTCAACCTAAGGAGATGGACCACTGGACATTATATTCTTCATTTCCATTTAATACTTGTACAGCTGCTGTTATTGTGTATATTTATATTTCTTCATACATTCTTATATATTTCTATACTGTGTATTGTGTATTTTGTTGTACAGTTATTTTATTTTCAACTTTAATTTAAATATTTTATCTTATTCTTTCCCAGTTAAATTTACCTTTCATTCTAATTTGTGTTGTACAGTTATTTCATGTTTATTTTCATATTTATTTCCTATCTTATTCATAGCCTTTTCTTTTTTCTTTAGGTCACGAGCAGTTGTGTAAGCATTTCACTGCATATCGTACTGTGCATGACTGTGTATGTGACAAATAAAATTTGAATTTTGATTTTATTTTTTTGATTTTTGACCATAAGACAAAGCATGATATTGACACATTTGCAGCGATTCTTGTCTCTTCTTCGTGAGCTAGCAAAAGTGCCTAATACACGCGTGCATGCACTAACGGGTACCAGCACTCCTGGGGGAGGGGATATCTCCCTCTCTCACACACATAGACACACCTGACGCCATTTGCATATAACCACTATTATAAATTATCAATCACTAGCAAGTGCTACAAGACAGAAGTCAACCATAACCAGGTGAGCACCTATTCTTTGGTGGGTGGGGTGGTTTATAAAAACAATTTATATATTCTTTGAGATTTGTATTGTATTGAATCATTTAGTGTAGTATAATTTTTTTTTTATGTGATCAGCTATATAATAACTCTGAGTGTAACACAACCAGGCGCAATCATCAACTCTCATTTAAGTTACTGCTTTGAATGAGAATGCTACTATTATCCAGCTCGTTGTGACTAAGTTAATGTTATAGGTCAAACGTGGAGTTTTTTCTTTAATGAAAATGTCTTATTGCAGTTCACACTTAACTAAAGCAGAGTTTAGTGCAGAAAAACATAGTTTGTTGTAAACTGGAGCAGAAGGGTTTTTGAATTGATGAGAATAAATAATTTATGGTGGATTACATTGCAGAAAATGCATTTTCTGAAATGTAAATTATTTGCTCAAGCAAAATGAATTACTTTTGATGCTTGGATATGGTTTTTTTATGGTTGGTGTAATAGTGTTGCAGAATATTTAAGATTTCTAAGATTATTATTGATCAGATAAGGAATGCTCATAGATATCAAAACTTTGCCGTGTTTTTAAAGTTAACACCTTCTGTGTTACAACCTGCCATAACAATCAATGATGTCCACAGGTTTTTTTGGCCAACTCATGAACCTTTCAAATGCTGCCATGAATTTGACAATAGTTATGTATCGGGACCCGTTAAACATAGCTATTGTCAAGAATGTGATAACTGTGGTCCTCTGTATCGCCATCATCTATGTCAACGGCACCTTGCTGCACATATTCAAAAAACATGAGGTCTGTATCCTGCTCATAAATTTTGCTTCTATTTATTACATCCATTTAGAACTAGATACTAGATGACAGAATGTGATATATTCTGCACTGTGAACATCCATCGCGCAAAGAGACGTTGGAGTGACGTCTTTTAAATGATATTTTTGGACGTCCAAGTTTGGTCACTGAAGCAGTTGTTTTTTATCCACCATTCAATGTTTAGTGGGATAATTCACCTTTCATGTTCTAAATCCTGTCCTTCTCTTCAGGTTTTCAACACAAATCCTCGTTACATCCTTTACATTCATCTGGTAATCATTGATATCCTGTTACTCATCATGTTCACCCTCCTTCAAGTCCTCAGTTACATCATTTTCACTCTTCCTGTCCCATTTTGCATCATTTTATTGTTGATTTCCATAATTTGTAGCCAGAACAATCCCCTGACCCTCGCTGTGATGGCAGTAGAGTGTCATGTTGCCATATGCTTCCCTCTCCAGCACTCACAGATATGTACAGTCAAAAATGTAACCATTGTGATCACAGTGATATGGGTGCTAAGTTCACTTACAATTCTGCCAGATTTATTTACCATCTTGGCCACAGAATCGAGAGATTTCTTTCATTCAAGAGTCTTCTGCCTTTGGAAAACAACTTTCAGACCTCCTGAGCTAGAAAAGAAGAGACATATATCCAACATTGTATTTCTGGTTATTGTTTGGCTCATCCTTGTCTACACATATTTCAGAATCCTTTTCGCTGCACAGGCAGCTGCTGCAAACGCCAGGAAAGCAAGAAACACTGTACTGCTGCACGGCTTTCAGCTGCTGCTGTGCATGCTCACCTACGTGTTTGATTTGCTGCTGAGTGGTTTGACATCCTTGTTCCCAAAAGGAGTCCTGACTATTCGCTACACAATCTCAGTATTCGTTCACATTCTGCCTCGACTTGTTAGTCCACTTGTTTATGGGATACGAGACAAGGCATTCAGAAGATATCTGAGGAAATATCTGTTCTACTCACCAAAGGCTAATGTTAACAAAAGTTAAAAACAATGCCATCAGCTCTTTTAATTTAAAATACTGAGATTGAGTAGTCTTTGTTTATCTTATTCTATTGTCCTTTTTTGTTTGCATATCTTTCTAATCTAATGTCACAGTGAATGTGTCGAACAGTAACTTTCACTATATGGCAATTTTATAATACACGATTTTATAAGACACTTTAGTGTTCGGAAAGACAAAAACTGCAGAATTCAACCAGAGAGCTTAAAATATGGACCGAAAAAAACCTGGACAAAATGAAAGCAAAGTTAATAAAGATGGAAGAAAATGTTGCACAAAAAGGCAAAACAAAAGCCATCAACATAAGAAGTAGATATTACCAGAAGAACCAATGCAAAAAGAGTAAGTATAACTAAATAATACAGAAAACTATTTTAAATTTATACATTTTTAGGAGCAATGTGAAGGAACCCAAGAGCTCTAAAACAGTAAGAAGCGCCCACCAGAAGATGTCAGTAGAGCCCAGCCAGGATTTTTCAAGCCAATATTTGGTGACTTAAAAAATAGTAAAACTTTATTTCAGACACATGAAATATAAAGAGTCTTTCATGACATTTCTTATGTGCAGTTATTTATCATATTATCTATATTTAGTTGAATGCAGTAATTTTTCCTTGATAAAATAAGATCCTAAATACATTCTTCTGAGTTTAAGAGTTTCTCTTTAATTAACTAATACATTCCAAGTGATATTTTTAAATGACTTAATGCATTAAGGTAAAAACACTAAGGTTTACAGAATGGAAAGTTCTTCAGCATTAGTGTGGTGCTCATAAAAATGGCAGCATGTTGATTGATGCTGATGACACCTACCTTAATGTGCTATTACATTTTATTCTTGAGAAGTGCATGATCTGTAGTCTGCTTTATTTCTTGTCAGGGTCATAGTACTTATGTAAATGTGTTGTTTCTTATTAGAGATCAACTAAAGCCATCTTCTTCTAAAACCATCTTCAGTTCTGTAGATGAGGCTTTTTAAAACCAAAACCAACCATTTTTCATTATTCATGTACAAATGATCCTCATTATTTATGTCTTTGCCATAATCCATCCTGGGCCCTATACTACAAAGACAGTTTAAGGAGCTTGGAAAGAAAAGCATCCGGACTTTTGTAAGTTTCTTGAAGACGTTTCATCCAAGAAGTGTATTCAGTTCTAAGAGCAATCCCAGAGGCCCAGGTTTTTAAGGGCTATTGGGAGTTTCCTTAAGAGGGTCCTGAACCCCCTATTGATCCTCTGCCAAATCCCAAGAGCCTAGGTTTGAAAACATGTGTGGGTCACAATCAGCCAAGGTTTCAGGTGAACCCATTGTGAAACATAGCCCCACCCTATCGTGTGACTTACTGAGATCAAATGGCCCAGGATGTGAGTGGGCATTAACTTAGAGACTTAGACTTGGAGCTTTTTAGTGTCATTGTGCAGTTTGCACAGCGAAATTGGGTAGCTGAACCACAAAGGTGCTAAAGTAAGAGGAAGAGAAACCAATATACAACGAAGGCGGAAAATAAATAAATAATTAAATAACTAGAATAAAATAAAAAACAGTGTATATGTATATGTGGCACCCCTGTGAGGGAATGACCACATTAATATTATTTTGTGTAAAACACCCATGTAACGGGACATTTTTCATTACTATATGTATTTATTTTCAGTTTTTTTAAAAGTCCATGTAACAGGGATTCATTTTATGTTAGAAAGCAGTGAGGGCGGAACTTTGGTGGTTGCTCCGGAGTTTTGGGGTGCAGTAAGTGGAGCCCACCTTCCGCTGCTTCCTCAGACACGTTCTGGAGGAAAGCAGAGACGCATCGTGTCTTCCTTACTCCGCTCTTCACCTGCTTTTACAGGTCGGTAAATGGTGCTCGCACCGAAAATGTTGTTTATTGTTACCATGGTTACTCACGTTAATGTGAATGAGAGAGTTAAGGCGGTCCGCCCGAGTTATTTATATGTAAACACGGGAGAAACCAGAGGGGTATCCCGCGCGACCGCACCGCGAGCCCGCTCGTTAGGTGGGGCGCTCGTGAAGTAGAGTCAGTGCGCTCCTATGCTCTGTGCAAATGTGTTGTAATGCTCCAAACAAATCAGTTCTGTGAGATGTGAATGTTAATAGTTATGTTAAAGTGACTGAGTAGGTTAGCTAGTGTAACACAAGCACTCTGAGCAACTCTGTGTAGCTAACAGAGGCATTCACAGGTTAATTAAACAAGCTGTGTTTCATGATGCACTAAATAGTGATTTTGCCAGTAAATTACTGAAGGCAACAAATGTGATGTATTTACCAATGCTGTTATTGAATATAACTGTTTAACCAGTAAGAGACTGCAGAAGACAATGTGATGTGTTTATTGATATGATAAAGGAATGTAACTGTTATGGGAAGAAGTGTGAACTTGAGAAACTGAACCAGTTAAGGAGAGTATATTTCACTGAGGTTGTGAAATAAGTAAATTGATTGATAAGTAATTGATGTAAAGGAGGAACCAGCTGAACAGTATATTGAAAGCTCATGTTTAGTGTTATGTTTAGTGTTGTATAGCATTTATTTGTGTGAAATAAATCAGACTCAGACACGTTCTGGAGGAAAGCAGAGACGCATCGTGTCTTCCTTACTCCGCTCTTCACCTGCTTTTACAGGTAACATATTTGTCATCGTGGTCTTCATCCTTGGGACCCGTAACAAATCTTGGGGGCTCGTCCGGGATCGGCGCCACCTTGTGGTCGGGGCTGATCCATAAATGACATCTGGGACCAGGACGCGAGCTGATGCCGTCTGAGCGAGCTGAGAGTTGGAGCCGAGACTGATCCATCGTCGTGCTGAGTGGCCCATTGAGAGGGACAGCAAGGAGTTGCAGCCATGGCCGAGGGCGGGAGGAAGAGCCTAGTGTGGGACATTAGGAGAAGCCTACTCACCCTGTCCGCGGGAGAACTCTACAAGGTCGCTAAGAAGGTGGGTCCAGCGGGCCCGGGTCAGCCAGAGCTCGACGCGACAGACCAGGAGGACTGCTTTGACCACATCAGTTCTTTCATGCACAGTAAGCCATTGCTTGAGGCAGAAGATGGTGGGATGGTGGACTTGCTAATGTTAAAAGACTTCATTGATGAGGTAATTGAAAATCGACAAGTATGTGATGATAGTGAGGACGTAGATTCACCTGTTACACAGACATTTACACAAACTCTGCAACCAGCTCACCCCTCAAGTAGCATGGGTGATAGTCCTACACAGCCTGTTCCGGTGACCACAATAGCTAACATGGTTAACCGGCTGCCAGTTGCAGGTACAACTAGCCCGACTGGCCTAGCCAGCTCTATCCCTGATATCACTAACGCCGAGCTGCAGGAGATGTTAAATAGCTATGAGGAGCTTGGTAAAAGACTAAGACAAAGTGTAATGGTCCCCACTGAACAGTCACCTCGACAGCCAACGGGTTTGCTAGTTCAAGCTAACCTAACACAGAGCAACCCACTTCAACCCAACCCACCCGGGCAGCCAAGGGCCCAGCCCGCTCGTGAGGGGATGATCTCTCTGAGAGACCTCTCTTATCTCCAGAGAAGAGAATTTAGAGTACAAGGGGGTCAAGTTGGTGACCATTCATCAGACATTAGCTACAACAACATCTGCAAACAGATGGATGAGGGGATTAGAGAAGGCTTCCCTGACGCAGAGATAGTTCGTGGAGTGCTCAGGATAATAAAGCCTGGAACTTTTAAAGATATGTTAATCAATAAAGACGATTTGACTGTACTTGAACTGAAGGGGTTCCTCCAGGCCCACCTAAGAGAGAAAAATAGTACAGAACTCTTTCAGGAATTAATGTGTGCCAGACAAGACGAGAGTGAGACACCACAGCAGTTTCTCTACCGGGTGATAGGGTTGAAGCAGCGGGTCCTCTTCACATCCAAAATGTCTGATGCGGGCATAAAGTACAGTCCAGCTACTGTTCAGGATGTTTTCTTGCACTCGGTCTACCAGGGGCTTGGGTATAAGCACAGTGACATTAGGCGAGAGTTAAAACCTCTGTTGTCAAGCGGAGAGGTGAGTGATGAAACAATCTTGCGCCATATAATGAGAATCACTAGCGAAGAAAGTGAGAGGCAAAAGAGAATAGGTTCGTCCCATCGACAGAACACAACTAGCGCACATAGTGCCCAGTCTGAGCTCAACACCATCCAAGAATGTAGTAAGCAAGACCAACCAGTTGATACGACCAAGACTGACCCGATTAAAGAACTCACAGCTAAAGTTAATGAGCTCGCTGGGCTGGTGGAGGCGATGAGACAACAGACTCTAGCACGAGCCTCAGACCTAGCGAACCCATACTCACAAAACAGGTCAAGAAATAGAAAAGACAAAACCTTTGGGTGTCCAAACTGTGTCGAACAGAACCGTCCAGATTGTTGCCATTGCTTCATCTGTGGGGAAGAGGGTCACAGGGCGGTTGGCTGCTTAAAAAAATCTAAGAACCAGGGAAACGTGAACCGGTCTCTGCAGCGGGGCGCCCAGTGACCAAGTCCAAAAGAGAGCCCCACAGTGAGCGCTTAAGGGAGGTGAGGACCCAACCTAGCCTTAACCGTAGCAAACTCAGTTTCCCCTCACCAGTCACATCAGAAGTAGTTAACTGGCAGCAGGGTGAGGCACTCGCTACGTCTGGTGTTATGGCACCCCACACTAAACGTGGGGCAGTTGCTAAGCTAATTGGTAAGAAAGCTCTTATACAGTGTAATTTGAATGGCTTAGCAGTGAAAGCACTACTTGACACAGGTGCTCAAGTTAGCATCATAAGTCGAGATTGGAAAGACAGATACTTGCCTGACTTAGTCATGCGACCTCTGTCAGAGATCATCGAGGAAATTGATGAGTTGAAAGTGTGCGCAGTCAATGGGGAAACCATACCATTTGATGGCTGGGTACCCATCATGATCAACTTACCGGGGGGTGAAGACCCCAGCCTCTCTGTCAGTACTCCGGTCCTCGTCAGTACCTTGCTAATGGACAAACCATTGATCGGTTTTAATGTCTTGGAACAGATCATTGAGGGGCAACCAGAGCGGTTGATACCTACTCTTGTTACCTTGCTGTGTAATGCCATCTGTCTTCCCCCTGAGAAAGCTGAGGTGGTCGTAAGCTTCATCCAGACGGCAGAGCCAAACATGACACAAGGGCGCTTGAGAACAGGTGAAAGGGATGTGATTATCCCTGCTGGACAGGTCACCTGGGTAAAGTGCCGGGTTCCATCAACCATGAATCCACCTGATTGTTTGGTGCTGTTTGAGGCTGATGAGGGTAACCAGGCCCTAGAGCAGTTGGATGTCTGGACGGGGTTAGTTGAAATACAGAATCCAGCTAAGCCGTACGTCGCCATTGCTCTGAGTAACGACACCAAACATGATATCACCTTGACGAGGAAGACGGCCCTGGGCACTTTACAGCCGGTTGAACGTATTGTGGAGGCTGAGGCCCCAAACGAGTCCCCACCTACCGTAACAGTTCGCGAGGTAACTGTGGAGCCGGCTGAACCCCTCCCAACGTCATGGCATCCGCCAGTGAACCTTGAACATTTGGAGGAGGAACAAAAAGAGATTGTTGAGAGAATGTTGTTCGATGAGTGCAGGGCCTTTGCGAGGGATGGGAATGATATTGGTTGTAATCCTGATCTGAAAATGGTGATAAACCTAAAGGATGACATACCAGTGCAGAGAGCATATACTTCCATACCTAAGCCGCTGCTACGGGAGGTTAAAGAGTACGTGCAAGACCTCCTGGTGAAGGGATGGATAGTAAGATCCAAGTCCTCTTATGCTGCTCCCATCGTGTGTGTACGGAAGAAAGACGGTTCACTCCGTCTTTGCATAGACTACCGTCTATTGAACCAGAAAACGGTTCCGGACCGACACCCACTACCTCGGATACGCGACCTGCTTGACACCTTAGGGGGATACTCCTGGTTCAGCATCCTTGATCAAGGCAAGGCTTACCACCAGGGGTTTGTGGATGAAGGCTCCCGCCATCTCACCGCCTTCACCACACCCTGGGGCCTATACGAATGGGTGAGAATCCCGTTTGGGCTCACTAATGCACCCGCCGCCTTCCAGAGAAGTATGGAAGAGATCTTAGGTTCGCTGAGGGATGACTGTTGTGTACCATACCTTGACGACATCCTCTGTTACTCACAGTCTTTTGAAGCCCATGTCGAGGTGGTCCGCAAAGTGCTTCAGGTCCTACAGGTCCACGGTGTGAAGCTGCGGCCTGAGAAGTGTGAGCTTTTTAAAGCAGAAGTTCGTTATGTGGGGCGCTTAGTTAGTGCTGAGGGCGTCAGGATTGACCCAAAGGATCTGGAGGCTGTCTTGGCTCTGAAGACCAAGTCACCACAGACAGTAGGTGATCTTAGGCGGGTCCTGGGCTTCCTTAGCTACTATCGCTCTTTCATACAGAACTTTTCGAGGATAGCTCAGCCACTGTACGAGCTACTCCAGAGCAAGTCTTCAGAACGGCCCACTCATGGCCGTCAGAGTAAAACCAAAGGACCCCAAATGCCATCGAGGGCGCCCATAGACTGGACTCCTGAGCATCAGAGGGTACTGGAACAACTGGTCGACATGCTAGTCCATCCTCCAGTGCTAGCATATCCAGACTTTGACCAACCCTTTGTTTTGCACACTGACGCATCCGAGCAGGGACTGGGCGCTGTGCTCTACCAACAGCAGGGCGGGAAGTTGCGCGTCATTGGCTATGGGTCACGAACCCTGTCGCCTGCTGAACGGAACTACCACCTGCACAGTGGCAAGTTGGAGTTCCTGGCTCTTAAATGGGCAGTGTGCGAAAAGTTCAGAGATTATCTGTTCTACGCACCACACTTCACCATTTACACAGACAATAACCCGCTTACGTATATCATGAGCACAGCTAAGCTGAACGCCGTTGGTCATCGATGGGTCGGGGAATTGTCGGATTTCCAATTTAGCATCAAATACAGGCCAGGAAAAACAAACATAGATGCCGATACGCTGTCCCGCGTTCCTCTGGATGTGAACAACCTTGCGTCAGTGTGTACCGAAGAGTTGTCACAGGAGGTGGTAAGAGCGGCTTGGGAGGGAGCAAGAGTAGCTCAGCAGAAAGAAGTTGCGTGGGCGGCTGTCCTTTTGGCTTCCTCTCAGGACATCATACTGCAGCCAGGCGCGGCTCTCCAGGATGTCAAACCTGATGACCTGATGCAGGCACAAAGGGATGACCCTACGATGAAGGAGGTCATCAGGCTTAAAGAGTCTAATGTCAGACTCAGTGAGAGTATCAGGAGGTCGTTAGAAGGGTCTGCTTGTAAACTTCTCCGCGAGTGGGACCGATTACACCTCGAAAATGGAATCTTGTACAGACGAACACCCGAACGGAAACAACTAGTCCTACCTCTCCTGTACCAGCCTATGGTATTGAAACATCTTCATAACCAGATGGGTCATGTCGGTACTGAGAGGGTCCTTCATCTCGCACGAGAGAGGTTCTATTGGCCTCACATGAAGAGGTGCATAGAGGACTACGTCACTAAGAAATGCTGTTGCATTAAACAAAAGAAACCCACAGTTCATGTGCGTGCACCCATGGGCAACCTGAAGTCCAACTCACCGCTTGAACTTGTCTGTATAGACTACCTACATCTTGAGAAAAGCAAAGGCGGGTATGAATACATTTTGGTGGTGGTCGATCACTTTACACGGTTTGCTCAGGCCTACCCGACCAAGAACAAATCCGGGCGGACTGCAGCCGAGCGGATCTACAATGATTTTATACCTCGCTTCGGGTTCCCCAACAAACTCCATCACGATCAGGGGCGAGAGTTCGAAAATGAGCTCTTCCGAACTCTTGGGCAGCTTTCAGGGGTTGGTCATTCTCGGACATCCCCATACCACCCCCAGGGTAATCCCGCAGAACGATTCAACCGCACCTTGCTGCAGATGTTGCGTACCCTGACAGACAAAGAAAAGGAAACATGGAAAGATCATCTCCCACAAGTTGTACATGCATATAACTGTACTCGTCATGAGTCCACTGGTTATTCCCCACATTTCTTGCTTTTTGGCTGTCACCCCCGCCTTCCAGTGGATCTTTTGTTCGGCCTGGTGGAGGAAACTGAACCAGTGTCCCACAGGGGGTATGCTGAAAAGTGGCGTAAGAGAATGACAGAGGCCTATCAGGTTGCCACCAAAAATAGCCTCTCGGCTAGTGCTAAGGGGAAGTCGTACTATGATCAGAAGGTGAGGGGAGTGGTACTGAAATCAGGGGACAGAGTGTTGGTGAGGAACTTAGGCGAGCGTGGTGGACCCGGCAAATTACGCTCCTACTGGGAGAACAGGATATATGTGGTCAAGGAACAGGTTTCGGATAACCCAGTGTATGTCGTCCATCCAGAGGGTAATGACCAGGGAAGAACTCGGACCCTGCACCGGAACTTGCTCCTATTGGTCAATGATTTGCCAGTGGAGTTCCCACCACAACCAACTAAACTAACCTTAAGATCGACACACAAACAGACCAATGCTCGAGTGAGAGGTAAAGACAGGGAAGGACGGATAGAAAATGCTGAGACCTCTGATTCAGATGATGACCCGGGTAGTGGCTACTGGCTGAGGGTACCACCAATCCAGGCTGAGTTCAGAACAACTGTCCTTTCTGAGAAACAGGCTGTCAGCCAGGACAGATTGGAACCGGGGAGGCAGACGCAGGCTCATTTTGAAGGAGGATCTGTTCTCAGCCCGAGGGATCTTGAAGAGCCAGGACGAAGGACACCTGTGACGGATGCCGAGGATATTGTTGAGAATCTGTCAGAGATGGCTGGAGCCCACGAAGGAGGTCGATTAGGAAGAGAGAGTCCCATGACACCTGAGGATGGAGATGAAGTTGAGACTCACCAGTGTGACCGCGAGGGGAGTAACAGTTCGGCAGCCCTTAGCTTGCCTCAGTCAGAGGTAGAACCCGAGTCACCTCGACATGAGTGCTGTGATGAGCAGGTAGGAGACTCTCAGTCTAACTCACCTGCCCCACTGAGGCGATCCACCCGACAGAGGCGTCCAGGCCAAATGCTCACCTATTCATCTCTAGGTCATCCAACATACCAGTCACGGCCCACTGTAAACATGGTAGATACTTACCTCGTGCCTTCGGCCGCCCTGTGGCCCCCACAACCAAGCCTATCTTCATTCCAAGGCCCACCGGTCGTCCAGTTCCCATATATCTCTCTTCTCTACCCCATATGTAGTTATTAGGAAGGAGCCCTAAACTATGGTGGTTACCTAATCCTAAAGAACCAAACATTCCTAAGTGCTTGAAGTTTTAATTTAAGGGTTTTGATTATTCACTGTCTGAGATTTGATAAGAATACAGAGACTGTAAGTGCAAATTTGTTTCAAGTGTCAGGAGCCACTTTTGTTGTAGGGGAGTGTGTGGCACCCCTGTGAGGGAATGACCACATTAATATTATTTTGTGTAAAACACCCATGTAACGGGACATTTTTCATTACTATATGTATTTATTTTCAGTTTTTTTAAAAGTCCATGTAACAGGGATTCATTTTATGTTAGAAAGCAGTGAGGGCGGAACTTTGGTGGTTGCTCCGGAGTTTTGGGGTGCAGTAAGTGGAGCCCACCTTCCGCTGCTTCCTCAGACACGTTCTGGAGGAAAGCAGAGACGCATCGTGTCTTCCTTACTCCGCTCTTCACCTGCTTTTACAGGTCGGTAAATGGTGCTCGCACCGAAAATGTTGTTTATTGTTACCATGGTTACTCACGTTAATGTGAATGAGAGAGTTAAGGCGGTCCGCCCGAGTTATTTATATGTAAACACGGGAGAAACCAGAGGGGTATCCCGCGCGACCGCACCGCGAGCCCGCTCGTTAGGTGGGGCGCTCGTGAAGTAGAGTCAGTGCGCTCCTATGCTCTGTGCAAATGTGTTGTAATGCTCCAAACAAATCAGTTCTGTGAGATGTGAATGTTAATAGTTATGTTAAAGTGACTGAGTAGGTTAGCTAGTGTAACACAAGCACTCTGAGCAACTCTGTGTAGCTAACAGAGGCATTCACAGGTTAATTAAACAAGCTGTGTTTCATGATGCACTAAATAGTGATTTTGCCAGTAAATTACTGAAGGCAACAAATGTGATGTATTTACCAATGCTGTTATTGAATATAACTGTTTAACCAGTAAGAGACTGCAGAAGACAATGTGATGTGTTTATTGATATGATAAAGGAATGTAACTGTTATGGGAAGAAGTGTGAACTTGAGAAACTGAACCAGTTAAGGAGAGTATATTTCACTGAGGTTGTGAAATAAGTAAATTGATTGATAAGTAATTGATGTAAAGGAGGAACCAGCTGAACAGTATATTGAAAGCTCATGTTTAGTGTTATGTTTAGTGTTGTATAGCATTTATTTGTGTGAAATAAATCAGACTCAGACACGTTCTGGAGGAAAGCAGAGACGCATCGTGTCTTCCTTACTCCGCTCTTCACCTGCTTTTACAGGTAACATATTTGTCATCGTGGTCTTCATCCTTGGGACCCGTAACATATAGACATGTGAGTGGAACTATATACATGGTGTATGTGTAGGAAACATTGAAACAGACTGGGACCAAAATAATTGCACATGAGCCAAAAATATTGCACAGAACATGACAGGCATTTGGGCCGTTCTCAAAATTAGATTATAGATGGCAGAGAGTTGGTGTCGGAAGGCACACCTCTTTTCAAAGATAGTCATTCACAGTGGACATAGATGGGTTGATTACTCCAAGTTTGTGTTCCAGAGGGTAGTGGAAGTCAAAGAGTAGGTACTGGTCCATGTGTGTTAACAACTTGAAGAAGTCCAGACACTTTTCTTTTCAAGCTCCTTAAACTATGATGACCTGGATGACTGAGAACCTTCACAAACATACAAAGAGAGTTCAACATACCAAGGGTTTCCCCTCCATGTTCACATGAAAGACGTGGTCTTTCAGCATCTAACCAACCTAAAAATGGGAGTTTCTCAATTCCTATTACTTTTAGTTCACAGGAAATAATCTCTAAGAGTGTTACCCACTCCAGAGATGTTATCAGATTCAGTTCAGTTCAGTTCAGTTCAGTGTTATTTATATAAAGTCACGTCCACATCCTCATTTTAGATTTGATAGCTTTTTAGTAGGTAAAGGTAAATGGCTTGAACCTGAATTTAGCCACGGCAGCAGGACTCGAAGGAGACTGGCGGCGGCTCCCAGTCCTGGCAGATCCCCATGTACTAAATAGAAGTGAAGTAGTTACAGAATTGAAAAGGGGAGAAAGGGAGGGAGGTGCATGTAAATGAGAATGACAACTTGCAGAACTGGGAGAACCTATATAGATGAAAGCCAGAAGGAGCGTGTTTGGAGGAGTGGTCCCGCTCCTGAAATTCCGATCCATAATCTCCAATTGTCTCAAGGGGCTCTATGTTTTAAGGTATAGACCCTACATTACAGCGAAAACAGGGAAAACCCCAACAATCAGATGAGATTTTCAGACATCAGCAGTCATCTCCCACACACCGCCTTTTCTCTCACTCTTCCACTTTTTCACTCACTCTACTATCAACTTCCATAGTGCTTTTCTTACTTATTATTTTTGTACAAATCACATGCAATCACTCAAAACCTGCTTCTCACAGCATTCACACACTTAAACTATGACAGAAGTTGAGGAATATAACTTAAAATACGCTTTCCTAAGAGTATTTTAGACATGCCTTTCATAATCAGAAAGAGCAAGTCAAAGAAAAACCATTGAAACCTCTATTAATTCTTACAGCACACACAAGAAATTAAAAAATAAAACACACCAGCATTTATTGCTGAAGAAAGGTTACTACTGAAAGTAATATGTTAGTCTTAAGTATATACAATGCACTCAATACATTTATTTATATATATATATATATATATATATATATATATATATATATATATATATATATATATATATCCAAACTCAGTCAATTACTATACATCCACTACGGCAACTCAAAACTTTATTTATAGCCCTCTAATAAACATAAATAGCGTCTTAAACACACGCATTCAACAATGTTTGCAGCAGTATTTGTAAAACCAACTATGGTTTAAGCAGTTCACTGCTTACTAATTTGCATTTTCACATTCACACACACACAGTCTAAAAATAGCTCCAGCACAGACTCAGCCTCCTTTCACACAGAGATCTCTTATTCTATATTACAAAGACGTCTTATATTTACAACCACTGTCAGGCCTCACTGCTTTAGCGCCTAAACAATTTGGACAAATTTAAGTTAACGGTCTAACCGATAAAGTCCAACTTTTTTGTGCTCAATTAACCAGTATCAGACTCTAACTGTTTCTGGCCTCATCTCTAAAATCCCTAACTCAATTTAAAAGCGTCAACCAACCCAAACTTTGCCTGAAGCTCTATTTTTGGCATTTCACAGCCAAGGCTTACCCCGAAGTTTTAAGTTAAAGTTACACGCCCGAAGTCCAACTTCTGCTGGCCGAAAAAGCGCAGACTACCGTTCCAAACGGTAAGGAGACTCAAACTTCTAGCTATTTTGGAGGTTCCCAAGTTCTCCCCGGTTGCCAACCATACTATCCCTATTCGCCGATAGGTCAAAGCCGAGCGTCCTTGGCCAGGAGGGAGCGTCACCTCCGAGAAATGCGCCTCCTAGTGGTCCAACCACCGTCCTTCAAAAATTTATAATACTTTGAAACAACAATCAACACCCAAAACAAGTGTATGACTGACCCAGGTCCAACCTGTCTGACCAATTTGGGACTCAAACCCATAAAATGACCAAATTCCCTACTTTCCTACTTGGGACTTTAACCCTTTAGGGACTTTAACCCTTTCACTGTTTTCCTTTTTTCCTTTCTTTAAGGGACTTTAACCCTTTCAAACTTCAAATTTCAACTCTCATGAGATTTTCACCAAAATCAAAACAGACATTCACCAGTAATTTCAGTGAGTAGACTTTACTTTTTTCATGTCCAATTTGGCACATTTTGGAAATAATTCAACAGGTAGTAGTGCCTTACCTTTCGATAAGCCGGCTTATGCCCACTCACTTTGACCACTGATATTCGTGCCTGCCCGTCTGACCACCTCGGACCCCGAATTTCTCTGTCCAAGCCTCCAACTCACTCTCCCTCCTCAATAACCGGACGAGCCTCCCAAATGTTAGGTTCAATATTGAGGGGGGGTAGAGGAGGTAATCAACTTCCATAATAACAACACTGGTCCGGCCGGGTGGAGTCAAACGATGATTTTAATGCACGCGTGGAAAGACCGCCACTGTACGCAGACAGCGCCGATCCCCGACTTACAGAGCATAAGAAGGTGTTTTATACCTTTCAGGGCTTAAATTTACTGACGCCCCTTACACGTCACTCAGATACAGTTCATACATAGGTTTCAAAACCACAATGACTTAACACAGTTTAAAATAACATTGTCTCCGTCTCCATGACAGATGCTTCCTGTCAGCCTTCTGACTTTCACTTCTTGTCTGGAAAACCAGACCCACACCCTGCAAGAAACTGTTCCTCTTTTTGCAGAGACAGCAGGAAACTGTTCCTCTTTTACAGAGACAATTTTAGAGTTACAAGCAAACATGATTAACCTCTCACCTATAAATAAGTCTATCTAATGTGTGAGTGTGTGTGTGTGTCATCATGAAATGCACTCAGTTTCACCTCTCCCTTCACCAGCTGAAACTTGTAACCTTTTCCACCAGACAGAAGGCCAGCACGTACACATTTCAGATTATAACAAGCATTCAAAAGCATTTAAGATTATAGATTCAACTCAACAGTTTAGAGTGGTTATAACTGCACCTGTAATAAAGGCTAATTGGGTACCAATATGTTTAAACATCTGAATACAATATCAATACTGCAGATTGTATTATTAATGCAATGGTAATGATGATGATTATTAACAATAACAGTAAAATAATTTCTCTAATTCCTCACACCCCCTATGAGCAAGCAATCTGGCAACAGTGGGAAGGTAAATAGTGCATAAACACAGTGAATTAAAAAAAAACAAAAGAAGATGAGTGGATGAGAAACTGAGTGCACTGTAAACAACGGTGCTGATTTGGCTTTACACACCCAGTCATCCACCCATTCACTCTCACATTCACACACTGGTGGAGGCAGCTACAGTTGTAGCCACAGCTGTCCTGGGGCAGACTGACAGAAGCGAGGCTGCCATATCGCGCCATCGGCCCTTCTGGCCAACACCAGTAGGCAACGGGTGAAGTGTCTTGCCCAAGGACAAAACGACGGAGACTGTCCGAGCTGGGGCTCGAACCGGCAACCTTCCGATTACAAGGCGAACTCCCAACTCTTGAGCCACGATCGCCCCCGGGTTGTTTCCAAAATGAGTGCTGACTGTTCGCTACACAATCTCAGTGCTCGTTCACATTCTGGCTCGACTCGTCAGTTTATGGCATACAGGACAAGACATTTAGAAAGTACTTGAAAAGATACCAGCGTTATACACCAAAGTCTGACTCTGATAATTAACACCAAAACAACATCACTAGCTTTATTCTATTTTAAAGACTGAGGTTCATCAGTCTTTCTTCATCTAATTATTGTTTTCTTCTGGATCCACCCAAACAGAAACAGCTTTAGGTGTAGCACATCTTCTTTTGAAATTTGTGTTTCTTCCCAGAAATATGTTTGTATGTTTCTAAACTGCCAATTACAGTACACTAAAACCAACCAACCATTTCTGATCATCATTCATGTCCTAACCAAATAAAGCCTTGCAGGCTCTTTATGTGCTTTGTTCTGAAGAGTGAAGGCAGATCAAATTTCTCCTACAGGTATGTCAAATGCACACTTATCCTGAGGTCGGGAAATGTTTTGATAGTAACGCATTTTTAACATGTTTTGGTTTTTTATGCCACTAAAAGACATTTAATGATGATAATAATAATAATAATAAGAAGAAGAATAAGAATAAGCCTCAGCCTCCCTGGGAAAGTCTATGCCAGGGTGCTGGAAAGGAGAGTTCGTCCGCTACTCGAACCTCGGATTCAGGAGGAACAATGTGGTTTTCGTCCTAGTCGCGGAACACTGGACCAGCTCTTTATCCTCTCAAGGATACTTGAGGGCACATGGGAGTTTGCCCAACCAGTCTACATGTGTTTTGTGGACTTGGAGAACGCATTCGACCGTGTCCCTCGGGGTGTCCTGTGGGAGGTTTTGCGGGAGTATGGGGTGTCTGGCCCATTGCTACGGGCCATTTGATCCCTATACAACCGTTGCAAGAGCTTGGTTCGCATTGCCGGCAATAAGTCGGACTCGTTCCCGGTGGGTGATGGGCTCCGCCAGGGCTGCCCTTTGTCACCGGTTCTGTTCATAATTTTTATGGACAGGATTTCTAGGCGCAGCCAAGTGGCGGAGGGCTTTCGCTTTGGTGGCCTCAGAATCTCATCTCTGATTTTTGCGGATGATGTGGTTCTGTTGGCTTCATCAGGTTAAGGCCTCCAGCTCGCACTGGAACGGTTCGCAGCCGAGTGTGAAGCAGCGGGAATGAGGATCAGCACCTCCAAATCTGAGGCCATGGTTCTCAGCCGGAAAAGGGTGGAGTGCCCACTCCGGGTCGGGGATGAGTTCCTGCCCCAAGTGGAAGAGTTCAAGTATCTCGGGGTCTTGTTCGCGAGTGATGGGAGAAGGGAGCCGGAGATCGACAGACGGATTGGGGCTGCAGCTGCAGTAATGCGGACGCTGCACCGGTCCGTCGTGGTGAAGAGGGAGCTGAGTGTAAAAGCGAAGCTCTCAATTTACCGGTCGATCTACGTCCCTACCCTCACCTATGGCCACGAGCTGTGGGTAGTGACCGAAAGAACGAGATCGCGGATACAAGCGGCAGAAATGAGCTTCCTCCGAAGGGTGGCTGGCCTCTCCCTTAGAGATAGGGTGAGAAGTTCGGCCATCCGGGAGGGGCTCAGAGTAGAGCTGCTGCTGCTCCACATCGAAAGGAGCCAGCTGAGGTGGTTCGGGCATCTGACAAGGATGCCTCCTGGGCGCCTCCTGGGTGAGGTGTTCCGGGCATGTCCCACTGGGAGGAGGCCCTGGGGCAGACCCAGGACACGCTGGAGAGATTATATCTCTCGGCTGGCCTGGGAACGCCTTGGTGTTTCCCCGGATAAGCTGGAGGAGGTGGCTAGGGAGAGGGAGGTCTGGGCCTCTCTGCTTAGGCTGCTACCCCCGCGACCCGGCCTCGGATAAAGCGGATGAAGATGGATGATGGATGGACTTAATTTTTTATAAATTTTGTTTTTTCATATTTCCCTTGTTATTTCAATTATATTTGCATGTTCTAAAGAAAATCTATCTATGTTTTGTCATACTGATGTAAAAGACAAAAAATAATGGGTATTAAGGCCCTTAATGAGCAGGCCTTTTGAATGGAGTCCTTTAATGCACGCACATGGCCTAGGGCCCTGATACACATATATAATACAGAGAGATGTTTCAGGTTAGCTGGAGAGCTGGGGTTAGTGGATATTGTAGCCTAAATGCTGACAATATCCTCTGACTTTTCAAACTTTAAACATAGACACTAGACCATGTGTTGGTGTCATGTCAACCTAAGGAGATGGACCATAAAACAAAGCATGATATTGACACATTTGCAGTGATTCTTGTCTCTTCTTTGTGAGCTAGCAAAAGTGCCTAATACACACGTGCATGCACTAACGGGTACGAGCACTCCTGGGGGAGGGGATATCTCCCTCTCTCACACACATAGACACACCTGACGCCATTTGCATATAACCACTATTATAAATTATCAAGTGCTACTAACTTATTAGACAGAAGTCAACCATAACCAGGTGAGCACCTATTCTTTGGTGGGTGGGGTGGTTTATGAAAACAATTTATATATTCTTTGAGATTTGTATTGTATTGAATCATTTAGTGTAGTATAGTTTTTTTTTATGTGATCAGCTATATAATAACTCTGATTGTAACACAACCGGGCGCAATTATCAACTATCATTTAAGTTACTGCTTTGAATGAGAATGCTACTATTATCCAGCTCGTTATGACTAAGTTAATGTTATAGGTCAAACATGTGGAGTTTTTTCTTTAATGAAAATGTCTTATTGCAGTTCACACTTAACTAAAGCAGAGTTTAGTGCAGAAAAACATAGTTTGTTGTAAACTGGAGCAGAAGGGTTTTTGAATTGATGAGAATAAATAATTTATGGTGGATTACATTGCAGAAAATGCATTTTCTGAAATGTAAATTATTTGCTTAAGCAAAATGAATTACTTTTGATGCTTGGATATGGTGTTTTATGGTTGGTGTAATAGTGTTGCAGAATATTTAAGATTTCTAAGATTATTATTGATCAGATAAGGAATGCTCATAGATATCAAAACTTTGCCGTGTTTTTAAAGTTAACACCTTCTGTGTTACAACCTGCCATAACAATCAATGATGTCCACAGGTTTTTTGGCCAACTCATGAACCTTTCAAATGCTGCCATGAATTTGACAACAGTTATGTATCGGGACCCGTTAAACATAGCTATTGTCAAGAATGTGATAACTGTGGTCCTCTGTATCGCCATCATCTATGTCAACGGCACCTTGCTGCACATATTCAAAAAACATGAGGTCTGTATCCTGCTCATAAATTTTGCATCTATTTATTACATCCATTTAGAACTAGATACTAGACGACAGAATGTGATATATTCTGCACTGTGAACATTCCATCGCGCAAAGAGACGTTGGAGTGACATCTTTTAAATGATATTTTTGGACGTCCAAGTTTGGTCACTGAAGCAGTTGTTTTTTATCCACCGTTCAATGTTTAGTGGGATAATTCACCTTTCATGTTCTAAATCCTGTCCTTCTCTTCAGGTTTTCAACACAAATCCTCGTTACATCCTGTACATTCATCTGGTAATCAATGATATCCTCCTGCTCATCATGCTCACCCTCATTACAGTTCTCAGTTACGCCATTTTCACTCTTCATGTGTCCTTTTGTATTATTTTGCTAGTGATTGGCGTCATTCCCAGCCTTAACACTCCAATGACCCTCGCTGTGATGGCAGTAGAGTGTCATATTGCCATATGCTTCCCTCTCCAGCACTCACAGATCTGTACAGTCAAAAATGTAACCGTTGTGATCACAGTGATATGGGGGCTAAGTTCCCTTACAATTCTGCCATATTTATTCACCAGCCTGGCCACAGAATCCAGAGATTTCTTTCATTCAAGAGTTTTCTGCCTTAGAGAAAATGTTTTCAGACTTCCTGAATTAGAAAAGAAGAGAACTATGTCCAACATTGTATTTCTGGTTATTGTTTGGCTCACCCTTGTCTACACATATTTCAGAATCCTTTTCGCTGCACAGGCAGCTGCTGCAAACGCCAGGAAAGCAAGAAACACTGTACTGCTGCACGGCTTCCAGCTGCTGCTGTGCATGCTCACCTACGTGTATGATTTGCTGCTGAATGGTTTGACATCCTTGTTCCCAAAAGGAGTTCTGACTATTCGCTACACAATCTCAGTATTCGTTCACATTCTGCCTCGACTTGTTAGTCCACTTGTTTATGGGATACGAGACAAGGCATTCAGAAGATATCTGAGGAAATATCTGTTCTACTCACCAAAGGCTAATGTTAACAAAAGTTAAAAACAATGCCATCAGCTCTTTTAATTTAAAATACTGAGATTGAGTAGTCTTTGTTTATCTTATTCTATTGTTCTTTTTTGTTTGCATATCTTTCTAATCTAATGTCACAGTGAATGTGTCAAACAGTAACTTTCACTATATGGCAATTTTATAATACACGATTTTATAAGACACTTTAGTGTTCGGAAAGACAAAAACTGCAGAATTCAACCAGAGAGCTTAAAATATTGACCGAAAGAAAAACTGGACAAAATGAAAGCAAAGTTAATAAAGATGCATGAAAATGTTGCACAAAAAGGCAAAACAAAAGCCATCAACATAAGAAGTAGATATTACCAGAAGAACCAATGCAAGAAGAGTAAGTATAACTAAATAATACAGAAAAATATTTTAAATATATACATTTTTAGGAGCAATGTGAAGAAACCCAAGAGCTCTAAAACAGTAAGAAGCGCCCACCAGAAGATGTCAGTAGAGCCCAGCCAGGATTTTTAAAGCCAATATTTGGTGACTTAAAAAATGGTAAAACTTTATTTCAGACACATGAAATATAAAGAGTCTTTCCTGACATTTCTTATGTGCAGTTATTTATCATATTATCTATATTTAGTTGAATGCAGTAATTTTTCCTTGATAAAATAAGATCCAAAATACATTCTTCTGAGTTTAAGAGTTTCTCTTTAATTAACTAATACATTCCAAGTGATATCTTTAAATGACTTAATGCATTAAGGTAAAAACACTAAGGTTTACAGAATGGAAAGTTCTTCAGCATTAGTGTGGTGCTCATAAAAATAGCAGCATGTTGATCGATGCTAATGACACCTACCTTAATGTGCTATTACATTTTATTCTTGAGAAGTGCATGATCTGTAGTCTGCTTTATTTCTTGTCAGAGTCATAGTACTTGTGTAAATGTGTTGTTTCTTATTAGAGATCAACTAAAGCCATCTTCTTCTTAAACCATCTTCAGTTCTGTAGATGAGGCTTTTTAAAACCAAAACCAACCATTTTTCATTATTCATGTACAAATGATCCTCATTATTTATGTCTTTGCCATAGTCCATCCTGGGCCCTATACTACAAAGACAGTTTAAGGAGCTTGGAAAGAAAAGCATCCGGACTTCTGTAAGTTTCTTGAAGACGTTTCATCCAAGAAGTGTATTCAGTTCTAAGAGCAATCCCAGAGGCCCAGATTATTAAGGGCTATTGGGAGTTTCCTTAAGAGGGTCCTGAACCCCCTATTGATCCTCCAAGAGCCTAGGTTTGAAAACATGTGTGGGTCACAATCAGCCAAGGTTTCAGGTGAACCCATTGTGAAACATAGCCCCACCCTATCGTGTGACTTACTGAGATCAAATGGCCCAGGATGTGAGTGGGCATTAACTTAGACTTAGAGCTTTTTATTGTCATTGTGCAGTTTCTTGCACAGCAAAATTGGGTAGCTGAACCACAAAGGTGCTAAAGTAAGAAGAAGAGAAACCAATATACAACGAAGGCGGAAAATAAATAAATAATTAAATAAATAGAATAAAATAAAAAACAGTGTATATGTATACACATGTGAGTGGAACTATATACATGGTGTATGTGTAGGAAACATTGAAACAGACTGGGACCAAAATAATTGCACATGAGCCAAAAATATTGCACAGAACATGACAGGCATTTGGGCCGTTCTCAAAATTAGATTATAGATGGCAGAGAGTTGGTGTCGGAAGGCACACCTCTTTTCAAAGATAGTCATTCACAGTGGACATTAGTGGGTTGATTACTCCAAGTTTGTGTTCCAGAGGGTAGTGGAAGTCAAAGAGTAGGTACTGGTCCATGTGTGTGAACGACTTAAAGAAGTCCAGACACTTTTCTTTTCAAGCTCCTTAAACTATGATGACCTGGATGACTGAGAACCTTCACAAACATACAAAGAGAGTTCAACATACCAAGGGTTTCCCCTCCATGTTCACATGAAAGACGTGGTCTTTCAGCATCTAACCAACCTAAAAATGGGAGTTTCTCAATTCCTATTACTTTTAGTTCACAGGAAATGATCTCTAAGAGTGTTACCCACTCCAGAGATGTTATCAGAATCAGTTCAATTCAGTTCAGTGTCATTTATATAAAGTCACGTCCACATCCTCATTTTAGATTTGATAGCTTTTTAGTAGGTAAAGGTGAATGGCTTGGACCTGAATTTAGCTGCGGCAGCAGGTCTCGAAGGAGACTGGCGGCGGCTCCCAGCCCTGGCAGATCCCCATGTACTAAATAGAAGTGAAGTAGTTACAGAATTGAAAAGGGGAGGAAGGGAGGGAGGTGCATGTAAACAAGAATGACAGCTTGCAGAACTGGGAGAACCCAGAAGAGCCTCCTTCCCCCTACCGCTGCAGACGGACTAGCAGCGAACTGTGGGCCGCAGCTTATTGCAGCTAATGGCTCTCCCATCAAAACGTTTGGGGAAAGGTTGGTGACTGTTTGTTTTCATGGCCAGGATTTCCAGTGGAACTTTGTTGTTGCCGCTAGCTCTGTACCTATTTTAGGCGCTGATTTTCTGTGTGCTCATGGACTGCTTGTCGATGTTGCTAACAGACGTTTAATTGATGCTGTCTCGTTTTCTTCGCTACCCTGTTTTACTCGGGCCGCCGAGCCCCTGATTTGGGCTAATGTAGTGACCTCCGGGGATGCTTTTCAGCGTTTGCTTTTAGAGTTTCCATCGCTGTCTGTCCCTAATTTCTCTAGCTAATGAAGCATGGGGTTGAGCATTATTCCCACGGTCGGGCCCCCGGTGTTCTGTCCGTCACTCGGGAAGAGTTTGCAGCCATGGAGCGGCTTGGCATTGTACAGCTTTCGAACAGTGCATGGGCCTCTCCACTTCACATGGTGCCCAAATCGGACGGTCGGTGGCGGCCATGCGGAGATTTCCGCCATTTAAATAATGCCACGGAGAATGACCGTTACCCCATCCCCCACATTCAGGATTTTTCTGCCAATCTCGCCGGAACGTAGATTTTTTCTAAAATTTACTTGGTGCTGGGGTATCACCAAGTTCCCGTACGCGCCGAAGACGTTCCTAAAACCGCTGTCATTACCCCCTTCGGCTTGTTCGAGTTTTTGCGCATGCCGTTTGGCCTGAAAGGTGCCGCCCGACAGAGTCCAGGCTGTTTCGGCTTTTCCGCATCCCACGTCGGTTAAAGCGTTGCTGGAGTTCTTGGGGATGATAAATTTTTACAACCGCTTTCTCCCCAGAGCTGCCCACCTGCTACAGCCACTCTATGCTGCCTTAAAAGGTAAAACAGCCAAAGATCCGGTTGACTGGCTGCCGGAACGCGTCCATGCATTTTCCGCAGCCAAGTCTGCGCTGGCTGACGCCGCCCTGCTGGCCCACCCGTTTCCGTCGGCGGAGATCGCGTTGACCACCGATGCGTCTGACGTGGCAGTGGGTGGGGTGTTGGAACACCGGGTTTCAGGTCTCTGGCAACCGCTCGCCTTTTTCAGTCGTACGCTCCGGGATGCTGAACGCAAGTACAGTGTTTTTGACAGGGAGTTGCTGGCCCTGCACCTCGCGACAGGACATTTTCGTTTTTTCCTCAAGGGTCGCAACTTTACTGCGTACGTTGACCACAAACCTTTGACGTTTGCGATGTCCAAGGTCTCTGACCCACGGAGCGCACGCCAGCAGTGCCAGTTGGGTGGCTGTAGCTCAGGTGGCAGAGCGGATCAGCCACTAACCAGAAGGTCGGTGGTTTGATCCCCGGCTGCTCCAGTCTGCATGCCAAATATCCTTGGGCAAGATACTAACCCCATGTTGCTCTCCGATGCATCCATCGGAGTGTGAATGTGTACGAATGTTAGATACTCAGCACTTAAACTTAGAAGTGCTTGTGTGAATGGGTGTGATTGGGTGAATGAATTAGCTGTATAAAGCGCTTTGAGTGCTCGGACAGAGTAGAAAAGCGCTATATAAGAACCAGTCCATTTACCATTACCATTTACCAGTTGGCGGCCATTTCAGAATTTACCACAGACATTCAGCATGTGGCTGGTAAGTCCAATCACGTCGCTGACTGTCTTTCACGTGTGCTGGTTTCTCCGGTGTATGTCAGCGTCGACTACGCTGCCATGGCCGCCGAGCAACGTGCTGACCCGGACGTCCTTGCCCTTCAGCCAGCAAAAACGGGCCTCGTGCTGGAGGACACCCCGGTGTGGAACAGCGGTCCGCACCTTCTTTGCGACGTTTCCACCGGCCGCCCCCGCCCGGTGGTTCCCCTTTCGTGGCGTCGTCGTGTTTTTGACTCGGTGCATGCCCTCTCTCATCCCGGCGTCCGGGCCTCGGTCAAGCTGGTCAGCGCCAGGTTCGTTTGGCCGGGCCTTCGCAAGACGGTGAAAGAATGGGCGGCGGTTTGTATCCCATGCCAATGCTCGAAAATCCACCGGCACACACAGGCACCCCTCGAACCTTTCCGTGTCCCAGGTAGGCGTTTCGATCACGTTCATGTGGACCTGGTTGGTCCCTTACCGCAGTCACAGGGTTTCACGCACCTTTTGACTGTGGTGGACCGCACGACCAGGTGGCTGGAGGTGCTACCCCTGGCGTCCACGACAGCGGTGACGGTGGCCAGGGCATTTTTGTCAACGTGGGTTTCACGTTTCGGTCCCCCTGCTGACATTACCTCGGACAGGGGCCCCCAGTTTGTTTCTGAGCTTTGGTCTGCTATGGCTGACGGCCTGGGGGTCAAGGTCCACCGCACCACAGCATACCATCCGCAAGCCAACGGGATGTGCGAACGGTTTTACCGGTCACTTAAGGTCGCGCTCCGGGCTTCCTTAACAGGTGGCGACTGGGTCGACCGTCTTCCGTGGGTTTTGCTGGGATTGCGTAGCGCGGTTAAAGAAGACCTCGAGGTTTCCCCGGCTGAAATGGTCCTCGGCCAGCCTCTCCGGGTCCCCGGGGAATTCTTACCTGAGAGCCCTCCCCCATGTTTCGATACCTCTTTGTTGCCTTTTCGCCCCCCAAGAGACTCATTTCCTGTTCCTGGTCCTGTGCACCACTGCCTGCCTGACACTTTTGTTCCGAGTTCGTTGGACTCTGCTCGTTTCGTTTTCGTCAGGCACGATGCCCATAGGACTCCGCTGCGTCCACCATATGACGGGCCATACAGGGTTCTTAAACCAGGCAACAAACATTTCATTTTGGACTTTGGCGGTCAGCAGGAGGTTGTCTCTGTTGACAGACTTAAGCCTGCACATGTTATGCAGGAGGAACAGGTAGTCCCGGCCCAGGCCCCTCGCCGCGGCCGCCCACCTGCCACCGGGCTGATGGATTCTGTTTTTTCCCCCAGGAGCGACCCAAAATCAACGGAGTCCGCGTCGTCTGCAGCTTTTTCTGACCACCAGTGCCAGCCTCGCTCCCGGGTTGGGTTGCCCTCTGTCAGTTCCCCACCCCCCCGATTCAGCCGTTCCGGCCATTTACTTAAGCGCCGGGTCCTGGACTAGTTCTGCTGGGTGTTCGGGGGGGGCATGTGTGGCGGTACACTAGAGGGCTCCACTCACACCCAGTGTTGAGGAAGTGTGTTCCTGAGTTTTGTGGCGCGATATGTTCAGTTGATGTTGGACACGAAGACGAATAAAGAAGGAGTGAGAACTGAGAGCTCTGTGTCGTTGATGCTTACCTCTACAAATAAATAAATAAATAATAATAATAATAATAATTATTATTATTATTATTATTATTATTATTATTATTATTATTATTATTATTATTACAATGATCTGAAATATAAAAAGGTTTTTATGTCCACACAAGACATCATGATAAAGAAAAACACCTTCACAGTTATCAAAAATCTCAATCTGAGCACTTCAGGAGACTTGAAACAAAAGTTACTCAGCAACATGAAAACCAAACAAAAAGAGAGGCACCAAAAGAACCAGCAGCTCAGCTCGTAACTCCCACCTACTGTAATCAGAGGAACCTGTAAAAATTCAGATAAGGCTAAATCAGCTGACATCCAGACCAATGTACAAAATTATTTTCTCTTGTCTATTTTTTCCCCAAATCCCAGAAGAACTGCCAATTTTTTACTTTCACCTGAAGATCCACTGCATGTGGGGAAGAAACAAAAAGAGTAAGAATTTAAAAGAAAGTATAAGTTTAAGAGATTAACTGAAAACACCTCATAGGTGACGAATTATGAATCTAGGACCCGTTTTAAAGTCCTTTTATTGGTTTTTAAATCTCTAAATGGTCTGGCACCTGTTTATTTGTCTGACTCGTTGAAGCCCCACGTCCCCACTCGTTCCCTTCAGTCAGCTGAGCAGTTGCTGCTTTCGGTCCCAAAGTCACGGCTGAAACTTAGAGGAGACTGAGCGTTCTCTGTTGCAGCGCCGATGCTTTGGAATAACCTTCCTCTCCATATTAGACAGGCTACATCAGTGCCAGTTTTTAAGTCTTTATTAAAAACCTATTTTTATTCCCTGGCTTTTAACTCTGTGGGTAACTGATATTTTTTTTTATTTATTTTTTTTATTGCTATTTCTGGTTGTATTACTATGTGCATATTAGTATTGTACAGCACTTTGGTCTACCAGGTGTGTTTTTAAAGTGCTATATAAATAAATGATGATGATGATGTTTTTGAAAACATTTGTCTCATGGCATGTGGATTCAGGTAAAAGAGTACAAGGAGTACAAAACCACAAATATATCTAATATATGTAACGTTAAATCAGTAACAATTTGCACAGTGATACTGCACCAGTGGCATAAACATGCAAAGTCCATTTTAGTGACTCCGATTAGCAGACATGCCTGTTAAGATTTTAAACAGGAGAAAAAGAAAATATTATCACCCAACATAGCGTGTTTATAAAGGGAGGAACTCCACACCAGGAATGAAACCTTTTTTTTTAAAGCAGACTGTAAAACTGTCCTTTCAGGAAGTTAAAGTGAGAGTCTGTAGGGATCAACTCATTTTTGATGTGGCTCCAGTTTTTTGTTTTTACGTCTGTCTTGAATTTTTTTCTTCATCCTGGAACTTTTCACTCCTGTGCACCAGAAGTGGGCAAATATGCAAAATAATGATGCAACCAAACAGACTAAACAACCAATCACTGCATATAACATCATTTGGGATTATCCCAAACTCCAAACCTCTTGGCGAGATGGAGGAAGCGAGCAGCCGGCGTGCAAACACTGGCATCTATATAAGTTCCTTGCACTCCTTGCATAGAGCATGTTGTTTGTGAGGGTAAGTACAATCTTTATTTAGTGTGTACTGTTACTGCATTACTGGACTGGAAATACTTTGCAGACTATAAATTACTGTGTCGTTGTTTGATATCCTTTTTTGCTGTTTGCCATATTTGTTATATAATTGTAACTTTTGGGGGGTTTTTAATTTTAGATTTTTAGATTACAAGTGTTGTCTTAGCAGTTTTATTGCAGTTAGAACTGAAGTGAAGAAGTGTAATGAATGCAGTTTCCTGTAGTCACTTGGATTTGTTTGGTGGAGGTTTGATTTTAACAAAGAAAGTAAAGAACATGTGTGTCATGGTCTGCAGTGGGTGGCTGGAATTTCCATAAGGCTCCTGAACCTACCTGGGATCCGCCCCTGGGCAGGGCCAACTCCTCCAGCTCCTGCACACCTGGAGCCTATTGCAGGCAATCAAGCCAGAGGAATTTAAGCCAAACGTTGATGTTCATTCACTGCCAGTTCGTCATCAACACATGTTGGTAACAGGCCTTATACTTCAAGTTCTTGCTGTGATTTATCTTGTTAACCAGACTCTCTTGTGCTGCAGTTGCTGTATTCACCTTGGCTCACGCTCCACCTCCAGACTCAGGATACCAAGCAATCATTTTGAAAATCCCTCTGTGCCTCACCTGCCTTCCCTCCTGCCATCACACTCCATCTGAAGCCCCGGATCTCAGGTCAGCCTTTCTACGCCACTCAGCCCTCCCTGGATTCTCTCACCCCCCTCTCAACACTCCATGTCCCCTACTGCAATGTGACTGTTCCCTGCTCAGCTCCACTCTGCATCCCGTTCCCTCGCCCTAGCCACGTTTCCCAGGCCACGCCTCGTCAAACTCCACGTCTTATTGTTTTTTTTGTCTTTGCTACGTTTTTTGCACTACGCCTAATAAATTGTCACATCATCTGCTGTCTCAGCTCTGGGTTTCTGCACCTGAGTCCTGTTCAGTACAGGCCACTCAGCCCCGTGACAATGTGAGCAGTTGTGATTTGATAAAGTTTCAAGCTGTGTTTGAAATATCGAGTGTCTTTCACAGATCAATGCGCTGCACTGTAACAGCTCTTTTACTCATGAATGTTTTAAAAACAAATGCGTCCATGCACACAGGTGTACACACGGGTGCTCACACACACAAACTACACCCTTTTTGGCTCCTACCTCAAAGCACACTGTGTGCTGTCGATCTTACGTGCTGCACAATAATGTATAATAGTTAGTATTTACTGTTATATTCCCATATATCATCATGATGTTGTTTATTGTATTACTCTCATTTTCTTCTGCTTGTCTTCTTTTTTTCTTTTTTAACAGGTGATCCAGGTGATTGATATATGTATTCTTTTGTCTGCTTATTTAGTTGGTTTTTGTTTTGTTTTTTTTTGCCCTTTATCCCCGTCCCTCTTCTCCGCTGTTTTTTTCCCCCCTCTTCCTTTCTCCCTTTTCTTTTCCTCATTCAAGTCTGTCCCGTATCTAGCAAGTGAAAATAAAATAAATAAATAAAATAAACAATAAAAGAAGAATCAAATAGACCATTACGGCAAGGCTGGGATGGTCAATTTGGTAAAGTAAATCCGTTGGGCATCTTTCCTCGCCTTCAGACAATAATTCTGATGGCAAAAGAGCCAAACGGGACAGGCAAAAAAAAAAATGAATGTTTGAGCCTTTTCAATGCCACACAGTAACCTCCAACACCGTGTGTGTGTGTGTGATCATTTCAGACTGGGAGGATTTGTTGTGTCAGACATGAATTTGTCTTCAGTCAATTTCTCTTCCACTCTAACCTCGTATGAGGAGAATCCCCTCCTGACCAACTACATAGTAGCTGCAACCCTCTGCATCACCATTAATTACATCAACAGCACCCTGATCCACACCTTCAGAAAATATCAGGTTTAAATAACTTTGCGTCAGTTATTGCTAACCGTAGAATCGGCTTTCAGTACCATGTAATGAAAATCTTTTCTTGCCCATTTGCAGAAACATCATCAAATTGCTTTAAAATGAATCCTGTTTCCCTCACATGTGTGGATTCACTGTTTTTACTCTACAGATCTTACATTCAAACCCTCGTTACATTCTCTTCATCCACCTGGTGATCAATGACATGATGTTGCTTTTCCTGACAACTCTTCTCCTCATCATCAGTTACGCCCTGCACATCTTCTTCGTGCCTTTCTGCATCATCCTGCTGATCATTACCGTCATCGTCACCCACAACTCCCCATTAGATCTGGCCGGCATGGCAATGTGTTACATCGCCGTCTGCATGCCTCTCCGTCACGGGCAGATCTGTACAGTCAAGAAAACCTACATTCTGATTGGTTTGATCTGGGCTGCCAGTGCGCTCTCTATCCTCCCTGACCTGTTCATCCTCCTGGCTACAGAGCCTCTGCAGTTCTTTCACTCTAAAGTGAGATGCATTAGAGATTTCGTGTTCAGAAGCACATACAGCCTGAACAAGAGGGACGCTTCACACATTGTTTGTCTTGTCGTGGTCTGGCTCACACTCATATACACCTACGCTAGGATTATATTTGCAGCCAAGGGACTAACCGGTGACATCAAAAAAGCCAGAAACACTATTCTTCCTCATGGTTTTCAGGTGCTGCTACTTATGCTGAATTATGTGAGGCCCATTTGTGAACAGAGCTTGTTTTTTTTATTCCCGAACCGGGAAATTCCCATACGATTTGCTTCCTTTGTCATTGTCCAGATCATACCACGGTTTATAAGTCCTATCGTTTATGGACAGTGTTGGGGAGTAACGGAATACATGTACCGCCGTTACGTATTTAAAATACAAAATATGCGTAACTGTATTCCGTTACAGTTACCGTTTAAAAAGGTGGTATTTAGAATACAGCGTTATGGTTGCCATGGTTACAGGGTGACGCTCTCTCTGCGTGTTTCCTGGGTGAGAGAGCGCCTGTTGTTGTGCTAAGCTAATAGGCAGAATGCTACAGGTATAGCCCTAAAGAATGTAGCATCATAGGCAGTGTAGTCCGTGCTGCAGGGAGAATGGACTGCCATACCCGTTATGTGTCTGTGAGAAAAAGGAAAAGTACGAGCTGTCAT
The DNA here is from genome assembly GCF_056152115.1 of Neolamprologus brichardi. Lineage (NCBI taxonomy): Eukaryota > Metazoa > Chordata > Actinopteri > Cichliformes > Cichlidae > Neolamprologus > Neolamprologus brichardi. The sequence continues at coordinate 32,693,494 of NC_142108.1, read as the reverse complement.
CGAGCAAAAACGGGAGCTGGAAGCATGTAAATATAATAATAACCACTGCAGCCTAGAAGAGAGCCTGACGAGCCCAGTTGTAAGTAAGCTATTAAGCTATTAAAGCTAGTTTTCGGCTACGAGCCCGACACAGAACCCACCGTATTAGCCAGAGGTCCCTTTACTACGGTTCGGAGCCGCGGACCTTCAGTAGCAGTAATAAATCACAGCAATAGTACATTCACATAGTTGTAAACAGCATGATAATATATTAAGTAATCCAAAGTATTCAGAATACGTTACTCTCATTGAGTAACGTAACGGAATACGTTACAGAATACATTTTGGGGCATGTATTCTGTATTCTGTAATGGAATACATTTTAAAAGTAACCTTCCCAACACTGTTTATGGACTGCGAGACCAGACGTTCAGGAAATATGTGAGAAGGTACCTCGTTTGCAGTGAGAGAGGAATCACCCACCCAGAAAACACCACTACTTTACAAAAATGCCTCACGTAATGTTACATCTGCAACAGTATAAAACTTTATTATCAACTTAATTTGTGTTTTTTATGCTGCAAATAAATAAATAAATACCATTGCTTGATTTTATAAAGCGTTTTTTTTTTTTTCTGGGGGGAAGGGCTTATAATTATTCAATGAAAAGAAAATATCCACTGGGATTAGTCAAGAAATGATGAGACATTTTGTATAAATTCCATGTTAATGTGCAATGAAAACACTAAAGGTAAAGCAGAAAAAACTCACCACCAGCCTTAAATGATCAGAGGTTAGTTTGGGTTTTTTGGTTTAAGAAGGTACTGTGCATCATGCTTTGGTAATAAATAATAAATAAAGTCCTCTTAGTTCAGAATATGCTTCATTTTCTCCTCTTCTTTTTGGCCTTTTTATCATTTAAATTAAGGATAATGAAAATTGCTGTGACTGATTCATATATTTTTAAGAAACTGTGACAAAGAGCATTCATGCTTCAGACTTTATTGGAGGATTATACATGACTGGTCCCTTTACAGCAGGGGTGGGCAACTCCAGGCCTTGAGGGCCGGTGTCCTGCAGGTTTTAGATCTCACGCTGGGTCAACACACCTGAATCAAATGATTAGTTCATTACCAGGCCTCAGGAGAACTTCAAGAAATGTTGAAGAGGTAATTTAACCATTTAAATCAGCTGTGTTGGATCAAGGACACATCTAAAACCTGCAGGACACGGGCCTTGAGGCCTGGAGACCCCACCCCTGCTTTACAGTAAAAGCAATGAGTTGGTACAGCTGACAGAGATTAACATTTATTTTTCTGTTATTTTTTAACCATTTGATTATATTTTCAAATCTCATATTTGATTATGCAAAACTGGTTAAAATAATTGTAGTGAAATGCTTGAGACCATTGCAATCACAGCAGCACCATCGCTCTCATCATCACGAAACTTCCCCTCCTGTGATAAACACTGAAACGCTTATAAAAGCTAAGCTCTCACACTGCCTGCCTTCTGTGTTTCACCTGGACTCAGGTAGGTCCTCATTAAAATCTGTGTGAATGTTAGATGGAAAGTGTGTTTATGGGTAAATGAAGCAATTTACATAAAGCCCTTTGAGTGCTCAGGTAGACATTTATTAACATTATATGGAATAAAACTGCACTAACTGAAATAAAACCACAATTTTATAACTTTGTGATGAAAAGGAAAGAGCATGGCAGTTTTTATTTAATCAAATGTTTATTTAAACACAGACCCAGACCTAAATGAATCTGCTGTTAACATATTATAGTTATATAATAACTGAGAATGGTTTGAGCTTTGGCCGACGCTCGTGTCAGACAGGTAAAGGGGGAGATCAAAAAAATCTGATCTGTTAAAGCATCAGCAGCTAAGACTAAAATACAGACTCAGAACAAAGTAGGAAATTCATAATAATGTGGCAGTAAAATTGTAAAACTCACACACAGCTCCTTTATTTTAGGGGAAAGTGTCCACTTTTTAAATCGTGGTATGCAAGATTTTCTTTTTTAACTGATTATTAAAATTATGAAACTACTATTAATGTAGTTGTGCTAGGATGAGTTATTTAAACAGGTATTGTGTTGTCTGTGTCCATCCTCCCTCAGGTCTCACATGTGAAGGATGAGCTCACTGCTGGGTTTCAGAGGCAACATGACTGTCCCTTATCAGGTTCAGTAAAGCAGCTCCAGTAAATAATTATATCAGTTAAAATATAAATCTATTTATATTTAAATAAAATCCTAATGTTGATTTACTTTATGGTGTAAACAAATTACTAAAACTTGAAAGTCTGCTCAGTAAAATGTACTTTTATCAAGGCTACAAGAGGAAAATTCAGTGCAGACACTATGAAGATGTAGTTTGCTGTTATTCTCCGTTTCCTGTTTCCTGTGTGTGCTAACAGACACCAGAAGCAGATAAACTGAATTTCTTGTCTCTCGTTGCTGGATCAGCTGCTGCTCATCAGAGATACTTTCACCACAGCGTTTGTCAAGAACCTGATCGTGGTTCTGGTCTGGCTCACACTCAGTTACACCAACGCCACCTTGGTGGTCACGTTTTTTAGACACCAGGTAAACACACACACACACACACACACAGAGCAGCTCATCTGTCACATATTATTATTTATCCTGTCATTTATAATTATTAATCCAAAACATGTTATTAATATGATATTTTGGTTTACTGCCCCCCCCCCCCCCCATATGGAAAAGATATATACAAATCTTATAAAGTTTGTATCTGTCTTGTATGAAACTTGTATGAAAAGCATACAAGAGTGAAAACAGATATAAGATCCCTTGAAAAATTATATAATGAAACTTGTATGTTTTGGATACTTACTAACAAAATAAATGAAAGTAATGAGAAAGTGGCCACTTTCATGAGTAAATCATATATGTTTTTACTATTTCTTTTCCATATGGGCCTGCAGCACCCACAGAACATAAACGTCACACACATGTATGATCTGATAAATGTATGTTTAGTGCATATTTACAGGAAATTACACAAAACAATTTAAAGATGTCATTATAAGGTCAACACATAGAGAAAAACGGTGACAAAAAAAGAAAAGAAAGTACCAAAACACACGTACAAAGCATGTTTAACTATAGATATAGCAGAGATTTTGATATTTGATCTTGCTGTTTCAAGAGTGTGTGCTTCACTGCACTCCAGTAAGACACTGAAGGCATTTTGTACTAACAACAGCAGCAAAGACAAACTGAAGAGCAGCTGACCGTGAGTGACATCAGGCATATTCACTCCATATTTGATGATAAGGCCGGTATTATCCTGCTGCTGAGTGAGTGATACAAAAATTTGGAGGGTTGTAAAAGTTGCTTATTGTTATTCGTCCTTAACGTGTCTAAAAACAGAGGATGTTTTACTTTTATGGAATTTAGAAAAAAGAGTACCTGAAACCGCAGCTAATAAAACTGTTTTTGAGGCAGTATTTCCCCCAAACTCTACTTACGCCCGTCACTCTTTTCTTTTTAGTCCATGGAGAAACAAAACCTCTACAATAATCTCTGCTGCTGTTAACCACAGAGTCCTTCTGCTTCCTCTCAGCTGCCTCTCTATAGAGGTCGCTGTGACTCTTGTCCACAGCTGTGATTTAAAGCTGGAGTTCACGATTAATGTGCATGTCTGGAAATTTGCAGTGAGGTTTGAATGCATCAGATGGAGAAGTGGTTCATGTGCCTCTACAGCAAACTCACTGAGGAGTGTCACACAGAAGTATCACAGCACAGGACATTTCACTCTGTTTCCTCCTTCAGACCTTTCATGACGACCCTCGTTACATCCTCTTCATCCACATGGTGATCAACGATGCCATCCAGCTGACTGTCACCATCATGCTTTTCATCCTCAGCTACATCTTCTACAAGATTAACGTCACCTTCTGCTGCTTCTTCATCCTGGTGGCAGTCTTCACCACCAGAAACACCCCTGTCAACTTAGCTGCCATGGCCATCGAGCGCTACATAGCCATATGCGAACCTCTGCGGTATACCCAAATCTGCACCGTGAGGAGGACCTACGTCGTCATCGGGATGATTTGGTTCATCTGTGTGGCTCCTGATATTACAGATCTGTTTGTAACACTTGCAACCGAGTCTCTGAGCTTCTTTCATGAGTCGGTGTTCTGCTTGCGCCAGAATGTGTTCAAAGACCCGATCCTGGCGTACAAAAGGCAAGCCTTTGATATCATCTACTTCTCCTGTGTGTTTCTGATTCTGGTCGTCACCTACTTGAGGATCCTGTTTGCAGCCAGAGCCCTCTCCACAGATAAGGCATCAGCCCAGAAAGCCAGGAACACCATCCTCCTACACGGGGCCCAGCTGGCTATGTGCATGCTCTCCTACGTCTCTCCTAGCGTGGAGGTGGTCCTGCACATCATCTTCCCAGGTCGGATCCTCGAAATCAGATTCGCAAACTACCTGATCGTCTACATCCTGCCCCGTTTTCTGAGTCCAATCATCTACGGTGTCAGAGACAAGAAGTTCAGGGAGTACCTCAGGATGTACTTTCTGAGCAACAGATGCAGAAACAAAGAGAAGAAAGTAACGCCCGAGGACAAAAACCACTTATAGAGACTTGTATGGTGCTTGAAGAAAACCTTTAATTTGCAATGTTTTAATGTGAAAAATAAATACATAAAAATGTATTTTATGTTGACAATCCTGGCAAGAGCAAATATCTAATTTCATGTGGTCTGAATGTGTGAATGTCTCGGAGATTAAGGAGAAAACAAACTGTTTAAAAGGAGCGAATGCTTATTGAACTCCATCAGTCTGTTGGGGAGGCCACGTCCCAACAAATTAAATCAGGGATAAAAAAAAAAAATCATTTGTGTATGAGAATAAAGGACACATTACCGAAGACCATAAAAAATGTTTTTATGGTTTGATATGAAGCACTGACTTTTTCTGTGTTAGCAACAGTTCAGACTCTTATCTGATTTTTCAGCTGCAGTTTGGACTCCAGCACAGACGCCTTAAAGAGGTCGGCACATTTCTTTTTCCGCTACACTCTTCATAAGAGTTGTGTTCACTTTCATTAAGCCAAACCATTTTAAATGTGGCACCGATCTTCAGTGACAGAGATAAACTCCAAACCCAGCACGCAGAGGAAGCACATAGACTAATTTATCCTTCAGGATACTGTGGACACTGCTACACCGAGCTGCACCTCTCCCATATGCACAGTCTCAATAGAAAAAAGCTCCACCTTGTGGCAAAATCTATTCTCTGCTGTAAAACCTACTGAATGAAAACATTCTGAGTTTATTGATGTCTCGGTTTATGTTATTTATTTTACAGAGAAAGGCTGCATAACATGTTGAAATCTGTCGCAGCAGGTTTCCTGGGGTCATCCTGGTATGCTAACACCTGCCCAGGTTTACTTGATAACCAACGTTGGCCTTTTTCTAATCCTTCGCTGAGACTCGCAGTGAGCAGGAAGTCAGTCAAGAAAAATAATGTTGCTGATTATATTTCTAACACAAATCCAGCTCACCACCGTCTCACAGACTAAAACTGCAGAATGGGACACTGAATGAAATCAAATGCAGCCTGAAGGAAAAGCAAGATAAAAACCATCTGATGAAAGCTTTAAAAAAAGTTTCAGCTGACCTCAAAATCTGCTTTTTTAATACAAAAAATAATTTTACCCCCATTAAAATTAGAGCTATGTGCTTTTGAAGTCACATCATTTTTGACTCCTCATCACAGGAGATATCAAAATGATACTGAGTCAATTATTCTAAAACCAAAATCTTATTTTTGTTGAGCAACAATTTATATGTATCCCACTTTGAGCATTAATGTCATAGAATATATCCAGATAAACCCACTTCATGACTATGATGAGGAATACAAAAACAAGCTTTGGTACTCTGGATGTTTTATTTGGGGGTTTTATCATTAATATCTGGAGTAAAGCTCAAAATGTAAATTTTCAGTGAAGCTTTTAAGGGTTGTATCATGATGTAGGTTAAATGATCGAAATGAAAGGTCTCGATTTAATCTGCATTTTGACCCAGACTTGTCTTTCAGCCATGATTTCTTTTTGTGACAAAATCATTTCCAGCATTTCCATCTTGGTTTTTTCTGACTGTATGGTCTTCAGCAGCTTTGGACGTGGATATAATGTCTTTACATTAAACGCAGCAACATGTTGTAATTGCCTGGCTGCATGACAACAGTGGTATCCTGTGGTTTGCACCACTCAAAGCTCCAGTTTTGAAATTAGTAATCTGACATCATCCTGTAGAGGACAGATCATATTTAGGGGGCTTATCAGAGGCAGCAGGCTCAGTCAGGGAGTCAGCAGGTGAGAGGCTCTGACGTCTGTCTGTTTAATGTCTTTGCACATCGCTCTAGCCTGTGATTGTCACCTCTTGCTATCAAAGCTTTAGGATACATTAATGCAATATTTAAAATATGAATATTTCCTATTTTGTTGGTTTGTAAAGGCTGAAGGTTGTAAAAAGGTTTTTCTTCTGTTCATTTGTATATTTTCTCTGATGATATTAACATATAAAATGTGAATGTTGATGTGTCAGCAGTGAAACAGAATGATTTTTAAATCTAATCATCCCTCTTTTCTTAGTGTGTGCATATGAACATAGTTTATGTTGTGTTTGAGTTACTCACAAAAACAATGTTCCTGCACTCCTAAATGTTTTGTTTGTTTTTATAAGAGAGAACAGAATTAGAAATGACCTCTGACCTTACTGTAAAAAGCAGATCTGTGCACAGGTGTGTGAAGGCTAACATGTTTCTATCCTCATTATTCTAAAATGTTATTATAGAGTTGCCTTTTTCACTATAATACTTGTGCTAATAATAATAATAATAATAATAATAATATAAAATATATCCATAGCATGTACTTTTACATATTCCAGAAATGTGTCTTTTTTTACTATTGATCAAAGATTTATCATTAATTAAAGATGCAGTGTGTAATTAATAACTGAAGAAGTTCATTAGTAATAATAATAATAATGGATTGCATTTATATATTTATATGCACCCAAAGCGCTTTACAATGCCACTATTCATTCACTCTTGCATTCACACACTGATGGAGGCAGCTACGGTTGTAGCCACAGCTGCCCTGGGGCAGACTGACAGAAGCGAGGCTGCCATATCGCGCCATCGGCCCCTCTGGGACAGTATAACTGTTGTATAATTGTAGGTTTTATTTCTTCACTCCTTCAGACAGTGAGAAGGAGGAGATGCTGGTCATGAACTCCACCTCCACTAGGCCTCTGGACCCGCTGGTGTCAAATGCCACCTCTGTCCTGACAGAAGGTGTTAAGGAGAGCTTCTCGAGCATTCTGACCAAGAACATAGTGGCCATGCTGGTGTGGCTGGTCCTCAGTATCATCAATGGCAGCATGGTGCACACCTTCCAACGACACAGGTACTCAGAGCCTCAGGGATACACAAAAACGTATTAGAGGACAGCAAAACTCCCAAAGCTTACATTCTTCTGCCTTCTTCCATGTTAAAATGTTTTTATTAAGAAAAGATGCACATGAGAAGTCGGATGTTGGACACATTTAACCTTTGAGTCTCGAGTATAATGCTGCGTGAAAAGTCTGTTTGATATTATTTACTCTGGTATAAAAGTAACGGTGGTGAATTCATATACAGGGACTCTTGCATGCTCTAGAGGAAGCACCTTCACCTCAAATGAGGTATTTTCAGCACTGAGAATACATCCAGAGGTGATGCTTCGAACTTGTGTCCAACACACGAGTAAGGGCGAATTCAGTCCAGAGCTCTTATGTGAAAACAGCTTCGCTGCATTAGTCCAGTTTAATCTCCAGTTTAGCAATAAAAAGCCTAAACTGGTTTGAAAAGACAAAAGGAAGAGACATTTCCTGGAAAATGTTTAAAAATAAGCAGATGAATCCAAAGTAGGAAAACTTGCATGTGATGATAGGGTATACACACAAACATAAACCATCTCTCTCTCAGCTCTCAGCTCTTTGTTCTGACTCTAGTCTCTTCTACGAGAACCCGCGATACATCATGTTCATCTGCATGGTGATCAATGATGCTCTGCAGCTAACCCTGGTGACAGCTCTCTATGTGATCAGCTACATCTTCAGGAAGATTCATGCCTCTGTTTGCTGCCTTCTGGTAAATCACAGCAGCATCAGTCAAGCCCATCACATATGTTTTGCATGTCATGTCATCCTTCTTAGCCTATAGGATCCTGACTACAGACCATCTAACGTAAACAGAGGAAAGGAAAATACTGTTATTATTGATTTATAATCCACAACAGGTAGTAAAGAAGAATATAACTCTGTGATCTACAAATTAACTACTATACACCATTGTTAACCTTTGTGCTCTCCCTCCACCCTCCTCTCCCATCCTTAGATCATGACAGCGATCCTCACCACACGCTCCACCCCTCTCATCCTGGCCGGCATGGCCGTGGAGCGCTACATCTCCATCTGTTTCCCTCTGCACTACAGCCACATGTGTAACATCCCTCGCACTCTCCTCCTCATCTGCGTTATCGTCATCCTCACCATCACCCCGCCCATCACCGACCTCCTCATCACGATCGTCAAGGAGCCTCCGAGTTTCTTCCACACCAAGATTTTTTGTGACCACTCACTTCTTTTTCGTGACCAGTCCATTTACTACAAGAACTGTGTGTTTGACGGGACTTACCTCTCCTTTGTGGCCCTTGCGCTGCTCTACACCTACTGTAAGATCATGCTGGCAGCGCAGGCTGTCTCAACAAGCCTCGCCTCTGTGAAGAGAGCCAGGAACACCGTGCTGCTTCATGGGGTGCAGGTGGGTGTCACACCATGAAAAAGCATTTATGAATCAACACCATTCACCAAACATTATCATCTGCCTTTATCACTAGTTCCCCCTTAAATGTTCAAAGATGGTGTGATGAAGAGCAAACAGATTTTTAAACCGTTTACTTAATTCTATGTTGAATTAAAAAGTAAAAAGTAGGATGTGGAGGTGGACACAGAGTGTGGAAGGTGCCATTTTTAAAAAACTGAGACTGTTGTATAATTGCTCCAATTATCAGGGTACTGCTCAGTTTACTGGGGACAGTTTGTTTCTGGGTGATGGGAAGGAGGCACTGCTCTTAAATCCATGAGGAGCAAAGCAGATTCCAAACAGGCCATGGACCAGTAGAGCTGATCTTCACTTTTGTGGGACTTTTGGAAGCATCATGGGAGTTTGACCGTCCAGTCTAGATTTTTTTGTAGATTTGGAAAAGGGTTACAGCCGAGTTCCCCAGAGGCACCAGGCTGGTGTACTGCGAAAATTCATCGGCCTGAGAACCTGATTTTATTGATGAGTGATGGGAAGGTGGAGAGTGAGTTGGACAGGTGGACTGGAACAGCATCAGCAGCAATGTGGGCATTGGAACAGATTTTGATTTATTAGTCCATCTACATTATAACCCTCAGCTATGGCAATGAAATCTGAGTAAGGTCATGAATACAAGCAGCTGAAATGAGTTTGCTTCATATGGGTGCATGGGCTTAGCCTTAGAGACAGAGTGAGGAGCTTAAAGATCTGGAAGGATCTTGGAGTAGAGCTGCTGCTCCTCCATGTTGCATGTTCTTTACAGTAAGGTCAGTTGATGTGGTTCAGGCAGTTGGCCTCCTGCGAATCTGAACTGGAACACCATGGCTGTATCCCAATTCAGGGTCTTCAGCCTTAAAGGCCGCATTTTAAGGCCGATTACGTCACAGCGACGCGACGAAGGCTGTCCCAATTCGAAGGCTGCTCGAAATGCGTCCTTCATTTCCCTGAATTTTAAGGATGTGGCGGTGTAGACTTCGTGGCCCAACATATCCCAGAATGCATAGCGCGGCAGTGGGTGTGGATAATTTTGCCGAAAAAAAACGGCGGATGAGGGGCGCCCGAAGAGTAAACTTTAAGTAAGTACTGAATATTATGTCACTTATTTATGTGCGAATGTTTAATAACGAAGAACATTAAAACATTACTGTTGGCCACATGTCGGCAAAGTCATGTGACATTAGTGACGTTTGTACTAACTTGGTTTTAAAGCCTTTACTTTGAAATATACGCCGTTCAATAGCTGAGCTTAATCAGAGAATGATCAAAGCTCATGTAGAAACAAACAAACAAACGAACAAAAGATTTTCTCCTTCATTTCTGTCAAACAAAGCTGTATGAAACGTTTCCAGCTGTTAGTATCATGGTTGCTAGGCAACCTGGGCAGCGCGACGGAGGCTAGACCGTCCCATTTCACAAGCCTCGCACTTCCGGCCTTAGCGGTCTTTGAGTACGCGGCCCTTGTGGACCGTTAAGGCTGCGTACTTTAAGGCTGCAGACCCTGAATTGGGATACAGCCAAGACATGGGCTGTCCTGGAAACACTGTCCAGCTGGAGCTGGAACTTGTGGCTGTGGAGAAGAATCTGGAAGACCCGGCTTTGCCCGCTGCCGGTGCAACCAGCAACCTACAACCTACAAAGAAGCCAGTTTTGCCTCTTTGTCCTTTTTTGTCCCTATTGTTACTTTTACCACATCCCCTGAACAGTTAAAGGAACATATATCTGAAAATATCTGAGTCCAGAGGCATAAATCAGCTTTATCTACACTCTGTTTTTGTTTCAGCTGCTGCTGTGCATGCTCGCCTTTGTGGTTCCCTCCCTTCAGGCGGCTCTGATCTCTCTCTTCCCTCAGCTCAGCCTGGAGATTCGATACATCTTCTTCCTGCTTGTCTACATCATCCCTCGCTTCCTGAGCCCCGTGATCTATGGCTTTCGTGATGAGCAGTTCAGGAAGTACTGGACCCGATACCTATCCTGTCACGAACACAGCGTGACTCTGCTCAGGCTGGCGTCACAGAAAATGAACCCTCAGGTGAAACAATCAGGGAACCTCAGCTCAACCTGACCACAGTCTGCTGCACACAAACAGCCCACTGTGTGATCATTGTTTCACCTGTTTGTCATGCATTCATGGATGGATAGATTTAAATAACATCTATAATAATTAAAGCTCAAAGTGCAGATTAATACATTCCCAGTAAAATCTGTATTTTTTTGTCATCCGTGTGTGTTTCTGAATCAAAGCGCGACCAAAACACTGTGAAATTTGTCTATAAACACTTTTAAACAAATCATAAAGGTAGTTGTGATGTTTTATTCTTGTACAACTAATCCTGAATAAAATGATGCTTTAAGTATCTAAAAGGGCAATCATTTAAAAATATATATGTAATTAACTGCAAAACCATTTTTATATAAATAAAGTTTATATAATTGTGTCGGAACACAAATCAGCTGTATTTCTGGCCTGTCAGAGGTCAAAGCAAGAATACTTGTTTTGTTTTAAAGTGAGTGACCCTAAAATTAACCACAGTGATGTCAGCAGTACTGAGCAGATCAGCATCATTCCTAAAACACCAGGTATCAGCTGTTCTCGTGCGGAGGAACCGGACGAAACAGATCATTTCCTAATATAGCAGAAGCTGGTAGACAGTGCTGGGGAGTAACGGAATACATGTACCGCCGTTATGTATTTAAAATACAAAATATGAGTAACTGTATTCCGTTACCGTTACCGTTTAAAAAGGTGGTATTTAGAATACAGTTACTTTGTTGAAATAAATGGATTACACGGCGGTACTTCCCTGTTTCATATTGTGGCGGGTCAGGACTGTTTGGGTTTTGTTTGACAGCTACGTTCTGTTGTTCCAGGCGGCAGCGGTATGGTTGCCATGGTTACAGGTTGACGCTCTCTCTCTGCGTGTTTCCTGGGTGAGAGAGCGCCTGTTGTTGTTGTTGTGCTAAGCTAATAGGCAGAATGCTACAGGTATAGCTCTAAAGAATGTAGCATCATAGGCAGTGTAGTCCGTGCTGCAGGGAGAATGGACTGCCATACACGTTATGTGTCTGTGAGCGAGGGAGGGAGAAAAAGGAAAAGTACGAGCTGTCATCGAGCAAAAACGGGAGCTGGAAGCATGTAAATATAATAATAACCACTGCAGCCAAGAAGAGTGCCTGACGAGCCCAGTTGTAAGTAAGCTATTAAGACTCGACTGTACACCGTGTTCGTGTTTTCCTCCAAAAACAATAAGTTCCGTTGGAGCAGCCTTTCAACGCCTCTCTCTGTCTCTGCTAGCAAAGTTGACCCAGACAACAAAGTAAAGCTAGTTTTCAGCTACGAGCCCGACACAGAACCCGACATATTAGCCAGAGGTCCCTTTACTACGGTTCGGAGCCGCGGACCTTCAGTAACAGTAATAAATTACAGCAATAGTACATTCATGTAGTTGTAAACAGCATGATAATATATTAAGTAATCCAAAGTATTCAGAATACGTTACTCTCATTGAGTAACGTAACGGAATACGTTACAGAATACATTTTGGGGCATGTATTCTGTAATCTGTAATGGAATACATTTTAAAAGTAACCTTCCCAACACTGCTGGTAGAGCACAAGGCGTAACATGCAACGTTTTGTCACGTCCCTCCGCGTTCCTGAGGAACACGAAAGGAGACCTTCGGCGTTCTTATGGTACGCGGCGGGTTATGGCTGAAATCCAGTGCAATGAGGCTCCGCAGTAATAGACGTTCCAGCCCTGTATTCTAGCCCTAAACCTAACCTTATTCCTGATCTTAACCAGGACTTTAATGACGTTAAATAGCGTGTTTGTAAGCGATTTGAAGAAAAAGAGCGAACATGTGTAGATTGAGTCCAGACGGTTCTCATATTTCCTCATTTTTCCGAGGTCGTCATTTTGGAACGTGGTGGGTAGCCGAAAACGTAATATGTTGACGATTTGTCACCTAGCCTAAAATGTTACGCTTTGGGAGTGAGAATAACACATAAACTGCAGGAGGTGCTTGTACCTACCCTAACCCTCACCAGCTGCAGTTAGTTAGTCTTTATCCTGTCTTCCTTCTCTCGCCTCAACCGGTTGCAGCAGATGGCCCTGCCCCTCCCTGAGTCTGGTTCTTTTGGAGCTTTTTTCCTGTTAAAAGAGAGTTTTTCCTTCCCACTGTCGCCAAAGCGTTTGCTCATAGGGTGTGGGTTTTCTGAATTGTAAATACCTGATCATGCTGTTTGAATAAAACCTCATTTAGATCTCTCATAATATTCTTGCAGAAGATTTCTGATAAACAAACTCTGTGTTCACAACTACACACGGTTTTCAAAACGTAAATGATAATCCACCCTCTGGCCTGTAGCTCCCCACCTCTCCAGGATCATCTCACATCACTACGGCAGCGAAATCTATATAACCACACGTCTTCCTGTTCCTCTCCTCACACACAGCTGCACAGCCCGTTACATCAGCACAGGCCAGAACGGTGTCGTGTTGAAGTAAGTCGTTTTTGCTTAAAGACTTAAGAGTAGGAAGAAGTAACTTACATCTGCTGTTTGCTGTCTTTTAATGCTGAAGTTTTGAATTTTTTTGTAAAAACATATGAATGGTGATCATTTTAAGAATAATGAACAAATACCAACAAGTTTTTGGACTTTAGAGATGAAGTGGTGTTTATGGCAGGATATTGAAAATTTTTCAGGGCATCTGAAACTGCAGAGTGACTAAAAAGTGCTTATTACTCTTTTTGTTTCACTTATTTTCAGTCTGGTCCTTGAACCTAACGATTTTCAGAGAAAGCTTTTGTTCTTTTCTTAAGCATCATGACACTGACCTGTGAACTGTTCACGCATTATACAAAAAATCCTAACTCAAGTGATGAACCAGTGTTGTGTCTGTGCACAACAGACTTTAAATTCAAATTTCAAATTTTATTTGTCACACACATGACATGGGGGTGAAATGCTTGTAGCTGTACAATGCCCGACCATTAAATGACAGAAAAAAGTTTTACAGTATTTACAATTTACAGGTTACTACAAAATTTACAAATTAACTTAGGAATTTACAGTAAAAAATGTGCAAAAAATGTGCAAATAGCAGAAAGTTTAGACACTAGGACTTGAATGAAAATAGAAACATGAATCCAAATGTCACATTTTTAGTCCAGTTTGTCATCAGGATCTATGGAGGAGGTCAGCAGACGTGAGAGTCTGCAGCCATTTGTAAATCACAGCGGAGACACTCTCTGAGTTTTAACCAGTAGTGTTGGAAGATTTTTCAAAATTGATGCAGAATAGTATTAATAATATAGTATTAATAATTAATCATATTAATCTGGAAATCAATAGCTTAATTTCTCCATAGAAGACAATGATCCGAAACACATGATAAATATTGACTTATACAGTCATAATGTACTTCCATTGTCTTATTGTTTTTTACATGTTTTGTTTTTGGTCGCTGGCAGTGATATTTCAGCAAAATTCACCAAACGACATCTTATTAAAATGTATCACAATGTTTGTTTTGATGTTTCTTTTGTCTGTTTTTCTTAAAATGAAATTCTTCCTTTTGTCATTTCTTTTAGTTTCATTCAAATCATGATTCTTGTTCATGATTTGAAAAAGAATCATGAACAACAGAATCAAGTTTCTGTTAAAAACATGTTTTATTTGTCTTCGTGGTTGCAATGAGTGAAAAACACCATTTGAACCTTGTGCTATTTGTGGACTTGTTTCTCTGAGTTTCATCTTTCGTTCTGTTTTAGGCGAGTTCGGTTTGTCGTGTCCGAGCAGGACGAGGTGTGACATGAACACAACCAAACGCCAGGACAGCTTCAATGACGCCTTCACAAAGAACTTTGTCTCCTTTGCTTTCGGCTTCATCATCAACTACATTAATGGGATGTTTGTCTATACCTATTTTAAGAGTGTTGTCTTCCAGCAAGACCCCAGGTCTATCATTTCCTATCTACAAGATTTCTATCACATCAATTTCAATAATGAATAAAAGAAAACTGAAGTTTGTTATTATAATTTGATATTTCTGCTACCTAACATTGGGACTGTTTTTTGCATCTGTTGCCTCATTTTGCTCTTTGGTCCTCTCCTGTCGCGTCTCCTGCAGGTATGTGCTTTACATCCACCTGGTCATCAATGACATGATTATGCTGACAGTTACTGTGATGCTGCAGATCCTCACCTACACCGCCCCCCTGAGCTTTGCTCCCTGCTGTGTCATACTGCTCATCTCAGTGACAACCAACAAGTAAGTATCTGTGCGGGAGACAGTTTGTACATAGCCACTGACCATATTATTAGGTACACCTGAAAACTGTTAACATACATGAAGTGTGGGTGACAAAATATTTACTACACTTTTAAATGAAATGCAGTATTCTGCTATTATTTGTTCAATTAAAGTGGACAGTCAATGTGCACTTTAAGACAGTCTGAGCTGCACTCAGTCTGGTAGGGAGAAAGAGCGACTCACAGACATCATGAACAAATATAAACCTGAGTGTTCTAACTGTCTTCATGCAGGAACAGTCCTCTGAATCTGGCCGGCATGGCGGTTGAACGCTACATTGCTGTTTGCCGGCCTCTCCATCACTCTCAGCTCTGCACGGTGCAGCGAGCGTACGCTCTGATCGCACTGATCTGGGCTGTCTCCTTCATCCCCTCCATCTCAGATGTCATCATCCTCCTCGTCATCCAGCCCCTCTCTGTCTTCACGAAGAACGTCATCTGTTACCCCTCCTTTGTGTACAACACACCGTACCATGAGACACAAAGTCTGGTTGTCCAGGTGACATGTTCGTTTTCTACGTTTATGGCTCAGTTTAAATGATTGGTGGATCAAATGAACTTGAATTCTCCCCCTCAGGTCCTCCTGTTTTCTTTTGTCTTCCTCACTTTGATCATCACCTACCTGAAGGTCCTCTGTGCTGCTCGGGCAGTTTCTTCTTCTAACCAGGCCTCTGCCAAAAATGCTCACAACACTATCCTGCTGCATGGAGTCCAGCTCCTCATCTGCATGCTGTCATACATTTCTCCCTTCATCAACGTCATTTTAGTCACAGCCTGGCCCCATAAGAGGACCATAATCCTATTCACCACCTTTCTGTTCACCAACCTGCTTCCACGTCTGCTCAGTCCACTCATCTATGGTGTCAGAGACCAGAAGCTCAGCAGGCACTTCAGGGCTCACTTTGGCTGTAAAGGTTTTAAATCTAGAGGGAAGAGCAGGAAACGCAGGGTGCCAGAGAAGCACTGACTCTAAACACACGCTATACCTAAAAAAGTGTGGTTTGACCTGATTAACCAGTGAGCACAGACGTTGATTTTGGTCTGAATCAGGTTTGTCCAACTCCAAGCCTCGAGGGCCGGGTCCTGCAGGTTTTAGATCTCACCCTGAGTCAACGCACCTGATTCAAATGATTAGCTCATTACCAGGCCTCTGGAGAACTTCAAGACATGTTGAGGAGGTGATTTAGCAATTTCAGTCAGCTGTGATGGATCAAGGACACATCTAAAACCTGCAGGACACCGGCCCTCGAGGCCTGGAGTCGGACACCTCTGACTCCAGACACATTTTTATGTAGGTGCAGTCAGAAGAGTTTGTGGCTAAAACTTGCCTACAGTATAGATTTGTACATGTACCCTGTCAGGCACACAGCTCTGTCAGCTCTGGCTGCAAACACAGAAGCCCCACTTGCTAATCAAACATTCTGATTAAGAGGGGCAGCCAATCAGAAGAAAGAAAGCGGGATGAGACAAATGATGAACTGAGTGTAGGGTGGGATTTGTTTTGAACTTTGAATCATGTGAAGTTGCTCAAGTGGAGTCTGTGAATAACAGTGTGGTGACAGAAGCATTACAGCAGGTTAGGTGTTCCAGGTATCAGAGAAGATGACAGAATTTCTTATTGCACCGTAAAATTCTGAAAAATGATTATGAACAAAATAAAAAGAGAAGCAAAGACGTCCAGACTGAGCTGTAAAACTTCATCATGCACACTAGATGGAGCCCTCATCACAGACATGCAGGAGCTTTCCAACATGGAGTACTTACTGTACAGACTCGCTGTGAGAGATGAAACTTCTGTTTTATTTATTAGCTAAATGTAATTTTTGATTTGAAAATTTCCCTTTGATTGCTTAAATATTAAAAATAATGTACTACTCATATACCCTTACAAAACAAAAATAAAGAACACTCAATAAACAGGTCAATAACGTTCATAATAAAGTGTAATAGTAATAATAACATGTACTTAATAGTATAGACAGGAAGGTTACCTTTTCAAAAATGTTTAAATTATGAAACTGAAATATCTGTTGTTACAAAACATAATTTTTCCAGTCTGGTATTTTAAAAACCCAGGTCTGCACACACTGCGCTTATTATTTCTCAGGAATGTGTTTTTCTCATGTTTCCTCATAAAATTGCGTAATAAAAAGGTAAACAGAACATTTAAAAATATATGAGAAAAAATATAAAAGAAAAGAAGTATGACCCATTATCTCGATGAAATGCTAATTTCTGTATTATAACTCCAGCGTGCAGCAGATCAGTGACATAAAAAGATTGTAGATGTGCAAATGATGAGAACACGTTTTGCTGAATATTTGAATCAATTTGGAATCTTACTGAATGTCATCATGGCTCATATTCCAAATGTCTGTGTGTCACAGCTTGTGCAGAATAAACCTTGCAAACAAAGGCATCTATTTATAAATTTATTATGATATCAATAGAGTCTCATGCTCACATGCTGAGATTATGAGGTTGTCAAATGTTGGTAAAGAAACTGATACAAAATGAGCTAAAATTTGTCAAATTCACAAATCAGGATAGTGAGATGACGCAGGAGGAGGAGAAGAAGCTCAAGATCACATGTGGAAAAAAAAAGCTGTGGAAAAGATGCAAGTGGGCATATAAGCCTGTTACACTGTGGGCCACACACAGTGCACTTTGGTTCAGACCTAAAACAAAATCAGTTTTCTGTCAGTATAAAGAAGCTACACATTTAATCCCTGAGATATCTTAATGTAAGAAAAAAGTCCAACTAGGAAACTCTCAGTTTTTCTGCACAACAAAGAAATGTTGCTACAGCAGATAAGAGACATCTGTCAGCACATCACTTTGGGCTTAAACTGCAAGAAATAAATATGTACAATTATAGAAAGTAGCTCATCACCCAGAAAGTTTTTATTAAATCAGAGATGTTTTTGTTATGTTTATTTATTACGTAATTACTTTGATGCTGTATGAATAGCCATTGAGAAGGTCTTTATCAGTCCAACGAGTTGTAAACATTTATTAAATTATAGTTCAAATTCAGGTAAACACCATTTTAAATACAGTTTATGCTTTCCTTCATATTTTCCAGCGGACCGGATTGGAGTCTTTCTTGAGGCAGTTATGGCCCCCAGCCCTCATGTTTGACACCACTGATTTAAGCAGAATTGAACACGTGACACAGACACTGTTGGCAATACAGTGAGGAAGTGTTTTAAAGTTTATACCTTAATAAGAAAAAAGGTAAGTCAGCTGTTCACAGCTGCAGTGTGTCCCTGCTGGGATATCAAAGCCTTAATATAGGAAATAAAACTAAATTAATTTTAAAAAAAAGAAGAAGAAAAAGAAGAAGTGGCGGCATTTGGGACTTTACACGTTTTTATTACACACACGCGCGCGCACACACACACAGAGCTTACATCCCAGATGTGAGATATAAGAGATATTACGATGACGGTGTTAGGAGCCAGTTTAACGCAGCTGCGCTGATTCTCCGCGGAGAGATTCAAACTTTAAAAACAGCCTCGCTGAACTCTGAATAACCGCTGAGTGCCGCAAACGCATCATAAAAAGTCTTTCAAACAGGAGACGTGTCTCACTCGGAGGTCGGCTCTTGTTACGGAATGTGACGGAAAAAGCCGAAGACCGCCTCCGACAGAGAAGACGGACCGATGAGCGCTTCAGATGGAGGAAAGCTGCGCGCGCACGGCGGACTGTGACAGCCCTGCAGCAGGAGGCTGAAGTTTCCAGCACGAGGAGGTCGCGCGGGTTTTACAAGGTTTCTTGTTTGTTTTCCAGCGATCACATCCTTTTCAGAGGTGGAGGAGTGAAAAACTTCATCATGGGGTGAAGATGACATCACAGGTAAGTCACATTAACACACACCAGCATCTTTTTTCGTCGCGTGGTCTTAGTGAAATGGATTTAAAGTGGCAGCTCCAGTTATCCCAGATTACTCTGGGAAGTTTCGCCCTTTTGTTTGCAGCGCTGCTTCTCGCTCACGGAGGGAGTTTGTTGTTGAAGATGCTTTTTCCCCACCGCTGTGATTCCAGGTTGCAGGTGCTGAATTATAGATCAACTTTATTTCTGTATGTGCACCAAAGCAGCTCCCCGGAGAGCTCAGCATGTAATTACAGACACACGGAGGCTCCATCTCACTCTTATTTAATGTGGGGGGCAAGAAAATATTTAAAGTATTATTTAAGATTTCATTAACAAGCTGTGGAGCCCTTAGTGGGCCTATTCTGCTCTTTGTAAATTTCCTGTGGTGTATACTATTTCAGTGGATGTTCATACTAAATTTGTAAAAACTTAAATAATATTCATCCCTGTCAACCACAAGCTCAGACTGTCTGAAACACTGAGGTTTCAGACAGTCTGAGGTTCACTCAGCACTCTCAGGGACAAACCTTCTGTTTGCAAGGGGCAGCCAATCTGAAGAAAGCCATCCTGTACATGACAAATAAGGATTATTTCAAAATCGGAATCATGCAAAGCCACTGTGGTAAAGTCCGAGAATAAACATCTGAAGCTGGAAATGAGCATAATAAGCCCATTTTAATACGACAGATGCAGTGCAGCGGGTAATAAAGAGCTATGTTTGTTTCATTTAGTGAAACAAAATCTAAAAAATGGGTCATCTCTAGGTCAGTGTTGGTGTCAGAAACAGAGGCTTTGAGGAAATCTATCATTTTAGAGCCGCAGTGGCTGAATAGTGTTTCCAGATAACAAAAACAAACATACTTTAAAGTTAGCGTGGGGAGTTTCTTATCCTGAACAAACTCCTTCGAGCTAAAGTCAGTTACTGAGCGTCGGGAGCAGTTTACTCTAACAACAACATAATCCAGGCTCAGTGAAGGCTGTGTGATATGTCTGTGAAGGTTCTCAGTCATCCAGGTCATCGTAGTCTAAGGAGCTTGGAAAAAAAAGCGTCTGGACTTCTTTAAGTTGCTTGAAGACGTTTCACCTTTATCCGAGAAGCTTCTTCAGTTCTAAGGTCAAATGGTGGAGAGTCCCAGATTTAAACCTAGTGGGAGTTTCCCCCCACAGAGGGACAAAAGGACCCCCTGATGATCCTCTAATCGCCTGAGCCAAGGTGTGAAAACGGGTGTGGGTCACAATCAGCCAGGGTTTCAGGTGAGCTCATTGTGAAACTTAGTCCAGGATGTGAGTGGGCATTAAGGCGTCTGGGAAGGGATCTCCCAGACACTCTCTGATACACCGGCTACATCCCCTATGTATCAGAGAAACTCAGGAGGGTTTTCTCCAAGCATGACATCCCAGTGTACTTCAGACCCAGCAACACACTCAGACAGAAACTGGTTCACCCGAAAGACAAAACTCCAAAACACAAACTTAACAATGTGGTGTTTGCTGTACAGTGCAGCGAGGAATGCTCAGACCTCTACATTGGAGAGACCAAACAGCCACTTCACAAGCGCATGGCACAACATAGAAGAGCCACCTCCACAGGACAAGACTCAGCTGTCCATCTGCATCTAAAGGTCAAAGGTCACTCTTTCGAGCATGCCAATGTTCACATTTTGGACAGAGAGGACAGATGGTTTGAAAGAGGAGGGAAAGAAGCATCTATGTCCACTGTGAGCGACCATCTTTGAACAGAGGCGGTGGTTTACGACACCAACTCTCTGCCATCTATAATCCAGTTTTGAGATCCCTCCCCAGACGCCTTAACGCCCACTCACATCCTGGGCCATCTGACCTCAGGAATTCGCATGATAAGGTGGGGCCAGGTTTCACAATGAGCTCACCTGAAACCCTGGCTGATTGTGACCCACACCCGTTTTCACACCTTGGCTCATGTGATTAGGTAGCAGATCATCAGGGGGTCCTTTTGTCCCTCTTTGGGGGGAAACTCCCACGGGGTTTAAATTAGAGATGGACTGATCCGATATTACGTATGGGTATTGGTCCCATACTGACCTAAATTACTGGATCGGATATCGGAGAGAAATAAAAAATGTAATCCGATCCAAAGTATCACAAAATCACCTCACAAAACGCGCTACTTGGCGTAACCCAGCTCGGCGCATCGGAGCAGTATGTGTCACGTGATAGAGCGGCTGTTGTCTGCGACACCTGTCGGCGGTCTGTTGGAGCATTTGGAGCCTCCTACATGCTTCCTAACCGCGGCAGTTCATCTCGGCGAAAACGATCGCAGAGAAGTAAAGCAAGTGTGTGAGTTCATCCCTGAATGTTTGCAGAGTATTTCCACGTCAAGCTTAACAACTGATGTATTGAGCCACAGCTGGACTGACCATCGGAGTTCCATATTGAGGTGAAAAGGAAGTGATTTGTCCCGTGTTTCAGCTAGAATTAAAAAATAGACATAAAGCTGGAGTTATTCTGTCTTTGCTGCGCAGTTGCATCTACTTCTCTTATTCACTCCCCCTTCCTCTCCTGTTATTACTTCAAACATGAAACTGATCAGTGATCAGCTAATCGGGTTTTCTGCCGCAAGTCCGTCTTTCTTGTTTGTTTATCGCCCACTTTGCACTAGAAAGAGGAAACCAGCGGCTAAACAACAGCAGCACGTTTAAGCTTGATCAGCTGTTGTTAGAATGTATTTATAAAAGCTGCTGGTCATGATGTCGGTTTGGTTATCTGGTGAGAGGGAAACATGAAGATGAAACCAGGAGATGTCCTTACTGAACCATCAGAGCTGAACAGGTGATGGAGAAACAGGTTTACCTTTTAGGTGACATGAATGAGTTGAAGTTATGAACTGTTTCTGAGAGACAAATAACACCAGGATCCTTTTCTGTGTAGCTGACAGCTGGTAACTGTGCAGGGGCAGGTAGGGCATTAACAGGGAGAGGGGGGCACAAAGACATACTTTTCTTTGTTAGGTCATTTAAAAACTTTGAATAAATAATTATCTGAATCTTACAACAAAAGAGGTCATCTGATTAAATGTATAGAAATCCATTATTGTATATAGTAACTAATAAGTCTAATATACCCTTTGTAAGCTATAGTACTTTTTCCTTTGGTACCATCTGTGCAGTCTGCAAATCTGTTGAAGAAAGATGTTGAATCTATTATTATTATTATTACTATTATTCTTGTCCAGCGCTCTGTGAGTTCTTACACCCGTCTCTGAGTTTGACCCAAACATGCCGCTGATGGATGAAGACAGATTCCAGCTGCGGTGAAGCGAACAGTAGCCAGGACGTGTGACCATAAATCAGTGAGCTGAGCGAAGAGAAACCTGATTAAATACCAGCAGGAAGACAGTGAAAGATTCAGGAGCAGATGAAGTCAGAGCGTTCTGGTTAAAACGCCATTATGTCCACATTAGGTTAACACCTCTCTGCGATTCCTCGGGCGATTTCCTACACTCTGTAATTAGAGGCTGTGTAACCTTGTTACAATACATTATAGCTACACTTTACCTGCAGCGAGGCACTTACTGCAGCCTCACGATGGATGGATGGATGGATGGATGGATGGATGTCCTCGGTCCTGCTAGAGTGAGCACCACATGAGAAGCAACCGTTTGGATATTTACACTCTGATGACAAATACAAACTGTCACCTGTGCTGCCTTTGTTTCCCCTGCAGCATCTGCTGCCTGCTCCACTCTGTGTGTAGAGGACGGCCACACAAAGGGTGTACACTGAGGGAATATCAATCACAATCCAAACTGGAAGCAGCATTTTCCGCCTGAAGTGCATCTGACCTATTGAAAGTGGCTTAAAATATACACAACAGTTTAGTACTGATGTGGCCATGTGACACATGTTTAACCAGATTTCCCCACATAAAAGCAGCCTGACACGTCGTCAGCTCAGACTCTGATGACTGCAAAAGTCAAAGCTCAGAAGATGAAGAGGAAATGTGTCTGCGAGTTAACCCAGCAGGGATACTATTACCAGGAATAACTGAGCATAATTTTTTAAAAGCAACACAGAATGGCCTTAAAGCCTCACATTATTAGACCACAGTATATATACTGAAGGATTTTTGTGTTCCCTTTAAAGACATCAGTGAAAAAAAAGTACAAATTGGTGCAGAAACACAAGTTATGAAGTGTCAGGTTCTTGTGGGGGAATCCTCACCAGACATGCCGTATAATATCCAACTGTAGTCGTCACATGACACCAAGTCTCAGCCCTCAGACAGGTCTTTGAAAGAGTGTCACAATAAACTGTTGTGTGGTGTGTTTGGGGGACGGCTGTAAATTGTAGCTCCAAAAGCACGAGTTACACTCAGCTCAAACTGGCGGTGATCGAGTGAAAATGAAAACAGTGCTGCAGACGTCTTCATCCTCACAACCTTTACTTGTTGCTAAGCGATATTAATGCAATTCTTGGCAACTAAACTGAACTGAATTATGTTTTCCTGGCGGTCATGTTACCTTGGTATTGTTAAAAAAACATCTTAAATCACAGCAGGGAGATTTGGGAGACGCTGATAACATCACAGCACTTTGCACAATTTTGGGGGTTTGATGTGAACTTTGTAATTTACTCGTCTGTTGTCTGATTTCATTGTGTAGCTTCTTTTTGTTGTGAAAGTATGCACGCTGTGTGGGTGTTTGCACCGGGAGTACAGTAAATGAGCATGTGTGGGAGTTCTGGCTGCATCGATATATGTTTTTTTGTTTTTTTTAAACTTGATGGAGAAAGTTGCAAGAAACCATGTGGTCAGAAGAACCGTTTTAAATCTTCTGCTTCTTGCACAGAAACACTTTGAAAATGTACAAACTGTGGTTACGCTTAGATTAAGTCTGGCTCTCAACCAGTGCTCGTGTTTTTTTTGTTTTTTTCATATTTTTATTGAGAGACAAGTGTACATTAGTTTACAATGACAATACAATCTGTTCCCCTCACATATTTTTTAGTTTTTCTTACATGAACAGATACGATAATACACACACACACACGCTTAAATAAAATTGAAAAAACAAACAAACAAACAAAACAAAACCTAAGAAGAAACCCAAAACAAACACAAACAACAAACCCCAAAACAAACACAAAAAAAAAAAAAGGGGGGGGGGGGGGGATGATATTAATCAGCTGGTAGAGCGTTTAATGACTTGCAATAGTCTACGAAGGGGCCCAAGTTACGATACAATTCTCTGTATTTGCCCTTCGCCACAAGGCCTATCTTTTGCAATTTAAGAAATGACATCACATCTCTAAACCAAAAAGAAACTGAAGGTGGCTTTGAAGATTTCCAAAGGAGTAAGATGCAACGTCCAGCCAAAAGTGATGTAAAGGCTAATATTTTGAAGTGTGTAGGGTCGGTTAGACCAGTGTTGACTGGAAGCCCAAAAACAGCTAGAAAAGGGTCCATGCAGATTTGGGTCCCAAGAGCCTTGGAAAGAATAACTGAATACTGACTCCAGAAGCCGTGGAGTCTTGGGCACAGAAAGAACATATGGCCTAGGTCACATGGGGTGGCATGACATCTCTCACACTGATCCATTACTTGTGGGTAAATCTCAGACAGACGAGACTTTGAATAGTAAACCCTGTACAACACCTTGAACTGGATAAGTTGTAACCTGGCACAGGACGTACTATAACGGACATTGGATACTGCTTTCTCCCATTGCTGATCCGAAAAAATTACTCAGTGCTCGTTGTGTTTTGTGGTCAACATGAAAATGTCTCTTTGTACTTACATATTAGTGTCTGCCCCCCTGGTCTTAAAAGTGCATTTAGAGGAGCAGGTGGAGTTAGAGGAGCTAGAATTTTAAAAAGAAGCTCAAACATTTGGAGCAGAAAATAAAGCTGAGACTCTTCTTTGTTACACGCTCTTCGTGGGGGGTTGATGAGTGCTGACTCAGCTTGAGATAAAGACGACAAAGATTAAGGGCGAGAGATGAGTCATGATTCAGTCGAACGATCACAGCTTCTATTAAAATTTTGTGTCTGTCATCAAAGGGTTTGTATTCAGCTAATTTCCAGCCCCAAGAATAACTCTGAGTGATCGCAGTTCAAAACAATCCTTGTTTATGTCATGGTGAAACTCTCCCAGTTCATCCTCTGTCTGAAACCAGACGATTTAGCTCCTCCCAGCTTGTTTCTGATTGGTCGCTCATCACAAACTGAAGGTTTTGGGGAATATATTATTTTCTATCCCCATCCATAATGTCCAGGATGGACATTGGTGGAGATGTCCACTCTTTATGACATCACAAAGACCCAAGAGCAGAAAAAACTGTGTGAATCTGAGTGTTTAGCACAGTCTGAAGCCTGGAACATGTGACTCATAGAAGGAAGGAGGAGAAGGATAAACTGTGCAGCCTGAACTGCATAGGTTTCCTCTACCTGTACATGACGTATAGATGCAAGAATAAGAATAAAACTTGATTGTTTGAGTGAGTGACAGTAGGACAGAGGGGCATTATTTATCATTGTTAGTGATACTGTATCGCAGTACTTACTCCTCACTAGAAGGCTGCGGTTGCCGAATATAAAGCAGCTCTCATGTAACTGAATCTGGACCGTAAAGATCGTGTGTACTCAGAAAACCATGCGTCGATAAATTCTCTTTGAAAAAAAGAAAACGTTGAGAAACGCCTCTGAGCTTCGGCTCAGCAGAACCACGGCTGAAAACGCCGATTTAAGTTAGGAAACGTGACTTTGAATTGGCTTTTCTGTCTCTGATGTCTTTTCCTTTTAAGATGACTGATTACATTTTAATGCTTCTTTTCTCTCGCTGTCTCACTTATGTGTCTTACTCACAGATTCACATGTGAGACAAGAATCAAGAGGGTGGGGGGGGGGGGGGGGGGGGGGGGGGGGGTTAATGAGAAGTCTTCACAGAAACTGCTGTAGATCTGTGTTTGTGTCCTGTGGAGATTTAATTCAAAGCTGAATTGATTTTTATGTCTGAGCTTGGCTGTTTGGGTTTTATCCATGTACGTTCACAGTTTTCGAAATTAACCAGCAATTTTATCACAAATGACCAGACATGGGCAATAACGCGTTACTGTAATCTGATTACTTTTTTCAGGTAACGAGTAAAGTAAGGGATTACTATTGCAAAAACGGTAATTAGATTACCGTTACTTTCCCGTAGGAACGCTGCGTTACTGCGTTACTAAAACCGTGATTTTTTTTGCGAGAATGTCTCATGACAGTGACGTAAGCGAGTGCGACGTTCGTGACAACAGCTGTGTGCAGATCAACAATGGATCATATATCGAGTGCAGAGAGAGTATGAGCGTGCAGCGTTTAAAGCGTGGAAGTACTGACCTTACTTTGAGTTTGATTCCATAAAAAGTGACAAAAACATTAGTGTCCGTTGTGCGTGGGAAGAAAACTTCTTTTTACAACGAAAAAAACTCCTAAACTTCCGAGCAAGCACCGAGTAGCTACGACGTAATGGGAAACTCACAGAGAAACTCGCGGATTCTTCCACTGACCGCTGCACACCTGCACCAGGGTAACCCTCCGCCTACCCCACTCCTGCTTTACAGGTGAAAATAGAGCAACAGGACCGCTAGTCTTTGACTTTATTTATTTTCTGCTGTGTTTTACTTGCATCTATTTGAAAGACTGAGTGTAAACACAAAAAAAAATATTTTATTTTATGTGCTGGAATGTGCAGAAAATAGGTTTAAATGTTAAACTAATTTCTTCCAGTCAGAGAATGTTAAATATAATTTAATTTTTGCTTGATGCATAAAGTTAAAAGATTAAAACTAATAAAACAAGTTTTAAAAAGAGACTTTTCCATTTGATTACATTTTGTATGATGATTATGCAGAAAAAGTAGAATTGGGCTGAAAGATCTATCACTTTATCACCTATTCAGGTTGTAAATCATGTTTTTTAAAAGTAACTAAGTAACTAAGTAATTAATTACTTTTGAAAATAAGTAATCAGTAAAGTAACAGGATTACTTTTTGGGGAAGTAATCTGTAATTAGTTACTGATACTTTTTTCAAGTAACTTGATCAACACTGCAAATGACTGACACAAAGGGAAACTGTTGCAGCGGAGACATGCGGGGATGTGGTGAAAGGAAATGAATGGTGACAGATGGTTTAGTAAACTTGCATGATGTGGTAAATATGTTGGAAAGGGTATGTTTACAGGACTCAGGCTAACACACCGATAGATCAGACTCACTTCTTTTTTATCTACATCGTGCCTTTTAATAATGTCACCACAATGTTAAATGTCTCTAAAAAGTGTCACAGTGGTGTTTTTCAGTTTGTGTTCATTTCATTGTCTTTGTGTCTCAGCTGATCTAACCATGGGGAAGGAGAGTCTGCCCAGCTGGGCTCACCAGGACTCTGACGAGGGTCTCGTCCACGTGAACGTCGGAGGTCTGAAGAGGAGCCTCTGTTCCAGCACGCTGAAGAAATTCCCAGACACCAGACTGGGAAAGCTGCTGGCATGTGACTCAGAGGAGGCCATACTGCAGGTGTTTGGGCGTGAGTGGGATACGACTGACACGAGACGTGATGGATTTTTGCTTGACTTACTAAAAGCCCACCTGCTTCTCTTCTTCTTCACTCTTCCTCTGTCGTATTCCCACCTTTCCTGCTATAGGTGTGTGACGACTATGATGTGCAGGAGAAGGAGTTTTACTTTGATAGGAATCCCGGCCTGTTCCCTTACGTCATCCACTTCTACCAAACTGGCAAACTTCACATCATGGAGGAGCTGTGCGTCTTCTCCTTCAGGTCTGACTGAGCAACATTCATTTTAACATCCTCATCCCTCTGCATCCCAGAGAACCTTTACACCTGTCATACCAATCTAGCTGTAACTGGTTTTAGTCAGTTCAGTTTTTCTTGGTTTAGCTCATCTGACCTGTAATCAGACACAGCAGCTGCTAACGGACTCCACTGTTCATTGTTGCTTTGCATAAAAAACTTTAAAACCTAAAAACATAAACAGTAAAATGATTTCATCAACTCTACACAATCGTGTAAAATTTAAGCAGCTGATCCTTTAAAAAAGTCACAAACCCAAACTACTGAGACTAAGTTGTAACATCTCACCTCTTATTCATGATCTCACACACTGAAGCACTGCTGTTGTGCACAAATGTGACATCATCTACAGTCACTGAGGGTGCAGCGCTGGCGGTGGAGGCTTTGATTGGTCCTGTGACATGTCCTGGGCATGAACGCAAACACTGAGCTCCACGGTTGGATTGTTTTTGTTTTACTTTTCTTTAACTTTTGTTAAACTGAGGTTTGCTCAAAAAGCCTGTTGGTTACCTTCAGGAACACATCCTGGTTTTCACACCAAAGCAAATCTGCAAATCCTGTAGTGGATCTTCAGGTGTGTCAGTGTTATATTTGTGCTGGAAAGAACAAGCAGAGATTTAACGTGAATGGATCATGGATCACGTCATGGATCCATTTAGTGCACTAATAACATTGGAAGCAGATGAGAGAAAAAACACATGGAAATCATTTTATTTTGATGTAGTTTGCACTTTTCTTTTAATACTGCATAGATAACCTTGATTTGGCTTCTATTCCCCGAACAGCCAGGAGATCGAGTACTGGGGCATCAATGAGTTCTTCCTGGACAGTTGCTGTAGTTACCGTTACCACGACCGCAAGCTGGAGAGCAGCCGACATCGCAGCTGGGACGATGAGAGCGACGCCAGCAGCGTAGACACATCTGTGGACGAGATATCCGACTTAAACAAGTAAAAGACACACAGCTGCACTTTCTTTCTCCTTTTTTTAAATAAATTATTAACTCGCTGCCCTTTTCCACCTTCGCAGAGACATGCAGCACTTCCAGGAAGTGCGTTATGGGAACATCAGGAAGTGTTTGTGGTTGACGCTGGAGAACCCGGGATACTCCATCCCCAGCAAGCTCTTCAGTCTGCTCTCCATCGCAGTGGTGCTCACATCCATCTCCACCATGTGTATCAACAGCATGCCAGAGTATCAGGTGGGTACGGCGAGCTCGAAACGTGGAGACCAAACAACACGGTTCAGTCAGGTTTCAGCAGGAAGCATCTGTTGGCTTCATCGGGCTGATTTGGGCTCACGTGAAGGCAATTAGAGTATTTAACGCTTTTCATCCACAGTTTCATTAAAACAGTTTGTTTGCTCTCAGAGTCAAACTCAGTGAAATCAAATAGACAAACTAATTTTGTGTGACTTACACTCGCCTGATATTACCAAAGATGTCTTAAATCCGCTTTGAGAAAGACAGAAAAACATGCTTGAAACAACCTGAACTGAAAACAAAGTAAAATACTGATAATTGTTTGGATCCAAACAGAGTGATGCTAAAAGTCAGCTCTGTGAAAGCCAAAGTACCCGGGTCCAGGTCACAGGGACAGCGATGTCCTGGCCAGCTCCTCCAGCTTTTTAAGGAAGTAAACTGAGATATAATCTCTCCAGTGTGTCCTTTAACTGCTCAGACGGTCTGCAGAGGAAGTTCATTTCCTTAGTTTGTGACCTCACTTTTTCAGTAAGTGGCCAAAGGTGATGGTGGGAAACTAAATGAACCAGTAAATCGACAGCTTGGACACACAGCTCTCTGTGCTTTAGATTTTTCCCGATTAAGTCCCAAAACACACGAACAACTATTTACATAAAGATAATTACAGAAGAATAAAGTACCAATAAAATGATTTAATCAGTCAGAAAGATTTTACTTGTGTTTTATTTAAATTCTTGATGCCTTATTGAATCTATTTTTTAACACGTTTTTTATCCTTAGTCCACCTTATATCATCACTTTTACTGTTGCTTTATTACAACAGATCATTTCTGTTTAGCCACCATGTGTTTCTCTTGTCTTTGGCCCTAAGATCAGCATTCATGCTGACCTGAGCATTCTACCTTTGATGTCTGTCATTGAAAAGATACATAAATAAAAATTTGTGTTTGTAATTATTTCAAAATAAAAATATCTAATGGGCTTTCAAATTTTAATACATTTGAAATCACTAAATGTTTAATTTAAAACACTTTTAGAAACTGTCCTCTGTCCTTTTTTTCTCCCAGACTTTTGATTCTGATGGGAAGTTGATTGAAGAGCCGACCATGCAGGCGCTGGAGGTGTTCTGCTCCTGCTGGTTCACCTTCGAGGTGAGGTGATTAAAACTAAGCATGCTGTGAACTGTTTTACTGTGCACTAAAAACTCACTGGGTCTAATATTTAAGGTTGTGTATAAGGGCATTTCCCATGCATGTCTTAAACTTAAACTTCACTGTGAATCAGTTAAGCAAACAATAAAGATAATGTGCTTTAAAATGATCATAAATATGTATATGGCAGTTTTAATCTCACGCTGGAGATTTATCAAAGGGAAGAGTTTAATGTCTTTGCAGGGATGAATGGCACTTTAAATACTCCTGAAAGATAGCAACGTGCTACACAGTGAAGGCAGGAAACACAGAACAGAGAGGATCACTCCGAAAATATACTGAGCAGGAAGTGAAAAAACCCCCAGAGAAACAGGTCGTGAAGGAAGACACAGGGACAACTTCACAAAGACTAACAGAGTAAATGCAGCAGAGAGAGAAAGGTACACAAGGAGGGAATTAAACTTATGGAAGCCAAGTGATGAAATACCCTTCAAAATAAAACAGGAAGAACGTCAGTTTGAGCCCACGTTTCTTTACTGTGTATCTTTCCCCGCTCTCTCTCCCCTCTTTACTGCTGTCCCGTCAAATAAATCTTTAAAATAAAGAAGGAAGTAAAATGAAAGGAAGACAAAGAACATCACACAAAGACGCGGGGAACTCATGAGACACAGAGAAAAAACCCCTCAAAGAATGCAAAGTCAGACCATGAGCTGTTACATCCTTCAATTGGTTTGACTTGCATCAGTTTAATTATTTACTTTGTTTAAACCAAACACAAATTCCAGGCACAGTTAAAATACCTAAACTTAAATATTAGGCCCAAATATGTCAGTGCTGACAGAGACGCTGAACACAGAGGACAGTGACAAACGCTGAGTGTTTGTGATCTCTTTGAGGTCGTCACGCGGCTGCTGCTCGCACCAAACAGGAAGAAGTTCTTCCATCACCCTCTGAACATTATTGACATGGTGTCTGTAGTTCCCATCTACGTCACTCTGGTCTTTGACATGACTCTGGGATCCGAGTCCGAGCTGGGAAACGTGGGACGACTCATACAGGTCTGTGCTGTGGATGTGGACCGCATGCTGCTCTGGTAAAAATGTAACGAAGGATTCGTCACATTTGTCATAATCGCTCAGTAAAGGCTGTGAATGTTTGTATTTATGGTGACAGTGTCTGATATGCAGTATTAATCTCATCAGTCCCATCATCCAAGCATTTCACTACATATCATACTGTGTATGACTGTGTATGTGACAAATAAAAATTTGAATTGAAAATTTGA
Source organism: Neolamprologus brichardi (assembly GCF_056152115.1). Taxonomy (NCBI): domain Eukaryota; kingdom Metazoa; phylum Chordata; class Actinopteri; order Cichliformes; family Cichlidae; genus Neolamprologus; species Neolamprologus brichardi. The sequence continues at coordinate 32,661,963 of NC_142108.1, read as the reverse complement.
ATTCAAAGAGCACACTGTTAATATTACATGCACCATCTGTGGAGGTTCTGCTAGCCTCAAACTGTAACGCTGAGACAGTATTAATAACTGCAGACCATGTAGAGTGAGATCACACAAGCTACAACAACCAATTCTCGGACCACACTCATTTTATATTACACACTAGGGCTGCTACAAACGATTATTTTGATAGTTGACTAGTCACCGATTATTTTTGTGATTAGTCGACTAATCAGATCATCATCCATTGGACGTAAAACATACAGCTTATTGCACCAGCAGCATCTGCTCTTATATAACTATCATTAGCTTACAGCTTTAAGTGTTTAAGGTATGTGCTAACTAAAAATAAAGACAAGATGATACTTTATTAAATTTAAATGAAATTTGCAGATTGTTTCGGTGAAGTTTAATAAACTCCTTGCTATCTAAAATATAACAGGACACCGGAGTAAATTCTGGAGCATCTCACACTTCTGATAATCAGCTGTCTGCTTGACGTTTATTCAGCTGTGTAAAAACTATAACTTTAATCTCAGCCAAACCGATTTACTCAGGAACAAATAAAATACTGAAAAAGCCAAACAATAACATTTTTAAGTTATCTAAGTGACTTATATATCATGTTTAACCTGAGTAGCGAAAGACAGCGGTGGGTTTGAAAACGATTAGCCGGGAGTCCGGTGTTCTCACGGCTCTAGTGAGCCTAGCCCCCGGCTAGCTATCGAGCTAGTGGGTAACAGACGTCTCCGAAAACGTCGGAGCGCTTTTGAAAATATGTGGTGTCTTGATAAACTGAGCAGATATTTGAGGTTTACACAGCTACATTCTCGCCTGAAAATAAGTTAAACGTTTATTTTGTGACCCAGAAAGAATAATAAGAGTAATATTAAAACTAACTAGCTGCCGCCATTGTTGGAAACTGGGCTGGGCTGGCTATGAATTCTGGGACAGAGCTACTTCTTCTTCTTCGGGGTTTAACGGCAGCTGGCATCCTTGTACATGCAGTGCTGCCATCTTCTGTTTCAGTCCGTTATTACACTCTTAAATCCTACTACTTATTCCTGCGTCTTTTGGGATCTTACAAAGCTTCAAACGACGCGTCGACTATTAAATCAGTCGTCGATGATTTTAATAGTCGACGTAATCGTGACTAGTCGACTAATCGTGGCAGCCCTGTTACACACGATGAAGAGAAATCATAAAGGAAGTCAATGTAAGAGTGTATGTTTACTCACAGGTCTTAATGTCACACTTTTAAGATTATCCTGTAGCAGAAGGAAACTAAGGCTTATGGATTGTAGCTCCATTAGTCTGATGTATTTCCAGGTCCTGAATGACAGTCTAGCATTTCATGGATCTGTGCGGCTAATTAGTGCACGACTATGATACATGTGTAACTGGAGCTATTTCTCAATCAATATTTCTAAAATGACAAACAGATTCAAATGCCACAACACAAAACTTGCTCTTTATAACAATAACGTACAGTTCATTTTAAATTTAAAACATTGGGGTCAGGGATTTTTTTAGGGTTTCGTTTCACAATCGAGTAGCTTTTTATGATTCCCAGTTCAAAACAGTTATATTTAATGAGGCGCCTCAGTTCACCCACTGTTGAACCCTTTATCACACCAGTATCATACAGCTTATTTTATCATTGTGGCTGTAAAATTATAAAATAATTCTCATCTTTCAGGAACCATTTTTCTGTAGCCCAGTGTGGTTGAGGAGTTACAGTAATGTGAAGCTGATTTTTCTTTGTTCAGACGGCAGTACCTTGTGAATGCTTTGTGCTTCCCTGATACCCCAAATATCTCCCTAAAGCTCATCTTGTCTTCTTTCTGAAACGGATTGAATTTTGTCTCTAGCAGAAGCAGTAACAAAGTTACTGTCATTTAAAGAGCACTAAAAATAAAATGGGCCTGTTGAGCTAATGCTAGGGTCTTTAACACCAACATGTCTTTGATGCAACTTTATTCTGATTGTCTGTTCCTCGCAAACAAAAGCTTACAGCACATGGTGGGTGTGGCTTCTGTGCTCATTAGAAAAAACCCATCTGAAGCTCGCGGCGATCACGCGTCTGTTCACTGACCCCGTTATTTGAAGCTTCGTGACTCCACCGTTGGATCAGTGTAGTGAATGTCCGCAGCTGCTGCCGTGCAGCAAGAGTTAGACTCTTTTTAAAGCTTCAGACTCATCGTCCACTCTTTGTCCTCTCAGGTGTTCAGGTTAATGAGGATCTTCAGAGTGTTAAAGTTGGCGCGACACTCGACAGGCCTGCGATCACTGGGAGCAACACTGCGGGTGAGTGGGGACTCTGTCTGCTCCCACAGAGGCACAAAGTTTTGTAATGTGTGGATCCCATGCACAGAGCGACATTAAGCAGCCGTACAAACAACGTGACTGATTTTTATTTTGCATTTTTTTGACATTTTGTTCTGTTGACCTTTCTGTAGACACCTCAGATACAGGTTGATGGATTGTAAGCAGATCTCAGCTGATGTGATGCACACTGTTTTGGAGATGACACACAAAAAAGACAACTGAAGGAAACAAACGTTTGCATGTGGGCTGCAGTTTTTAACACAAGATCTCACTGATGTTCACTTGTTGAGTTTGAATTGTGTCAGTGTGTTTGAGATGGAAGAAAAACAACATTAGGAAACACACGACTTAGCAATTCCAATTAGTTAGCATCGCTGTGGATGGTTTATCATTCAAATCATGCTTTCAAGGTATAAGTTAGATTAGTGAGGTCATCTGTAAAAGCCTTGAAGCTAGCACAATCTATGATGGCAACATTTACACTTTAAGTCATGTTTACACATTAATCTGCTCAGAATTTCTTTATGCAACCTTTAACATCTGAAATTTGGTTTTATATTCTAAATCAGAGGCAGCACAGTGTTGCCGCACAGCAAGAAGGTCCTGAGTTCAATTCCACCATCAGGCCGGGGTCTTTCTGTGTGGAGTTTGCATGTTCTCCCCGTGTTTGTGTGGGTTCCCTCCGGGTACTCCGGCTTCCTCCCATCGTCCAAAGACATGCAGCTTGTGGGGATAGGTTAATTGGAAAATCCAAATTGCCATTAGGAGTGAATGTGAGCGCAAATGGTTGTCTGGCCCTGCGACAGACTGGCGACCTGTCTAGGTTGTACCCCGCCTCTCGCCCTATGACAGCTGGGATAGGCTCCAGCGCCCCCCGCGACCCTGAAAAGGATAAGTGGAAGCGAATGGATGGATGGATTCTAAATTAGTCCAAGCAACTTTTTTGTGTTTGTTTAGTATCATATGTAATGTATCAGTGACACCAGCGGGGAAAATGGACGCACCATCCCAATTCCTAAAAAGTTGGGACGCGGCGTAAAATGTTTTTGTAAACCTCATAAACCCAAAGTTTATTCACTGAAAAGCTCAGAGAGACCGTTTCTAAGAAGTAAAATATTCCAGAATAATGTCTGTGAAGGTTCTCAGTCATCCAGGTCATTGTAGTCTAAGGAGCTTGCAAAGAAAAGCGTCTGGACTTCTTTAAGTTGCTTGAAGACGTTTCACCTTCATCTGAGAAGCTTCTTCAGTTCTAAGGTCAAATGGTGGAGAGTCCCAGATTTAAACCTAGTGGGAGTTTCCCCCCAAAGATGGTCGCGTCCACTGTGAGTGACCATCTTTGAACAGAGGCGGTGGTTTACGACACCAACTGTCTGCCATCTATAATCCAGTTTTGAGTTCCCTTCCCAAACGCCTTAACAACCCACTCACATCCTGGGCCATCTGACCTCAGGAAATCACATGATAGGGTGGAGCCAGGTTTCACAATAAGCTCACCTGAAACCCTGGCTGACTGTGACCTACACCCATTTTCACACCTTGGCTCATGTGATTAGGTAGAGGATCATCAGGGGGTCCTTTTGTCCCTCTGTGGGGGGAAACTCCCACTAGGTTTATATCTGGGACTCTCCACCATTTGACCTTAGAACTGAAGAAGCTTCTCGGATGAGAGGTGAAACGTCTTCAAGCAACTTAAAGAAGTCCAGACGCTTTTCTTCCCAAGCTCCTTTGACATTCCAGAATAATGTTCCTGAATTTAAAATTGTGAAGGCTGTGAGTATCTCCTCATCTACGATGCATAATATCATCAAAATAATCAGAGAATTGGGAGAAATCTGTGTGCAGGGTCGGTTCTGCCTATGAACACAACTCACCGTGCCATCTGCGCGGGACGGCAGGTTAAAGCTCTATCGTGCAAACAAGAAGCCGTATGGGAACGTGATCCAGGAACGCCGTCTCTCATAGCTGATTAAAATTGGACTGAGGCAACGTGAAAAACTGTTCTGAGGTCAGACGAACTGAAATGTGAAATTCTATTTGGAAATCATGGATGCTACGGCCTCTGGGCTAAAGAGCAGAGGGAACATCTGGCTTGTTATCGGCACTCAGTTCAGAAACCTGCATCTCTGATGGTATTACATATGCTTCCATCCAGACGACAACTTTTCCAGGGAAGGCCTTCCTTTTCCCGCAGCATAGCTCCTTGGATAGAGTCCAAGTGCTGAAGTGGCAGCCTGCAGTCTGGACCTTTCACCAACTGAAAATCGCTTCTCGCCCTTTGCACATGCCGTCCATCTGAGGATTAGTGATTCATTTTAAAGACCTTCTCGAGCCAAACCTCTCAGACTGTGATCAGTCAGCATACCTGTTAAGCCACTGACCTGCAACAGACGTCTTTCCCAGGATTTCCAAGCTGGTCTGTGTGCACTGAGAAAGGAACTGAGGAAACTTACCTGCTTGTCCACCGCTCCACCCGTCCCTCCGAGGATGTCGGGATAGTCTAACCACACCTCTGCTCTGGCTCCGACTAACTCTTCTCTCCTTTGTTGACAAAACAGCCGCCTGAATCACCGTCCTGTGATTCATCAGCCTCAGGTCCTGCTGCCTTTTAAATCTTGTGTAAATACACTTGTTAAACAGCTGTCGGTCGCTGGGTTGTGAATGCAGAGTCCAGAACTTCGGAGTCTCCTTTGACTTCTGACAGCTGGTCTCCTGAGTTCCCAGATGTTTATGGATGCACGGCCTGTCCCAGGATCCTGAGATGGACTACTGTCATCAAATTCAAAATGAGCATTTATTCTTCTTAAAATTAGATATTTTGTCAATTCTATTGTGAACATAATCTGATATTACTAAAATCCATGTATTCTGTTTTATTTGACATTTTTTGGGGGTGGAGTTGTTGATGAAGGACCATGCTGCTCCTCCTGGTTTTCATTACATCTGCACGTTGTGTTTCCGTCTCCTATACCATGAGCTTCTTCCTTCCAGCAGAGAATTATTAAAGCCTTTATTAAAGTGCAGCACCACTTTAATAAAGTTCCTGATCCGTGACCGGCGTTTGAAATGAAGCACTGAGAGCTTATTTGGTCTCTTTCCTGCATATCAAGTAATGAAAAAGCCTTTAACTCAAAACATTAGTTTAATGTTTAGTTTGAACTTGAAAATGGAAATGCATAATCTAATGAAAAAGCAGTTCTCTGAAAAAAGACCAGCTTCATTGTGAATTGACTTTTACTGCTGCTTATTTGTGGAAATGCTCCATTTCTCAGATAACTCAGATAACTCTTTTTTTTACTCCACTGACTGTTTTTTTTCTCTTAGATTTGTTTTTCACAGTGTAAACGATCCACATTTCTTTATTTTTTACACTTCTTTTTCAGCACCATCTTTCTTCATTTTAATAAAGCTGACATTTGTTTCCTTTAAAGCAGGGGTAGGGGCCATTTCATTTTTTACAAAGTTCGGGCCATACCATTATGAACACATACTCAGGGATGCAAAAGTCTGTAAGTACCGTGTTACTAAGCCTCAGGAGGTTTCATGGCTATTAATGCACTCACCACAAAACTTGCATACGTAATATTCTCTGTGTCCGTCTGTGGTCGTGTGAAAGCTGCTTGTTAAGGAAGAGCGTTAACGTTGAGCTCTCAGCTCATCATGTTTAGCATGTTTCAAACTGTAATGGCGCCAGCGCCGTGCCACAAACTGGGCACAGCTTGCCTTTCACTTAAACAAAGAAAAAAAATCAGGTGTCCATTTTTCCTGGAACACACAGCATTCTGCATCCACCTTCATTTTCATGACAGCTGCCAGGATTCATCCTTTGTTGTCAATCACGTAATGACGTGTTCAATTCAATTCAATTTTATTTATATAGCGCCAAATCACAACAAAAGGCGGGGCCATCTGCTGCGACCGGTTGGGGTGAGAGAAGGAAGACAGGATAAAGACATGCTGTGGAAGAGAGACAGAGGTTAATAACAGATATGATTCAATGCAGAGAGGTCTGTTAACACATAGTGAGTGAGAAAGGTGACTGGAAAGGAAAAACTCAATGCATCATGGGAATCCCCCGGCAGCCTACGTCTATTGCAGCATAACTAAGGGAGGATTCAGGGTCACCTGGTCCAGCCCTAACTATATGCTTTAGCAAAAAGGGAAGTTTGAAGCCTAATCTTGAAAGTAGAGATAGTGTCTGTCTCCCGAATCCAAACTGGAAGCTGGTTCCACAGAAGAGGGACCTGAAAACTGAAGGCTCTGCCTCCCATTCTACTTTTAAATACTCTAGGAACAACAAGTAGGCCTGCAGAGCGAGAGCGAAGTGCTCTAATAGGGTGATATGGTACTACAAGGTCATTAAGATAAGATGGGGCCTGATTATTTAAGACCTTGTATGTGAGGAGCAGGATTTTGACTTGGACGTACATAACCGTCTGTTTTATCTCAGAAAACTATACTGTCAGTGGTTTTTTTTCCATATTTTTTTATTCATGCTATAAGTTACATATATAAAATATATGCATTTTATTGCTTTGCGGTCCGATTGAAACGGAGCTAGCAGCTAAATTCTGCTGTGTTTTATCTGCAGCACAGCTACCGTGAGGTGGGCATCCTGCTGCTCTACCTGGCCGTGGGAGTGTCCGTCTTCTCGGGTATCGCCTACACTGCTGAGTATGAAGAGGTAAAGTTTGACTGACGTGGGGTCGCATTCCTCACTGGTGGAAATCATTTCACTTTTAGTTTGTGTTCAAATAAATTCTTTGAATTTGCCTTTTAAAAGTTTAACATCTTAGTTTCAGTGATTTCAGTGTCAGTCTGTTTGGCGTACGGTTTTACAGCCATCATCAGTTTACAGTTTGAATGTTTCCAAAACTTTCTGAGCAGTTTAAATTCCTCTCAGTATAAGGCTATGTCCACACGTACACGGGTATTTTTTGAAAACGGAGATTTTCCGTTTTCGTTTTAAAAAATAATCCCGTCCACACGTAAAGGCAGAAATGAAGGAAAACGCTGCTAGGAACATGCCAAAGCAGCAGGTGGCGCTATATTCCTAACCGTGTAGAAATGTTGGCCAATCAGAAGTCTAGAAGCCTCGGTGGGAAAAGTAAACAAAGCTGGGGCATAGAAGCAGAACCGAGTGGTATGTGTGGAGGGACAGTAACTGTGTGTGTATATGTAAGCATTTAAACACTGCAGAGAGTACAATTAACAGTAACAGTATTGTAGAAATTCATTTCACCGAAACAATAACGTGGCGCACAGTGTGACGTCAAAAAAGCCGCACATCTTTGACGCTGCGTTTTCTCCGTTTTTCCCGGAGTTTTAGAAAATATCCACCCTGGCCGGAGTTTTTAGAAATCTCCGTTTTCAGTGACCAAAAACGCCGTTTACGTGTGGACGAAAGGTGCAAACGCATAGAAAAATCTGCGTTTTCAAAAATACCCGGGTACGTGTGGACGTAGCCTAAATGTCGGAATGCTAACACGGCGATGAACGTAGCAAACATTACATTGCAAAATGTTTGGCGGATGCTACGGTATGAAGACGGAAAACATGCCTACACACTTCAACCAACTACTCAGTTACTTTGTAACAAAGTCTTTGTGTTAATACTCACTCGTGTTCCTCCTGCCAATGAAATCCCTGAGCTGATTTTCATGACATTTGGCTAATTAAAAGGTTTTGGCTCACAGAGTGTTTTACTTTAATTAGTGTCGTTAGACGCTGATAAATCCTTCACAGCTGTCAGCTTTGCTTTGGTCTGTAACAAATAAAAATATCAGTGAGTGAACAGTCGAAGTGGCAGTTATCCTGTTTTTCAGGGATATCTGTGATGTTTGAAGACACACCTGTTGGTGTAATTACTAATGATTCAATTCAAAGAGCACATTAGTCAGTGTGCTCAGAGGTTTGTCTTTATTTAATCTCTTCCTCTTGAAAATTAGTTTTGAGCTTCAACTTTGTTCTGATAGATTTTATATACCAAAGTATTTTATTATTTAATTGTGTTCTTTACATAATAATATTAATACATCTGAAAATCATTACTTTGGATGTCTAAAGCATCCTTCTGTGTCTGATTCCAGGATGTGGGCCTGGACACCATCCCGGCCTGCTGGTGGTGGGGGACGGTGAGCATGACCACAGTGGGTTATGGGGACGTAGTGCCGGTCACGGTGGTCGGGAAGTTGGCGGCGAGCGGTTGCATCCTGGGTGGCACCCTGGTGGTGGCGCTGCCCATCACCATCATCTTCAACAAGTTCTCCCACTTCTACCGTCGCCAGAAAGCTCTGGAGGCGTCGGTGAGGAACAACAACCGCAAGAAGATGAGGATGAGCTGCGAGAATGTGCCAGAAGAGGATGAAGAGGACGAGGGGTCAGACGGGGACAGCTGCTGCCTGGACGATGATGATATTGATGATATTGAAGAGGACGATATAGATTATGAGGATGAAGGAGGTGTAATAAACTATAGTTATGTGGAGCATCCGTCTTACACGTCGATAACGAGGAAGAAGGAGCCGCATCAGCTGTGATGAAGAGCTGATGAAGAGCTGCTGAAGGCAGGAGATCAAAGCTGTTCAGATTCACTTCCTGCCTCATGCATGACGTGTTCATATGGAAACGATGACTGCATTCATATTTAATCTGGCTTTTATTTAAAACAAGGCAACACAAGAGTGATCTGTACGCTTCAAGTTTGACCTTTGAACTCATCGAGCATAAACTGGAGGACTAAAGTCCAGGAGGGCTGGGATTTGATCAGATTTTGGGGAATTTAAAGAAATCAGGAGTTGGAGGGATCGTGTTGTAAATGGGTTTTAATTATTAGCTTTGGGTTTCCATGACAAACCTACGTGATGGACGGTAGTTTGCTATTATTCATGCATGTGGGCAGCTTTCAGGGTGGAAATTTGTTCTTTCTGATAATGAAGTTTTTATGTAGCTGTTTAAAAAAAGATAAAAGACCCAAAACAATAAAATTACATAAGGCGAGATTAAACACGAAGGTCTGCTCAAGAACCGAATCAATTGAGCCTTAACTGAGCTGGACTGAAGAGAAAAAGCATGCACGTGTATGAAATGAAACGAATAAAAAGATTATGAAAGTCTGAATTGTTATTTTGTTCTTGAAGTAAAATGTATAAAGGTAACATTTGATTAAAAAAAAAAAAAGTTGGTCAACTTTGTAATTTGAAGCCTCAGTGGAAGCATTTTTGTAGTTTTCTGCAGCTAGAATAAGAAAAATTAAGCTATGTTTAGGTTAGCATAAAGACTGGAAAGAGGTAAACGCTAGGGTGACCAACCGTCCACTTTCATGTTCTGTCCGGGTTTTTTTTTTTTTTTTTTGAGATGGATGAAAATGTCCGGGTTTTCCTACAGAGGACCCATATGTGCAACATCATCCCCGAAATGTGGTGTAAGTGGTTGTTCCCCACCAGTGTTGGTCAAGTTACTTGAAAAAAGTAATCAGTAACTAATTACTGATTACTTCCCCAAAAAAGTAATCCAGTTACCTTACTGATTACTCATTTTCAAAAGTAATTAGTTACCTAGTTACTTAGTTACTTTTTAAAAACACGATTTACAACCTGAATAGGTGATAAAGCGATAGATCTTTCAGCCCAATTCTACTTTTTCTGCATAATCCATCATACAAAATGTAATCAAATGGAAAAGTCTCTTTTTAAAACTTGTTTTATTAGTTTTAATCTTTTAACTTTATGCATCAAGCAAATATTTAATTATATGCACCATTCTCTGACTGGAAGAAATTTGTTTAACATTTAAACCTATTTTCTGCACATTCCAGCACATAAAATATTTTTTTGTGTGTTTACACTCAGTCTTTCAAATAGATGCAAGTAAAACACAGCAGAAAATAAATAAAGTCAAAGACTAGCGGTCCTGTTGCTCTATTTTCGCCTGTAAAGCAGGAGTGGGGTAGGTGGAGGGTTACCCTGGTGCAGGTGTGCAGCGGTCAGTGGAAGAATCCGCGAGTTTCTCTGTGAGTTTCCCATTACGTCGTAGCTACTCGGTGCTTGTTCGGAAGTTTAGGGGTTTTTTTCGCTGTAAAAAGAAGTTTTCTTCCCACGCACAACGGACACTAATGTTTTTGTCACTTTTTATGGAATCAAACTCAAAGTAAGGTCAGTACTTCCACGCTTTAAACGCTGCACGCTCATACTCTCTCTGCACTCGATATATGATCCATTGTTGATCTGCACACAGCTGTTGTCACCAACGTCGCACTCGCTTACGTCACTGTCATGAGACATTCTCGCAAAAAAATCACGGTTTTAGTAACGCAGCAACGCAGCGTTCCTACGGGAAAGTAACGGTAATCTAATTACCGTTTTTGCAATAGTAATCCCTTACTTTACTCGTTACTTGAAAAAAAGTAATCGGATTACAGTAACGCGTTACAAGTAACACGTTACTGCCGATCTCTGCACGCGATGCGAAAATTCATCTAGTAAGTTGACTGAGTTCTTTGTTACACCTGGAAAAACGAGGATGCTTGTATCTGGAGCAGAAGGTGCACTGACATTTCATACTATGAAGCATCACATTAGCTACACATCCATGGATTGCATTAGTGTGTTGCTAAAAAAAACAAAAAAACATTTCCAGACTTTAACACAGCTAAAAAAGTTCAGCAGTGCTGCACCAACACTGAAGCTATTGTCTCTCTTGAAGCTATGAAATCCAGCACGGTGACATTTCTCAGACTTAAGTAACCACGGAACAGAGAAAATATTCCCAATCATACTTTGACTGGAAGAATGGTGGCGTGCAACTAAAGTTAACTGAGGTTAGAAACGCCAATTTTTAAAAAAAATTTTTGCACTTGTTGACTTGTAAAAGCCTAAATGACATTTTTTTTTCACCATTCATTAACCGCACAGAGAAGGCATCTTTTAAATATGTTAAAATTTTCTTTAAACAAACAGTATTATTAAAATTCTTCATAACTGGGCCAAGCGTCCTCTTTTTTGGAAATCAAAAATATGGTCACCCTAGTAAATGCCGTTATCCCACATGTGTCAAAATCAGTGTGACTGACTAACCTACAGCTTTACTGAGCGAGAGGCCAGTGTGCGCCGTGTCACTGTTATGTTGCTAAGCGTTGTGTTTTAACCCAATCCATTATCTTTAATCAACCTAATCCGTGAGTGAAAGAGACTGAAAGAAGCGCAACCAATTCCCAAATGACTCGGACCGCTCAGGTTCTAACAGACTTTGTAGGTCTGTGAAACTGGGCCATTATTTTGTCACATTCGGTTTAAAAAGACACTAAAGCCAAAAGTCAGTCTTATGATTAACAGTGAGATGCAGGCAGCATCTAAAAACCAGAATTATCTCTGAGAACCGACTGAAAAATCTCACTGAAGTGTAAAAACCTAAATTGCACACAGATTTTGAGTGTGCTACAATAAACATGGTTGTGGATGTTTATAAAAATCCTTCCAGACGTTTCAGACTGGCTCTGCGAGGAAACACCACTAACCAGGCAGATGACGCTTCAGTTCATCTCCTGAACGGTGATGAGATGCAACGTTTAGGCTCTGACTCAGGACAGCAGGTGAGCTGAAAACTGTAAAATCATAATCTGTTGCACAGAAGAGCAAATACATGAAACTCAAGAGTAAATCATTTAAATTTGGGTCATATCCTGAAGATAAATAAAGATATACTGCATCTTACAGTATTTATAGATTCCTACGGGCCTGTTTCAGTTTGAGATGCGTCATTGGTGTTCGTTTAGTCATCACTTTGTGAAACGTCAAACACTTTGTACTCGTAAATGAACCAAACCTGTCAAACTGTCACTAAAAGTCAGTTCTGACGCTGCTGAGCGCATCAAACTCAGCATTCACCTGAGCTAATGTCTCTTTCTTTTTAATTCTACTAAGTCCTTTTCATGTCCATCTACTTTTTACACTCAGTTTATATTCAGTGTCCGTTGGGCACTTTGCTCTCTCCCTCTCTTCCTTTTGTTTTCTGTGTCATCAAATCAAATGCAAATCAAATGTCCTTTAAAACTTGTTAGTCATGCAGAACAAATAATGTCAATAAAGTCAAACAGAAGATAAAAAGGCACGTGTTAAAGAGAGAAAGGAAATATGAAGTGCTGCATTTATAAAAGCACTAAAGATGTTTCTTAAAATGAAAGACAACAAGCTAAATAAAAAAAGGGAAAATCTGAAAGAGAGCAAAAAAAACCCAACAGAAACATTAAAGTAATCAAATTAGGGCTGCCACGATTACGTCGACTATCAAAATCGTCGACGACCGATTTAATAGTCGACGCGTCGTTTGAAGCTTTGTAAGATCACAAAAGACGCAGGAATAAGTAGTAGGATTTAAGAGTGTAATAACGGACTGAAACAGAAGATGGCAGCACTGCATGTACAAGGATGCCAGCTGCCGTTAAACCCCGAAGAAGAAGAAGAAGCTGTGTCCCAGAATTCATAGCGCAGCCCAGCTCAGTTTCCAACAATGGCGGCAGCTAGTTAGTTTTAATATTACTCTTATTATTCTTTCTGGGTCACAAAATAAACGTTTAACATATTTTCAGGCGAGAATGTAGCTGTGTAAACCTCAAATATCTGCTCAGTTTATCAAGACACCACATATTTTCAAAAGCGCTCCGACGTTTTCGGAGACGTCTGTTACCCACTAGCTCGATAGCTAGCCGGGGGCTAGGCTAACTAGAGCCGTGAGAACACCGGACTCCCGGCAAATCGTTTTCAAACCCACCGCTGTCTTTCACTACTCAGGTTAAATATATATAAGTCACTTAGATAACTTCAAAATGTTATTGTTTGGCTTTTTTTAGTATTTTATTTGTTCCTGAGTAAATCGGTTTGGCTGAGATTAAAGTTATAGTTTTTACACAGCTGAATAAACGTCAAACAGACAACTGATTATCAGAAGTGTGAGATGCTCAATAAGCTGTACGTTTTACGTCCAATGGATGATGATCTGACTAGTCGACTATCAAAATAATCGTTTGTGGCAGCCCTACATCAAATAACAAAGTTAAAGACAAGACATTTAATCAGGGGTGACGTGAAAAGATACTTTCATAATAAAAAACAGCAAATGAAGGATAACCAAAACTCTTAAACATGACAGCATGAGCCTCAGTGCAGATTTCTTTTATAGTTTTATGTAGCAGACGGTGGACGACAACACTGTTCTGGCTCTGCACTAACTTAAGAAGCTGTTAACAGAAGAACTGGTTACTATTACTGGGTTAATATTTAGTTCTATTCTAGTTCCAGTTCACTCACCTCTGGTTTACTTACTGTAACAACTGTCTTTCTGAGAGGACTGAAACCGTTAAAACGTCTTAATGACAATCAGATTTGGGTGAACTGGCCCTTTAAATGTCACCTCTCTGCCAAAGCTTCGTTCTGAAAGACAAGCAGGGTGAAATTTCCGCAGGATGAACGACATTAAGATTGTTCTGCAGCTTAGCTTGAGTTTCACATAATGGATGCTTGTGTCGGACGAGTCTCCGGCCAGGATTCCTTAAAATCTGACAGAGAGCTGATGATCCACAGTTTGAAGCTGTGCCACGTCGAGTTGGGGCTGAACGCTGTTTGAAAACGTGGAGAGAAACTGAGAAAGGTTTTTGTCATCATTTGAAAAAGCCTTGGCACAATGTTTCTCAGCCTAAACACAGTGCAACATCTGCCTTTTCATCGTGATGAGAGAGTGTGTTCAGGACTTTGGAAGAAAAAGTAACAGATGAACTGTAAAGTTTCAACAGTGCTCAAAAGGAAACAATTAAGGGATTAAGGGAACAATCAGTCAGAGCAGTTAAGCATCAAGGACATCTCTCTGTCCAGTTAGGAAGCAAAAACTACTCTGACTCCACTCCAGCTGCTTTGGATCAAAGTGGCATCAGGAGCCCTGGAGAGGCTGGACTCCATTAAAGCAGCACAGGTAGTCCAGCTCCTCTAGGATGGCACGACCATTCAGGTGGTCAGGGTTTGTCAGTCTCAGAGAGAGACATCCAATTCATTTAGTTCAATTCAATTTTAATCATGTAGCTCCCAATCACAGCAACAGTCAGACAAAGGTGACTTAACTCACACACACACACAGTTTCTGTTTTATTTTTGTTGGGACAAACAGCTCATCCGCAGACAGACTGAAGGAGAGAGAGATCAGATTCGTGACCGGCTGATTAAAAATTCATTTCTGCTATTTTGGCTGACAGTCAAAAGTCTGAACAAGGAGAGGAAACAAGGAAAAGGGGGACGAGGCGTGCCTAAAAAGTTTGGGTGTTTGTGATGGATCTGATAGGACACGAGAAAACTTTTAGAAAGTGCAGAAGGCAGTGAGAGTCCTGCAGCCAAAGCTGATGATGAAGGCAGAGCATGACTGTGCAAACTGAAGCATCAGTTATTTCATCAGATATAAAATCCAGTATGGAAATACTGAATAAGACAGTCACATGGCAGAAACAGTGTACATTTAGCCACGTAGAGTCAAGACGACCTGCTGAAGCTCAAACTGAGCAGCAGGTCTGAGTAGTTACAGGGGACGGTTAAAAAAAAAGAGCAAATATCCAGTGAGCAGAAACTCTTAATGTTTGATGTCAGAGTGACTCAGTAACTCAAATAACCGCTCGTTACAACCAAGATAAGCAGAAGAGCATCTTGAACTGTAGACAGACCACACCTGTCAAATAACAACAGGAAATTGTGGCAATAATTGCAACAGACTTATTAAAACTGGTGAACAGATGATGAAATCTAATTTGCTGGTGTGATGAGTCTCAGTTTATCCTGCAACATTCAGATGGCACGCTCATGCAAACATGAAAGCAAAGACCCATCGTGTCTCTTATCAGAGGTTCAGGCTGCCGGTGGGTGATGTTGGGCATATTTTCTCAGCATACTTTGGGTCCCTTAATACCAACTTAGAATTGTTTAAACACAGGTAGGCTACCTGTGAATCGCTGCTGACTAGAACCACGTGATAGCTGCTTTCAGCAGGATCACACCGTGTCCCAAAGCTCAGATTATCTCAGACTGGTTTCTTGAACACGACGATGACTTCCCTGCAGTCCGGTGACCTCCACAGTCACAAGATCTCCGTCCAGTCGAGCACGTTTGGGATGTGCTGCAACAGGAGAGTTACATGATGGATGCAGCTGACAAATCTGCAGTTACTTTGTGACGCTGTCATTTCAACATGGACCAAAATCTTTGAGAAGTGTTCTTTATATTTAATCTCTGCCATGAAGAATTAAAGCAGCTCTGAAGGAAAAATGGGGTCCAGCCTGTTACTGCCAAGGTGTACCTAATGAAGCGTCTGCAGCGTGTTTACAGTTACATTTGATTTAATTGGAACTTTAATAAGAATCTATATGTACAAAAGTAAAAGCAGCATCTTTTATTGCTTTAGTTTTTTATTTTCTTTGTTAGACAAGCAAACAACAAAAACCCCACAAAGCACACAAACCAAACAGCAGTGATCTCAAACACAAGCTGACTTTAAGGCAGACGCCAACAGGAAGCAAACTCAGATCCTGACATGCTCAAGCAGATTTATACAAAAGGCAGAGACACGAGACGGCAGAAAGAACTTCTGAATTCTCAAAAGTCAGAAAGATTTTCACTTAGATTAACTTCTAAAGTAAAAAGTCTAATCTGGAGTTGCTGAACTAAAACAACATTTCATTTTTTTCTCTGGTTTTGTTCGTTTGTTCACTTTTTCCAGGCACTTTTACAGTTTCCTAAGGAATCCAATTCTTTATTTGACCCAAAAAATGTTTGTGCTTGAATATTGAGGGGAAATTAAACAGCTAGTTATATAAAACCAGCACGAAACAGTGTAAACAACAAAACGTTAAAGAAAGAAATGTTCACAAAACAAATGTAGAGATTAAAGAGAGTATGGATTTATCCGCTGAGTAAACTGACATGCTGCTCAGTTTTTTTAACTCAAGCATGTAAATGATATTAAATCAAAGTAAAAATTCAACAGTCTCAAGGTTGAAGAAGTTTGGCTGTAACTGTTTAGAAATTGAAAAACGAGGAACAAAAATAAACTTTCTGATGTTTGTTGTGGTTTCCATATTCAGCAGTTTATGAAGAATCAGTCAAAGGTCGGAAAATCAAAGGAAGCATTTAAAAGTGTCTCTGAGGTTCTCTGGTCTCCAGTGACTTCGACTTAATTTCAGGCAGCAACAAGCAGCTCATGCAAATAATTCAACAACAATCAGGCGCCATTATTTTAAACATGTGTCCCCTTTTTCTGAACGTCGAGGGATCAAAACCAGTTTTTATATTCTGACAGCCCCACAGTGCAGCCACAGCTGGTAGGACGAGGCAGAAGAAGCTTTGCCTGTAACACAGCAGGAAATGAATTGTGCTCATGAGTCATTAACGTACAGAGAAACACAGGAGACACCAACCAGCTTAAAGGGGCAGTTCAAACAAATTCACAGGTTCTTCCTCCGGCCTGCGCTGATATCCATCCACCTTTATCAGTTTGGTCTCAGACGTGCCCACAGTTGCTTATTACTGCAAAGTAACAGGCTGATAAAATACAGCACAGACCTGATGGACGATCTGCATCACAAAAAAGCTCAAAAAACAGTGTGAACACAGAGAAATGATCCAAATTAGCTGAGCTGTAGACAGACGACGGTCAGCTACGGCTTCCCAAGGTGGACAATTCGAATTTCATGCCACAATAAAATCTAAACAGACATAAAGGAAAAATTAACCCACTGTACAGTTCTTATGAAGGATGCAAACAGCCACAGAGGGCAGAAACATTTCTGCAGCAGGCTGTTAACATGTTATTTCTGCTATAATACTGTGGCCATGTGACTAAAACATGGTTGGTGGATAAAGAGCACCGCAGGCCACAGGAAAATGTGCACATGGTGGATTTGAACCACCCGTTAAATACAGCATTTTGTGATGAAAGGGTTTCCCCCTGAAAGCAGCCGTTCTCACAAGTCCAGTTTTTGACACTGAACTTTTCAGCTCAAATGAATCAAAATATACACATGCAGCCGAGTGTTGCTCATATATACAGACGTGACCGCGTATGAAGGAACTCTGAACCATCTACAGCGTTTTCTAATCGGTTCTGTCATTATTTCACACCCCTGAGGAGTTTTTATGACCTGAGAAGCTCATTTTCATCCGGACACACACACAAACCGTCACCTCGCCGACTGACTGCGTCACTGCTAAACCTACGTATAAAAATAGAAACCGTCCCTTATTTCCTCTTGTGCTGGACCTCCTAAAGGAATGTCAGAAGTTAAGTCTTCTTGGCACTTTTTCAGGAGCGGCCTCGTCGAGTCCGCTGTGCCAGATCAAACCCGCGGGGATAAAAGCTTTGTTGAATCTGCTCCATAAATCTGTCAAACCAGGTCTGTTTTTTTTTAGAGCTTATTTTAGGAGAGATAAAGAAAAGTACTGGATCTGAAATGAAAATCCAAACAATAAGAAGGGCACTGGTGGTTAAACAAAAAGGCAAATGTGCTCATATTTCACATTTTGGTGCAATCAACAATCAGAACATCAGAATTCAGAAGTTTTAGGATCCCAAACTTCATGTTTTACTTACAAACTGTCATCTGTGCTTTCAAAAAACGACTTTGATGGAGAGATGGAACAGTTACCAAGTAAACGGATAAAAGAAAGATTAGATCTTCTCTTCTATCGTTCACTGTCAAACATTTATAAGGAGACATTAATAAATGGTTTCTAACACACTGTAACGTTACAAGTGCCCACGATGTGCTCATTTACAGTTTTATTGTTTCATTTTGCAGCAGACTACGTCTACATGTTAAAGAATGCAGGATTTTCCTCACAGGCGTCACTGATACCGAACCTCTGGCCCTCCTGTTATTGTTCACCTGTCTCTGCTGTGATTGGTCACTTGGCTAATCGAGAATAAGGCACTGTCAGAGAACGTCTTTGTAGGGAGTCGTGCTGAGACGATCCTAAATGAACGAGACTTCATTGAGCTGCAAATTTGCAGGGTCAACATTTTTGATAGGTGGGCAGGAGAGTGTATATAATTCTACTTTCTCTCTCGAAATATTTTTAAACAAGTTCAGTTGAAGTAAAATATGTTTTTGTAAGTATTAGAGACGTGACAGGAGCGTGCACCACGAGTCTCAGCAGCTTTGATTTCAGCCATGAAGCGAGCAGCAGAGATTTTTAGAGTCACCTTCAATCCCAGCCGGCTGCTTCTGTTCATGCTGTGGTTCAACCACACTGCTGTGGGAACGGGCATCGTCGAGGGGGCCGTCCTGACCAATCAGCACGTTTTAGCACAATGCGAACATTTTAACTTGAAAATGAAATGGCCTGAGTGTAATTTTATTTTATCAAAAAACAAACAAACACAAAAAAAGTAAAACGTGTAGAGCACAATCGTTTTAGCCCCTGAGCTCCACACACTCCACTTCACTCAGGAAAATCTGTCTACTGCCCCCTGCTGGACTTTAGGCAGTTTTGCTTCAGTTTATCGGGAACAGTGAGCGAAGTTCATCTGAGGACGAGTCAAACCAGCGGCCAGGCGGCCACTGTGCCCCGTGTTACACTCAGAGACCCACTCAAACAAAGGAAACGTATAACAAAATAAAAAGGGCACTTCATTTAGTCTGCATGTCGACAACAATAACTCCTCCTGTGCTGCAATGACAGGATACTGATGACGTGCTGTAATACTGGAGTTATGAATGTTGAAACTGGAAACACTTGAAAATGTCTTTTAACTCCTAATTTACAGTGTGTCAGAAACATTTACTAAATATTGACATAGTTACAGATTTGTAATCTTATGTAGCCGGATTTCTTTTTTCTTTTTGATCATCTCAACCTGTCAGATTCATCTTCACTAGCCGACAGATAACCGAAACCCAACCGAACAAACCAATCAGAGAGCAGAATCATCAACTGTGAACTGTAAACACTCCTCATTAACTGGCCCAAGAGCTGAGATGACGATCGCGTAATCTTATAAATATATAAAACTGAAAAAAGTGAAATGATGCGCTCTACAAAGTGGCTCACGAACCACACTCTGCACCATTTCTCTGTCTTTACTGAAGTAATTCTGCAGGCTGGCTTCATGCTGCAGCTGCAGGAAGTGAGAGAAATGTGCTTCAGCTCACAGAAGATCAAAGACAAAAGAAAAGATCCAGTAACAGTTTGGTCGCGAGGCACAAACACAAGTCCGATATAATGAGTAGGACTTCAATGTAACACCGAGTTATGAAATGTAGAAAACAGAAACGCAGGGACATGTACCAGATTAGAGAGTTTCCTCAAGCAGCTTCGAAAGAAACCTTAGCTTTGGAGTTCAGAGCAAACTGTGTGGAGAAACAGAATATGTGCAGCATCTCTCAGATGACCAGTCGAGTGGAAGAGGAGAAAAACTGGTTATCTCCTCTGCTTTTAGCTACGAATTCAAATTCAGTGATTTGTTGTGTTTTAGAGATCTTTGGAAAAGCAGACGTGCTGACAGAACCCAGTTTTATCCACTGTCCATGTTACATGTTTGTGCATTTTTCAAGAATGAAGATTCATCCTGTTCTATAAAACACCTCGCTGTCTGACGCAGAAACCTAGAAAAGCTCAGCAGCTTCACCAACAACGATGGCAAGAAGTTAAGTAATAGACGAGTACCGAAGTTGAACAGTCAGCAGTTCAAATGATGATGTACCACATGATTACAGGTATGTTCACCTCCTTAAAGAAACTGTGTGCAAGCTTGAAATAAGCAGAAAGAAACTCGAGTCCAAAACTGCTGCTGGTGATACTGAAATGAAAAGAAATGCCACAAACAGAAGGATCGTGGATCTCAAGCAGACAAAATAAATGTCAATGATATTCAGCTGAACAGCTTTTCTACAGTTTGTCTTAGACAAAGGCCCAAAAACTCAGCAGGCAGACGTCCAACCGATAATCCTCACTCCCCAAACGTCACATCACGCAGATACTCCAGCAGCCTCGGTGACGTTCCTCCAAACTGCTGCGGAAAACGTGAGAGAAATCCTTCAGAAGTTCGGCTGCCTTCGTTTTTTGGCCTCGATGGCGTCGAGGATGGGCTGCCTCTTGGCCTGGTAGCGCTGGCGGATCTCCTCGATCTCCTGCTCCATCTGAGGGTCCAGAGAGGCGAGCTTCAGCCGCAGATCCTCCACCGACCACGTGCTTACCTAGAGGAGAAAACATTGACTATGTTAAGGCTGCTGTTCTTATTCATCAGCATCGAGGACCTCGGGGTGTGTGAGACGGACAGTCAGGGCTCCTCATTAAGAGTTTGACGAGCGTTGACTTTCAGGCTCCTCTTATGTGGAACCAGCTCACAGTTTGGCTTCAGACCCCCCCCCCCCTGCTCTCACCTGCTTTAAATTATAGTTCAGGCTCAGTGAGGTCACACTGAGTTGGTCACATTTACAAATTTCAGAGAAAATTCTGAAACATTTCATTATAAATGCGGCCGATTCAAAATAATGGTTATCGCGTTACGAGAAACACGAAGTTTCTGAACACTGAACGTTTGTCATGAGTGAACTCTCACGGTCAGACAGTCGTTCACCTTAAACAACACGTGTAAGGTGTTGTTTAATGTGTTGTTCGACATTCGAAGCAGGATTTGATGACTTGAGGGTCAAAGATCAACGCGGACGCTGACAAAAACCTTTACCGCACCCTCAAAGTACGTCACATGTGACAGCAATAACCAAAGTGTCTGATGAAAGTATCTATTCTAGCAGCTTTCAAAGGATGAATCTATTGACTTGTATTCAATCCCTCCTCTCTCGGTTGCCGGCCTCAGACAGGGACCTGGTGCCCGCTTTAGCTTTTCCCCCGGGGATTCCCCCTCTCAGCTTTTACCAGCAGCACAACGCTCTCAGGCTATTTATTACCCAGAATCAATAGAGCTAAAATAACACCGCCGTTTGAGTCCACTAGACAGATAACCGTGAACAAGGGAAGGTCCTACAACTGGACTCCAAAAAGGGCCAAAAGCTCACATCAACATTTGCTGCTGATGTGTCCAGTTTATTCAATATATTTACAGTAATCAATCATGAGTATTGCTTACAGGAATCATCCAACTAAAGCATTTAAAAATGGGACAAGACCTTCTTTGATTTATGGACTCATCAATGAAGAAGTAAAATTAACCTCACAGACCAACAAATATATTTTTTATGTCAGAAGCATTTTAACTTTTGGACAAGGCAGCTTAATTATTAAACCAGCCAATAAATTATTAATCGGTTATTAAACTAGCCAATAAAAAATACTCAAGTTATTAAATAAATGATGAAGTGCATCAAAGCAGCAACGGGAGGTTTTAACTGGAATATTAAGATGTGAACTTCGGAGCTTTATCAGTACTTTTGCTGATCAGCAGGTTCAAAGCCAAAGTGAAAGTGTGCTTCACCTAAACGCAGACGCACATCACACCTGTGCACCTGCTGCTGTTATTAACATAAGGATCGCTCGGCTCCTCCCATCACAATCCTCAACACTGAAACCTGCTTCGACCGGTCGACTGAATTCATTCAAACTTCAACACAAATTAAAGCGTTGACGACTTCTTCAGTTAAACCAATAAAATTACCTGATGCACGTTGACACATTTGACACAGCACACTCTTGACTTTGTTGTAAATTTCGATGGCGGGTTTACGGAGGAGTCCCTCTTTAAGGATGCGGTCATTAAAATGAAAATATGAATTATCCATAACATTGTTATGAGCTCATTCTTTTCAGCTGCAGCTGTGATGCATTATTTTGTTGAGCAAACAACTACAAAAAAACACACTTTGGTTATGAAATATTTAGCACCTGAGCTAACTGCTTACAAACCGTCTGCTCTCTTGGCTTTTCCACAGCACGCTGCATAATTTGACCAAAAACACAGCGCCGCCCTCTAAAGGGAACCACATCAAAGCACTCGGTGGCTGTACAAGAAGAATGGGGGTGGGCTTTCCCTCTCCACCTATCCTTATCAAACCGAAGGGTATTTAAGGCTGCTGTGTGTATCTGTAGTTTTCATATTTCGCTGTAGTGGTAAACCCACAGCTGAATTCTCTCTTTTCAGCTCATCTCAGCACTTTTAATTCCCTTTCATGCAGAAACGGTTCTGTGAGATCTCAACAGCCAAACACGAGTTTGCAGAAACAGTGGAGCATTCAGCAGCTGAAGAGCTGAAGGATTTCACTGTATTGTTGGCTGCAGATACAAAGCTGCTCATCTGTTCTGACATTGTTGCAGGTTGTCCTGCCAGCGCAGAGCTTTCTATGAGTACACAACTTCTTAAGTGTGCGCAGACCACAAACGGGGCTTTGCTTGTAGAAATGGATGTTCACAGGCAACAACATATCAAGAACTAAAGATTCCACTTCAAACAAACTTCAGTGCAGCTTTAAGAGCCATCAGGCTCACCAACAGCACTATTCTCTCATCTGTTTCAAACTGTTCTAAGCAGCACAGCGTTATAGAGTCAGTCTGCTCAGGAGCAACCAGGAAGAGCACACTGCCCAACTGAGGGTGACAGACATCAAGTGTTTCCTCACTTCCTCACTCCGGGACAGATTTTGTTCGATTCACATCTAAATATGACATAAACAATATGAAAAAGCAGAACAGCTGATTACTGGTAATAATGTAACTCAGTATTTCAGTTCACCTCAGAACTAATGTAACAGTGTTACCAGATTACTTATTCTCAGTAAAGCCTTATTTGCATGATTTTTTAAGTAAGGATTAATATGCGTTACATTACTTCTCTTGAGTAATGACTGAAACTATAGAAATGATCAGCTGTGTCAAAAACGTGCGGCAAATCCAGAAAACGAGCAGCACATCAGGATGTTTTTCACTCCCTTTCTTTAATCCTTTAAGACCTACCATAGAACCAAGTCCGCCAGAGCTTATATTATATGTTTACATGCTGTGGAGCCATTTTTGGGAGCATTTCAAGTTGCTATACATCAATACAACCATTACAGCCTAAATTTTAATAATATGTCTGCATTAAGTGCATAGTAATTACATAAATTGCAAAAAAGTGCAATAAACTACAAAAAAATTGAAAATCGTTTTTGTTTTTTTAACATATATTTCTAGTTAGAGAAATTTAAGAGGCTTATCCCTCAAAACTGTAAATACAAAAAAGTTGCACAAAATAGTTTCCCACCACAGGAAATTTATTTTGAGTGTCTTCATAGTTTTATTTTTGAAATACCCAAATTTTTATATACTGCAGGAAAAACGAAAATAAATATTATAATGCAAATTTGCAAAAAAGCAGCATATGCATCAAAATAAACTATTTCCAGCAGTGCAATATGAGTCCTAAGCATCCCAGAAACCACACAGAAAGTCATAAAGTCAAACATAACTTTTAAAAACACCAGTATAGGCTCATGAGGCCCTGATGGTAAAAAAATACATTTCCGCAAAATGACGTCACTTCCTGTTTTGGGCAGGACATGGCGGACATGCGAAAGTTCACGCTGATGGATGTAGGAAGTGTTATGAACAGCTGATCGGATCGGCAAAGCGTGTTTCTGGAATATTATGTTTTTGTTGCTGCAAGCGCTTTTTATGCAGTTTTTGCAAAGCTATATGTGGAAGGAAACTGTGACCGAGGACAAGCTGATGGCATAAGATGTAAGTACAACTCCTCAAGTTTCATATGCAAAAAAAAGAATTATTGCGCTAGCTCACGTGTTTGCAGAGCTACCGGGATTTAAAAATAGTTACACAAAACAGAGCGTGCTGCTCCGACTGGCTTTAAAGGTTTAAAGCTGTATTTACACTTTAACAGCAGCATTTCATCTGCTGGGTTTGCTAAATGGGGCTAAATATCACAATCATTAATTAAAGATTGCAAACTTTTGCAAAAAGACCCAAAACAAAACAGAACTTGAATATCTCCGTGGGATCCTGATATGGGATCTCACTGTTGGTCAGAGAAAAATTCAAAGTAAAAGTTGTTCTGCTAGTTGATCAGGCCCTACAGAAGCACTAGGCTCTAACTGCTCTAGGACAGCGGTCCCCAACCCCCGGGCCACAGACTCCGACTCCCTCTCAAACTATGAAACGCATGACGGCTCGCTGGAAGAGGTTTTGAACCCTTTATGCAAACTTTCCATACATCCACAAGCTAAAGCTAGGGTACTCCTAGTGTTGGTGTAAGACACGGATAAATGGGAGGGTGGTGTCAAGAATGACTCAATTAAATGGGTTAACAATAACTGTTCCCAGTGCTGATCACCAGCAGGGTGTTTGAGGAAACTGCTACTGGCTGAAGGCGGAGGAGGAGGTGGGGGAAGGCACAAAGGAGGGACAACCTACTGAAGAACGAGATACAGAAGCCTGGTGTGACAGAGGATGAGGATGCTAGGGAAAGGTAATAAAGAAAAGTTGAGAGATAATGTCTGCTGAGATTATAAGATGAGTCACTAAAGCAGGGGTAGGGGAACTCCAGGTTTTAGGTATCACCCTGGGTCAGCACACACGAATCACATGATTAGTTCATTACCAGGAGAACTTCAGGACATGTTGAGGAGGTCCTTTAGCCATTTAAATCAGCGGACACCTCAAAAACCTGCAGGACACCGGCCCTTGAGGCCTGGAGTTCCCCCACCACTGCACTGAAGCCGCCATCAGGAAAGCAAACAAACTCCAGTCGTCTGTGTGTGTGTGTGTGTGTGTGTGTGTGTGTGTGTGTGTGTGTGTGTGTGTGTGTGTGTGTGTGTGCGTTGGCATGTCTCTTGAAGTTGTTTAACAGTTACGTTTTGACAGATCATGTGACGGATGAGGGCTCATTAGACAGTGACTGGTTTCAACCTGCATCCGCTGACCGTCTGTCACAGTCTGTTAGCCAAGAACATGAACTCCTTTACATCTGAAGAGGAGAGAGAGAGAGAGAGGGAGAGGGGGAGAGAGAGAGAATGGAAAAAAGCAGCAGGAGGGATGAAAAAAGAAAACCAATAAGTGAAGAACAAAAATAGATGGGAAGGAAAACAGAGAAAAAGAGAAAGCGCTGGGTGGTGCGCGGGGAAGGTTGTTCTACGTCTTCTCATGAATAATGCAGGTTAGTGCTTTCCTCCATATGTTCTTATGCTGCATTGTCACACTACTAAGGAGGTTAGAGCTAAAACCACAGCTCAAATGGTAAATATTAATGCAGGACAGCTATATATAACCTTAAAATCCTATACAAGATGATGACACGCCCTAAAATAAAGGTGAAAGGCGATTAATGCAAACACCTCTGCCATGTACGATGGGGATACTATTAGCAAGGGTCTACAGAGACGAGAGTGAAAGAGCGACCCTGCGCGGGAAGAAATAAACCTGGAAAAGATTTTAAAAAGCACATGTATAAATCACAAACTGCTGGAGTTTTCAACGAGCCTACATGACTGTCCCGTAAGAGCATTAAAAAAACATCTGATAGCAAAATACAAAAATAGAAGAGCAGACATAGCTAAAATTAAACACAGTCAGCATGCGGCTGTCAACAAGCTGTCTCGATGTATTAGAGATCCAAATAGAAATTAGCTTTTTATCCTCACGTTTGCACGTCTAATGGAACAATAAATCCCCCCGAGTGGGATTGGAGTCTTCGAGTAAAGCCGACTTGATTTTCTCCTAAACGCTGCAGAAACAGCTTTACTTCTGCTGCCATCAGGTCGTCTCTGTACACACAGAGGTTCAGTGATAATTGTCAGTATGTTCATGCACTGCAGACACAGAAATACTCCGATCCTCTGTGCTACAAAACACAAGACACGTTCAACTTGTGAAAATGTCAGTATTAGTAAAACCTGCGTTTATCCTGTGCTGTTGTAGTTATACTGAAACTAAACTGAAAAGTCTTGAAAAAATAATTTAGCTCACTAAAATACAAATATTACACTTTGAATAAACAGTATTGTGCAATAACAAAACTAACTGAAAAACAAACAAATCAATCTGCTCCTCTATCTGTGAGGTAGCATGACATAAGCAGCATGGAAGGTGATAGGAAGACAGCATCTGCAGACTGTTCAAGTTTATTTTAAGTGTTCTTTATTTTCTGGCGTCGCCTTTCAACAATTATTTCATAAAAACATAAGAACCTCTCAGTCAAAATCTCACCTGCTTTATATAGAATTCTACTCACACCTGGATCTCATTAACCTCCACCATTGGGAAAACAGGGTAGACTAAATAACACAGTCTAGACAAAGAAACAGGAATAAAATAATTTTTCCACTTAACAAACTCATTCACCCAACTAAACAGTTTGAAAAGTCAATCTCTTCACTTACTCTGACTCATGGGGTTATTTTAAATGAAATAAACAATTTTACACAAAAGAAACACCCCTTCATTTGGTTACACCCAATTGACATGATCAGTGACATCATATCCTATAAAATCAGGAAGTACTGGGGCGGCCATTCCCACACACCTGTTTTACACATAGGACCTGTCCAGAGGAACACACAATGGTAAGTGTAACCAAACTACATAAACAAATGAAAGATTCAAATCAATTAATGATGAAGTGACATTTAGCTTTAAGTACATTTGCACAGATGAAATGAATATAACCAATGCTACCACAAACAGACCCGGGATAGTATGTAGAGCCAAGGTTACATGTGCTGTGTTTACATTAAAGCATTATGATAGACTATAGGATAACAGAACACAGAATAACAACATACACAAGTGACAAATGGCAAATGACTTCTGTCCTAGCCACTTTGTCACACTATCAATTTAAACTCCTACGTTGCCTCGGTCTCGCTCACATTCACTCATTTCCACTGCTTGTATCCACACTGATTCATTTGGTCACCACCTGCTGCTCGTGGTCATACAGGTATAATGTATAATGAAGGCAGCTCTCCACCTTTAAACTGGCTGATGATAACAAACACATTTAAAACAGTGCAAACCACAAAGAGCAAAACCCCTCTAGAAACTAACTGGAACTTCCATAAGTCCAGTTATGAGCCAGCTGCTCTACACTTCCTGTAAATGTGCAGGTCCTGTTCCTCAGTGTTTCGGGGAGCATTTCAGCTCAACGCAGTCTCTGATCAAACAGTGTAGACAGGAAGCATCTGTCATGTACTTCCTCTCGTCTATAAATGCATGCTGCTTATATTCCTGCGTGTTCGAGTGCAGATGTGAATGTTTAAGCCGACGCGTCTCCCTCGAACACACAATCCAAAACTTTTTCGAGTCGCTGTGAGACGAGCTTCTTACTGAACGTGTGCCTGACGAGCATCAAACCTGACAGCATGTAGGCGTCACAGCAACGAGCGATACACCTCTGTGATGATCCTCTGTGTGTGTGTGTGTGTGTTTCTTCCCTCTTTCCTACATCGAGCAGTTACAATATTAAAGATCCAGGAGAACAAGAGGAAAAATCAGGGTCAACCAGCGGGGAGCCGTCACTGTCTGTTAGTGTACCGACTTCAAACGCACAGTTGCACACATATAAGTGCATTCAACACACACACACACTTAAAAATTATGAAGTCATACATTCAGCAGCACACACATCTTTGTTCTTTTATGGCTCAAACAGCTGCTGTGAAATTCAGCGTTGTACATAATTCAAGTGAAGCTTCACCACTGATAATAAATTCTGCAAAACACAATTTTGCTTTATTGTTTTGTTTGTTTCTTTTGAACAATTTCAGCTTTTAGGATTCGGTGCCTACCTGCAGTATTTATTTATTGTTTTGCTTTCTGCTGATGCGTCGTCTGAACAGCTAAAGGTGAAACGGCAGCTGGGTGATCGGGTAAGAGAAACCACCTCGTAGTTAAAGGTCACATATTTAATATTTAATTCCAGCAGCAGGAGCAGCCACGCGTCCAGCATAAATGTCTCTGAGCGAGACGAACAACCTCTGCTTTTTTGTTAACATGATTTCATCTGAGGCTCTGAAAAGTGAAGCAACTCAGAAGCTAAAATAAACTCAATTTTAACCATTTTTAGAGCTTTGAATTTAAATTCTTCAACCTAACTCGAACTCTTCCACGGCATTTTTAATTTCTCTTTGCTATTTGGGCTAATTGGCACTTGATGAATGTAAAAAAACAAAACAAAGAATTACCTGATTTTTGTTTCTGAGAAAAATTTGAGCCACAAATGAGGATATTCGTTTTAAATTTCGATAGAACAGTAGCAGGATAACGTCCTCGATTACGGCAAAAATGATAATCACGATTATTTTCACTGAAATTGAGATCTCGATTATTTGACGATATTTATTTAACAATAACAATGTATTGAATAATGACTTTAAAGATTGTCAAAAATAATATAAAATAGTTTGCAATATAAGAAATAAATGAAAAATGTATGTTTAGTGAACTTTGCAGTGTTGCTCTGTGGTGCAGCTACGACACTGTAGCAAAGTTTACACACTGTGTCTACTTGATCCACGTCTGACTCCGCGAACCCATAATGTTTCCACACCACTGAAGTTTTTTTACCTCTCTTTTCAACCAACAGCAGTCACTCTCCTCTCCAAATAACTTCTGCTTAGCTTTCCGAGCTTCCCTCGGGTCCTCTTAATCAGCCCCAGGGCCTCGGACCGGTACCGGTCCGTGAGTCGTTTGGTACCGGGCCGCCAGAGTTGAGGCTCAGATGTGAAATGTATAGTTTTCAGGGTTTTTATCGGTTTTCAGCATTATTTTGTTATCGTTTTTATCGTTAACTCTGTTTTCCTGGGTCTTTTCACGTGTGTTATGAATAAATCTTCTTTTTTTCGGTACCGGTACTAGTTTTATTTTGTTGTATTTATCCGTGACACCTTAAAGGCCGGTCCGTGAAAATATTGTCGGGCATAAACCGGTCCGTGGCGCAAAAAAGGTTGGAGACCGCTGCTCTTAATTGTTGTGACACGTGTTCGAAATGCAGAGAGGTGCACTCGATTTGCCACACGGAGCAGCGCGAGAGTAAAGCACGAGGGAGGGGCTAATCATCGGCTCAGTCATTTTTAATGATCCTTGAAAGCCCAGATCGTAATCGTGATTAAAATTCGATTAATTGAGCAGCCCTATGTCCTCGTAAGTGGATATTAGGCCGTTGGAGAGCAAAATTGAGTATTTTGGTCTAGACATCACTCGTTGTTTATTAGACATCTCCACAGGTTGATCTGAAGACAGCAGACATATTCTGTGAGGTTCTAAGGAGAATTCAGCCCGATCCATGTTGTGATTAACCTCCTCCCCTTTCTCTATGGTTTAATCTGAGTTCTGATTAGCTGCAGATGCTCACCTGCATGCATATAAAGCCAAAGGAGAAGGTGCAGTTGGGTTAGCTCCATCTGTTTCTGTAGTTTCTTATTTATTTTGTTCATTAATAATCCGTTTATGAGCTACTGGCAGTTTTAGGAGAGAAGCCTGAATCACATGGCTCATTGTGCAGCTGGTTCACCGTCTTCATCTCCATTACTCGTGCTGCTTTTTAGAGCAACCTGACTGCAGACGGCAGCAGCGCTCTTAAACACACACAGTATTTGTACAGGTAATATTTACCCTCGCCCATTAGATTTATGGTTTGAGTGTTTTCTTACTTTTAAACCTGCGTGACTTTTCCTCGTATTTAATCAGTATTTCACTTAGATACCAGGAACATTCCCAAAATGAAGACCTCTACTTTTTATTGAAAAAGAAGCAGCTGGTGGGGTGAATTCAGTAACATCTGCAGGTGTTCAGTGGACCAGGTAACGGCTTCACAGTAAAGTGTAACAGTGTGCGCCACGTTTCCAGCTCACCACTTCAAGATTATCGGCGTTGTTTTGTCCTTTTCCTCCTCCGTCGTTATGAATGTTCGCCTCCTTCTCCTTCTGCTCAAAGTACTCCAGGAAGGACGGCTTGGCAGGCTTGGCAGGCTGCATGGTCTCATCTCGCCCTGTAAAACAAACAGCAAGTCCAACATTTACTTTACTGTAGATGAGTCTTAGACTGTCAGAGCGACACACACAGACTCCATAATTAGGGCTGCCACAAACGATTATTTTGATAGTCGACTAGTCACCGATTATTTTTGCGATTAGTCGACTAATCAGATCATCATCCATTGGACGTACAGTACAGCTTATTGCACCAGCAGCATCTGCTCTCATATAACTATCATTAGCTTACAGCTTTAGAGTGTTTCAGGTGTGTGCTAACTAAAAATAAAGACAAGATGATAGTTTATTAAATTTTAATGAAATCTGCAGGTTGTTTCAGTGAAGTTTAATAAACTCCTTGCTATCTAAAATCTAACAGGACACCGGAGTAAATTCTTGAGCATCTCACACTTCTGATAATCAGCTGTCTGCTTGATGTTTATTCAGCTGTGTAAAAACTATAACTTTAATCTCAGCCAAACAGATTTACTCAGGAACAAATAAAATACTAAAGAAAGCCAAACAATAACATTTTTAAGTTATCTAAGTGACTTATATATCATGTTTAACCTGAGTAGTGAAAGACGGCGGTGGGTTTGAAAACGATCTGCCGGGAGTCCGGTGTTCTCAGCGGCTCTAGTGAGCCTAGCCCCCGGCTAGCTATCGAGCTAGTGGGTAACAGACGTCTCCGAAAACGTCGGAGCGCTTTTGAAAATATGTGGTGTCTTGATAAACTGAGCAGATATTTGAGGTTTGCACAGCTACATTCTCGCCTGAAAATGTGTTAAACGTTTATTTTGTGACCCAGAAAGAATAATAAGAGTAATATTAAAACTAACTAGCTGCCGCCATTGTTGGAAACTGAGCTGGGCTGCGCTATGAATTCTGGGACACAGCTTCTTCTTCTTCGGGGTTTAACGGCAGCTGGCATCCTTGTACATGCAGTGCTGCCATCTTCTGTTTCAGTCCGTTATTACACTCTTAAATCCTACTACTTATTCCTGCGTCTTTTGTGATCTTACAAAGCTTCAAACGACGCGTCGACTATTAAATCAGTCGTCGATGATTCTGATAGTCGACGTAATCGTGACTAGTCGACTAATCGTGGCAGCCCTATCCATAATGGACTGAAATCTCGACGTAGCTTCAGAGACACCACACTGAAACACACCAGCAGGACTGCTGAGACTTTTGCTGCTGTTCTTGCAGCGGATGACGGGTTTGCTGGAGTGTTGTTGAATTAAATATTTCTTGGAAAAGGTAAAGTGGGGCTCTGGGAGTTCAAACATGGGGGCTGCTGTGGTTTTAGAGCAGTGTTTTAGTGAACTGCAGCGACACTGGCAGCTGTTAGGATATTTCTGTGACTGTAATTTACATGTACTCCCCTTTACAGACTGCATCCATTCATTTTTCCTCCTTATTTAGAAGCTTTGTAAAAGAAGAAGATCCTGCTACAGTCAGTCACATCAGAAATGGAGACAAGCGAGCATTACTGCGTGCTGACAAAGTGCATAATAATTCAAACTAAGGCAGAGCATTTAGATGCACTAAACTTCTTTCTTTTTGCACTTAGTTTAAAACAATTATTCACTTTACATCAAACTCGTTTTCCTTGTAACTCCATTACGCCTCCATACCGATACCTCCGCTGCAGAAATGTATTTATCCAGAGCTTTAGTCAAACACTGAACCAAAAACTGGGTGCAAACACAAACGTCAGCAAGCATCTGCCCTGCTCAAAGATCCCTGAGTGGATCCATCACCCACAGTCACAGGTTACTGCACTCTAGCCTCAGCATGAACGTGGAGGCATAAAGAGGATTTTCCTTCAGGGATCAATGAAGTGTTCCATTATTAAGGCAGCAATAAGCAGGGAACAAGATTATCATAATATATGTGCATTAAAGTGATAGCAGTAAGTGACTTGCTCAGGTACTGATGGCTTTACGGCTTTTAAAACTCTGCCAGTGGAAAAAAGATGGCAGAGGCTTTAATGTAACACTATTGAACCAGATAGAGAGAAGAGAGCACCTCCAGATTTTAATGCATGTTACAGGAAGTGCACGGCATGTGATGGAGCCCATTAAAAAAAGCTAATCACTTAGATGAAATATTTTAAGACTTGCTAACGAGTGCTAAATTAATAATAAATGGTGGGGTTTGGAAACTGGATGTTAGGAAAAGGCAAACAAACAACACCCAAGGTTGTGTGTCTGCGTTTTGGAGCGAAGTTTAGGGGTATTTTAGATTTTAGATTTGACTCAAGTGTTGATTAGCATCTTGTTTCTTTCGAAGCTTGAACTGTCTCACTGACATGTCAACAACAACGACAAAACAAGACAAAACCAAAAACAAACAAAAAACAATAGCAGCTGTCTATTGTTGACAATATATATCAAATATATCAAAGTATAAAACCCAGACAAATGTGACAGTAAACAGAACAACAGCAGGATCTTCAGAAACACTTGAGGTGATAGCAGGAAACACGTCACGCTTCGATGCCTTTTTCTTTTGTTTTTGGCGCTCATTACAGACTTTCTCCAAAATACATTTACATTTTAGATTACTTCAGTGTAGACTTTTTAAAAAAACCTCATCATTTCCAAATTATTTCCATTGCTGTAATGAAAACAATGTTAGCTTGTACTTTTAACGAATCTAACAAAACCTGCCCTGGAGACCAGGATGTAGATGATGAGTAAGTAAGACTTAACAATGTGGTGTTTGCTGTACAGTGCAGCGAGGAATGCCCAGACCTCTACATCGGAGAGACCAAACAGCCACTTCACAAGCGCATGGCACAACATAGAAGAGCCACCTCCACAGGACAAGACTCAGCTGTCCATCTGCATCTAAAGGTCAAAGGTCACTCTTTCGAGGATGCCAATGTTCACATTTTGGACAGAGAGGACAGATGGTTTGAAAGAGGAGTGAAAGAAGCATCTATGTCTACTGTGAGCGACCATCTTTGAACAGAGGCGGGGCTTACGACACCAACTCTCTGCCATCTATAATCCAGTTTTGAGTTCCCTCCCCAGACGCCTTAACGCCCACTCACATCCTGGGCCATCTGATCTCAGGAATTCGCATGATAAGGTGGGGCCAGGTTTCACAATGAACTCACCCGAAACTCTGGCTGATTGGGACCCACACCCAGTTTCACACCTTGGCTCAGGCGATTAGAGGATCATCAGGGGGTCCTTTTGTCCCTCTGTGGGGGGAAACTCCCACTAGGTTTAAATCTGGGACTCTCCACCATTTGACCTTAGAACTGAAGAAGCTTCTCGGATGAAGGTGAAACGTCTTCAAGTAACTTAAAGAAGTCCAGACGCTTTTCTTTCCAAGCTCCTTAGACTACAATGACCTGGATGACTGAGAACCTTCACAGACATGATAAGTAATATGGCTGAATGTTGTTATAATTACATTGACCAGTTGGAAGTAATTTTATAATATACACACTGTGTGCTTTTGAGTGCATGTGTATGGAAAAGTCAGCAGCTACATGGACAATTCCAGAGGAGTTACTGACACACTTTCTGGTTCACTGAATAAAAATGTCCACACTGTCAATTTTACCCAAGCGAGAGGAAATCAGCGAGTTCATGCGTATCGTTGAGCGTTTGATTCATGGCTTTAATAAGCTCCCGCGGTCTTTACACACCTACATTATGCACAGATCTCAGTGTGATCAGATAGCACCGCTCTGCTGTGATAACAGTGATCCTTTCTACTAATAATTCTCTACTTTTTAAAAACGCGCCATCAGGTTGACCCTTAAAAAGCTCTTTATGTAAGAAGTTATTCACAGATTTATAACAGCGCTCGACTTACTGAGCCTTTCCTTTTAGACGCGCTGGAAACTCTGATGTCATAGTAGGAGAGCTGGTTAGTGTGTGTGCGCTCACTTAAATAAATTTATGGACAGCAATTTATTTATTTATTTATTTTTAAATGGGCAAGTAATAACTGGGATATGCTGACTGTGACTCAGGCTTGTTTAATGCTGTAATGGCTGAAGAAATATGTTGATTTTTAACCAGGTGGTTGTGCAGCTTTACGTCACACAGGCTAAAGGTGTTACTGATGTCATGCTAAGACTTTATCTCCTCATATTAATTATCTAAAGTGATTTAAATCTGTTGTTCACTCCATTTACTGTTTACGGTCAGACACACACTTACTCATTTTTCTAGGTGCAGACCAAATAATTACTATAATACATGAAATGTGTCTGCATGACTCCCGACTGTGCAGCAACCAAACTACAGCAGGTGCACAGCTACACTGCAGAACTCAGAAGTAGGGCTGGGCGATATGGCCTAAAATTCATATCGCGATATAATTTGAAGCATGTGCGGTAACGATATATATCACGATATATTCTTTTCTTCTGTATAATGTATTTTCAACACTATAAGGCACACTTAAAATCCTTTAATTTTCTCAACTTTGGTAAGCCGCACTGCTTGATGGATTGTCAGAGCATTACAGCTGCCGTAGTGAGGAGCTTTGCGGAGTAATCTGGGTCCAAAACTCCGTCAACTTCAGGTCCCAAAGTCAAACGAACACTAAGAGTTAAAAACTGTCTAAATTCTTTCATCTTTAATAAAATCATCAGTGTTGCTGCTTTACCAGGTGTAACAATTAAGTTTAACATCCATGCAAACAGAATTTATTAAATTTAACAGAGTTAAAGTTAACAGGAAGTTAGCTAGCTAGTTTACACCTAAACATTTCAAACCATGTTCTGACAGAGAGATTTTTGAAACTAATTAAAACGTACAGCTCTGCTACCACTTCCAACATAAATGAAGACAGAAAACTAAACAGCAGTGGCGTTTGCAGGGTTACTGAAGTTGGACTACCTGGTATATGATGTTGTGCTACGTGATTGCTAGCGACACAGCTATGTTAGCATAACATTAGCACAGTGAAGCTGGAGGATAAACGCCAACTTTTTTCCACTCGATAAAAGTTAACGTGACGGATTCTGGTGGTCAGGGACAAACGCAATCGCATAGCAGGATGCTATACACGGGCCAAACTTCAGTCAGGAGAACAACTGAGATTATTCATCCACAATACGAGGTTAGTTATTAATATACTGCAACAACATGGGAATAGAACAGCTGCGAGAGAATTCAACATTAATGAATCAATGTTAGGGAAGTGGAGGAAGGACGGTTTTTGGCTTTCCCCATATTTCAAAAAGTGCTTCATCTCTTTGCTATGACTGTTGCCTGGCATAATTTGCAGATGATAATGGTTTTAGCCGCTGCGATGCTTTCGACCAAAACAGGCGCAGCTTGATGACATCATCAACATGCGCTATCGCGATAGAGCGATATAGTCAAAATCTTTATCGTTGGCCAAATTCATAGCGTTTCTATCGTATATCGTTTATATCGCCCACCCCTACTCAGAAGGTTCTCATCTACATGACATATGATATATCATCACCCCACCCAGCAATGGGCTAAAATGATTGTTTTTAGCAAAAATATAGATATATAAAAATTTAGCAAATAAACATATCATTTCTTTCTTTTGTTTTTTCAATGTGAATAAGTATATGCCAATTATTCCACCAACACAGAAAGCAGTACTGCAGCACGGGCATTAGTAGCTCTAAATCAATACAGTCACAACATGTTGGAAGATTGTATCGATTACTTTAAGAGGTAATTATAGATTTCTATGAAAACTGTTACCAAACGCTGTTTTCCAGTGTAGACGTGATAAACTTGTTGTTTTTCATCCATTTTCAGAATTTTTTGAAAGGACTCTACTAGTGGGAGCAGAAAATAGTTTAAAACTGAATTAATAAAAACTGTGACTCATTCTCTTAATGTTCTCAAGAAAACATCACTATCTTAGATAAAGGTGTCAGATTCTGATCTGGGTGAGATATGTAAGCTCTTATTGCATTTATTTCCAAGTGCGTCTGTCTCCTTATCACTCAAATGCAACAATGATGAGAGGAAAAACTTGTTTTTGTCAGAAACAGAAAGGCATCCGGCGATTGCCTCCACGTCCATTCAAAGTGTTTTGCTTTCTTCGTAATGGTGACTAATGGCTAACATCACATCAATAATCTCACTTGGGGCTCCACAGTTTGTTTTCATTCAAGCACAAAATCAATTTAAAGTCTAGTGTCCCCCCCCTGAAAAGAATTAATGAATGTTCTTCTTCATTTGTGCTGCCGGGTGCCTTCTCTCCCAGATGAAGTTGCCAAGGGCACACACAAAGTCATTGTTTAAGAAAGCTAACTACAGCTACCGACAACTACCCGTGGGCATGTTGGGGAAAAAACCAGCATAATGCAGTTCCTCGGAGACCTTTACTCACCGGAGCTGCAGAATGCAACAGGTCTGTATTTAAAATTGAATTGAATCTTCACACCGTTGTTCTAATTTCCACGAGCGAAGCCTCGGTCTGTTCAAAACCAGCCAGCACTGCACTCGTGGTGTCACAGTTTCACTAAAGTAACATGAAAGCAAACGAAGCATCAGTGAGCCAATCCTACACAAAGAGGAACAAACACAAAATTAACTACTAATGTTGGCTAACATCGATTAGCTTCCTCCAAACCCAGGTGTTCAACATGAATCCAATGCTCCATGTGTGAGTGGACAGAAGGCTTTTATTGTGATGCATTTTCAGGCATGCAGCTGGATGTAGTGAGGGGGGGCAGTCTTTATTTAAAGACTTTTACTTCACTCTTGGTTTTCTATTAGAGGAAACACTTTAATCAGATGACAGAAGGTCAGACCCATAAAAATCAATGAGCTAATGTTACTTTGATCCTAGTTTGTTATCTAGTGCTTGGCATCTCCTGTTTGGTAACCTGAGGAATTATCTGACTGGACAAAGACTTTTTCCAGCTGTGCACCACATTCCTGTAAATGGACATGCTGCTTGCAATACCATGTGGGAGGAAGTATGCTACAAAGCATTCTTTATGTTTTAGACCTTTACTGTAGGACAACGTTGGTCCAACTAGTGGACAATCTCAGCTCTTACTCTGAAAGTTCAGTCGCTGCTGTAAAGCTACACCTGGGCCTTCCTGTCAGGTGTTTCCATACCACCTGGCTCACTGGCTGGCCACTCTTATTGCATGTTTATGGTAATATGTCTCATTTATAAGGTGACGGGGGGAGAAATGCCTCTGCAATTACTAAAACATGACGATCTTTATTGTAAGTAAACAAAAAGATTATTCCCAGTAGGGCTGTGCGATATGACCAAAATCTCATATCCCGATATTAAGACGTCCGATAACGATATAAATCACAAAGATGTAACATTTTCAGTAAATTCTGTGAATCTCAGCTCGACTTGCGTGAAGTGTTTCCAGCTGGGTGTCATGGACCTACAGTCGAGTGTTTTAACTGAAGCATGAAACGATACATTTTTAGACATAGGTTGTAACAGCCGCCATTTTCTTTGTGAGTATTTATTACACGGCGTGCTGCGGGGAAAAGCCTGTTCTAACGTTTGAGTCTAAGGTTTATTTTTTTACCACCTGGCGGCTCTTTTTGCTTCTCATCCGTAAATAATCTGCTCTTTCACGTGATTCAGTTTATTTTGAAAAGTCTCAACAGGATCTTGAGCTTTATTGTGAAAGGTTTGTGGAACATAAACAAGCGGACACGCGATGGTTTTACCGTCGTTGTTGCTAATGACAACGCATAAAAACAAGCGCTTGTCTGTCTGTAGTGTGGTTATATTAAATATAAGAGAAAGAGAGAACTAAGAAATTAATATAGCCACTACAGTGACCATCAAGATGATGAAAAAATATTGCCGTAAACAGTTTATTTTGTGACACCACGAAACAAACGATAGCGTAAAATGAAACGATAGACGTTTTTATATCGTCATCCGATATATATCGTTATATCGAACAGCCCTAATTCCCAGTTACTCTCCAAAAAGTTGATTCTGTTCATCTGGATGTAGCGTTTTGTGGGAGAAACGTCCACTGAAGACGTCACTTGGATGAGTGACGAAACGTTTCTCCCACAAAACGCTACATCCAGATGAACAGAATCAACTTTTTGGAGATTTACTTTCCTGGATGATTGAGAATGCATCAAGACATTCCCAGTTACTGTGTTAGGAAAAGTCTGTTTTCCCAAACATCTTCAGGTTATCTCTCAGATGTGTAATTCCATTCAAACGCTCACTCAACTTAAGCTTAAAACAGCAAACTCCCGAAAAACCACATAGACATGACGAGGGTAAGTGTTAGACTGCGAGTATTTATATGTGAGGTTTTCAAACACGATTTTTCACTTTCAAAACTGCAGCTGGAGACGAGAAAAACAAAAATCAAACCAAACACTTGATCTGTGGTCCATCTTTTATGCAGCTGTCCATGTTTGAATGTTTTATAACACCCATTACCCTTACACTTTAACTAAACCACTTTTTTTGAGGAGATACTCACACCTAACCTGACCCACACTGTGATCCACATCACAGCCTTTTAAATGACTGAGAGAAACATCAATAATTGATTCAACTGATGACGACACTGGCAGCAAAACAAGAAGATTTACTTTAATTATCCCATATTTGGAAAATAATTTTGTTAACAGTTGAAACAACAGTAAAATATAAAGTTTATGCATAATGAAAGTAATATGAAGAGTCAAATGTAGAGATAAAAGTTAATGAATTCTTTTATTTGATCTTTCTCAGCCTGCAAGTCAATTTTCTCTCATATTTGTTTGTTCAGCAGACACAGGAAACTTATAACGAGAGCTGAGCGACAGCAAAAGTCATGGCTGGCTTTGTGAGTAATTAATTTGACCAGCGCCGCCGCACCCAGACTCCACACGTCCATCACCTTTAATGAAAAGATTCTTGTGACATTTAGATCTTCCATTTATTTTCTACTTTCTGGCAGCAGATGCTGTAGACTGCAGCGGGGGGAAAAATGGGGACACTCTGATCTCTTTTCCCCTTTACTAGAAGCAGCAGCCACCAGAATATTTCATACCAATTGAGCAGCTGATTGAGACGTTAAATCTAACTGCTGCACAGACACTAAGCGGCTTGGAGAGGCAGCCTGACTGCCCTCAGCTGATGAGGCCTGTACCAAAAAGACAAAAATAAAAGAGTAGAAGAAAAGCATTCTGCCATTACTGTTTGTCACCCACTGACAAGCCCATTATTCTGTCCTCTCTGCTCTGCCACTGATCTGCTTTGCTGTCTGCTGGGTCTTTTCTGACCAATTACATCATCACTGCAGTCGCATCACTGCAGGAAGTCGACATGGTGGCGTTTGCTTTGAATTAAAAAGTATAAATAGTGGCCTGCTTTTTATTTTTGT
The DNA here is from genome assembly GCF_056152115.1 of Neolamprologus brichardi. NCBI lineage: Eukaryota > Metazoa > Chordata > Actinopteri > Cichliformes > Cichlidae > Neolamprologus > Neolamprologus brichardi. Next base: position 32,622,355 of record NC_142108.1, on the reverse strand, counting down.
AGAACTTTGTATAAGTTTAACGGTTTAAAGTAAAAAATTTGGTTTTATTAGAACTTGGATTTCAAGAAACTTGCTGGGATGTAGGTTTTAGCTGCGCACCTGGGAGGACACCTCGAGCAGGTGGGCTGGTGACATTCACAGGTTATTTTAAGCGACTTTATTTCCTGGATTCTATGCATTAAAAACAAACAAACAATGGTCTATTGCTCATCCTGGGCCGTTTGACAGTAAATCAGATAACAGGGTGTGGCGAGGTCTCGCTATGGGTTCACCCAAAACCTTGGCTGAGAGTGACTCGTTAAGTAGAGGATCAATAGGGGGTCCATGACCCTATTGGGGACACTCCCAATCTGGGACTCTCCACCAGACGCTCTCAGTACTGAAGAAACTTCTCGGATGAAACGTCTTCAAGAAACTTAAAGAAGTCCAGACGCTTTTTTCTTAGACTATGATGATCTGGATGACTGAGAACCTTTACAGACAACCCAAAGTTTCTTTTCTAAATCTGCTTACTTGTATGTAAAGAAAATTACAAGAAGGCACCAGGTCACAATTCAGCATTGGAATACAATTAGGCTCTGTAGCTTACTGTAACTACTCTCAGCTTTTCTGTTTTTTGTCTCCAATGACTTGGGAGTTCTGTCTGCCTGTGTCCCTTTTCTTTGGGGAAGTGACACGCCTGTTCAAAACCAGTAAACTTAACCCTTAACCAGTCAGAGTGGGCACGCTCCGTTTTGCGTAACTATTTTTAAATCCCGGTAGCTCTGCAACCACGTAAGCTAGCGCAATAATTCTTTTTGCATATGAAACCGGAGGAGTTGTCCTTACATCTTATGCCATCAGCTTGTCCTCGGTCACAGTTTCCTTCCACATATAGCTTTGCAAAAACTGCAAAAAAAGCACTTGCAGCAACAAAAACATAATATTCCAGAAACAGGCTTTGCCGATCCGATCAGCTGTTCATAACACTTCCTACGTCCATCAGCGCGAACTATCGCATGTTCGCCATGACCTGCCCGAAACCGGAAGTGACGTCATTTTGTGGAAATGTAGTTTTTTTTTACCATCAAGGCCTCATGAGCATATACTGGTGTTTTTAAAAGTTATGTTTGACTTTATGACTTTCTGTGTCGTTTCTGGGATGCTTAGGACTCATATTGCACTGCTGGAAATAGTTTATTTTGATGCATATGCTGCTTTTTTGCAAATTTGCATTATAATATTTATTTTTGTTTTTCCTGCAGTGTATAAAAATTGGTGTATTTCAAAAATAAAACTATAAAGACAATAAATTTCCTGTGGTGGGAAACTATTTTGTGCAACTTTTTTGTATTTACAGTTTTGAGGGATAAGCCTCTTAAATTTCTCTAACTAGAAATATATGTTAAAAAAACAAAAACGATTTTCAATTTTTTTGTTGTTTATTGCACTTTTTTGCAATTTATGTAATTACTATGGACTTAATGCAGACATATTATTACAATTTAGGCTGTAATGGTTGTATTGATGTATATCAACTTGAAATGCTCCCAAAAATGGCTCCACAGCATGTAAACATATAATATAAGCTCTGGCGGACTTGGTTCTATGGTAGGTCTTAAAGGGTTAATAACCTCAGACAAGTTTATGCTCAAGTTTGAAACCTTTTGCATATCTAAAACATGTCACATTAGGGTTGTGCAAATGGATGATGATTACAGGGACTGATAAAGGTCAGAGCGATCACCAAAAGCTCATTACTCAAATACTGTTTTCCTATTCCATCCATATGAAATTCATATCAGCCTACAGACAATATGCTTTTCTACAGTTTCATGCCATCAAGTCTGAGCATGCCAACAGTTAACAGAAGCTTTTGTTTAGGAGAAGAAACCAGCATCACAAACACCTTCTGCAGCGATCCGTATGGACATATGTCACATATATCCATGTTTTGCGGTGTTGGATCATTAGAATTAACAGCTAAGGCTGCAGTCTTTAACCTACAAGTTTAGGAAAATACAGTTTCAATTTAAAGCCAAGGAAGTGCGTTCTACAACTTTCCACAACAAAATTAAACTTTAATAACATAAAGAGCTGTGAGAGATGAGCAGGTTTAAAAAGCTCTTCTGTCTTTTTAACGAGGATCCGTAAAGAGAAGGTGGAGGAAAATGCACTGCCCTACTTAAGAGTACAGAATTTACTGTGTGATGGCTGTGAGTTGCTATATTAGAAAATGTTAGAGACATTAGAGAACACTGTCACAGCTCAGAGTTAGAAAACTCTATTTAAATAATTGAATGGCGCAGACTACATCCACTTCAGACGACAAATGGAAGCCTGAATCGGTCTCAGATCACACTGCCAGACACTCTGCATGTTTGCATGAGAGACAGAGGGAAAGAGACCAATGTCAGAACTTCTCACATGTTCCCATTTTGTGTCTCTGCGCTATGGTCGAAGAGTGCAGACTACATCTTTATAGCTTCATACTTGTCTCATTAAGAAATATCAAAGGAGATTAAGGTGACTTTCTGACATAACATCAGAGCCTGTGGTCAGAATATTAGTTGCAATAAATGCGTTGCACTTGCACGCCTCCTCCAACCTGCTAATTTAAAGTCAACATCATCTCTGCCTGTATTGTAGTGCAGACTTGGGAGGAATTTATTGAAATGTCTGTCAACTAAATCTACTTCGAATATCGATGGTCCTGCAAAGAGCTCCTAAAACAGGGAGGTTTTATGTGTACAGATTAGAGATGGACCGATCCGATATTACGTATCGGTATCGGTCCGATACTGACTCAAATTACTGGATCGGATATCGGAGAGAAATAAAAAATGTAATCCGATCCGTTAAATATCAAAAAAGCACCTCACAAAACTTGCTACACGGCGTAACTCTGCTCATAACCGCAGCACGTCGCAGCAGTATGCATCACGTGATAGAGCGGCTGTGTGTATTTGTAGCCTCGCTACCAAACCAGCATTTCGTCTCCGAGGAAGTTTTCCCAGAGAGAAGTAAAGCAAGTGTGTAAGTTCATCTCTGAATGTTTGTAAAGCATTCCCACCTTAAGCTTAACAACAGATATATGGAGCGACTGCCTCTCTCTCTCTCTCTCTCTCTCTCTCTCCTGCTGCTACTTCAATCATGAAGCTGATCAATGATCAGCTGATCGGCTTTTCTGTCGCAAGTCCGTCTCTCTTCTTTGTTTTTGTCTCACTTTGCACCAGAAAGAGGAAACCAGCGGCTGAACAACAGCAGCACGTTTAAGCTTGATAATCTGTTGTTAGAATTTATTTAATATTATTTCTAATTTCTTATTTTTAAAAGGGGGCACAAAGACATACTTTTCTTTCTTATTCTCATTTAAAATGTCGAGCTTTTAATAAATAATTATCTGACTCTTACACCCAAAGTTTTAATCTTATGTAAAATGTGTAGAAGTCCATTACTGTATATAGTAACTGTTAAGTCTAATATACCCTAGTAAGCTATAGTACTTTTTCCTTTGGGAAGGAACCATCTGTGCAGTCTGCAATTCTGTTGAAGAAAGATGTTGAATCTATTTAATTATTCTTGAAAAAGAATTTATTTTTGTGCATTTTTTTCCACACTGCATCAAATTAAATTTGATTACGTCGATTAAGCATCATGAGGTGGAGGGTGGTTCCCTATTTTTTTTTGCTGGGAGTTTGCAACCCTATTAGTTAGGTTGCTTAATATTTACGCTAAGTACTCTTTAAAATACCAGAATAGGGAGGATGGTGCAGGTTTAACTTTATTAGTTTGATCAGTGTTGCTGAACTATGAAATATTTTGGGCGCAGTGTATTTTTTACATACAGGTTTAACAGAATAGCTTTAGTGTTGTTATTTATTTAAACTTGAGTATAAAGTTATACAAAAAGCAGCAAGATATTAAAAAAAACGTTTTATTGATTAAAAAAAACACTATATCAGATTCATATCGGTATCGGCAGATATCCAAATTTATGATGTTGGTATCGGACATAAAAAAGTGGTATCGTGCCATCTCTAGTACAGATGTGTCCATAATCACCACTTACAAGATGAGTGCCAGGGATTAATGCACTAATTCAGTGTCTGATCACATCTGAAACACAATCTCCTCTGAAATAACGTCTCCTCCTGCTCCTCAGTTACCGTGTGAATAATGGACAGAAAAGTGTCTCTGCAGAACAATAAAACGGCTCGGTGAATCTCACCTTTGGCTTTATCATTTTATCTCAATATTATACAATTTGTGTGACCTTGGTCCAGACAAAATCCTCTTCTGGGTCACATTTTGTCCAGTTAGATCGTAAAAATTGCAATATTTCTACCCGTTTATCCATTTAAATGTAGATCTGGCTGAAGCTCTACGAGGTTTTCTGTCCCGTCCAGTTTTCAGGAGATGAGTTTCTAATCCGGATTCTAGTCAGACACAGTTAAGGGCTAATCGCTGCAAATTAAAATTCTTTTTATTTTTCAGCAGCATTAGGGAGGATCAATAACTGATCTAATATCTCATCTTGATCTTCAGGGCCCCTTCAGCATCAGACCACAGTCATTAGTTTGGGACACACACAGACACCCGCACACATCTCGCGCGCACACACACACAAACACACAACTGAAGGACACTGGAGTTGTAATGTAATTATGAATTCGAAATGTTCCAGTGTTAATGCAGTTTAAACCGCTGCCTGTGGAGATCCATACTAACCTGATATCAGGACGTCTGACCGGAGACTTTGAGTGTGTGTGTGTGTGTGTGTGTGTGTGTGTGTGTGTGTGGTTATGAGCATGTGTGATGGAGACTCAATAAATTCACAGTGGCGTTGTGGCAGTGTACGTCTGTACGTCTGCAGGACGACTGCGTGTTCACGTCTTCTGTGCTCATGAGGTCTCATATGTGTGGTGTCTTGCATTAACAGTGACTGTTACTGTTACTCTAAGTCTTAGGGCTGTTCGATATAACGATATATATCGGATGACGATATAAAAACGTCTATTGTTTCATTTTACGCTATCGTTTGTTTCGTGGTGTCGCAAAATAAACTGTTTACGGCAATATTTTTTCATCATTTTGATGGTCACTGTAGTGGCTATATTCATTTCTTAAACTTCTCTCTTTCTCTTATATTTAATATAACCACACTACAGACGGACAAGGGCTTGTTTTTATGCGTTGTCGTTAGCAACAACGACGGTAACAGCATCGCGTGTCCGCTTGTTTATGTTCCACATAGACCTTTCACAATAAAACTCAAGATCCTGTTGAGACTTTTCAAAATAAACGGAATCACGTGAAACAGCAGATTATTTACGGATGAGAAGCAAAAGGAGCCGTCAGGTGCTAGAAAAAATAAACCTTAGACTCAAACGTTAGAACAGGCTTTTCCCCGCAGCACGCCGTGTAATAAATACTCACAAAGAAAACGGCGGCCGTTACAACTTATGTCTAAAAATGTGTAGTTTCATGCATCGGTTAAAACACTCGACTCCAGCTACATGACGCGCAGCTGGAAACACTTCCCGCAAGTCGAGCTGCCCGAGATTCACAGAATTTACAGAAAATGTTACATTTTTGTGATTTATATCGTTATCAGGACGATAGAATTCTTATATCGGGATATGAGATTTTGGTCATATCACACAGCCCTACTAAGTCTTCAACAGTTAATCCCTCAAAATAATTCAAATTACACCTGGAAGTCGACTTCTGAAGTCATAGTAAACAGCACGTGGTGGACAGTGTTGTTTATGATGAAACAGCCAACCATGCAGTTACTGTGTGGGTCAAATATAGACAGTTTATTTCTGTAACTACGTGTGGTTGGCAGTCAGAGCAGTTCCAGTTTCTTGAGAAGCTTGTGCAAAAATACCAGCAGTAAAAATCTATTTCCCTTTTGAACTTCAGTTAAACTCTCTGCACAAACAGCCCCTCGCTTTTATTCATCCATCCATTTTCTTCCACCTGGAGGCCAATTTCATTCACACCTACGGACAATTTAGAAACACCAACATGCATGACAGTGGGGGGGAAGTCAGAGTCCCCATGCAGGTATACAGGCCCACGACAGGCCGGGGGATTCAAACCAAAGACCTCCTTGTTGTGACACGACTGCACACATTAACTCTTGCAAACAAATCATGTTAATTTGGTAGTCGTCTTTGCTTTTGACATGAGCTGAGATGATAGAGATGAGTTGCTGTAAGTGAGTTTGGGCTTTTATAGAGCAGTGAAATGCAAAAAATAAAAACTATTAAAGTCATTTAACCTGAGATCCATCAACATCACACTGCCTTTTATTTCTTTTCCTATTGTAGGAGGTCAGAGTCTGGACTTAGATGGCTCACAGACTAGCTTTGGCCTTTGGGTTGTATGTTGCTCATGTGAGTATATCTGAATCTAAAAATTTCTCCACAGATGGCGGTTCCAGATTACTCAGATCAGGGCGCTGGAGAATTGCAAACTGGTCCAGTGAGCACCTGAATGCTGCCAGTTTGTGTCAGTGGTAGTAAATGTGGCTCCCCTGGTTTGAAAGTAACTCTCATTAGATGAAGTGTAGGAGTTGTGATATTTGCCCACGAACTTCCACAGTAGCTTTATTTTCATCAGAGCGTATTCTGGCTGCACATTACTGGAGTCACGCAGAGCTAAAGCAAATATACACTCACGCACACGTCGAGCGTCAGCGTGCTCAGTGTCTCGCTGGGTTAATTCTTTGCGTATAAAAACAAACATAAAACACGCCCACAGACCGCCAGCACTGATCAACTCAGTCCAACTCTTATTGAGAATCTGTTCCAAAGCACCAAATACAGCCAACGCTTCAGCTCCCACACAGTCGACAGACGCCAACAGACCGACGCAGCACCAACACATCCCTGAAAGACACTCCAGCAGGTCTGATCTTATTCATCTTTTTGTTCTAACTCTTTGCCCTCTGGTTTTGTTTCTCTCAGGTGAACTGAGTCTGGTCCCTCAGGTTAGTTAATTAAAGGTTACAGCAAAGCTTTTGGGGGAGCGCACAGGCAATGCTTGAATGGCTTAAGGTTTACTTCAAAGGTAACTGAAACAAAAACAAACAGAATCAGCTGTCAAATCAGACAAGAAGAGAAAAATTTGTGATTTATTAAACACGCAGCTTCACATAATTTCGCCTAAACAGATCAATCCAGAGCATCCACATGATTAATGTCCATGCCTCCTCCCACCAGAGGACTGCACAAACAGGAAGCTAAAATATATTCTGAATAGATTGCCGGGAATAAAATATAAATACATTTACCTACATTGACTGGCCCAATAAAACAATAGATATACCTGCCACCACACAGCTGAAGCTGTAATAAAACCTCTCCTGCAGCCACACAACTGGCTGTTGATTGGCTCTCTGGATGCAGAGGTGGGCCAACTGCCAAGAATCGCACTACATAATTCTTCTACTTCCACTCGTGGTTATCTGAGCGCCACGTGTCTCTCATATATTCTCACAGGTTATATAAAAAGACAAGAAATAAAGCAGAACTACATTACCCAGAATCACACGTGACAAAGTGTTAGTGTTCAGGACATCACTGCTGCTGACATCACACACACTGAGCCATTAGAAAAAATCACTGATGTATAAATCAAACATGGAACAAACTCTGCTGACACGCATCCTGCCCGAGTTCACCAGCAGCAAGTTCGTGCTTGTAATTTAGGAATCAACAGACACACCCAGAATTAGGAGGAAAGTCACTGTGGTACGAGAGTTCAAGCCTCTGGAGGAAACATCCTCAGTAACACCAACACACACAACACAGTGAACCTGTCGGCTCACAGCTCGGGCACAGTCTGCCCCCTCGTGGACAAATTAAACACTACAGCTGCATCTTTGGATATGATGGCTAAAAAATGACTGCGTTGCACCGATTAACCTGCAGTCATTCCAGCCTTTGAATTGTTTTGTTTCAATTTCAAGCATTTTGCATGTTCTGCAGAACAATGCATAAACATGAAGGCATTATTAGTTTCATTGTTGGTTCAGTTATACTGTGTGGTATTTGTCTGATAGATATCCCAGTGTCAGTAAACATGCACCAAAGCTCAGGCTTATTTTCTTTAGTTTTGTAAGTGGCCATTAAAATCTCTGTTTTTATTTCGGTTTTGTTTGCACACCTAGTTCAGCTCACTCAATTCTCTGTCATAATCCCGCTGGCCTGTCACAGAGGCAGAATATCACACAGTGCATGTCCATGAACACGGTTCTGAATGTCTCGATCTTCTTATTCTAACCCTGAGTGCATGAAAGAGAGGGATGACGAGACACTGTGCCTGTCTGTTTAAAAATAATGCCAAAGCATGTCATCATCTGGTTCCTCCACATGTTTTCCAGTAAACTGAGAGCTAATTTATCACTGCATTTATCAGGCACAGCTCCACAAATGTACGAGCACATTTCACTGTAGCTAAAAACACACTGAGGTGTACAGAGCAGAGCAAACACTTTAAATATTTAGATTTCAGCTCTGAGAAGTCACTCGACTAATCTCTAATTCATTCTGCAGCGAGACGACCAGCGAGACAACAGCTCCTCGATACAAAGCCAAAGATCACAGAGAAGCAACACTACTACTACTACTATTATACTACTACTACTTCTACTACTATTATACTACTACTACTTCTACTACTATTATACAATTATTATACTACTACTACTACTACTATACTACTACTATTATACTACTACTACTATACTACTACTACTACTACTACTACTACTATTATACTACTATTATACTACTATTATACTACTACTTCTACTACTATTATACTACTACTACTTCTACTACTATTATACTACTACTACTATACTACTACTACTACTACTTCTACTACTATTATACTACTATTATACTACTACTACTTCTACTACTATTATACTACTACTATTATACTACTACTACTTCTACTACTATTATACTACTACTACTTCTACTACTATTATACTACTACTACTATACTACTACTATTATACTACTACTACTACTACTACTATTATACTACTACTACTACTACTACTATTATACTACTACTACTACTACTACTACTACTATTATACTACTACTTCTACTACTATTATACAATTATTATACTACTACTACTACTATACTACTACTACTATACTACTATTATACTACTACTACTATACTACTACTACTACTACTATTATACTACTACTACTACTTCTACTACTATTATACTACTATTATACTACTACTTCTACTACTATTATACTACTACTACTACTACTACTATTATACTACTACTTCTACTACTATTATACAATTATTATACTACTACTACTACTATACTACTACTACTATACTACTATTATACTACTACTACTATACTACTACTACTACTACTATTATACTACTACTACTTCTACTACTATTATACTACTATTATACTACTACTTCTACTACTATTATACTACTACTACTACTTCTACTACTATTATACTACTATTATACTACTATACTACTACTACTACTATACTACTACTATTATACTACTACTACTTCTACTACTATTATACTACTATTATACTACTACTTCTACTACTATTATACTACTATTATACTACTACTTCTACTACTATTATACTACTACTACTACTTCTACTACTATTATACTACTATTATACTACTATACTACTACTACTACTATACTACTACTATTATACTACTACTACTTCTACTACTATTATACTACTATTATACTACTACTATACTACTACTACTACTACTACTATTATACTACTACTACCATTATTATACTACTACTACTATTACTATACTACTACTATACTACTACTATTATACTACTACTACTACTACACTTTGTATAAAGTTAACTTTAAGGCCAGAATTTAGTTGATTTTGCAGCCCTCATCGATCACTTCAACGCGCATTTCATGTGTTTAGAGGGACTTACTTTTCATAGTGCCAGCATCTTCGTCATCATCATCGTCCTCGTCATCATTAGAGTTGATGACCATGGTGCCCAGCTGCGACTGCAAGGTTCCCGTGTCATCGTGTTCAATCATTGTTCCTGCGCTGCTTCCAAGAGAACTTCCTAAAGAACCGGCAGCCCGGATGGTTCCTGAGTCACCCGTGCCTGCCCGAACCATCGTCCCCTGGTCAACCTCATCTTCGTCCTGAAACACAGAGGCAGAGGACAGCGTGATTTAATGCTCTCCAACGGCAGTTACAACATCCAGAAAGGACATGTTTGTAAATATGAGTCTGTGTTTAGCTTTGGAAAGTCAGAAATCAAAAGCTCGTCAACTACAAAAACACTGGTAAGTTAACGCCTTCTTTAGTTGCAGTAACTTAAAAGCTGTAAATGCTATCCTATTGATATTTAAGGGCTGAGTCTGTACCGAATTCTCATCGTCGTCTGCATCCTGCTCTCTTTGTTCTTCCTCCTGTCTCTTCAGTTTGATCTCCATGGCGTCCGTGATCAAAGCTCTGAGGATGGAATTGGGCTTGGCCGATTTAATAAACGGATGCTGTAGAGGAGAAAGACACGTAACGCTCAAACCAAACGTTTATGGGTTTTGACATTAGTTACAATTAGAATTGATCCATGAAAGCTAAAGCATGACCACAATAGCAAATATTACAGCAAATACTACTATTATGTAAAAAATACTACTATAATATGATATATTAAACTGAAATTCCAGCCAGCAACAAAACAAAATAAAATGAATGGTTAATTAAGTGAAGCTGTTCACTAAAAGACAATATCAAAAAAAATAAAGCTCATTAATGTAAAAAAAAAAAATTCAAAAGTCAAATCAAAAAAATGTAAAAATTAAAAATAAAAATACATTTGATTTGAAAAAGTTAAAGAGCAGGTCACACAATAAAACAGAAATAACAATAATAAACAGATTAAAAAATGAGCACAAAATTGTTTAATAGTTATTACCTCATTTACATAGTGTGGCTTTAATAAGTAAAAATCTAATTTAAAGATATCTAAAGGTTTGAATGTTTTCTGATCACACGGTCATCCACGACACTCGATCTGTTGTCAGTTACAGGATTGTTTCGTCACCTGTAACAGCTGTGTGGCCGTAGCTCTGTTTTCTGGGTTCTTCACTAAACACTGGCTGACAAAGTCCCGGAAGCCCGGAGACCACAGATCCGGGTTCCGAAAGGTTGGGGGAGGGTTTGTGGGAATCATGAAGATGGCCTGGAAGAGGAAACAGTTCAGCACACTGAAGGCGAAACCAGCTAATCATCACTGTTCAGCTAAATACAGTAATTCATGTCACACTCCTTCGTTTCCTCTCTTTGTCTTCTCTTACACACACACACAGCTGTTATTATTTACATACTAACACTTTCTGGGCTTACACACACAGTGCAAACACACTTGCACTGCTTTCTACTAAAGATGTAGAAAGCAGCTGGTATTTGTATCTGTATTTGTTGAGGGGGGGAAAGTATTTGTACTTGTATTTGTATTTGAGTAAAATTCAAAATAGCGTAAAAAAACATTTTTTTTGCGTTACACTTTTAATTAACGTAATAGTGCAAGTATTCTTTAATTATATCCTTTATAATCATTATGGATGTGAAATATTAGTTGATGTTTTTCCATAAATCCAGCAATGAACATGTAACAAGAAAATAACATAACAGCCATTGCCTCATCAGTGGTCAAACCAACAACTGATAAAATACCATTATGACCATTATGAACCCACCACCACCCGTCCTGTTGGAGGAGACTGAACAGACAGCGAAACTGACTTGCAGGGGCAGAACATGGCTGTGATGATGAATTGGTGCTTGTGGTTGGCAGACAGTACCAGGAGAGGAAGCTTTAAGTGCATGTGATTACGCATAACAGATGTTGACAGATGTTTGATATGTCTGCCTCTGCTGATTTGACTTTTGCACACATTACATATCACTTTGGTTTCATCTGCAGCACTGACTGAATGCTTCCACACAGAACTTGATCAAGTTGTTTTGGCTGGTGGAGGACCAGGAGGTGGCTCAGCAGCAGCAACACTCTTTTCTATTTTGTTGCCCAAATCCATGTGGGGAGTTTCAGCTAAGTTCATGCGTGACGGGAAGCTATGCTAAGGTTAATTAGGTATAGTCTACATCTTGCTGTCTGCAAAAGACAGAGGAACTTAAACGTATCATATAACTCCCACAAGTGCATACAATTTGACACAACTACACAAAGCATCGTTTTAACCTTTTAAACCAAACTTTAATGTTACTCTGTCAACAGCCTATTTTTAAATGACCGAGCTAACAGAGCTACGTAAACAGTAGGGGTGCAACGATACACAAAATTCACGGTTCGGTTCGGTTCGATACTTTGGTGTCACGGTTCGATATTTTTTCGATACAAAAAATGTTCAGGCCTTTTTAATTTGTCATTTATTAAAATTATAAATATATATTTTAACTCAAAAGTACAGTTTTTAAATTTAATGTTGCTGAAACAACAAAGTAATGAAAAAATTAATCTATCTGATCGAGAAATCCCTCATCTTTGGAAAAGAGAGTTTATTACAGAGAAATGGCTCTTTCCAAAATAAAAGCTCCACTATACGCTTCTTCTGGGCTATATTCTCAGCAGCATATTAAACATATCAGGTCCCCATAAGGAGAATCATGTGCTAACGGCTGTCTAAATGACTCGGGTAAAGTTTGTAGCATGCGTGCTTGTTGTTTTTGTCTGCTTCCACTTGTCTTTGCACGAGGATGATGTTGGAGTAAATGTGCAGTCATATTCGTTGTGTTCCCACTAGTGCTGTCAGCGTTAATCTGAAATGACGTTAACGCCACAAAACGGCAAATCTCCGTTAACGAGCTACCGTGGATCGCCCCATGCGTGGGGCTGGACAGCGTCAACATGTTAACGAGCTAACTGCGCTAACGCACTAGTTCCCACCAATGTAATTGAGCATTGCGTGGCACATCCAACATACTGTTTTACTTTAGTCCATGACGCGCTTACCTTCAGGGTCATACTTCACATGAAAACCAAAATAGTTCCAAAGGCCAGATCTGAATGAGGGTGGGGGAGGTTCAATTTGCCATGTTGCAACGAGAGCTTAACTTCTGTCTCGCTAGCTTGCCCTGCGCTCGGTGGATCTGCGTTCGACTACTCCGCCTAGGCTGCACTGTCGAGCGCAGATCCACTGAGCGCTCAACACAGACAGCATCGTCAGAAGGAAAGTTGATAAAATAAATGAAAAATGTTGTATTGTTCGATACATATGCGTACCGAACTGAAAGCACTGTATCAAACGGTTCAATATCGATACGAGTATCGTTGCACCCCTAGTAAACAGAGCGAACACGAGTTAAAGTTACCATTGACAGCACTGACTGCAGTCGTCAGTAATGCAGCGTAATGGAATAATCTCTCGATCTTCGCAAAAGTTATAAACTGCCTCCGGAACCCAGTTAAGGTACAAAGAAATATATTCAACAAAATAATGATGCAGTTCAGCCTTTTTTCACTCAGCCGAGCCTCTCTGTCAGTCACCTCTTCCACTCACTCATCCGGTCATGCACTGCGGTCTCATAAGGAAACTCAGCTTTTTGATATAAAGTTTTTCTTGTTCCCGAATACAAATATTTTTTCAAGTATTTGTTCAAAATAAGTATTCGTAAAAAACACGATATTTGTGCCTTTCCGAATACCGTGTTCGGCTTCGGCTCCACCCCTACTTTCTACAGTGGACTATAACATGATCCATACCCTCATTGGGTGTATGTCGGCGTAGGGTGGCTTGCCCTCCGCCATTTCTATAGCTGTAATTCCCAGAGACCAGATATCTGCCACACAGTTATATCCGATCTCCTGTATGACTTCTGGAGCCATCCAGAACGGCGTGCCGATGACAGTGTTTCGTTTCGCCATCGTGTCCTGAGGAAGGATGGAGAGAAAATAACATAAAGTAATTAAGGTTAAAGCTTCTACAACATCCAAAGGGCAGATGGCATCTTTATTCAACTACTGGTGTTTATTTGTGTTTTCTTTCTATATTAAACCAGATATAACAAAACATTTAAAACACATCAAACACACATCATATGCATTTACAGTAGCAGATTGTTTTCTCTTACTGTGAGCTGTCCAGCAACTCCAAAGTCGGCCAGTTTGGCCTGACCCTCCGTGTTCAGCAGGATGTTGCCCGCTTTGATGTCTCTGTGGATCTTCCTCATGAAGTGAAGATACTCCAGACCCTTCAGAGTGGACTGAAGGATGGTGGCTATCTCCTCTTCTTTGAGCTACAAGGCAAACGCAAATAACATTAATTCGATTCATGTATGCAAAGCAATGTTCAAACAAGACGTAGCACTGATGTGGAGGAGGCACATCTAAATATTCTTAAACTGAATCCGTAGAGATGCATCAGACTAACATTCATTTATCAAAAACCTTGAAGTCGTGCAGAAGCCTTACACACACGCTGTGCCCCATGCAAACTACATGTGAGTGTGTGTGTTTGGGTGTTACATTACCGTCTTGTTACGTATTCGGATGATATCAGAGACGGACCCAGCGCCACAATATTCCATGACGATCCACAGGTCTGTGTTTTTGAAGTAGCTGCCGTAGTAGCGCACCACGTGGGGACTGAACACAAGGACATCGGTGAGTCAGAACACATTCATCCATTTATTTCAGGATGTCTTCGATTCAATGTGTTGCTTTTATGCTCAGTCAGGCTACGATTCTCTCCCTGATCAAACTTATTTCCTAAATTTGAGCTCAACATTAGCAGGAGACCTTATGTGACCTTATGAAACTGCCAGCTCACGTCTGAGTTGTGGTGCAATCACACAGGGGTGAAGTGAATTTACAGACATCTGTGGTTAGTTTCAGAGTGTTTGTTCACGTTTAGTTATTATTGTTTCAAAGTGTTTCGTTTTGTGCTAACTCACAACGGACTAAAACTACCACAGAATCTCTGAGGTTGATGAAATATTGTAATGAGGGATGCACCGATACCGATACTGGTATCGGGTATCGGGGCCGATACTGTAAAATGTGTGTGTACTCATACTCGTAAAAGTTAACCGATACCATGAACCGATACCAACTTATTTCATTAATCAGAGGGTGGCTTGTCATTTCTGTTGTAGTTTGTTAGATTGGCCACTAGGGGGCCAATTATTATTTTATTTATTATTTATTTTATAATTTTTTATATTTCATTATTTAATAATAATTATTTTGTTTGTTTGTTTACAATATGAACACTCTGCAATAATTTAAAAGTTTATTTTATTCTCAAACCTAATTTGTATTTATTTTATTCCAAACAGAAGTGTTTATTTATTATTCTGAAAGCTCGAGACAGTGCCAATAGTTCAGTGATATTTTGTAAAATTACAATGTGGAGACTCTGCAATAATTTAACAGAAGTGCTTATTTTTCACTTGAAATTTTTTTGTGGTCATTTTTATTAAGATTTTATTTTTTATTGGCAGAGAATAAAATAAAACCTGTCTTCCAATTAATTGCATTTGTGTGTGTGTGGTAGAAGTATTGTTTTTTGTACTCTGTATCGGCAAGTATCGGTTTGAAAAAATTGGTATCGTTGCATCCCTAATTGTAATAGTTATTTTGTTACTACATGTAATACTTTACTGATCTCACTATTTTTCTAGTGGAAATCACAGTTTGTATTATGTGCAGATCAGCAGACTGGCTGTAGTACAGCATCCCCAGGCCCTGATGAGGTTTGTGAGTCAAAGTGAAAGTGTCGCTCACGTTTGAAGAACACTCTGGAACTGCTGCTACTTTGTCTATTTATAGCTGCTGCAGCAATGAATGAAAAGCCTCAGCAAACACTTTTATATCACAGACTCTGCAGGTCGGGTACACTTCCCAGTGAGAAACAGACCATAATAATGTGTTTCCCCTGGAGAATTTTATAACAGTCAGTTGGTGTGGGGGTGGGGCTGTCACCTTATGGGAAAGCCCCCCCAGAAAAACTTAATGAATACTTTCTAAATGTTTCCGCAGAGGCTGAAATCACTTACTGTAAACGTTTCGAGATAAAAGTATCTGCTTCACTGCTTTTCAGCAATTTAACCAAACATCTGCGCCCACGGTTCTCTTACGGGGGACTTTTTTTAATCCAGTTTGAGGTCGTGTGCGATTACAGGGCGGAAGGACGTGTGCAAAAGATGAGCGGCAAAACGTTGACCACACAAAACACCGAGTCACACCAGTGATGCTCTTACTGCCGTTGGCTTTTTCTTATGTTTCACGGCACACGGATCGAGTTCAGTAACGCATGTACCTGTTACACTGCTGCATGATGGAGATCTCCTTGATGATCTCTTGCAGATCGGACTCCACAGGAACTTGTTTGATGGCTACGATCTCCCCTGTTTCTTTATAATGAGCCTTAAATACGCAGCCGTAAGACCTGCAGGAACACAAAGAGAGGCTTAACATGTTCTTTCGGCTGTTAATGACTGAGATCAATGAGCAGATAGTTGTTATCTCCACGTTTAACCAAACAGTATCGAGCCACACCCAAGAGTTGGTGAGGCTCCTCGATTATAACAGAATTAAAATGATTTTAGTCAATATTTCACTGTGCATGATTTAATATAATCATTCATTAACTTAAACACAGACAGTTACTGAACTTATAAACTTCCTTTTAACAGGAGATTACATTTACTGAAAAAGGAGAGAAGCCTTTTTCTTTTTCAGTCTCAGGGACGCTCGTCTGTCCGTGCCGGCCAGCAGGATGTGTGAAGGTGCACAAAGCAGAAGCTGTGAGCTCAGGTGCCTCGGAGGACCTGCATGACGGCCAGCAGGTGGGCAACAGCGGCCTTATATAAGTCATAATGTCCGAGTTTCCAGTCGGGCTTTTCAAATGGAACGATCCCTCAAGTTGGATTTCCAACTCGGAAAGTCAGAGGAGCCCCACGAATCCTGAGTCAAGGATCCAACAGTGGATGGAAAATGGTCAAAGCTAATCTGTGGTTTATTAATATTGATCCGTGAATAGCTGTAACGTGCTAAGAAGCAACAAATCCTCTTTTTCCTGCTTTTCCAACCGTATTACTGGAACACACTCCGCTCAGGGTGAAAGACGCTCAGCGATCCAGAGACAAACGCACCTGTTAACGATCTTTCCACAAGTCTTCCTTCAGAAACCTTGTAACTTTTTCTTTCCCTAGATAAACTCTTTCAGTCATCTTGTGCGGCGCTTAACTAGACAGCAAGTGAAAAGCACGCCTCTGTGTAGGAGAGCGGTGGGCTTCATTTCTAACACTGGAAAAATATGAGAGGGTTGAAGCAAAACTGAATAGAATCAGTGAACCTTTTATCCTGATTATTTTGTTTTCATAATCGCTGGAAACCAAAATTCAAGTAACCGCCTAAAGGTCCTTCTTCTCTTTCTCCACTAAAAATAGCCCTCGGGGGGTTCCCACACTTAAAGGTGTGGCCACCCAAAAACTGTCTGCGAGTTCCTGCAGTGGAAAGACTTCACAGACACATTAATTAGTGACTGATGTCAATAGTAAACATCAGTGTACTATTCAACTTATTTCATTACTTTCCCACCAACAGTTTTTCTCACTTTGACAGATGAAGCAAGAGTGAGAAAAAGCTGTGATATGAGCATGAAAGAAAACGGGCATGAAAGAAATAGTTTCATTAAAACCAGTGTTACTAATAAGACGTCTTTATTGCAAAAATCGAGCAGCACCGAATGACTGTGATTAATTGCAGGATCATTGAGAAGTGTCTGGAATCAGCTATGACGCGTGCAGGCGAGGAGTCAATCAGCCGCTCGGAACAGGAAGCACATTGAGAAACAGGATATGAAGAGGCAATGTTTACGTTGACAGGCAACAGAGAAGGGCGGAGCCTGAAGTCTGACGGGAACAGAGATGAAATGAAGCAGAAACAAGGACAGAGATACGGAGAGGACCAGGATGACTAACACAGACCAGGATGACACATAAATACAGGCGAAGTGAAACTTTGCTCCTGTCAGGACCGAGGTGAGCCTCAGACTGTACGGCTACATGACTCACCCTTCACCCAGCTTCTCCAGGACATCAAAGACTTCCTCTGGCTGCTTGGTGAGACTGTCCTCGCTCAGCTTCTTCAGCTGTCTGCAGTGACAGAAAGAACAATTTTCAGGATTTTTGTTCGTGGTTTTTGGTTATTTGTCTCATTGTTTGCAGCACACGATCACAGCTTTTGTACACTACACGCCTCTAAAGCACTTTAGGACAACTCCTGCTGACCCAAACTGACACTCTGGCACTTTCACATTAAAAAAATATTACAGAGCGTGCCAGTAATTAACACCTGAAAGTCAAAAAAACAATTGCAAACACATTAATTTGGTGCAGGATCTTTATTATTATTATTATTATTATTTTTGTTCCATTTTCCACCCTCAAGATAAAAAAAAATGTTAAAAGCTTAACATTTCAAGGCCAACATTTTATGCAGTAATGAAAACATTAAATGCATTTTTTTCCTTCCAACAAAAGCATGTGTGTAATCTGAGAGAAGACTTTATTACTGAATTCAGCCTTCTTCTGAGTGCTGATCACGTTCATTCTCTCCTGAAACATTAAAATATCTCCACAACCTTTGAACTGCAGGGACAAAAATATCTCTACGCAAACAAAAATAGATCCAACATGTCCCAGATGCAGCTTGTGATGAGATATTTTTAGGATACCTGAAGGTCCTCTGCTCACAAGTCCATGGAAATAAAATAAAATGCAATACTATGTTATAATAGCATTACTTCTAAAGTTAGGCTAAGTAATGCTAATATGACGTGTTTATCACGATATTATAAAGGGAACACCCATACATGCAAGCTTTAGTATGAAATGTGGGCACTTTAATTTTTTTAAAATTGGCATTAATTTACAAAAACAGGGTCACTTTGAACTCCTGCTGATAAGCAGGTGAATACACCTACTTATTAGGGGTGCAACGATACTCGTATCGATATTGAACCGTTTGATACAGTGCTTTCGGTTCGGTACGCATATGTATCGAACAATACAAAATTTTTAATTTATTTGATCAACTTTTCTTCTGACGATGCTGTCTGTGTTGAGCGCTCAGTGGATCTGCGTTCGACTACTCCGCCTAGGCTGCACTGTCGAGCGCAGATCCACCGAGCGCAGCGCAAGCTAGCAAGACAGAAGTTAAGCTCTCCTTGCAACATGGCAAATTGAACCTCCCCCACCCTCATTCAGATCTGGCCTTTGGAACTATTTTGGTCTTCATGTGACGTATGACCCTGAAGGTAAGCGCGTCATGGACTAAAGTAAAACAGTATGTTGGATGTGCCACGCAATGCTCAATTACATTGGTGGGAACTAGTGTGTTAGCGCAGTTAGCTCGTTTACGTGTTGACGCTGTCCAGCCCCACGCATGGGGCAATCCGCGGTAGCTCGTTAACAGAGATTTGCCGTGTTGTGGCGTTAATGTCATTTCAGATTAACAACAGCACTAACAGCACTAGTGGGAACACAACGAATATGACTGCACATTTACTCTGACATCATCCTAGTGCAAAGACAAGTGGAAGCAGACAAAAACAACAAGCACGCATGCTACAAACTTTACCCGAGTCATTTAGACAGCCGTTAGCACATGATTCTCCTTATGGGGACCTGATATGTTTAATATGCTGCTGAGAATATAGCCCAGAAGAAGCGTATAGTATAGCTTTTACAGTGTTGGGAAGGTTACTTTTAAAATGTATTCCATTACAGAATACAGAATACATGTCCCAAAATGTATTCTGTAACGTATTCCGTTACGTTACTCAATGAGAGTAACGTATTCTGAATACTTTGGATTACTTAATATATTATCATGCTGTTTACAACTACATGAATGTACTATTGCTGTGATTTATTACTGTTACTGAAGGTCCGCGGCTCCGAACCGTAGTAAAGGGACCTCTGGCTAATATGGTGGGTTCTGTGTCGGCTCGTAGCTGAAAACTAGCTTTACTTTGTTGTCTGGGTCACTTTGCTAGCGAGAGACAGAGAGAGGCGTTGAAAGGCTGCTGCAACGGGACTTATTGTTTTTGGAGGAAAACACGAACACAGCGTACAGTCGAGTCTTAATAGCTTACTTACAACTGGGCTCGTCAGGCACTCTTCTTGGCTGCAGTGGTTATTATTATATTTACATGCTTCCAGCTCCCGTTTTTGCTCGATGACTCCCTCGCTCACAGACACATAACGGGTATGGCAGTCCATTCTCCCTGCAGCACGGACTACACTGCCTATGATGCTACATTCTTTAGAGCTATACCTGTAGCATTCTGCCTATTAGCTTAGCACAACAACAACAACAAGGCCTCTCTCACCCAGGAAACACGCAGAGAGAGAGAGCGGCACCCTGTAACCATGGCAACCGCAACGCTGCCGCCCGGAACAACAGAACGTAGCTGTCAAACAAAACCCAAACAGTCCTGACCCGCCACAATATGAAACAGGGAAGTACCGCCGTGTAATCCATTTATTTCAACAAAGTAACTGTATTCTAAATACCACCTTTTTAAACGGTAACTGTAACGGAATACAGTTACTCATATTTTGTATTTTAAATACGTAACGGCGGTAAATGTATTCCGTTACTCCCCAACACTGAGCTTTTATTTTGGAAATAAAGTGATTCCTCGATCAGATAGATCCACCGAGCGCAGGGCAAGCTAGCAAGACAGAAGTTAAGCTCTCGTTGCAACATGGCAAATTGGTTTTCTTTTCGGAAGTATATAAAACGGAAAAAAAACAAAAAAAAAAAACAGCGTCTGACAGCCTGTAAACAACGGTAGACTTGTGCGAAACAAGCAAGTGAATAATGCAGAAAACAGTACAGAGAGAGAGAGGGGGAGAGAGCTGTGCATCGTGGTCGAAGCAAAAGAGCAAAAGTCAGAGTGAATTCATGACTATGTTTATGTGAAGCGTAGTTTGGATCTTCTTTTGCTGCTGGTTCGGTCAATATTGTTTGGAGAGACATCAAACTAACAGCTTTAGAATCAGCGCATAAAGGGCGTGAACACAAAGCGCCGACCCGCCGAAACATCAGAATCAGCGAGCTGTCGGCTTTCAGCCCCGTCCGTGAGAAAGGCGTCATCTCACTGATTCTGATCAGTTTTTAAAAGTTCTGATCCGCGGGTTGCGCTGTGTGTTTACGTCTTTGTGCAGAATCCGTGTTCCTGCTCTCATTTACTGTCTTAGCTGTTTGGTGGTTGTTGAAATTTTGTGAGATTTCACCAGAGATTCTGGCATTTCGGGCAAAATAAATTTATATTAAAAAAATCGATTCAGGATTTTAATGAATTGATTTTACGTTATCCAAGCCAGAATCGATTTTAATCGATAAATCGATTATAAAAACCCACCCCTAGTGACTACACTTGTTTGACCTGATATAATTATGACAAAGAGTCTTTGTTACTCTAAGATTATAGATTTTCTAGTTATTTGTGGAAAATATTACAAATTTATTCTGCATTTGTGCAGACATGAAAAGTTTATTTCTAGATTGTTAAGAGGCAATTAAACAGATCAAGTTCTGTAACAAGTTACTTTATCTACAAGTACTTAGTACAGTAAGGGAAGTGTAAAAGACTCTTAAACAGGTCGGTTCTTTTTATTAATATTATTAGAAAAAAAACAGAAAATAGTGGAGCAACATCGGTTAGCAGTAGATCGTTTTCAACTCAGAATCTTTTCTATTAACTAGAAGCTGTTGGGAATGTTGGGAATGTTATGATTTAAGTAATAATGATGGCCCTGACTCCCAGACTCTGAATCACAGCAGCTGTAAAACAGAGTGGCAGCTTCTGCTTGGGCAAATAAACTATGATTACTTTACTGCTGAGTAATAACAGGGAGAAAACAGTAGCTGGCTGCTGTGCTGAGACTTCAAGCGTATACCTGAACTTACCTGGACAGTATTTACACTTGAATTCAAATCCAACTCAGTGAGAGCAGGTCTCATTTATTCCAAAAACAACTGACCAAAGATGCAGCCGAGTCACATCCTGAACAATCTGCTGCCTCCTCTCTCGTTGTATGTTACTTGTGTTTGTCTAAATTTTGTGTTCCGAGTATTTGGATTAGTATTTATTGTATTTAATGATTATTATTGATTATTATTGACGTCTGAGGGACACTGCAAAGCCAAAGCACTAAATGCTGTGTGTTGTTCCAGGGCTCATACTGCATGCTTATCTCTGTAAAGTAAGTATAAATAAATAATTAATAATAAATAACACTAGTAGGGGTTAGTGCAGTTTGAGCCTCAGGCTGTGGGGTCTAATAAACTCACCTCTTTAGTGACTCTAAACAAAAAGGTTCATTTTATTTCTTTAGCCACAAATAACACCGATTTCAAACACTCGGCCTTACACAGCACTCAGATATGAACACATGAGGACTATTTCCATTTTAATCTGCTCTAGTTTGAATTGTGAGGCCTGATATTACAAATGGTGACTGTTATTGCACCTACAGAGTAAACAGAGCGTTTTTATAAGTGTGCATTCATCAGCGGGATTACACAAAAACCTGACCGACAAACTTTATGCAAAGTTAAGGACGCGTGACGTGTGACCAGAAGAAGTCTGGAGCAGATCAGAAGTGTGAAAATTATTTTTATGGTCTGAGCTCAAAAAACATCCTACAAGATTTTTTTATAAGAATAAAATCCAAAAACAAAACAGCAGAGACGGCAGAGAAGTCTTTACAACACAGAGAACATCTTTAAGAATATACTGAACGCTGAGAGACGGTCTTTCTCTCGGTGTCTCAGGCAGCCTGATTTGTGAGTCTGTGCCTCTCTAAAGCCAGCAAACCACATTCTCTACCTCACACTGCCCAGTACAGCCCAGTACAGCCCAGTACAGCCCAGTAAGCCAAGCTGTCCAGTGTATCAGCGTCAAGCCACAAAAGAGAGAGTGAGAGCAAATCATTGAGATGCTAATCTACCACAGCAGCCCATGATCTGCTTTTCAAGTGAACTTCTAAAAACGCATGTGTGGATCTGCTGAGGCCAAAAGAGCTGGACTCCTGGCGAGCAGCTGTGATGGTGATTAATGAAAACTGTCACACACGAGTGAAAGTTTTATCCCAAGTATCCCAAAAATAAGAGGATGCTAACAAATACCAGCAGACATTACATATTAATAACATGAATAACAGACACCGTTAAAAACAATGAAAACGTTTTTTAATTAAAACTCAACGTCTATCAAATTGATCAAAGCAATGGTAAACAGGGGTGAATGTATTTGGCCCAAATGTTTCCTCTAATCTGTCAGCCACAACTCCGTCACACGTCTGCCTCGTGTGTGCCAGATGTCAAATGTATGTTTTGACATTTAGACCACATGTGGCCGACCCGCTGCTCGGTGGAAGTCACATACAGCCTGTCTCCTGTCATTTGCAGACATTTGCTGGTATTCTTACTGAGACTGCCGGTTGGAAAATTTTTACATTTCGCCCAACCCTGGTGTCTACTAGAGGTGGAATCACCATACATCCCACGATACTATATTATCACAATACTTAACGCACGATACGATATTATTGCAATTTTTAAAAATATTTTGAGATATTCAGATTCTGTACATAAAGGTAAACTTTATCAATATTCATTTTATCTAATATCAAAGTCTCACACTCAGTCTTTCTCTCATTTCAGTTTGATTGTTGACAAACTGAACGGTTTGTGTTACAGTCTAGTCCAACTTAACTGAATCAACCATCTGGTACAATTATAGCTATTCTGAACTATGCAGTTTATGAAAACTATGCAGCCCCTTCAGCAACTGAAGAATTTGAAAGTAAATTAAAACAAAATATAATTTTACATTAAATAAAAAAGTTTTAAACTTAATTAAAATAAAACATGTCTTAAATTAAAATAAGTAAACTGTCATGTTTATTGCTGCCAAAAACAAGTTAAACACATTTGGACAGTGAAGGAATGTCAGGATTCTTGCTCAGAAAAAGGATCAACATGCTCTGAAGTCAGAGCACAAAAACTTTTTTTGTAACAAAATATCGATTTCTGCTGTCCCTGTATCGATACATTATTAGCAAACAAAATATCACCATACTACACAGTATCGATTTTTCCCCCACCCCTAGTGTCTACTCTGTATATTCAGTAAGTATATGTATTAATATACATATACTTAAGTATAAAATATGAAATGTATCATCGTACCCATCAGTAACATTACTGGACAGTGTTAATTTAAAAGCATAACACTATTATTTGTGTCTAAAAAGTGCTACGTTTCTTTTAAAGACCCTTTTTAAAGTCAACCAGAAACTAGACACACACAGTAGGACCTGCTTACCCAACTATATTTGATGAGCATTAAAAACATGGTGCCAGGTCTTTTTAAGCATAGGAATGAAACAGGACTGTATGGACCAATATTGTTCCAATCATTACTTAGAAAATCTATTTCCTTTTCCACGCCTGCAGACGTGCATATTAGGTTACCCCATGATTCTAAATGTGTTGCAGGTGGGACTGTGAGTGTGAATGATTGTCTCCCTGTGGAAGCCCAGTGATGGTGGGGCCTCCCTGCAACTGCAAACTGGATAAGCAGCTAAGAAAATATTCGACTGGATGGGTTTAGCTGATCTGCTTCAGGAGACGATGAAAATAAAGTAAAAGCAACATAAAACCCTAAAAATTATATACCAAGTCATGTTTTATATCCTAAAATGAACAAACAACTCATCCTTGCACTTTTATTTTGAAAGACCCGTCACTCCTAACACGCTAGGTCCTTCCCGTCTCTTGACTTCCTCTCGGCAGGTTGTTATTATAACACACCTTAGTGTCATTCAGCTGCTTCTACAGGGTCTCTTTATCCAGGTTACAGGTGGAGAACAGACTGATGTACCACCGCACTGAGCTCGCAGAGCAAACGACGACTATCAGCAGCAGCTGCAGACTGTGGAGTCCATCCACAGGACGACAAACTCAGTAGAGCAACAGTGGATTTAATTAGCCTGTTACTGATCTGCACAAAGTACTTGCTTATTACGGTATTTGCAGAGGAAGGAATAATTCATTTAAAAGAGCAAGACTGTAACTCCCCCACACGCCTGAGGGTGACACTGAAATACATCAGGATATACAAACGTGATTTTATAATTGAACACAAAGCCTAACCCAGTCTTGCAATAACAAGGGATGAAACCAACACAAAAGTCCTGCGTTACGTCAACGCAATGAGGAAACAGTGGATGAATGAGTTAAAATGATAACATAAGAGCGGCGAGTTTTACCAGCATCCTCCTGATAAGAGGGGATAACAGGAACCTGTCAGTTCCTACTGTCAAACACGCTGAGCTCACAAACCAGTTCCCACAACAAACAAGTTCACGTCTGTTATGAGCTGCTCAACATCCACATACAGAGTGATGACAGCGAGGAAAGAAAAAAAACAGGATGCATTTTTAATGAAGAGTTTGTTGCTTAGTTTTTTCTTTAGCATTCATGGTGTTTCATGGTGAAAATGTCTCTAAAGCTGCTCAATAATGGAAAACAAACAGTTATTTTGGCTGATGCTATTTAACACGATTACTCAGGCTTTAGAAAAGTTTGATTTGGTACATTTTAAATAAGAAAAGATGCACTGCTTTCCCTGAACTTTAATTATAATTCACACAAACTGAACAAAACGTGCCACAGCTTAATAGGGAGCGAATCTGAACTTGTTTGGCGCAAGAGGGGGACAAAGGTAAAGAAAGGAGATGTAGGCCAAAACAAGAGCATCCTGAAATATGTTTTCCATACAATAAATAACTTATATCCTTAAAATATTCAATATTCTACACATACTTTAGAGAAACATCAATCACACTTAGAAACTTGAACCAGAATTTTGTGACACTTTTGTTTGATTTTAGTCACTTTCGGCTGATCAGTTAATTTTGTTATGTGCTTTATATTGGTGTAATTCTACAGAAACTAAGACTGATACAAACAGCCAGAATATCACATCGAAGCTCTAACTTCCCGTACCTTAATACCCGAGTGGAACTAGACAAGTGAATGCTGTGACGTTTAAGGACAGCTCAGGACATCATCATCATAATGGAGGGTTTGTTTTTTGGTCACGAATAACTGATCATGCAGGCAACCAAGACTTTCCTGTGTTTTGTTATTCATCTCGAGAAACCAACGCATTAACTAAACCGTGGTTTTGAAGAATGTTTACACCACTATGACTTGTATTTTATATGTGTTTTGGTATTTTATAGCTTATTTAATATTGAGAGTACCTGCTGAAGGATTGTGGATGGAAAACATTTAATTTGGATACAATTGAATTGGTACAAGTTTTATGGGCATAGCACCAAACACATAATGATTAAAACGAATCTAAATTTAGAATCTCAGAGAAAAGCAATTTTTTACCTACATTTACAACTTTAACTGAACAGGACATTAAGCCACTCCTGTCTACATATTTTTGCACATATACAATTATACCGGTTTCCTTTTAAAAGCCTAGTCACACTATCACACATTTCACAACTTCATATCTGAATCAGGTTATCTGCAGTGTAAATAAAAGATCTGCAGGTGCAGAGACACAGCAGCCACACACACGAGCAACAAAGTCACATGAATCACACTCATTTCATTAAAACGTTCTTCTAACCCCTGTATCATTCTTTCCACCTGCCACAAACCCAGTGCTGTGGACACCCCCCCCCCCCACACAGCTCTTCTGTTAGAATTACTGCGCGTTTTATTGACTCTGAGCTGATTCAGTAACAACCTGTTGGAGATTAAAGAAGATAATCCGAGATCTTCAAAGAGATTTACGGCATTAAATTAGATCACTGGGCCTTTGATAGTGACAAGCCCAGGGATTCGACACAGCAGATCAAGTGTACACAGGCGGCTTGGTTAATGCA
Source organism: Neolamprologus brichardi (assembly GCF_056152115.1). Taxonomy (NCBI): domain Eukaryota; kingdom Metazoa; phylum Chordata; class Actinopteri; order Cichliformes; family Cichlidae; genus Neolamprologus; species Neolamprologus brichardi. The sequence continues at coordinate 32,595,332 of NC_142108.1, read as the reverse complement.
ATAAGAGCTGGGATTGCGTCGTACTGACTATTTATTTAATCAATTAAGACAAAAAAAAGTTCTGTTTGCAGCTTTTTAGGCGAGAAACGTTTAAGGTCTTAAGGAATCGTAAGACTAACTTTAGACTTTTTGTTACAATTTCTGGATATTGTAAAAGAACAACATATCAGAACAGACTCTTTTAAGACATAAACTATATGTAGGACAGCACGATCCATTAAAGTTACCCATAAGAAGACTACAGGGGACATGGAGAAGCTTTAAAGTCGTTTTAACTTAATGTCTGTTTTATCGTACAGTCGGTTATGTAATGCTACAGCCTCATTGAATAGATACCAATTGGCCGGAAGATTGCCACCCCACTGACAAACTTCACCGAGTGCTACCGTTAGACTGATAAAATCAATGAGATGCCAGCCATCAAAAAGCCTGTTTTCATTCTTAGCATAGCTTTACCTGCGAGGGTTATGCCTCATCTGTACTTTGTCCTTGTAGTCCATGATGTCCTCTTCAGGAGAACCAGACTCTTCTGGATCTTCTGGCCTGCAGTCAAACTCGGGGGGATCTGGCCAACGTTTCAAAGCAGACACTCGATGCTAACAGTAGCAGACCGCTTAATGCTAACTCGCTCGCTAACTGGCTAGCAGCAGCTAGAGGGACAGTTAGCCCGCTCCTCCGCCTCACAGCAGCCTCCCCGCTGCCGCCGCTGCTGCCTGATATCCGCCAAAAATACAACGTCCGGTCATCATTCTGCAATACAGGCTCCACACACACCGCGCGTTTCTTCCAGCTGCCGTATTCTCATCACTGAATTCATCCTCCTCTCCCGTCCTCCAACTTTAGACTTGTTTGACAGACCGTTTGGCAGCCGCTGTGACATCCACCTGAAAAAACCAGGAAGTGTAGTAGAAGGCGGTGCAAACAAAGACTGCAGTGCGGGACGCGGCCAGCAGGGGGCACCAGATAGAATCCATCCATCCAATACACGACAGTTGTCCAAGTATGTTGAAAAAACAATTATAACACCGAAACATGATAAGTTACTAATATTATATAAAGTTACCGTATTCTGTTTCTGTTCATGTTTGGAGCGGGGCATGTTTTGGGTCGTTGTTGTGTAGGAAAACAGACCAAAGACCCAAACAGATTTACTGCTGGCTGCTTGAGATTTTCTTTCAGAATCTTCACACATCCTTCTTTATTCAATTCAGTTCTGTTAAATTTTATTTATAGGGTGAAGTCTAGTGATGGTTTTCTTGGAGACTACAATTCCCAACGCAGTCCTTTTGTCTTTAGAAACATTTATTACTAGCTTTCTTTCTTCCAGTCTTTGAAATCTTTCACTCCCTGCCTCTATCAGGTTTGTTCTGTAGTGAGCATCTCTTTAATTTCTTCATAATGTATTAATTATTATTAATGTATTAATCAATAAAGTTTGGAAATGTTGTAATAACTTTGTATCTATCTCCTGCTTTGTGAGCATTAATGTATACACTGATTTACTTTAATCACACTGCTTTCTCGGGTGATAGATAAACCTTGAAGCTTTTATACCATGTATAAGATAACCCTCAGTTTGAACTTGATTTTGGAAGCTTTGAGCATTTTCAGTAGACACAACCTCAGCATTAGTAATGCGCACACTTGATGCTTCACCTCAAACGTCAAAGCATTTTCAAAATACTCCATCCCAAAAATGTCAAACCGATTAGAACATTTGACAGTACAGTGAGGCAGTCAATAACAAACACAGAGATACAAAAGACACATGTGATGCTCATTAATATTGGAGTCCAGTCCAACCCCGTCGTTGTTTATGTTTGTTCATCTAACACTTCAGTGAGATTCAAAGCTTATTTTGAATAAATCACAAAGGCAGATGTTTGATCATTAATAGAATAGTTTATTTTATTTGAATGAACAAAAACAGCAAAGCGACGTTTACATCTGATCAGTAGGTAACGTCAAGGTGGAGGTGGAGAGGAACCATCTTTTAGACCAGGAATGAACAACAGGGAAGCAGAGCTGGAGGAAGGAAACAACCAGACATTAGAGATGCACGTGGTTTGACACGTCAGTAAGCACGTTGACGAGCACGACAAACGTTTTGTTTAAATAAAAAAATACTATTCTTACTGAGCTAGTATAAAATAAAGTACTATTCCAGTTTACATACAATTTATAAAACTTAAATTAAAAAAGATCTAAGATTAAACAAAAGCTGTATACAAAACATGGATGCAGCCACCATGACATCACCTATTTGCTCGTAACGTCACCGTCTCACAGACGTTTTGAAACTTTATGTGCCTGCGAGGCGCGGACCTGACTGAGAAACGGATGCTGTGAGCTCATCACAGGGCAGCAACATTTATATGGTAGCCCCACCCTGAAGCAAACCTTGCTGTATCATCCATTTCTGACTCCATAATTTATACGAACGCCCATCATGTTGTATTCAGTGAGACTTTAAACAACTCAGAGACCAAACTCCACAGAGCCGACCGTCTTTTTTCTAAACACTTCTCTTCAATCTGAATTCTTTCCAGTCAGAGTCGGCGCCCCCTGTTGGCCTTTAGAAAACATACAAATTCAAAGGACCTCAGCAGCAGGCACCAAGCTGCGTTCATAATTAAACGTAACAGTTTTACTAAAACAAAATCCGAGCTTGCAAAAGAAAACATCTGCAATATTGTGAAATGCTCCATCTCCATGTACTGTGTTACTCATGCATAATGTGCAGCTGTGAAGCTAAAGCCTGATGAAAGGTGAACTGCTTTACTTAACACTCAGCTTAAAGAGTGAAGTGGAAATACTTCAGAATAATGGAATTTATCATTTGTTTAGGATTCAATTAAGATCACGCCTGTGGTAAAAAGGACTTGTTTAAAAACATTTTTAAAGTATTTAACTTGCCCCCCCGCCCCCCCAGTTTTTTTTATAAATCTGGGATCTGCATCATTCTTTTGAAGAATTGCTACAGCACCTAACATGAAATACTTTCCAACAATGTTGCTCAGCGATGCACAGACAGCTTTCAAACACTTTCTTGAAAACATGGCTGCTGTAATGTTTGTTTGCATGCCAATAAATCTGATTAGATCCACTTTCCCTATATTTAAAACTAGCTGTGTCTCTTGTTCCAACCACAGATGTGAACTTTTTCCTTTGAATATGCAGCCCTGCTCAGTCACAGAAACTGCCCGTAAACTACGGGTGGGGGAAAAAATCGATACTGTGCAGTATCGTGATATTTTGTTTGCTAATAATGTATCGATACAGGGACAGCAGAAATCGATATTTTGTTACAAAAAAGGTTTTTGTGGACTGGAACATGCTCTGACTTCAGAGCATGTTGATCCTTTTTCTGAGCAAGAATCCTGACATTCCTTCACTGTCCAAATGTGTTTAACTCTTTTTTTGGCAGCAATAAACATGTTTTATTTTAATTAAGTTTAAAACTTTTTTATTTAATGTAAAATTATATTTTGTTTTAATTTACTTTCAAATTCTTCAGTTGCTGAAGGGGCTGCATAGTTTTCATAAACTGCATAGTTCAGAATAGCTATAATTGTACCAGATGGTTGATTCAGTTAAGTTGGACTAGACTGTAATACAAACCGTTCAGTTTGTCAACAATAAAACTGAAATGAGAGAAAGACTGAGTGTGAGACTTTGATATTAGATAAAATGAATATTGATAAAGTTTACCTTTATGTACAGAATCTGAATATCGCAAAATATTTTAAAAAATTGCAATAATATCGTATCGTGCGTTAAGTATTGTGATAATATCGTATCGAGGGATGTATGGTGATTCCACCTCTACCGTAAACAAGAAAGAAGTTGTTACAAACTGCAGTAATAATAAATTCTCAATATCTGCACATCTCATATCATTTTCAGAAAATATTAAAAGGCTAATCTGACATATCCTAAATTAAAGTTTGTGTTTCCATGACCTGCTTTAAACTAAGAATATTATCTTCACGAAAAAAAAAAAACCAGAACGTTAATGCTGATGGAAACACCATCATATCATATATTACACTCCATATGATACCGAAGTTTGAAATGACAATATTTAAAGCCAAGTAATGAGGCCCTCACCGTGGCTTTATTTCCCAGTGGGCTGCACACTCTCAAAGATCCCAGCTTCCCTCATGGCGTTGAACTCTTTGACGGCATCGTACTGCTTGTAGAAGTCTGCGTACGCCTGTTTCTTGGGCTCTGTCACCGTGTACTGTGGGGAATAACAACAAAAATATGACAGAACTTACTGCAGGTAAAATTAGTATAACTACAGAGATAACAGACACTACTCAAAGTATTAAAAGTGAAAGTAGGATACTCACTATGTAGAAGAGTAAAACTGGTCACAATAAAAAAAATCTCTATATTATATATTACAATATTATATTACTGTATTTATTTGTCAACATCAAAAACGTCATATCCTTTAAGTGAATGATTCATTGCATCTTATAAACTGATCTGAAAAAAAGAAGTTTAACTAGAAAATAAATGTGATGAATAAAATATGATGACAACAGAAGAGCCAATCAGCTGTCTGCTGAGCTGTAAGTGGATCTAGATACTGACAGGACACTTTGATGTGTTCCTTTCATCACGGCTGTGTCATTTTTTATCTTGACGTCACCATCAGAGTTGTGTCTGCAGCCACCTGAGTGTGCGTCATCCTCTCACCTTGAATGCAATGGCAGCTGTTAAAGCCAGAGTGAAAGCAATGGGCAGGTGAAACCTCAGTCGCTTTGCAAGCAGCCCCCTCATCATTGGCTTTGGCAGAGACATGATGAATCACCTGCAGAGGGGAAAAAATACAAAAAAAATAATTTAAATGTTCCCCCAATTATTAAATTCAAAGAACAAAAGTACTGTCGTTATATCATTTCACTTTAAAATGTTTAAAACAATCATTTCCTGGTTAGTGATCAGAGTAAAATAAAAGCTGAATTTAACAACCTAATTTGAAGAATGACCCGATGTAAATACACTGAATACAAATCATGTTGTGTGTTTTGGTAAAAGTGGATTTATAAAAATAAGATGCATGTAGTTTTATAGCTTCCATGTTTTACCATTGCCACCATGGAAGTTTTAATAGAGACAATAAAAACTGCAGTGACGACACAGAGAGTGACCGTGGAAGGAAATATGGAAGAAAACATGGATGAGACTAAATGGCCTGCACACAAATTTTAAGTATATCCAAATACTGCAGCACACTAACAATACCAGGATGCCTGTTGCCAGCATGCTTTCGTGGCTACTGTGACCCACTCAGCAAGGAGGTCAAAGGTGAAAGTACAAAGTCAAAATATGTTGGAATTGTACACATACTGAATACTGCAGTACATACAAAGTAGTTTTTAAATGCAGTTTGCTAAGCAGACAGTTTTGAAAACAAATTTTCACCATTGTGGCTTTATTCTGTAGTTTTGTTATAATAAATGGACTAAATGGGCTTCTAACATAGTCCTTTCTTACTCTGAGCAATCCAATTATTCACCCATTCACAAGCACTTCTTCCAATTATTTTTCTATGCAATTACTTTCTAACATTCACACACATTCATACTATGACGGATGCATCAGAGAGGAATTTAGGTTAGCATCTTGCCCCAAGGATATCTGGAATGAGGACTGATTGCCTTTTCTCTGTATCTATGAAGCGCCTTGAGGCGACTTTTGTTGTGATTTGGCGCTTTATAAATAAAATTGAATTGAATTGAATTGAACTTGGATTGATCCACCAACCTTTTGATGAGTGCATGATCTGTTTCTACCTTTCCACCAAAACACATTTAACAGAAACTGAATTTAATGCAACTTTATAAAATAAACTTGATAAATTTTTAAGACAAAAACAAAAATTTAATTTGTGAAACTCATTTTTGGATTTTTAGACTATTAAAAACCAGAAACCCTGTTGGTGAATAACCAAGGCTGCAAATCTCCTCACTCGAGAAACTGAAATCTGAAAATATCTTCCATAAGACACCCTTTTTCCTAAAAACTGACAAAACAATTAAACTCACTATTTGACTAACTTAACTTACTAATAATAAAACAAAATCGGTACATTTTCCTTTAATTTCTTACTTTTGATATATAAAAATACATTTCATACATTATATTAACCCTACTTAAACATAATGTGTAAAAAACATTTATCTCAGTCCTGATTTTTTTTATTAACAACGCAGGAAAGTTTTAATCTTGAAACCTTGAAGTGCATGTAGACATTTACTCAGGCAGTTATTCTGAATCATTTCATAGATTAAAGTTAATTTCGGTAGTCACCAAAATATAAAGACTACACAAATAAGATCCCGACTCTAACATTTGATATATCTGCTTTAAAAAGGTGTGATAGAAGCTTTATTCGGCTGGAAGTTATACCGTCCTCTTTGTTGGTGCAGATTTAAATCCTGGATTCTTTAATGGTCATGTTTCCACCTCACATCTCTGGCACCAGTTAATAAATAAAAGCAGGTAAAAGGACCCATCTGAGGCTCCTAATTCGCCTGAAGGTCGTTAGCAGTCACCCCTAAATGAACCTGCTGTTCTCAAAACCCTGCTTCACCTGAATTAACTCAATACGACACACAAGATCCAAGACAACAATGAAATATTGAAAACACGCAGAATGAAATGAATCCGTGTGTTGGTGTGTGTGAGAGAGGAGGATCGCCATTACACACGGCTGCAGAGTCAGGTCTGCACTCAAGCGGTGTGACCTTAGTCCCATTACTACCTCTGACGTGTGCCCTCGTTTACACTTAAAGACTCTTAAATAATATCTATATGCATTATCGAAGGGCTTGAACGGGCTGATTTTGATTATTAACGGAAATAAAATCGGTTTGACGCCACCAGCTTCGGCGCAGGGTCAGAATAACGTTAGCTTACTGGCGACACTAAAAAAAGAGTCATTTGCTTTCTAATACGACCATTTCTTTATCTATTGGTGGGAAAAGCTATACCAACACCAACACAGCCTGCATAAACTAGCATATATTGTTGGACTACAGTTTATAAGAGTAACAGGCTTTGAGTTAGCGCCGAGTTAGCTTTAGCTGTACACAATGACAGCTAACCGGCCCGCGACAAAAAGAAGAAAGCAGAGAAAATACGAGAAACTGTAATAACCCGGAAGATATCAGCCATCTGAAACTCAACATATTATATACAAAATTCAGTGTAAGAATATAAACGTTTTCCGTTTTGACAGATACTCACAGGTTGGATTCACGACCTTCACAGAAACCGCTAACGCACTGCAGCTGCAACCGGAAGAGATTCTGACGGGACGGCGGAGGGACAAACTTAGGTGGAGTAAAAGCGAAGTCAGTCAGAGCAACTGAGGTCACAGAAGGCAACAACGACAAGGTGACGTATGAAATAGTTTCGCATGATTTTATTTATAAACCTATTTTATCTTGTTTTGTTGTCTCACATTATGACATCACATCAGGAAATGGATCTTTCAGTATATTGCTTTGCAATTTTGCTTCAACATTTTCAGTTCTTGTCAGTATTGTGGAAATTCTCGCATTCACAATTACAAGAATAATTAAAAAGACTAATACTAGCACTAAAAAAAACTAAACTAAAACGGCACTTTTCAAACAATAAAAAAGTAAACTGAAACTAAACTGAATTATAAATACAAGTGACAGTGAAATGAAAAGAAAACTAATTATAAAATACAAAACTAAGTGAGATTTATTAGGTTCAGTTATACCTGTGGATGTATAGAAATTTCTATGAGAGAGGGCAATGGACTTTCCCCACTAGATCTCTTTGGGAATAACTTTGGGGGGTGAGATGCGGCGAAAAAGCTCTACAGATGTGATGTTTGCTTTGAGAGTGTTGATGTAGAAGTTTTAAGATGATCAGAATGTGCTTCACTGAGTCTTTGTGGATCAGAGAAAACAGATGTTAAGAGAGGAGCTGTGGTACTGTGTGGGGAAGGTAGGAGTGGCAGAGAAGTGTGTGAGAGGGTGGTGCAGGACATGTATGAGGAGGACAGTGACACAGTGATGATGTGTGCTTGTGCTTTATGAGTGTCAGGTCATGGATTCATGCTGGGGGTTGAGGGTTACACCAGGGATCTGCTCTGAGCCTCTTCTCTTCCCATTTCACAGCCTCGCACTTCCAGCCTTCTCGGTCTTTGGAAGGAGCCGGCCCACATAGACCGCGCAGCCCGGGTCCTCCGAAGGATACAGCCCCTGAATTCAGACACCGCTAAAGTTAGAGAGGCAGAGATAGTTTGGACACGTGCAAAGGGGGGCTAGTGGATATATTACATAAAGGATGGCGATAATAGAGCTGCTGGGCAGGAGCAAAAGAGGAGGACCACAGAGAAGATTTAGGGATGTAATGAAGGAGGATATGCAGATCCTTTGACCAAAAGTTTATCTGTTGTAGTAACACAGTCTGACCACAAGAGGGAGGCAGAACAGCACAGAATGGTTAGAAAACAGAACAGCGACCAAGAAGTGTTCACCTGTGGAGCCTAACAGCTTGTGTAGTATAATACTATATAAATATTAAATGTAATAAATGAATAAAAATAAGAACAGAAAAGCAATTTATAGTATAAGATCAGAATAACGCAATACTTACGTTTTATTTAAGAAGGCTGCAAGTAGAGAATATTAGCTTTATCAGCTTTTGAATTTTGGGTTTTTCTAGTTTTCATACCTCCACTTCTTCATTCATTTATTTTATCATTCATTAGTTTATGTAAGTTATTATTATTATTATTACTAATGAACCATAAGAATGCATTTTAGTCTCCAGACTGCACTGCTGGAAAAATGTAATTAGATTTTTTATAACACCCAAAATTAAGAAACAAACATACCTCATTACCACAACCGTGTTGGAGGGGCTGTGGAGAGGTAAATGTGAATCATTCCCATGTGTTCTGGTTCTGTCCCAAGATTACAAAATTTTGGGAAAATATTCATTTAGTTATAGGTAAAATTCTGGGTTATACTGTATCTAAGACTTGTACATTATTATACTTTGGTGTCATTACGGGAAATGTGATGAAAGAAGATAGATACATATTGAAAATTATGCTTGCTGCCTGTAAAAAGGCAATTACAAGAAAATGGAACAAGATAGACCCACCATCACAGGACGAATGGATCAAAATTAAAGATGAAATACAAACCATGGAACAACTGACCTACAGAATAAGGACTCAGGAAGATCAATACCATAAAAAGTGGGAGAAATGGACTGAGTACATAAACCCAGCAGGATAAAGACCAACACATTGATTATGATAATGAGAAATGATCAAACTGTAGAAACAAAGAGATCCAACATGTTTTTTTTTGTTTTTTTGTTTGTTTTGTTTGTTTGTTTTTTGTTATCCTACTTGTTGTATTTATCTTTTTGTTGTTGTTGTTGTTGTTTTGTTGTATAGTGTTTAAAGAAAAACAATAAAAAGAAAGTTTTAAAAAAAAAGAATGCATTTTAAATTCTCTACTTATTTTCTTTTACTTGTATTTTGTTTGTTCTCACTTGGTGTTTAAACTGTTTGCTGAAATTTGAATAATAATATATATTTTTTGATGTGAGATGAGAGATTGTTACCCTAACCTGAAAAACACGAATGATGCAAATGATATTTTCCTCAGGCTTATTTTAAATCTATAGAAAAATAGTTCTTATTTAATATCTATAAGTTCAGTAAATGCAGGATTGAGATGTGATAAAACAACATTATTTCAATTGCAAGGAAAAGTTCCTTAAACTACAGAATCCAAATGTCATAGTGCCAAAAGTCTGTATATTCTAAAATGACAAGATGCAAAAGTACATCTTTGTAAGTATTTACTGAAAATATGATTTACTGTCATTATGCTTTCAGGTCAAAGAGGAACATCACACAGTGAAACCAGTTTTTAACAACATACTTTATTATACAGCTGCAGGCTGCTCAGTGTTACGTGGACAAGCATCACCACATGTGTGCAGTACATAAAAAACAGGTTTAACGCTGGAAAAGTGAAACTTGTTAAACGAGCCTCACTGCAGAACAACATCCTGTACAAAACAGAGACACCAACCACACACTCCACCCGCCCTCAGCCTCACTCCTGTAAAGTGCATCTTAAGACCATAAATACCATGACATTAGAAGGATTCATTAAAAGACTTCAAAAACCTGCAAACTACTTAATGGTCTTCACAAATTCCTCAAGAATAATAAGTCGGGATAATTAACTTTTTAATGATAATAATGACAATAAACCTGAAATGCTGTGGTTGCTGGAGACGAGATCAGGTAAGAATTTCATTTGTGATCTTTGGTGTTTGACTGATAACTTGTTCAAATGTTTTTAAAAAGTAAAATGTGTCTTAAAAAATTAACTGATTAGTTCATATATCTATCTATCTATCTATATATATATGTATATATATGTTAGAATCATCCCCTGAATACCAAATACCAAAGACACGGGATTGAATCTTCTCACACACCTACCCACACAACCTAGAACAAATCTAAAACTGATATGAAAGCTGTAATGAAATTCTTGACAGACGCCTCTTTCCCAGCTCTGTTTTAGTTACTGTCAATTACTTGTGGTTTAATGTAAAGCTTGTTACGTGTGTGTGTGCACGGTCTGACAGATGAGACGAATGACATCAGTGTTTCCCGGACTTTTTCTGGCGTGCCTCCCCCATCAGAAGCCAAGAATGTTCACGCCCCCACACTCCTACAACATTTTTCCTTTATTTATTAAAAATATGACCCAAGTTGACTTTTAATTACTCAAATATCAACCTGATAGCATTAAAACATGTGTTTATTTTCTTGACACAAGTTAAATAATTAAATATTAAGCTTGATTTATCATCCTGTGCTGAATCTCTGCGCTCGTGTGTCTGCGTTGCTCTGCTGATGTTGGACTCTGATGAATTTTAAACGGCGTGAAAAGTGTTTAAATGATTATTACACACGCATTCACTTTGGCAGACTGATAGCTGTTGCAATTAGCACGTTACCACTGTGAGCCCATTAGATCTCATTCAGCAGAGACATCCTTGTGTTAATCGATATGATGTTTTTACTGCATGTTGCTACCAAGTGGACCATAGATGCTGCAGTTCACGCAGCTACAATGTATCAACTGCACAATTTTAACACAGTCATTTAAAGGAGCCTCAGTTTCACTGCATATTATCTGGTTGCCCGGCTGCAGGGGGCCCACAGATTGAGAGCGCCTTCATGAGACAGAAAATGAGAAATTCACAACCAGAAATCATAAAATCATATCTTGTAAATCATTTATTGTTTGTATGACAGCGATGGGAATTTAGTTTATTTGTGCAGTAATGAAGAGCAGAGACCAACAAGAGACAAAAAAACAATATTGTTCGTATTAGGAAGATAATTATAGCAACAATACTTCAGAATCTGGTAAATCACTGGCGTGTGGTTCACTTTCACTGAATTCTTTTCTTTGCTCATCGTCCAAAACAAAAACAGCTGAAAAAGGTTGATCTGCGTTTTGTTTGCCTCCTTTCTTCCTTGTAGAGTTCTTTAAGTGTTGACATATGCAAACATGCGATTACTTATTCATGAAAAAACTCAATCTGCTTGCCATTATTTCTTGACCAATAATGAAAACCAGAGCGTTCAGGGTCTCTCCAGCTGCATGTGTCATGCATCATTCTCTATTTATGATGCACAAGCTTCAATCAACGCTGTGGTAAGTAGAATCTGAGATGTGCTGATTCGGCATCTAAGATGTCCCACAATTACGTCCAGGGTCACACGAGGACATTCCCAGGATGGACCGTCCACCACCGCGCATCCAAACCAGCCAAAGGAGGAGGCGAGCGGGAAGAAAATCACCTTCTCCTGCTGGACATCATCCGCTGTGGCTCCTGATGTTGTTCCAGCTAATCAGATCAATCCTCAACGTGACTCTCACATTTCATCAGTTTGATGTGATTCATGTTCTGGCAGTCACACCAGCTTTAGCGTCCACGTTTATAAAATTGTTGATAAACATGTGGAAACGCTGGCTTCCTTTAAAAACAGTCCAAGTAAAAGTGGGTTGTGAAAGCCAACTCCACTCTGCTCAGTCACATATCTCTCAGTATTAAACTGTCCGTGTAATAAACTCCAATATCCTCACTGCTTGTTTTCTCGCCTTATATTAACGTTTTCTTAAACATAGACGCTTTCTGTAGAAAGACTCGCAGCAACAGAAATCACAGGACAAACTCATGGAGGTCATTCAGCCCTTACAACAAAAACAAGGTTGTAAATAACTCACCTGTTTCAGTATTTGGAGGCTTGCAGGCTGCTGTGGCTGCGAGCTGTCATAGAGCTGCTGCTTACAGTTGCTGCATCATGTTTGCCATCCTGCTCCCTGTTGGAGCAGTTTTGATCTGACAATTATCTGACTAATAGCCTGGCGTGCTGTGTGGTGCAGGCTGTCCAAAAAAGTTTGCGCTCCAGTTTTGATGAGTGAAATTCTAGTATTTGAATAGTGTGTTAGCAATTTGCAGGGATCTGTTTGAGAGATGAAGCTCCTCACCAAGATTTCCAGGAATTGGTAACTCGGAACGCCACCCTTTTATCCAAATATGGCCACTTCTGGCTCCAAGAGCCCAATATGGCAGGGACCAAAACGCTAGCGCCGAGGTTTCACAATCACACTACAAAAATGACGAGTTTGTATAACTTGCTGCCCTGTGTACCATCTGGAAAGTACATTTGCAGAAATCTGCAGTCTCTCCACAGTTCTTTGATATCTGTTAACAAACAGTCACTGTCTGTTGATTAACATGTTGCAGTGCTTCCACGTGCAAGGACATTTATGGCACATGCAATGCAATTGCTCACCAAAAGACCAAAAACTAGCCAATCACTCAAACCTCTTTTCCATTGTTGTGCTGGTGCAGAGCCAGTTATCCGTTAGGACTGTCCTCATCTCAACAGATCTGAGAAGCAGAAGTTGGGTCCATGGGAAGGTGATATGGCAGCCAGAGGCCGTAGCACCTCCCATAGACACGGACATCAGCTGTCTAAATCTTGTCTGTGTTTTGGTGCCGGTCATAGATAGTGGCACTATAAACACTGATAACATCAAAGAGAATCTCGTATTCCCTCCTAAAAAAGCAGGCGAATACCTTCATGCTAGCCACAGAGGTATTTCAATTCAGATTTGTGGATAATATTATTACTTTATTAGACAGTGACAGTTTAATGGGGGCAGCCCAGGCTACAGTAGCGAACTCATCCTTCAGTAAAACGATGCCTGTTCTACCAGGTGAGCTATGAAGGTCCACATTCATGCCTTTTACCATTAAACACATTCTCAAATGTCATATAGGAAAGTACCGTGAAGCTGCCAGTATGCTCCAGCTCTGGAAAGCCCTCAGTCGCCCTTTCTGTACCAGCCGGGGTGGAGTGACTGAGTACCACAGAGTGTACCTTTTCCAACCCAAAAGCAACAATCCGACCCACGTCTCGCAGCGACTGGCTGTGTGGGTGAACACTTTTGGCACTTCTCACGTGTACAAACCAGCACAACCAGTTTAATAGCTTCCAGCACAGACTGGCTGAAAGTGTGTGTCGTCATCATCATATTTAAATGACAATCACATTTCAAGCAGTCGAGATATTTTCTTACATGATCCATCCCTTATTTTCCTCAGTATGATCCTTGGTTATGAAAACAAGTCCAGGAGACATGTAACAAACAAGGTCCTCACGAGTCACATGACTTTAACCATTATTGTTTTAAAGTCACTATTTCCTCAGTTCAGGGCTGTACCATATCATATCCAAGAGGTGTTTTAGGGTTGCACCATGATGGTGGTGAAGGTGGGAGCCATTGTTTTGAAGCTTTGGATGGTATTTCGGAGGAGTTGAAGGTCGATACCGCTGTGGTATTTAAGCTCCGTTGGATCAAACCATTGTGGAGGGTGAAGGGTGCCTTTAAAAGTCGTAGGGTCGTACCATCATGGAGGTGGCGTGCAGGGAGTAGCTGGGACCTTTGAAGTGGTGCCACTTGATGCCGTTAAGCTTCCTGATGTTGTGGCCGATGGAGTAGTACACACCATTTAGGTTGGAGAAACCGCAGGCATCAAACCACCAACCTGATGGAGGTGAGAGGGAGTGAGATACAAAAACCAACTAATAACACGAATCCAGTAATAAAACAAGCAGACTGCAGTGGTACAATTTTACTTTAGGAGCACTTGAAGCATATTTTGAATGGAGGAGTGACAGCGAATGTGAACCTGCCAGATGTTTTTATTTAGATCCAATTAGAGAAAACAACTCAACATTATTTCAACAATGTTTACTAATATTTTTATAATGAACTGTGGGGTCTTAGTAAAATAAGGTTTGTATTCAAAAATAATGAAAAAACTTTTTAAAAAGTTGTTTTCAAAAAAAATGCTTAACTTAAAATAATGGAAAAGTGTAGTTTGATTTTCCCTTTTCTTATTTTTCCTTAACTACTCATGTGTGAACCATGTCACATTTAAATCCCTCTTCTCATGTCTCGTCTCCTCCTTTGAGTTTTCTGAATGAAGCATTTGATTGGTGTAGTGGCGTCATGTGGGGTGAGTTTCAAAGCGTCTATCGACTACATGCATTGATACCATAAAGACAAAGATGAAGGCTGCGAATATTAAAACAACATGAGCATAAAAACAAGAAAAGTTCTGCTTTGAAAAACAGAAATGATCTGTGAAAATCTACTAACAGGTAAAGAACTCAGCACGTTTGTGACGAGTTACCATAAATATGTAACCCATGTTTTCAAATGTCAGTTTCTTTGATTGACAGGTGTGCTGGTTGTCGCAACTCTGCTAGTTTGCTGCTTGTTAGGTTGTGTCTTGTTGTGCAGTTAACTGCACTAATAGATGGTTAAAGAAGTTTGAGCTTTGTTTGTTTCTTTGTTTTTTAGCACTTATTAATGGATTGCATTTATATAGCGCTTTTTCTAGGCACCCAAAGCGCTTTACAATGCCACTATTCATTCACTCTCACATTCACACACTGGTGGAGGCAGCTACAGTTGTAGCCACAGCTGCCCTGGGGCAGACTGACAGAAGCGAGGCTGCCATATCGCGCCATCGGCCCCTCTGGCCAACACCAGTCGGCGGAAGGTGAAGTGTCTTGCCCAAGGACACAATGACCAGGACAGAGAGCCCGGGGATCGAACCGGCAACCTTCCAGTTACAGACAGTGTTGCCAACTCCTCAGTAAGGAAAATCGCTATTGGCTGTCCTAAAAGTCGCTAGAAGTCGCCAAATGACGTCATCGCCTAATTTGCATAATTGGTCATGCTAATGTAATTGTAACCTACGTTGTTGGAGAGAGAAATAACATCGTGGAAGAGACATAAAGTGAGTAAAAAACGTCCTAAATGCAGTTTGAATTTATTTAGAACTACAAATTAAATTTCTTTTAGCAATTATTGCTTTTTTTAATGTCACAATTCCGACCCTGCTCCTTTACCCGGGCTTGGACCGGCAAAAGTGACCCGAAATAGGCACTCTGGTGGAGTTACTGTGTGTGTGTTTATAAGTAGTTTTAAACCTTGTGATCCACAAAACAGCATAACAGTAAAAGAATTGACTGCGTTACAGTCAGTGTGGGATCAGCGGCTTCGCTCATAACCGATTCATTTGCCGTTTGGACGCACAGGTGTGAACGTCTCCTGCCCTGATAGCAGCGGGGGGAGGACTATCCTCCGCCTGTGAGCGCTTTGGGACGGGTGAGGTGCCCAAGGCAGCACCGCTGCCTGTTGAGAGTAAGAGCGATACGCGTTTTCACGTCAAAAAGTCATCATAAATAAGTCTCCAATAACACCAGAAAAAGTCGCCAGATTTGTCGCTAGTCGCTTTTTAGAAAAAAGTTGCTAAGGGGTCTGAAAATTCGCTAAATATAGCGACAAAGTCGCTAAGTTGGCAACACTGGTTACAGATGAGCTTCCCAATCCTCTGAGCAGATATTAGCAGATATCTGTATTTTTGCGATGCACCCATAAAGTTTTTGAAAGCAGCTTGCTAACTGAGCTTGCCAATAAATATGTTCACACACATAAATGTTCACCACAATACTGAAGTGCCACTTGAGTCAGCGTCACTGACTCACGGGCGCCCTCTGCTGCCCTAAAGCCAATTTGCACTTAATTTCTATTGAAAGGGAAGAACAGAAAGTAGAACAGTTCCCTGCATTGATTTTGGTCAAAGTTTTAAAGAGTCTAGAAACCCGTGAGTGATGTCACTGTGGCTGCCGTCTTTGATATACAGTCAGTGCTTTTTGAGTGTCCTCTCTGATATTTGTTTAGTACTGAGAATGTCGTGCTGAAATAATCACACAAGACTCATATCTGTAGAGTTTCCTCAGTACAGGACACATTTCTGTTTAAGCTCCATTTAGATTTATAATTATGTTTGTTCTAAGCCTGCAAACAATTAGAAATGTTCAACAAACATAAAAAGTTTTTAACAGTGACTATGAAAGCAATAAAATGTCAGCAGGGGGACCCACTGGGATCCGTTTCTCAGTTTTGTAAATAAATGACACGTGTCCGAAAATAATACTTTAATTCCTGATCTCAGGATGTTTTTTTCCTTTTATAAAGTTTATATCATCATCATCTCCGTGAGAGAAAACTGCAGCTGTACATGTTTGTCTGTTCTTCGTCTCTCTCCTTACTGTTACTTCCCTCGGTTTCTTATTTCATCTGTCACTGTCTCTCTTTCACTCAGTAAAATTGCTGTGATTTTAAGTGACTCACTGTCTAATGGTGACCACTGGCGTCTTTTTCTCAAAGGACTTGACGTTTTGCCAAAACGATTAAGTTAATTCACAGCCAATCGAGGGGAGTCTAAAGAGCTGTTTGTCTTGGCGTTGACGTGAGGTGAAGGGTGGTGCAGTGAACGATGATGGGGACAGATGTTTGAAAGAGCAGAACTTTGGGGGGGAAACACTGCTAATTTTGATCTGCAAACAGCAAACATTGTATTTGTGAATCATCGTGTGTGTTTTATTTGTTATGTCAGTAGTAAACTTTCAATAAATGTATCCAGTTGTTTCATGGTTTTCATGGTTTTAAGTGAAATAGACTACATCCAAGAACGCTGAGGTTATTGTTGCTGTGATTTTGTGCTTTATCAATAAACTTGAACTGAACTGAACCTTATTATTTTTTAATTCAGGGGTTTTTAGCCCACGTGCTAATGGTGTATAAAATCATGTACCTATCTGTGCCTTTACAGACATTTGTGAAAGGCTTGTTCTAAAGAGCTCACTGAAACATGCTCCATGGTGTCAAACATGGCTCCACGATCCTCCCAGGTCTTCCATGACCGCCTGTAAGTTGTGTTGTTAAGTGAAAGTGTTTACAAACCACAGGAACTCAGCCGTGAAGTGTGAGAGCATGTAAAGTTTCAGAGCGGGGTCACAGAGTGCGTAAAAGGCCCCACGTTTGTGGCCAAGCAGCTCCTGTAGGTGGGATGACCCAGAACTTTTGTCCATGTAATGCATGCAGTGTTTCTATTTTCTCAAAAATATCTTAGTATCTCAACTTTATGGAGTATTTCTAATACATAATCTCGTTTATTTCATTTGTTTGTTTTAAACTGCTGACAAACAGAAAAGCTTCTACCTCCAGTGAGCATCATGGCACATTTGCAGTGTTCGCAGTTGTCGTTGTCTTTGTCTCGGGTGCTGAAGCCGGAGCCGTGGGTGGTCAGGCTGCTCTGCTTCCCTGCTGTGCCACTGTAACCTCTCAGATACAACCTGAGGGAGAGGAGACACACAGGAGGACAAGATCTGATGAAACAAACACTGATTGAATCTTTTCTTGTAGACAGGATGTATTTACAGTACATCTATGAGGCAGTGAATCCAATGGATCACCTTCTGGTGACTCTGTTTTTGGCAGGACCAAGTGTGTTGGTCCTTTATGGACTTCACTGAATCCTGACCACACGTGGGTCCGGCTTTATGGAATTAATGGAATCCCATAAGGTGTTTTTATAAAGCTGTGTGAAAATCTTACTGTTGCTCAACACAATCACAGACGAGTGCATCCACTCACCGAAGCGTGCCAGAAACAGTTCCCCAAGCTGAGCTGCAGTGTTATCAGCTTTCATCAAATTAACAGCAATTTTCACAACTAATAAATTATAAAGTGATTTTTTCCCCACAGACACTCTGAATAATGCAGCATCTCATTTCCTCAGCTGAGATCAACAATTTCAGGACATCATTTTTGGGGTTTATGAATCTGTGGTTGAACCATGTCATCAACAATTTAATTATAATTAATAGCAGGAAAATAAATCGCAGAGTTACAACACAGCAGCGTTTCCAAAACAATCAATATTAGTCTGTTCAAGTTTGAATATTATACACGCCTTCAGATGTAATCAGCAGCTTTTTATTTTCATTATTATAGTAAAAATAAACTCTAAAAACATTAAAGTAAAACACTGTGTGTGTGTGTGTTTGTACTGCGGGTGTACCTGTACTGCTGTCGCTCACTGGTCAGTGTAAATCGGTCATAGTGGGAGTGGGCGGAGTTTCCCTCCCAGTCCATCATCTCCACCCTCATAGAGTAGACACCTTGATTGGTCAGCAGGTGCAAAACTTCATTACCCATCCAGTGCTCGCCCAACACGTCCCCGAAACCCTGCAGGGAGAATGATAAGAGGAGCACACTTTACACTGATAATGACAATGACAGGAGAAATCCTGGTGACTGTGACACAAACGCACCATTCGGTACTCCCTCCAGCTCCTCTGGAAGTCCACGCTGCCATTAAACCGTCTCTGGAAGACTGTCCAGCCTCCACCACTCGTCTCCATGTCACAGTAAACCTTCAGGGGGAGAAACAGAAACGACTGATCATTAACTACCAATGATGATTTCAATTATATTAACTGTAACTATTGTCTGTGAAGGTTCTCAGTCATCCAGGTCATCGTAGTCTAAGGAGCTTGGAAAGAAAAGCGTCTGGACTTCTTTAAGTTGAAGACGTTTCACCTTCATCCGAGAAGCTTCTTCAGTTCTAAGGTCAAATGGTGGAGAGTCCCAGATATAAACCTAGTGGGAGTTTCCCACTGAGAGGGACAAAAGGACCCCCTGATGATCCTCTAATCGCCTGAGCCAAGGTGTGAAACTCGGTGTGGGTCCCAATCAGCCAGAGTTTCGGGTGAGCTCGTTGTGAAACCTGGACCAACTCTCTGCCATCTATAATCCAGTTTTGAGTTCCCTCCCCAGACGCCTTAACGCCCACTCACATCCTGGGCCATCTGACCTCAGGAAATCACATGATAAGGTGGATCCAGGTTTCACAACGAGCTCACCCGAAACTCTGGCTGATTGGGACCCACACCCAGTTCCACACCTTGGCTCAGGCGATTAGAGGATCATCAGGGGGTCCTTTTGTCCCTCTGTGGGGGGAAACTCCCACTAGGTTTATATCTGGGACTCTCCACCATTTGACCTTAGAACTGAAGAAGCTTCTCGGATGAAGGTGAAACGTCTTCAAGCAACTTAAAGTCCAGACGCTTTTCTTTGTAAGCTCCTTTGACAACTGTAACCATTAGAATCACATTATTCTAAATACAAAGACACTTGAATATAAAGACAGTTTCTCTTCCTGTTGAACATTTTGAGGTAATTCAAATATAATCATTGAAGCTGATTATTAAGGGCAGTTGTTAGCTAGCAGGAAACAGATGACAAAAAATGAGTTTGATAAGAAAACTCCTGTTAAAGCCATTTTACAAACATTTTAACGTACAAAAAATAAATTCTGACTTGCTGCCATTCGAGTCGCTCTTTGCAACACTGCACGTTTGCTGTTGAGACGTTACCTGCACAGGTTCAGTCCTGTTGCCGATGTAGACGTGATACAGGCCGCTCACATAGTGACCGGCCTTGTAAGCATCTGCACAGTCTCTCCACATCTGGCTCCTGGGAGGCGCTGCTACATCGAAACGCCAGAAGATTGTGAGAAATATAAATGTACTGTGTGAAAAATACTTCATGTGTACCTGTGTGTGTGTGTACCTGTGGTACTAGCCACCATGTTAAGGAGCGTGTGGACAGACTCCATCAGCTGCGTCTGTTGTCTCTGCAGGGCGGTGTTGTTGGTGCTGGCGACTCTCAGCTGCCTCTCTAAAGACTCGATGGACGCCATCTGAGTCCTGATGACGGACTGAGCCAGAAAAAGGTTTCACTGCTGTTTAAGCACTTTCTGCTTTTTGGTTCTACATCCACACAGACTTGAAAATGTACTTTTTTATTCTTTACTTTGACTTTTTACTTTTAATTTAACAGTTTTATAGATTTTAACAGATTTCTTGTAATGTTTGACTTTCCCTCGCCAAGACAGCCCAGATTACAGCAGTGAAACCATCATCTACGTGCTTAAAACTCTATAATTAACAGCGGTTTTTAAACCACTTGGGCTTGCAAATGTCCCACGAGGCAAAAATGTTTCTGATGGTGATATATAAAATTACAAAGCTTTACTAACTTGAAGTCTATTCTTCTCCTGCCTCATGTCCTCCAGCTCTCCTCGCTGCTTCGACTCCAACATCTGAACTTTGCTCTCCAAATGACTGAAACAAAAGAAAAAAACAACTTCATAAATCCTCAGCTCAGTTTTTGTTTCAGAGCTTTTTCCCATAAAAGTAAATCAAAGAAACTACAAAAATGCTTTGATTGCATAATTTACACAAGTCAAAGACAAAGTAGATCTTTGTGTTTTGATGATACAACCAACAAAGTTAATAAATGCTCTGCTGTGAGTTTTCTGACTCGTGTGTTATCAGCTCTATGCATGCTGTTTGGTTTTAACCAGGTTCGACGGCCGTGGCCCTAAAGTGCAAAACAAAGCAACAAAAAGAAAAACAGAAGAAAATCTCAGGAAATAAAACTTCACTTTAGAGAAAAGTTTATTTTCTTTATTCTTGAATGAATAACAGTCTCAGTCATCCCGTCAGACTACGCACCCTCAGGAGCATCAGAGGACGAGAGTAATGGTGACGTTTTAATAGTTTTATCAAGAGTCATGTTGATCTGTGGTGATGTGAAGGGTTTGGGTGCACAGGCTGAAAATCCTAACTGGGTTTGCATACGCAGTCCATCCCTTCATTTTTTCATATACGTTGCACTTAGATTTAAAATTTTCATATCTGAATGTGAATACAAAGGCTTTCTGTTATAATCTCTGCTGTCACACTATTTTTTGTTGTACTAAGGAAAAACGAGACTCAGTAATATCATCACAACAGAAATAAGAAGCTTCCTTAAACATGAGAGATGCTGGTGTCCTTCGCTGCACGCGGTTTCGCAGTTTGCCTCACAGTTCAGATGTGAGTCAGTAATTGTTCTATGATATTTGCAAGATTGCACAAATTCCACTGTCTGTATGAGTCTTTTAAAACCTGAGGACTAATATTATTTTTTGGGAGATCAAGTTTTTGTGCAGGTTGTTTTTTTCTTTTTCAGATGCAAAGAGAAAAGCTGCCTTTCTAGTGCTGCAGGCCTGGTGTTACACAAACACTTGTAAAGAAATAATGGAAAAGGGCCCAGGAGATTCCACACTTACAAAACCAAAATGTAAACTAGAAGAGTTCTGGAACAGCTCACTTTATTCAGTCACGATTTCTACCCTTGTGATAGCTTTACACGCATGCAAACAAGCAGCATAGGACGGAGGAAGAAATGAAGGCTTTCCTGAGGAATCCTAATTACATCCAAGTGAAGAGCAGGAGCAGCAAAATGTTGATAAAAACATTAAGGTGGTCTGAAAGACCATATTCTATTCTGTTTTTGATGGAGCAGAGTTTTTACCTCCCGAATTATTCCGTCTCATTAGCGAAGCTGCAGTAGAGAAATAAAGATTAATATTGCGACCATCATTTCTGCTGCCAGATCAGACTACAGTTCTCGTTATCTGTGCAGCTGAACCAGCAGTAGAGCTGCTGAAAATAGACTCCAGCCCACAGTTGGGTCAACAAAGTATGAGCCAAATGAATGAAACCCGATGAAGGAGTGGCAGGAGTTTCAGAGGGGAACGTGGGACACTCGAAGTGGCTGAACTTCTAGTTCAAACTCGCTAAGAGTGCGTTGGTCTGCAGGAGTCCAGGGGGAAAATGTTATCTTCTTTTCAATGTTTCTACAAATAAGCTCCATCTAAGTGACTTATGTGGTGAAAATATGTTGAATACACACTAACTGCTGGCAGCCATTATCAGAACACTACTTTTAAATATAGTATTAAATAGCTGATGAGGAAGACTCAGACTTTGAAGGGTCAAAGTTTCTCCATGTGGAGCCAACACCCATGCTCATGGCCTTACACTGTACATTAGTGTTGATCTGTTGGTCTAATCTGAAGGCTGGACCGTCCCATTTCACAGCCTCGCACTTCCGGCTTTCTCGGTCTTTGAAGGACCCGGCCCACGTAGACCGCAAAGACCGGGTCCTCCGAAGGATGCAGCCGACGTTTTGGGACACAGCTTGAGGCTGATTCAAAGGACCATTAATTCTGCAGTTTTTTAGATTTTAAGATTAAAAATTTGACACATAATGTAATTTAACATTGTTAATAATCTCTGTCTCTCTTCCACAGCATGTCTTTATCCTGTCTTCCTTCTCTCGCCCCTACCAATCACAGCAGATGGCCCCGCCCCTCCCTGAGCCTGGTTCTGCTGGAGGTTTCTTCCTGTTAAAAGGGAGTTTTTCCTTCCCACTGTCGCCAAAGTGGTATTTCATAGGGGGTCATATGATTGTTGGGTTTTTCTCTATGTATTATTGGAGGGTCTACCTTACAATATAAAGCGCCTTGAGGCGACTGTTGCTGTGATTGGCGCTGTATCAATAAAATAGAATAGAATTGAATTTAGTATACAGTAAGCACTTATTTCTTACACACCTTCTACATAAATAAGTAAACTGATATCAAGAGGATTTAGGCTTCAATACTCTGCTGTAGTTCTGTAATATGTGAATATGAATCTTACAACCACACGTCCACTTTCTGAGAGGTGTAGCTGACATAAGTCAGACGTGAACCACCATCGTGCTGTATCACGCAGCTCGTTTACAGCCATGACTGATGTTATTCTACGTTAGCAGGTGAGACTTTGGTCACATTAGGAGCTGAAACACGCTATCAGCTTCTGCTTCTGATCACTTCAACATGCTGACCCGCACATGAACGGGGAAACGCTAATGTGGTGTGGACTGATGGGGAGCCACTGATCGCTGTGGTTTGTGCAGCATGAGTGAAGTGGTGTGTGTGAACGTGTGTGTTAAAATGTGTGTGCAAAGTTTATGTACTCTTGTAGATTCAGACAGCTGTTTTACTGAGGTCTCAAAAGTATGCGAGGCAAAAATGTATTGTGTGGGTGTTTATGGTTTCAGGATTTCTAGAAGTCTCGACTCCTAGAAATCAGGAGCAATCGGGCACAAAAGACACAAAGACGTCAGTTTTGTTGACACAAACTTAGACACGATTGCTAATAATGTGTTCAGTGATGCAATCTACTTTGGCTTCAGTTTGAAGATGAAGCTGGATAAAGTCCAACTTGGGACTTTAACAGATTTCAGATCTGTATCAAGTCATCTGACATGTTATCAGCTCTTCTTTGATTGCATTGTCAGACTGGTTTGGTTGCCCATTTTCTGTATCTGGACCAAACATGACACCTTTGTTTACAAAGGTCTCATCGCCTTATTTCCTTCATACGTGTCAAAGTAAAATCCACATGAAAGCCAGGACGATGGGGTCCCAGCAGAACGTCTCACGATAACGAGATGATCAATGTTACTGATTTGTTATCGACTTCTTGGTGCTTTTGATGTTGTGGCTGATCATCAGCGACTGTTCCCCACAGTCTCACACACCCGCACTCTTGTTTGTCTGTTACTGTAAACATGCTCGATAATTGCTCTGCATGTTTTACTGCACAGTGCACGGTCCAAGTTCACCTCACAATGAAAAATGACAAAAATATTGTGTCTCCAAATATTTCGGCATCTCGCAGTAACAGCTGAGGACATATTTACGTCGCTGCGACGATTTGCTTGTATTTCAGATGTTGTCACTGATAAGCTGCTCGTCTTTTTTCCTGTCAGACTGCAACAGAATATGTTTTAGATATTGGTCTGTCTCAGGGGAAATCTCAGAAATATGCCACTGTTAAAGAGGCTGAAGCAGCAACATTTTGACATCATGTCTAGAAGCAGATCCAGTATGTAGCAGGAATGCTAAATCTGTCAGCTACCTCGTGTGCACTGCAAAAATTAATGTATATAAGCCTTCTCCAGTCTTTTTTTTTCTTCTCGCTGTCGTGTCCGGCAGTGTAGCAACCAGAACTGTTTTCTGAATGCCAAACAGATTCACTTTCACAAGTGGAGCATTACGGCATTTGTTATAATGGTGCACTTGACAGTCATATTTTATTACAATTATATTAGTATTTTTTATTTTGGATCATTACAACCATAACAGACAAGACTGGGGGGGGGAGAAGAAAAAAAAAGAAAGACCCAGCAACCACAGTGCAGGAGCCCACGGGGGGCTGCAGCACCGAGCACACAAAGCCTGATCCAACGACATCATCTGAACATGGAAAAATAAATACTTGACTTCCAAATACATAAAACTATAAACATGTGAATATACAGTGCTTATATATACAGTGCTTATTAAATGTATTAGACCACCTGTAATAAATACAAGAACACACAATGTGTTTGAAGTCTGTCAAAACCTCTTCTAACTATACTAAGAAAATAGCAAAATAAATCCACCTTTTTACCCAAACTTGTCATAAAATCAAGTAAAACCTTCAGTCAGAATTTCTTTTTTATGTAAATAACTGTAAGATAATCACTTTGTTTGATTTCAGGAACACTTGAAACTAGGGCTGCAACGATACCAATTTTTTCAAACCGATACGATACCGATACTTGGATCTGAGTACTTGCCGATACTGAGTACAAAAACCGATACTTCTACCACACACACACACACACACACTGCCCGTGGATTTTCTCTTGACATTTTTCATCGCTTTTCCAAAACCTGAGTTAAAGTTGGCTGTTCCACACTGCTGACATTTTGTTTAGCCTAGCTACAGCAGCCTCCAGTTTCTCTTTTTTATCTGGAGCCGCCAGTCTCACTCGCCTAACCCTGTGCCTGTTTAGCGCGGGATGTCCCCCTAGTGGCCAATCTAAAAAACTACAACAGAAATGACAAGCCACCCTCTGATTAATGAAATAAGTTGGTATCGGTTCATGGTATCGGTTAACTTTTACGAGTATGAGTACACACACATTTTACAGTATCGGCGCCGATACCTGATACCAGTATCGGTATCGGTGCATCCCTACTTGAAACAAAGATTTACACCCAAAATACTGAATTTTACTTTTTTTTTTTTTTTTTTTTTTTTTGCCTGTCCCATTTGGTTCTTTAGCCGTCAGAATTGTTGTCTGAAGACCAACAAGGATACCCAATGGATTTATTTTGCCAAATGGATCATCATGGCATTGCCGTATTGGTCCATTTGATCGACCTTTGTTTTTATTATTTATTTTATTTTATTTTCAGTTGTTACAGACGGGACAGACATGAGTGAGGGATAGGAAAGGGAGAAAGAAAGAGGAAGGAAAAGAAAAACAGAAGGGGAGAGGGACAGTGAGAAAGGGGGGAAGAAATTTACTTTTTAAAAATTTTACATTTTTATATGTAATTTATAACAGAAGTAGAATTTAAAATATTACATTTAATGTAATCTGATAAAAATTAAATTTACTTGATTGGTATACATCCAGCAAACCTATTTTTTCTTAATGATTATTTCCATAAATGAACATTTGAGTCGATATATTTCAGCTACATTTTCATTAAAAAATGGCTTTATTTTTATGAGGGCAAAGAAACATTTATTAATAGCTACTAGAAAAGCTCATCAGTCATACATATATATATGTTTTGACAAAATATAACGTTGGGATCCTGATGAGGTCATAGTATATAAAAGATAAACATAGTCTCCAGTTCTGATAGTAAAGTCAGCGCTGAAGTGCCTCAAACCCAGATTCATTTCTCTGACGCCAAAAGAAGTCTAGTTTTATAAAAGTGCATGGGAAAACTACCCTCAAGCTAACCTGATCTATGACCTCGGTGACTTTATAGGGTCAGCTGCTAGCTGGAGTCTTAATGAATACAATATGATGTTCCTTTTGCAAGCTGTGCTCTTTATTAGTGTTAGAAAGGAGGTTATATGAGGTTCGGCTACTTTGCGACATGTCTCTGTCATATGTCGTCAGTCTCACATGATCACTTGGCAGCTGCTTTTAAAGGTTGTGATGTGCTAACTTCACTATTGCAGAGTTGTTCCTCTACAGAAAAAAGAAATCCTGCCTCACTCTAAGAGGCTTCAATCCCTTCCTGTATTATTCTTGTTTCTTAACCAGTTTTGTTAACCGAGGTTTTATTAACTCGATTAACTCACAGCAGATGTTTTTGTTAATCAAATGTCCCCCAAAGGCCAATTCTGAGTCAGGACAAACCCTGTACAAGCATTCGATTGTAGAGAAAGTAGTCCTTTTAGCCTTTGTCTTTACTCAGAGTGATTTTAAATTGGTTTTATGATTAATTTCCACCTACACAGA
This sequence comes from Neolamprologus brichardi, assembly GCF_056152115.1. NCBI lineage: Eukaryota > Metazoa > Chordata > Actinopteri > Cichliformes > Cichlidae > Neolamprologus > Neolamprologus brichardi. The sequence continues at coordinate 32,568,591 of NC_142108.1, read as the reverse complement.
CGCTGACTGAACAAAACCATTTCCCACCTGTTCTTATCTCGCAGCCGGCTGATCTCTGAAGTTTGCAGTAACAGTTCCTTTTCCAGCTTGTTGGTGGACAGAGAATTCTCCAGAAGTTTTATCTCTATCTGAGATGTGTGGTTTAGGACCTGATGAGAAACAAAAACAGAGGATAAACTCACAAAAGTCTGTTTTTAGATGACAGGTTCACTGGCAGCTCCTTACCTTTGCTTCGACCACATGGAGCTTGCGTGTCTGCTCTGCTGTGTGCGTGAGCAGGTTCGTGCCGATTTCCAGCATCGTGGCCGTTTGGTTGTGAACGACATGCGACTGCATGTTGGCAACGTCACGCCTGTTGTTCTTCTGAAGGAAGTTCTCCAACTGCACTCAACGAAAGGGAAACACAAGGTGTCAGAGTTATATGAGAGGAAGATGAGAAGTAAAACTCTAAAGACACAAGCGACACAAAGAAATCCATCCAGTGCACATCCAGTCGTCACAGCGGAGTCATCCACCCAGAATCAAACAGACTGACTTCAAACTAAATGATTTTAATGACAACAGAGATCCCTTCAAGAATGAGGTGTGTTATAGTACAGCTGACCCTAGAGCAGTGGTGTCCAAACCCAGGCCTCGAGAGCTGGTGTCCTGCAGGCTTTAGATGGGTCCTCGATCCATCACAGCTGATTTAAATGGCTAAATAACCTCCTCAACATGTCTTGAAGTCCTCCAGAGGCCTGGGAATGAACTAATCATGTGATTCAGGTGTGTAGACCCAGGGTGAGATCTAAGACCTGCAGGACACCGGCCCTCGAGGCCTGGAGTTGGCCAAGCCTGCCCTAGAGTAACTTGTAGCATCTAAAATGAGTCTCTCAGAACCAAGACGACACTGAGCATCAAGATGAAAAGCCTCTGCTCGCCAAAAAGATCACTGGTGCCTTTCTGCAGTTTGCTGAAGTCATGTGAACAAGGCTGAACAATGTTTTGTGTGTAAATTAAATTAAAAGTTTCTGATTTGGAATGAGACGTGTTTGGAGGAAAAACACAGCATTCCAACATAAAACTGTATCCCACCAATAAAACATGGAGCTGTTAGTTGGATGCATTAAAACAGGCTTCTTGGCCAGAAACATGAGATCAGTGAGCCCAAACTCGGGAGCATAAGATAACTCTTTATTGCACAGTCATACTTCGTACAATAGTACAATGAAATTACAATATTGTGGGTCATACAGCAAGAGAACAACACGTCCTCTATCCTGCACGCTCTATAAACCTCTACCCTCCAACTACAAACCCTTCTAGTATTTCAAGTTTGTAGTGGTAATCAGCATGCTAACAGCTCAGGAAAAGCTTTAAGAAAAACAGCACACAGCATTCAAGCCAGTGACTCAGGACTGAGGCTGAAAAACTTCAGATCTCGCAAGAGTTGAATTCCAACAATGGCGGCAGCTACTTAGTTGTAATATTACTCTTTCTGGGTCACAAAATACACTTTTAAGATATTTTGAGGCGTGAATGTAGTTGTGTAAACGTCAGATACCTGCTCGGTTTACAAGACATCACATATTTGCAAAAGTGCTCTGACGTTTTCGGAGATCTGACACCCACTAGCTCGAAGCTAACGGGAGGTCGAGACCTACTACAGCCGGGAGGAACACCGCTTTCCCGGCACATCGTGCCTCAACCTCCCGGTCAGCTTCGAGCTGGCGGCCTCCGAAGAATGCGGCTAAAACTTTTGCGAGATCCCGAGTTTGTTTTGCGAGATCTCGCAAAAGTCCGTCTTAATTTTTTTTTCTCCCATGTCCCCTGCGGGGCTCCGTAACAAACCAACTAATAAAGGAAATTAAAATATTGGACTTTTTGTTTATTTAAGAAAAGGATCCGATATTATTATTATCTGTGAGGGTAACCGTTTAAGAGCCTTTGTTTTTATTACTTGGCGTGATCCACTTTTAGTCCTTTAGCCCAGAAAACATTCACGATGTTGGCGAGTGTCCTCCCATAAACACTTCACTTTTGTCTTTTCACAACATTTCTGAAAGACTTTAACTTGGACTTAGTCGTGGACGACTTGTTTATTTTTGCTGTTGATTTGCTCTTCGGGGACACTGATGGGGAAACTGCCATTTTTGGTGTTATCCCAGTATCCTATTCAGTATTTGCTGAGTGTCTGTCTCAGCTACAACCACTGGGATTCATCATCTGGAACCCACGAGTGTTCATACAGGTGCAGGGCAATGCATGGATAAAAAGACACAGAGCCAATAAAACAGAAAAGACGAGTATGTGATGAAAAGCTAATGAGCAAGTTTGACGTCACGGCTAAAATAAAATGACTTGTGCTGAGTCTTTCCACAGATCAGCAGTGAGTTGTTTTATTCTGGAAAACCACCCACTCAGTGTATCAAGTTCACCAAATCAAACATGTTAATAAAACATGTCAGGGGGTCTGGTATATAAAGACGCAGGACTCTCCATCTCTGGGAATATCAACCCATGCCAGCTCGCACTGCCATGCTGTAATCTTCAACCCCGACAAATAAATAATCTATCCATCCAGCCATCCATTCGTGCCTCAGTCTCCACGTCCTCAGGATATCAGTGCCACTGAGAAGAAGGAGTTGATAAATATACCGCTGGACCAACAAACAGATTGGTCCCAGTGGGACGGCCAGTAACCAGCGGAGCAAAGTTCAGGCCAGAGTGCCCAGAGCACATTTGGCTCTGGTGTAGATCACTTTTCTTGCAGGGGTCTCGTTGCAAAACCTAATTTGTTTTTCCCAATAGTGACATTTCTCAAAGGTTTAACTAGTGTTTAAAGTTAGTTGTGGTTTGGCATCATTGTTTCTTTTGTGTTTCATTATCACATTTTTGCACAGATATTTTTAAAAAACGTGTTTGGAGAGAAAACAGATTTACTTATTTATTTACCTAAACTGAAAATCAGCTTGATGCTCCGTCTTGAAAAGCACGAATGTCTGTATTTCCCTAAAAAATCAAGAAATGAATCGCAGGGATAATCTCATGTGTTCGAGTCAATACATCAGCATACACGAGCATCGTGTGCACGTGATTGGGTCGAGCACATGGACAAAATCTATGAACATGGGTTTAAGCAATGCCAGGATTTCAAGAAATGATTAAAAAAACATGAACCCTGATCAAAATTAGACTTTAGATCAAACTAAATTTACTAGTTTTTGATATAATCAGTGTTGGGAAGGTTACTTTTAAAATGTATTCCATTACAGATTACAGAATACATGCCCCAAAATGTATTCTGTAACGTATATTATAACGTATATTATCATGCATTTTACAACCACATGAATGTACAATTGCTGTGTGATTTATTACTATTATTGAAGGTCCGCGGCTCCGAACCGTAGTAAAGGGACCTCTGGCTAATACGGTGGGTTCTGTGTCGGCTCGTAGCCGAAAACTAGCTTTACTTTGTTGTCTGGGTCAACTTTGCTAGCAGAGACAGAGAGAGGCGTTGAAAGGCTGCTCCAACAGAACTTATTGTTTTTGGAGGAAAACACGAACACGGTGTACAGTCGAGTCTTAATAGCTTACTTACAACTGGGCTCGTCAGGCTCTCTTCTTGGCTGCAGTGGTTATTATTATATTTACATGCTTCCAGCTCCCGTTTTTGCTCGATGACAGCTCGTACTTTTCCTTTTTCTCCCTCCCTCGCTCACAGACACATAACGTGTATGGCAGTCCATTCTCCCTGCAGCACGGACTACACTGCCCATGATGCTACATTCTTTAGAGCTATACCGGTAGCATTCTGCCTATTAGCTTAGCACAACAACAACAAAAAGGCCTCTCTCACCCAGGAAACACGCAGAGAGAGAGCGTCACTCTGTAACCATGGCAACCGTAACGCTGCCACCTGGAACAACAGAACGTAGCTGTCAAACAAAACCCAAACAGTCCTGACCCGCCACAATATGAAACAGGGAAGTACCGCCGTGTAATCCATTTATTTCAACAAAGTAACTGTATTCTAAATACCACCTTTTTAAACGGTAACTGTAACGGAATACAGTTACTCATATTTTGTATTTTAAATACGTAACGGCGGTACATGTATTCCGTTACTCCCCAACACTGGATATAATGATAAACAAATGCCAACAAAAGACAAGTTGGAGACACCAGTTCCATTGGCTAAAGTACTATTAATCCTAAAATGAGACCAGTATCACCAGGCAGAGCATGGATAGGACTGTAGTGTAAGTGATTACATTTCCTTAAAGACTTTCCTGAAATCAGTTTAATGTAATTTATTTAAGTATTTGTGCTATTTTTCTTCATCTGTTCCACAGTATTTCATAAATATTGCACTCCATGCTGTTTATCTTAAAGCTTTAGTTACCTATTATCAGACCTTTCGGATCATCATTTTAATATTTGCATCACCCCTTTTCATTAAAACATGTGTATGCATGTATGACAAATATTATGATGTCCTATGGATCCCTCCCCACCTTTCATAACCCAGACTATGCCCCTGATTATGTGTCAATAATACATTTTCTTTCATTTTAAATACTCTCCATAATGGAAAATTGTTCCTTCCTGATGCTGCCAACGAGTTCATGTGTAAAAGTGCTTCAGACTCTGGCTTTAACTCACTTGTTATGACTGCTAAACACTGACAGGTGATTCATTTTTAATAAGTACCGCCTGATTTTCAGCAATGCTATGCACTTTTATTCCCATCAGCTGCCGATGTTATCCTGGTTGATTGACCTTATCATGTTCATCATTCTTCACGCGTGCTGACGGCACTATTACTCATTTTCACTAACCAATTAAAGTGATTCCAGTGCTATTATGTTTAGTCTGCTTCAATTCGGATTCAGATTGAACAAGCATCGCTCTGTTCAATCAGAAAATGATTTTACAAGTGGGGAGATGCCTATCGGAGCGGTCCCAAATTCGAACGGCCTTTCTTAGGGACTTTTGTGTGAGCGAGTAAATCGAGCTAACCTGGACTAAAGAGAGAGGGGAAAAATCTGATGCTTTGTCTCAGCGAGAACTTAATCAAATAATCAGCAAAGGAGAAAATAGCTGGAATGAGCCGGTTCATTTCTCCCTGCTGCTCGGCTTCCTGAGATGCCGTGCAGATAAAAGTTTGATGAAAGCCAAAACCTCCACCTGGCTGCTGCGCAGTCCAACCAGCAGAGCCAGAGAGGTGGAAACAGACACAGTATGGATAGAAATATGCAGCTTATGTGTGAGAGCGCGACTAAATGCTCTTGAGATTTAAAATTAGTTCTCGGTTTTGTTCAGTCCCCAGAGACAGATCATGCTGACTTCCTGTGTGAAGATACAACCACACGCAAAATAGTACTTCCTTTTAAGACTCACTAAAACTGGCATATATTTATAAAAACAGTCACACACACAAACACAATTAGCTCTGCGCTCACAATTACACACTACGCAAGCAGAGCCTGACCAGCGAGCCCTGGGATTACACACACAACCCCACGTATGGAGGGCTGGTTTCTGAGACGCTAACTCAAACCACATGTTGGCTTTGCTGTGATCTGGCCCTCTGGGTGACTTCACAGGGGACAGGGGGGAGAAGAGTGGGTGGGTGGGGGCTGGGGTGGGGTCGCCAAACAGCCTCGATTACACTGACGCACAGGCAAGTAGCACCGATAGCGATCTGGGGTAACAAGTGCACCGTGTGTCGCTGGAGTGTGTCGGGGTGTGAGTTGGCAGCTGAGGATGCGAAGGTGCGCTGAGGGACTGAAACATGGCTGCAGCTCTGTGTTTATCTTTAGTGCCAAAGAAGGAAGCAGTGCGACGTTTGAGTGCAGTGAAATGTGAAGTTTGGAGGTCAGCTCGCCATCAAAAACGAGGGTTTAAGTCCTGTTTCTCAACAGTTCCTTTCCCCATGACCACAATCGTTTTAAGCTTGAGTGATTCACCGAATAACCCCGAAAAACTTCTGTTAAGCAAATATTTGACATTGAATGATCACTTGAATGTCCAGTCAAGGCGTTTAGTTGACATCGCTCGCTGGTTTCTGTTTATAAGGAGGAAGATTTTCTTTGCAAAGCAGAATTTTTGTTTGAGGTCACGGATGGAAAGCTGTGCTGACCAGCCTGAAAGCTAAATCAGACTGCAGGTGCCAGTGGGTAGCAAAATGACGATATTATCAAGTGTAAATGTGGAAATATTACCAGCATGTCAGCACAGAAATTCACGAGTGCAGGAAAAGAATAAAAGTTTTCTATAGAAGTGACTGTAAACCCTGTGCAAACATAGACACTCACACAAAAAGCAACAGGAGACATTTAGATAATTAACTTTAGTGTTTGTTTGTCATCCACGACTGCAGCGCAGATGGCTCTCCCCATCTATTAGCCTACATAATGATATATTTTGACTTGGACAAACATGAGTTCGATCCAGCTGAACAGGAGATAAGAAAGGCACACTTGCAGATCGTGTTATATTATTGCAGCGTGCCTGTAAGTATTAGAGCAGCCAGATGTTTTGGCTGAAAATCAGAACTTTATAAACCGGCAGAACGAGCCAACAGCCTCAGGCTTCATATCTGAGCACTGCTGCACTGTAGGCAAATATATCTGCCTGCGTGGTACCCGACCTTTGCTCTCTCCTCTTTTTGTGCACTCGCCAACTTTTGTTCTTTCCCCTCTGTGCTCTCTGTGCGTGCCTCGTGCATGAACTCGACTCCAGGGTCTCATGTGCAGAGGATCATAATCAGGATACTTCATCACTTTTTGTTTAGATAACTGCATAACATTTATAAATGTAAATAAACTCTCTTTATTTGTGAAGATCTGTGCAGTGATGAGTTGTTTCAGTGGTTGTGCCCGAGGTGTGACACCTGCTAATGCTGGTCTTTCTGATACAGACAGGAATCCCTAAAGGTAGTCTGGACACAATTTCATTTCCTTATGAAGCTCCACAGTGTCGGGACACAACGCAGATAAGCACAAAAAATCAGATTAGGACTTAGCGGGGGGCAAAGCAAAGAATTTAAAAATATAGTTACATGATAAAGTTAGAAACTGTAATTGCTGTTGAGAGGAAACCAAGTTTTTCCTGCATGTGCGGCAAAAGTTGACAGTTTAACACACTTTATGGACCATATTTCATTTTGTAAACAGGTTTGCTTTACCTCCAAGCCTTCAGCATGAAAGCCATCAACGCAAAGAGACATTTGGTCAAGATAGCTCTATTCAATGTGTTTCGTTGCCTTTCCAGAACCTCGCACCATCAAACAACTGAATACTATAAAATCTGATAAATATTCTTATTTCGTCACTAAAAGGAAAACAGAACAGCCAGTCAGGATCTTCTGCAGACCTCTGAGGTAGCTGCAATATAAACTATTCAAATATTTCTACTTTGCACTACGACATTGTAGTTTTATTTTTACACAAATGCACATGTGAAAATTATGTGACAGTAATAATAACATTGTGGTAGGATTCAATATTCAATTCAATAATATGCATTATGCATATGGTATAAAATAATAATATTGATATGAATTTAAATGAGAAAAATGTCAAATATGTTTGAGATTTAAAGAAGCACGTGTTTGTTAGAGGAATTTAACCGGAACCAAAGCTATATTTTTGTTATTTTAATATTTAGTAAGTAAAATCATGTCTTTGTTTATGAGGCGTTGGTTGGCTCTGTGCTGTGCCGCAGCGTCACTTCAGTTTGAGTCTGGAGTCTGTGCTCGGATCCAAAGACATGCGTGTTAGGTTATCTGGAGATTTTACATTGTAAATTGAGTGTAATTGGTCTGTGCTGGTCCTTCTGATGTACTGGTGACCATGATGACCCCACCTCTCACTCTAACAGCCCCATTCCCAGCTTTTAGGATAAATCAAGTATTCCTTGTTGTCTTTAGCTTAGACACCAGCCTCCCCTCATAACCCTGCAGTGGATCAGAAAACTGATGAATAGATGGAAATTATTTACCTCAGTAAAGAGGAAATAATAAAATAATGCATTCTTTTATTTACTTTATATTTATTCTGTTTGGCATCTTTTAATTTTTTCACATGCACCTCTTTTCCTTTTCTTTCTTGTAGCTCAGTCTGAGGTTGCAGTTATGTTTTATTATTCTGTATTTCTCATTTACACCACACATGTGTCAGTCAGCTCATGCACCCAGACTGGAAACTGCTTTCAGTCAGCTCCTATTACTTTTAAATGTGCGATATAACTAACAGACTTGACTTTACTGTACGTGGACCCGTGGTGATTATTGCTGTCACGCCCTAAAGGCACATTTTGAGTCGTGTTCTTGTAAAAGCGGAGCTGTGAAAGCTACCACATGATGAAACCTTCAGACTCACTACATGCCTCGTTAATGTGTTTTCCATTGAATTCATGCGCCTCGTGTGTCCCACTAACCACACGCACTTTAAGGCATTCCCGTCTTCCTGTCAGTTGCTAATCATCTGTAAGTGCTGTCGTGTTTTTTCACCTGTCCGAAGCTGTAAAAACCACAACGTGCTGTTTTCATTCCCCACGCCTCATATGTTCCATCTTTAGCACATCTCCTGACAGGTGCTTTCAAAAACACCCGAGCAGCAAGAAGATGCTTTGCACATGGTCCTCTAAGGGAATATACAATAACACCCTCACGATTGCAGGATTGGTAGGTTATAAAGTGTGACTTTTACAATTGGACTTAATAATTTGAAGAGCCCCTTAACATGAAGTTGAAACTTCACCGCGTCCCTGACACAAATTTAAAAACACATCTGACCCCTGATTTGAACCTTGCAGTTCATCCAGACTTCACAGACCAGTTCATTGCTCCACTTTCATCCCTGCACCTACACTTCCTGATAACAGCTCCTGACCTTTATAAGCCAATACTTCAGTCAGTGGCAGGTAGGGATGGGTATCGTTTAGGTTTTATCCGATATCGGTGCCAAACCGGTACTTTTGAAACGGTGCCGGTGCTCAAACCGGTGCTTAAAGAATCAAGAACACAAAATTGGTCCAAAAACCTCTCATGTTCAGCTGTTTTTTGTAAAAAGATAACAATGTTGGCCTTTTCTGCAGCTATGGGGCATATATGGTATCACTCTTGGCTGGAAGCAGCTTAAACAATGGAAAAAACACAAACTTTGTCCAAAAACCTCTCATGTTTAACTGTTTTCCACTTTTTCTTTGGTCATTTTAGCCTTTTTGTCCAGGGTGAAGGGAGTATCTGCCATCAAACAAGAAGACAGCCACATGTAGCTATGATGATGTTTGCTAGTTCACCTTACATGCATTAATTTAATAACGTGGTTAGCCTACTCAACGTAAATTACACACGAACAACATTAAGCTACTCACGCAGAGACGAACGGCTGCTGCTGCATCATCATCCTCATCATTTCTGCTACACTGGCAGGGCTAGGGGCCAGGACTCTCCTCTTCGGGTTTTTGGGGGATGTTGCAAACTCCGGGTCTGATAACAGGCACCACACCCGCAGTAGATGTGCTCGGTGTGAGGTCTCGCAGCAAGAGATCAAATACGGCGCATTTTTCGGCTTTTAAAAAAAACGCTATGCGTCGCCAGGTGTTTCATCAGATTCGAGGTGTTACCTCCTTTGACAGTATCACAGTATCAGCTTAAAGCACTTGTTGCAGCTGCTGAGTTTGCATCTTTTGCTGTGAAGTACAGCCAGACTTTGACCGCTTCGCCTTGGGCATTTTTAATCTGTAGCTCTGCTCTAAAAGAACGTACGTACCTGGACCCGCCTACTATCCTCGGAAACGTAAAATGATTGGCTAGAATCCAAAGTGTGTCACAGCTCAGGAAAAAAAGCACCGAAATGTGCGCTGCTTTTCGGTCTGGTTACTACCGTTTATGTCAGAACCGGCGCCATCATGGCACCGGAAACCGGTACCCATACCTAGTGGCAGAAACGTCACAGGTCTCCACATCCACATTCTCCACTGACACGAAAGCAAAATATACAAACATAAAAATGTTTTAGAATGTCTGCAAACCTCCACATACTTCATTTAGGACATCTTCTTCATCCCTAAGAACCTTTTTGGTATTTGTTGTTGGTCCCTAGGAGATAACGGTCCTCTTTTTGAGACTGAAAAGGTCTGTGTTAGGAAGACGGAGGAATGAGGGTGGTTCACAGGCTGCCTTAGTCCTGTTTGCAACAATAACTTTGTATACTGCAAAACAAACCACCACCAAAGGACATCTGAGGATAAAAAGACAATGAGCAACTTGTCTTGAGGAACTTGTCTTTAAACAAAACAAAGGAGTCTGAGTTTTGGAATCATGTAGTTCACCAGCTGAACTCATTTTTAGGCTCAACCATGTTTTTAGTAGACAAAGGTGAAGGAATTAGACATGGATTGAGCTCCAGTTTGGGAAAAAGCCTCGGATGGGACTGGCGGCGGCTCCCGGGCCTGACACAGCCCCATTTACTAATGAGGAAGGGTGGGGCATGAAAACAAGAAGCTGGTAGAACTGGGGGAACTGGTGTATGTGAATGTTATGTGTTTGGGGTGCTTATCGTTGTTACTGGGTGCATTCAGGTCTTTATTACTGTGTTTCTGACACGTATTGTGCTCAGTGGCATTCCAGCTAGAATAATTTAGTTAATGATGATTCCCATGAGTGACGCTCATGCAGGCACTGGACGGGACAGCTTGGGGGTCCTGTGTGTTTGAGTGCACAGACAGCCTGCAGAGTGCAGCCACGCTGAACCAAAGTGCTTGTGTTTGTGTATTTGCAGAGCAAATGAACAAGTAAAGAGAAACGATTCCAATCTCATGCACGCCTGGAAGTGTCATTTTGTCCAAGTGTGTTTTGAGGCCCCGCTCCTGAAATTCAGATACTTTATCGCCAAAAAATTAAATGATCTCTAAAGCATGTCTGAGCACTCCGAGATTTTTGGCCACCTACATATCCAAGGTGGGACTCCTCATGTGCTTTCAGGCCCCAAAATATCAGACTTCAGCTTTATCTCTAGTTAAAGTCAAGATTTGTTGTGTAATCAGGTGGGATGCAAATGATGCTGTCATTTTCAAGTCAGTACTTCTGTTTGCAGACACACCTGGAAACACCAAACTATTCTGTTAATGTCTTTATAGTGTAACCGGTGTGATTCTGCGTTGTGTCTGATAAAAAAGGTAAAAGAAAGAAAAACCTCCAAGTAAATAATTTGCCCACTCCAGCTCCTACGACCAAATACAAACAGTGGGGAAGAGGGTTAGCTCAACCCACCACAACTTCCAAGCTAGCGAGGAGTATATATTCATGCTAGCATTTATGGCGCCTAAAACACATTTATGATACACACATACTACACACTTGTAACATCTAACAAAAACAGGCTTAATAATGACAATAATTGAACTAAAATCGCAATCAGAAACATCAGGGTGGCTAAATATGCATTATATGTGTGTTTTAAAGTGTTAGGAAAGAAATTATACCAACCTCTCCCACAGGGGAATTGTAGAAAAGGGGAGAGGCAAAAGGGGTACACTGTATTTATAGGATTGCACCAAAGAAGAAGAAGAAAAGAATGAGAAGGGGCTCTAACTGATAATGAACATAAGTACAGGCTTGGAGGTCCTAAAAGTCAGGTATAAAAGGAACGGTTTGGGGGTTTAGGACACATTTTGTGTAATTATAACAATGTGATTCATGACCCTGTTACAATAGCATCTGTATGAGTGATATCCCCGAGCATCTGAAGAGAACTTTTATCACGGGTAAAAATGAGAGATTAAGTCTAAAGGGACATGAATACCCCGCTAATCATACTTCATAGTCCAGGCCCAGGTGACTACAGGAGGGGGAAAGGTGGATTTACAGCTAAGTTACTAAGAATGAGAGCGTATATTCATTCCTCTCATTCACTGTGGTTTCTTTTACATCTGACGTGGACCTCACAGTTGCTTTGGTACCAGGCAAAGAGTGCAATGGAAAAATCTCCAGGGGACGACAATTCACTTGAGGCCTTTTTAACAAACTGTTATGTGTTTGTGTTGGCTGTCTGCAAAATGTGTCAGGCCTTGGAGGGAATGTATGTCCCTCCACAATCCCATCAAACACATTTAGACACTTGTCTAAATGTGTTTGATGGGATCGTCAGCAGTTTTTAAATCACTCAAACTTTGTCCAACAATGTCTTTAAGTGACTCTTCTGTTGCACTGACATCTTTGTTAGAGCGGACATTTATGGATGTGCTCGACACACACAGTTCATGTTCCAGCGCTCAGTTTGTAGAGAAGGAAACTGAATGAGAAACAGATGCATTTTTAACTTTCGTTTTCTCTACTCAAGCCTGAGTGTCTTTTAATCCTTTTCATGGGAAGTCTAAAATTATGAAAGAGGTAGGAGTGGGAAAGTGGTGATGTGGGGCCAGATTAGTTATTTTGAATCTTGTTCCCACAGGACACCAACAGAAAGACTGCAGCAGGCATGGGACAAACACATACAGCAGATTCTGGTGCAGTGATGCCCAGTAATGTCTTTAGGCTACAGTTGGAACCATTTTTTATGCGAGGATTATTTATGCAAATGTTTTTCTTCGATGTCAAACACCCCAAAAAAGACCACTGTCATCTCATGGACCAATTTCTTACACACATATATATTTCACCAGAAACAAGTTTACAGCTTTCCCCGTCATGTTCAGCTCTTTGTGCATCTCTGACATGCTTCCAGCTCAGCTGTGCTTCACCACGGACCTCAAAGTTGCACAAAAACACATTCTGTGTCACACTGACTCAACATGTTCATGTTGTGAGTCATCACAGGTTTAGAGCTCATGTAATTCGCTGGAAGGAACAAACCGGTCGGTTTTTTTCACGGGGATGTGAGAGACTCTCACCACAGGCTTTTACTGCTGCATCCAATCCTGACTGCTCTACTCTACACTAGTTCATCCCCATGACTTTGACTTCTACAATGTCTTATACAATTCATGATAAAGGGTCACCATTTTGGCACAAGTTAGAGGATCCTACATGCACCAAAGATAAGCAAGAGCAAGGTGCTCAGAACAGGAGTGTTCTTAAACTAGCAGCACAGATGTCCAAGCAGACGGTGAGCACCATCGTGCAGTCATGCAACAAAACAAGAATAAAGGTGTGTTCAAACCAAGGTTATTATCGTTAATGAAAACTAACGAAATAACGAAAACTAGAAGTGAAAAAACATTTTCGTTAACGGAAATAAAAATAAAAACAAAAAAAGGAAAACTAACTAAAACTGTAATGAGTGTTCACAAAACTAACTAAAATTAACTGAATTTATAGTAAAAATGTGTTTAGTTTTCATTGATGTGTGCGTGTCATACAATAGTCAAGGGTGAAAATGAAGTTTAGTTTCCAGATTTTTTTCTTGCTGTGTCTCATTATGCCAGCAGGTGGCAGCACGTTAGTCGAGTCGTCTGTGTTGCTGCTCCGTCCACGCGCAGAAAAGTGTCAGGAAAAGTCAGAAGAAAGCGCCAGAGTCCAATTTGGGATTACTTTGAATATGACTGTGTTTTGGATAAAGCAAGTGTCTTGTAGTGGAAACAGACAAATTATGAGGGACATTTCTAAAGGGAAAAAAATCCCACAAACCTTAAAGTGCACTTGAAAAGCTCACACAAGAAGGCTAACCTAGCTTAGCTTGAGAAGGTAAGGGAGCACACTCAACCCTCATCCCCAGAAAACAGAAGCTAACCCCAGGCAAGGCAGCGTGATGCATCCCGAGACAACAGGACGGGGATATCTACACAACTGTGTGAGTCAATTACCTTCAAAAAGTTTATCAATTCACTTAAACCAAAATTACGAACACCCGGTGCTGCGAGAGTTAATAGTCTCATTGGGGCCAAGATATACATTTTATAGTTGCCTGGTATCAATGGTTGTTCATCTGCCTTTATTTATTTCTTTATTTAAAGAACCCATAGGTGGGAATGTGAGTTGTCTGTCTCTGCGTGTTAGCCCTGCGACAGACAGGCGACCTGTCCAGGGTGCAGTATGGTAGCTGGAATAGCAACATACCCAAGGATGAGCAGAATGACTGATATGATGAAACTGGGATTTTGTTACACTTAATTATTGCAAACACAACTAAAACTATAACTGAAACTAATCAAAACTAAACTGAAAGTAAGGATTTTCAAAAAAATAAAAACTAAACTAAACTAGCAAACAATTGGTAAAAACTAATTAAAACTGATATAAAATTGAAAATCTGAAGTCAAAACTAAATAAAAAATAAAAACTAATGAAAATTGCAAAACTATTAAAACCCTGGTTCAAACCCAAGTTTTCAAAACTGCATGCAAAACTGTAAACCATCGAATACACATCCATCCGAGCTGAAGACGTTTGCACGATGTGGTAGCGTCTCAGCCGATGTGATTCATACAAAAATGACGATGGCGATATTTGTCAGAAGCCAGAAATGATGCCATTCACTGAGACTACAACGTTCCCGTCTGTGCTAAATTTCATGGCAGTGTTTTAGTCTGAACGGGCAGGATGTCTCAATAGCCTTTAAATACAGCAAAAAATTCCAACATTAGTAACTTTTCTTAGAAAATAGACCACCAGTTACTTGGAATTTTTGTCATTGGAGATCAAATCGCAGCCAGGATAACTCACTGATGACTCCAGCTGCAAAACAAACACCCACATGACAGGAATAGATTAGAAAAGATAAGATAATAAGAAAGAAAACAAAAGAAAAGCTTCCCGTTTGACACGCAGTGCATCACAGCTCTGTGTCTGTGTAATGAAACCCTCCACTGTGTCACTAACCTAAATATTAGAGTTTAATGACCCTTTAACTGTCTGCTGTGTGTTACATCCACAGCACTGGAAATATGTCTGCGTGTGCAAAGTGAACGAGCGAGTGGGTGCATGTGAGTAAATCCATCTACAACATATACACACATGACCGTGCGTCTCAGTTAGCCTACCGGGTCAGCGCTACACCCCCGCAAACGAGCTACGACAAATATCTCAATCATCTCACCGCAATCTGGGCCAGATGGGCTAAGTCAACACAGCGATGTGTGTGCGCATGAAGTTGTGCAGATGTTAGTTTTTAAAGTGCGAGGGGACAGTAGAGCCTCAGCAAGCATGGCTGTGGACTCTGTAGAGGCTTCATGAAGCACAAGAATCTGCCAGGCCCGTCAGAGGGCAAAGACACAGCAGGGGAGAAACAAGAGGATTTTGCAGCTCCGCTTCGAGGCCAGAACCTGTCCTGCTGCGTGACTGTCTGGTTCATATATAAAGACAGTCCACAGGGGTTAATGCTCTGATGTAAAATAGAGGGTTTCAAAAGCAGCAGAAGAATGCAAACATAGAGTATAGTTATAGTTGAGCCCAGGTTGTGATGGCTGCAGGTAAGGTGTAGGAAAATAAATGAGCTACAGCAGCTGTTATTTCTGCACTCACACGTTAGCTAAACTGCACGGACAAGATGGACATCCGAGGCGCTGAAAGGCACGTCTGTAACATTACCTGCGTGTCCTAATCTATTTACTATCACAACAAATAAAGTCAGTGTTTAATATTAATGACCAGTGTTGTCACCGTCAGCGTGTATGAACAGATGGCGCTGGACGGGCGCCACTCGATGACGGACTTATTGCTGGATGATAGACGGCGTGGCTGATGTTAGTTTGATAAAGCAAGAAGAAAAGGGATTGTGGTTGTGGATGCTGCAATCCTCGGTGGAGACGGCAAACAATGGTGGAAAGAGTCGGGGAGCTGATCTGTGGTCGCAGGGTGTCAAACATGTGGCCCAGGAGCCACAGCAGGCCCACTGAAGGGTCCAGTTTGGGCCTCTTTAATGGCTGTAAGTCTGAAGTCAGTAACTATTGCAGGGTTTCTATTGAAGTACGCTGATATTCTTGTGTATGTCTGTCCTATGCACGATCTGATATCCTCGTGTTGGTGTTGTTCCCAGATCATCATACTAAAGGTTGTTCCAGGATCAACATTGCAAGTGACCAATCAGAATGT
Organism: Neolamprologus brichardi; assembly: GCF_056152115.1. Lineage (NCBI taxonomy): Eukaryota > Metazoa > Chordata > Actinopteri > Cichliformes > Cichlidae > Neolamprologus > Neolamprologus brichardi. Next base: position 32,552,567 of record NC_142108.1, on the reverse strand, counting down.
TGTGATGTCATACTTCTGCGACTTCGGGAAAAACCGGCGTAAAACAAAAAACTGTACTTAAGCTGCGAGAAACCACCTCTGTCCGCCGATCAACGAACCCTAACCCTGACCCTTTAATAAACGCTAAGCAGAATTGATATTGTCCTTGCAACATTGGAATTTCATAAATGCACGAATGGGTTGGTGCGCAAAAGAATAACGTCACAATAATGTGATTGGTCACTTGCAATGTTGAACCTGGAACAACATTTTCATGATGATCTGGGAACAACACCAACACGACGATATCAGATCATCCTCTGTCCTATAGTTTGGTGATTTACATATTGTCTTGGCAGGCAAATTGTTCGTCATTCGGTTTCAGGCAGAGACACAAACCCCCTTCCTGTTTGCATCAGGTTAGGCGTCCAGTCTTAAAACTCTGAAAATTCAAATATGCCTGAGCAGCTGAACATCGCTCTATTCTCGTCAGTAAAACACCACAGTGGAAATATCTGGCAAGTTTAAAGTATTTTTACAGTTGAAACGTAGAAAAACACCAATAATTTTGAGGTTTTCAAAAGTGCTGGCAGTGTTAATCTCGTTAAAATGACGTTGACACCACAACCGCAGTAATGAGGCAAATCTCCATTAGCAAGTTAACGCGGATCGCGCCGTGCGTGGGGCTGGACGGCGCTAACGCGTTAACGCGTTAACGAGCTAACCGCGCTAATGCATTGACGCCGTGCAGCCCCACCCGCGGGGCGATCTGCGTCATGTTCACCTGATTTGTAGGGTTTTCTAAAAAAATCTTGGCCATGGCCGAAGGGCAAAATTGACTCTTCAGAGATCAGATGGTGCTGTATGTAGCTGTAGTTTTATCTTTATTAACTCAAGGAACAGTACGAGTAATACTACAAAAATCTTTAGTTTTTCAACCAGTGACACAAAACCAGGAGAATCTCAGATAAACCTAAAATTAAAATCACAAATAAAACAGAAATAAATCCACAAAATAAACAAAAACATAGTGCGGTGTTTCTATCCCCTTTTCTATCTATATGATCAGCTCCAAAACAGTAAATATTTTGTAGACAGCAGGTAAACTTTTGGTTCATAAATCACATCTTCATGTGAATAATCAGCGCACACACATTCGAACATGATCTCTTTCTGGACAGAACAATGAACGCAGCTTTTCAACAGTAAGCACATCCTTACAGCACATCCTTATCCAACCACAGGCTGAGAGAAGAGTACACCAGTTAAGAATTAAGTTAAGTTAACCTAACCACATGCATGTGTTTGGACTGTGCCTCAGAGTGAACCCACGCAGACACTGGGAGAACATGCAGACTCCACACAGAAAGATGGATTTGAGTCCTGTGAGGCAACAGTGCTAACCACTGCACCACATACTGCACCGACTGACAACCACTAACCTTTAGACAAGTTGTTTAATGACCCGATGATAGCGGTGCGCTGCACTTATGACAGTGGGGAGGAAGAACTCCCTTTTTAACAGGGAGAAACTTCCAGCAGAGCCAAGATGGTCAACACGAGAGAGGAAACAAAAGCTAATGGACTCCAGTAGTTGTATATAAATGCATGCACATAGTGAGATAGAGAAGAAATATGATCTGTCTTTGTGGCCTCTGATTGCAAATCCGTGGGCACGAATTACAAAACCAAAAGCACAGTTTATAAACCAAGAGTCATAAATGCCTCTCTTTTTCTCAGCTGACCCTAGAGGGGCTTCATAGCTCTGGCTCCGGTTAGGAAATGACCAAGGAAATCTGCTGAAGGTTGCGTTAGGGCTCATAAAGGGATCCTGGGGGATTTTGGGGATGCAATCAGGAACCAATCCCATGAATGCTTTAAATTAATTACATTTTACTGGATTCTGAAATTGCTGCAACATTCTGGAGCAGCTGAAGTTTGCATTTGTTGTTTGGCCACAACAGCACGTTACAGTCTACCTGGGACTGTGAACACATGCTGGATAAAAGTTTACAAGTGTGAAATCAAAGTGTGGTTTGCAGAAATGGGAAATGCAGAGAACCTGAGGATGTGGGGCTGAGTTGTTGGCGATAACAGCTGCTGACTTACGAGTTTATAAATGACAGCACTGAATTGCAAATAAGAGCTCAGAATTTGGCCTTCGGGGGTCTGCTGTGCTAATCATGTAACTGAGACGTTGTGGGTTTGAATCTGATCCAAGACTTTTGTCTTACATGGCCTCTCCCTCACGCTCTCCTATCCTTCCTGTTTGTCCTCGCAGTCTGACTATGAAAGAAGAAAGCCAAATGTACTCCCACATGTCCTAAAAACTTTCATACGTCTGATTACGATCGGGGTTTTGGTTTTGACTACCTGCTGTCCCCTAAGAACCGTGGAAGGAGAGCAGATAAAAATTTGTGTTCACTCATTTGTAGGGCAATAAAAAAGGATTGTTTCAGCCTGTGAGTGGTTGTGATGCTTGGAAACAGGCCAGCTGTGTACTTGATCATCTGTCTTTGTAGGGACCATTTGAGATCTGGGGAGGATTCTGGCTGATCCTCCAAGAACTATATAAGAATCCAGACGTAGTTTTATTGCTCAGGTTTGTGTAGGCTAACAAATGTTTATGTTACACATGCTAATCCAGTGGATGCGGCCAATGGGTCTAACTGATGGAGCAGCGTTGCCTCATGCGTTTCAGAAACAAAGTAAATAGGAAAGGAATAAGAGAAGAAGACTCACTTCTACTCCATGACTGTGACCTCTGTGAGTGTAACGCAGTGCAGAGTCACACTTGTGGATAAGCTTTAGGACACCTTCTGCTTTCTCTGTTGGGAACAGGAGCTTTCAGTCATCGTTTGTGAATTTCTGCACAGACGGATTCGGATCATGTTCTGGTCAAATTTCACCGAAGCTTTAGCAACATTTAATCATCCTGTTTTCCTTTCTTATTAGCATTTATAACAATGAAATAAAAGAACAAATATGACACACGTCTCTAACCCTTTAATACACAAGAGCCACAAGAGCCAGATGTAGCCATGTGATACAAATCAAAACTCATTTACACAAATTAAAAATATTTAATTTCTTCTACTTGTTAATTGTCAGAAGGTTCAGGAAACACAATTTTAAATATTCTGGCAATTATTTCAGGGTTCAGGCTTTACACTAGGGCTGCCACAAACGATTATTTTGATAGTCGACTAGTCACCGATTATTTTTGCGATTAGTCGACTAATCAGATCATCATCCATTGGACGTAAAACATACAGCTTATTGCACCAGCAGCATCTGCTCTTATATAACTATCATTAGCTTACAGCTTGAAGTGTTTAAGGTATGTGCTAACTAAAAATAAAGACAAGATGATAGTTTATTAAATTTTAATGAAATTTGCAGATTGTTTCGGTGAAGTTTAATAAACTCCTTGCTATCTAAAATATAACAGGACACCGGAGTAAATTCTCGAGCATCTCACACTTCTGATAATCAGCTGTCTGCTTGATGTTTATTCAGCTGTGTAAAAACTATAACTTTAATCTCAGCCAAACCGATTTACTCAGAAACAAATAAAATACTAAAAAAAGCCAAACAATAACATTTTGAAGTTATCTAAGTGACTTATATATCATGTTTAACCTGAGTAGTGAAAGACAGCAGTGGGTTTGAAAACGATTTGCCGGGAGTCCGGTGTTCTCACGGCTCTAGTTAGCCTAGCCCCCGGCTAGCTATCGAGCTAGTGGGTAACAGACGTCTCCGAAAACGTCGGAGTGCTTTTGAAAATATGTGGTGTCTTGATAAACTGAGCAGATATTTGAGGTTTACACAGCTACATTCTCGCCTGAAAATATGTTAAACGTTTATTTTGTGACCCAGAAAGAATAATAAGAGCAATATTAAAACTAACTAGCTGCTGCCATTGTTGGAAACTGAGCTGGGCTGCGCTATGAATTCTGGGACACAGCTTCTTCTTCTTCGGGGTTTAACAGCAGCTGGCATCCTTGTACATGCAGTGCTGCCATCTTCTGTTTCAGTCCGTTATTACACTCTTAAATCCTACTACTTATTCCTGCGTCTTTTGTGATCTTACAAAGCTTCAAACGACGCGTCGACTATTAAATTAGTCGTCGACGATTTTAAACTACCTGTTTCTCCTATTTTTCAATACAAGTCACATAGGAAAGACCTACAAAAACATTAAGCAACACGACGGCTACACAGAAACAAACTGCCTGACATTTGCATGCATTATAGAGAATATGGGTGATATAATTCGTTTCACAAAGCTCCCTTTCCCTCCTCACAAAGCGACAGTGGGAGTGAGCCAAGTTTTTAATGATTTTAGTGAGAAAGAAAATCTGTGGATTTATGCAAAGACAAACAGAGAGAGCGACGTATGAAATGAAACAAACAAGGAACAAGTTTGAAACACCAAAAAAGGATTTTAACAGCCCATCCATAATTTAGTTACCACTGCAGTGAACAGACGATGGTGATTTCCATCAGCAGTAACTCTTGTTTGGTGATGGCTCTCTGTTCTGGGACCTCCCTGCCTTACATGGAAAGCCTGAGGCAAGGAAAGCAGCAGCAGGACCCCCTCTCAGTGTGAGGTATTTGTCGTACTTAGGTGATTTACACCAAAAAAGGTCTACCTGATGTGCGATAGGTCTTCTTTATTGTGCGATGAATTGCATTTCAGTGACGAATCCTTTTCTGTGCTTTGGGATGGTTCGACACATACAGCATACGCTCATCCTGAGGTGCAGCTTATCAGCTTTTCAGCTGATTTACAGTATTTTCATCAGGGAGCGTTAATGACCCCGTTATACAGAGGGACAGAGATCTCCACCATTAAAAATCATGTTTTCAGTAAGTTAGTATAAGCAGCTGGGGATGCAGTATGTTAACAATGGTCCTCACAAAGACAGAAATACAAGTGTGTGTGTGTGTGTGTGTGTGTGTGTGTGTGTGTGTGTGTGTGTGTGTGTGTGTGTGTGTGTGTGTGTGTGTGTGTGTGTGTGTGTGTGCAGTTAGTGAGCTTCTGGTTGCTCAGTGAAAATCAGAGAAAGAGAGAGAGAGTGAGAGGGAACAAGAAGAGATTTTCCAAGAAGCCCTGCGTGGTTGTGGTCCGATTGGCGCTCAGCCACGAGTCACTGGGAATCTCTCCCTCTCTTACTCCCCCTCTCTCTACTTCTTCTTTCAGCCCAGTTCAGTCACACTCCCCATCTTTATGCTCTCTCACATCTACCACCCTGATTCTCTCCATCATTCTGCCCCAAACTTCACAGCAATCGTGCCTGTTTTAATCCTTTTCTTCCTCCTTCGTCATCTCTTCTGTTCGTCTGTCCTCCCTTTGCCCTCAGCTCGCCGACTTCCACGGCAACACTCACTATGGCAGCTCGCAGCTGCACGGTGACTAATCACTTTTTAAACTGGGATTTGAAAACAAAAGGAACCACCACTCACTCCCAATCTCTCAGTGGGACACACACACAATATTTTATCCCCGTCCAGCTGATAAAAGCCCGTCTGCTGCACTAACAAATTTGGTGGCCTTTTGAACAGACCATGAATCTCACTTACAGTCTTTCTCTCGCTCGCTTTCCTCCTCTTGCCTATTTGTCACATAAAGCACCGGGTCTCAAGTTCTGGCTCTGCGCCACAAAAACGTCTCCTAGAGACGCTGAACAGGGATGTTTAAAGTCAGCAGCTCAGAACTGGAGCTGAGACAGACACCTGAGCCTGTTTGTTTTGCCCTTTGATGCTTCATGTGCTGGAACAGCACTTTGTGGAGATCAAACGCCCGTCACAACATAATCGCATATTGCTTTGCTCATGCTGACTACACAGTCTTGTTTTACCCACAATGCCATTGTCTCCTAAACAGAGATGGGCAGTAACGCATTGCGTTACTGTAATCCGATTACTTTTTTCAAGTAACGGATTACTATTGCAAAAACGGTAATTAGATTATCGTTACTTTCCCGTAGGAACGCTGCGTTACTGCGTTACTAAAACCGTGATTTTTTTGCGAGAATGTCTCATGACAGTGACGTAAGCGAGTGCGACGTTTGTGACAACAGCTGTGTGCAGATCAACAATGGATCATATATCGAGTGCAGAGAGAGTATGAGCGTGCAGCGTTTAAAGCGTGGAAGTACTGACCTTACTTTGAGTTTGATTCCATAAAAAGTGACAAAAACATTAGTGTCCGTTGTGCGTGGGAAGAAAACTTCTTTTTACAGCGAAAAAAGCCCCTAAACTTCCGAGCAAGCACCGAGTAGCTACGACGTAATGGGAAACTCACAGAGAAACTCGCGGATTCTTCCACTGACTGCTGCACACCTGCACCAGGGTAACCCTCCACCTACCCCACTCCTGCTTTACAGGTGAAAATAGAGCAACAGGACCGCTAGTCTTTGACTTTATTTATTTTCTGCTGTGTTTTACTTGCATCTATTTGAAAGACTGAGTGTAAACACAAAAAAAAATTATTTTATGTGCTGGAATGTGCAGAAAATAGGTTTAAATGTTAAACAAATTTCTTCCAGTCAGAGAATGTTGCAGATAATTAAATTTTTGCTTGATGCATAAAGTTAAAAGATTAAAGCTAATAAAACAAGTTTTAAAAAGAGACTAGTAGAGTTGGGCTGAAAGATCTATCACTTTATCACCTATTCAGGTTGTAAATCGTGTTTTTAAAAGTAACTAAGTAACTAAGTAATTAATTACTTTTGAAAATAAGTAATCAGTAAAGTAACGGGATTACTTTTTCGGGGAAGTAATCAGTAATTAGTAACTGATTACTTTTTTCAAGTAACTTGACCAACACTGCTCCTAAAACACGACTTTCCATGCAGACGATGTTAGCTTTTGAGAAAAGATGCCTTTTTCAAACCTCCTCGGTGAGGTGCGTCAGGTAAGTTCAGCGTTTCAGAATCATGTCGTGTGCTATAACACAACCTAAATATATACCCGATCTTGTCCAAGAAGTTTGGGTTTCTCGGCCTAACTGAACAGTGAACCTGCAACAGTCCCACTTGACCTTTTCCTTGATTTGAGGACTTTTCCTTCTACCTGCCAATTTCAAATTCTACTGTAGGAAACTCGCAAAAGCTGTTCTCAAACCTTAGTATGAATAAATGTTATAAATGCATTTGTAGGTTTTATATACTGGTCTGACTTTGCTCATGTGGCATATTGTAAACGAAATGCAGTCGATATCCAGAAACTCATCTCTGCATACTGTAGGTAGGAAGACCAGCTTAATGCTTTATCTCTTAGTTATTGTTGTAATTTTGTCATTTAACTTCTGTTTATAATAAACACCATCATCACCATGATCATCCAGCCAGGCTGGAAAACAGCCCTCCCACCTCTGTTCCCCTCCAGTCTGATCCCACGTCTCACATGAGGCTCAAGCTTCAGCCTTCTCACATTTAACCTACGCCAAAGACTTTTTTTGTTGTCAGAAGATACACTTCCCTTGTAAGATAATTGAAAATGCAGTGTATGGTGCAAAGTTACAGGTAAAACATCAAGACTGAATGATTTGCTCTCACTGACTTATGGCAAGACAGACCTGTGTGATTTCAGTCATACAATACAATACACAATACAATTTTATTTATATAGCACATTTAAAAACCCGAAGGCACACCAAAGTGCTTCACAATAATATGGAGAGTCAACATAAGTCAATAACAGAGTACAAATCGGGCACTAACAGACCAGGAGAGTTAGATAAATACAAAATATGCTAAGAAGACAAAAACAGCAGTAAAATTAATAAAAAATAATAAATTTAATAAAATCTAATAAGAGATTTAAAAGTTTAAAAATTAAAAGATTTAAAAGGGTATTAACTGGTCGGGAAAGCCAAGTCAAATAGATATGCTTTTAATCTTGATTTAAAGGACTGGATAGAGTCCAAGGCTCGAATAGAAGCAGGGAGGCTAGTCCAAAGGTTGGGTGCAGCTGAAGCAAAGGCACGATCGCCTCTGGGCTTCAGTCTAAACTTAGGTTGGGCCAGGAGTAATTGACCTGATGATCTTAATGCACGACAAGGAGTGTACAAATTGAGGAGGTCAGTGAGGTAGCTGGGCGCAATGTTATTCAGGATTTTAAAAGTGAGTAGCAAGATTTTAAACTCAATGCGATATTTGATTGGTAGATCAACAAGAGCCGGAGTAATAGGGTCAAATTTTCTAGTTCCAGTAAGAAGGCGAGCCGCAGCATTCAATTTATTCAGTCATGCGATGCAGGTCATGGTCTCATAACTTCAGAACAACAGACATGTTACAGCAGTGATTTCTCCTGGTGATGTTTAAACTAAAAACATTGTTTTTAGCTCAGTGAAATGAAATTAAAGAAAAGAATACAAACTAAAATATTGTGTATTTGACTTTTATCTGTAATACTGAATTTCAATATAAAGAACCAGTCATATTACAGTAACAAACTATAGACTAATATAAGCTAAGTTTTTAACACATTGTCAATTTATGCCTGTGATTTTTAAATAATTGAACAAAGCTTCTTGACTAACGCTAGAGTTTGTATTTAGTTGATTTTCTCTTTAGAAGATGTGAGTACGTCTGCTCAGACCCCACAGAGCTCACTGATGGTTTTGTCATATGTTGGCGTCCTGCTGGGTCAAATTTCCTTCACAGAAAGTGGAAAAACAAAAAATAAAACCATCGACTGAAATCAGAATCATGAAACTCTCAGGGATCAATAAAAGACGAACGCTATTTCAGCTTCACGTGAGAGAAGTTTTCTCTCTGTTTTTACAACTTTTTTTTCTAAATTGAACAAATCTTTTTGACAGCTGCGCGTATGATCATGTGAGGTCGGAGGTTTCTAGAGGCAGACCGCAACCCACACAGCCACTCATGTGTGTTCAATATTTCTTCTGTATAAGCTGCTATCTGAGTGTGGCTGATGCTTATAAAGCACTCAAACTCTCCAACAGCAGCAGATTTACGCACAGTTTGGGAGCCTGAAGTGTGCTCTTAAATGCAACACCGGACATATGTTGATCCACTCTGGATGTTAAACAAGACTCGTGTATTTACGATCCACAGCATGAGGAAGGTTTCTCTGCAGGACGCATGAGGTGAGGCTGTGATAAATCAGATTCTGGGGCAGAAAGCATCTTGTGAAAGGAAGAGGAAACGATCCACAGGAGGAAATGTTGCCTCATATCCAGAAGTTCAGAAGTATTGTGTATTTCTGTCACAGCCAAAAGGTCGAGGAATTTATATACGAAGAAAACACGGACGCACGTCTGTGCACTGCATTAACCGAACATGAATTTAAAGCGTGTGCGATAACAGCTCATGTTACAGAAGATAAGAGGCTGTAGAGTCAGTACACGTACGAATGTAACCCCAAAAAGCTCAGTGCTAATAAATTGTCCTGCACATAACAGCATTTTAAGACAGGCAAAAACGGTACAGATTGAGAGGAAGAAGTTGACGAGAATCATTGTTTCTACATCCATTAGAAACTAATTTAGGTAACAAAACATGAAAAAATGCAACCTCAAATGACCACAGCCCTTTATGACTATGAGGGGGCAGTTCTCTTAATAATCTACAGCTGCAGAAGAGGTCATCAAATCAAATCAATTTATTTATATAGCACTTTTCACAGGATAAAAACCACAAAGTGCTTCACAGTAATATAAAACAGAAATACATAAAATACATTAATAATAAAACACAGCACAAATCTAATTAAAAGCCAATCTAAATAAATGAGTCTTAAGCTGCTTTTTAAAAGAATAAATACAATCAAGGCAACGTAATGATGGAGGGAGAGACTTCCACAACCTGGGGGCCACCGCTCTAAAAGACCTATCACCTCTGGTTTTAAAATATGTTCGAGGGACTACCAACAGCCTTTGATTAGATGATCTCAGGCTGCGAGAGGGAGCGTGGGGTTCTAAAAGATCAGAAATGTAAGCAGGGGCATCACAATTCAAAGCTTTAAAAGTCAGTACCAAGATTTTAAAATGAATTCTGAAATGTACTGGAAGCCAGTGTAATGAACTTAACACTGGTGTAATGTGCTCTCTTTTTCGTGTCTTAGTTAAAAGCCTTGCAGCAGCATTCTGGACTAACTGGAGACGGTCAAGATTCCTTTTGCTCAAACAAAGAAAAAGGCTGTTACAATAATCTAAGCGAGAAGAAATAAAAGCATGAATAACCATTTCTAACTCAGACTTAGACAGCAAAGTTCGCAGTTTGGAGATGTTTCTTAGCTGAAAAAGGCAGTTCCTAATTAACTGGTGAGAGTGTTGTTCTAGGGACATGGCAGAATCAAAGATCACACCAAGGTACCTGAGGCTCAGGTGAACAGATGAGCCAAGAGGACCAAGATGCTGTTTGATTAGAGATATCTGGTTGTCAGGGGCAATAATTAATGTTTCTGACTTCTCAGAGTTCAACTGTAAGTAGTTGTCACCAAGCCACTGTTCAATGGAAGCTAAACATGTAATTAAAGAGGACAGTTTATGGACTTCCATCGGCTTAAAAGAACAATAGAGCTGAATATCATCAGCATAGAAGTGATAAGACACCTCAGGGAACTGCCTAATTATAAGTCCTAGAGGTAACATGTACAAAAGAAAAAGAATAGGACCCAGAACTGAACCTTGCGGTACCCCACATGTCAGATCTTTAGAATGTGACATACACCGATTTGCAAAAACACTAAAAGATCTGGTCATGTGACCAGTTTGGTTTGTCCGTTTGTTGGCTGGATTTGCTTGAAGATTCCACTAGCAGTGGGGCCCGGCTCGGCTTTGAGATGATTTATTTTTTGGAATTAATCCAAACCAGAATTATTCTTTAACATTTGCAATTTAAAACAAAAATGGTTCCGTTGCACTATGTTTTCACAAATATAAAGTATAACAAATTGGTATGAGAAACGATGAAAAACATCATATCGATAATTGAAGAATAATTCAAGAAAAAGTCATGTTGATCAGTTTTATGTCCTTCTGCATGGCGTGGAGTGAATTTTAAGGCTGAAGGTGAAGGTTTGCAGTCTCAGACTGTTTACTTCTGTTACCATGTTCGTACACAGAAAGGGCAGTACTTACACGTCCCCCCGTTTCTATTGAAATAGCAAAACTTAGCAGCCTGAAAAAAAAAACCTAAAAAAGAAAACTAAGAATTTCACGCAGAGCTCATAGAAAAACACCAAAGATGCATTTTATAATATAACAGGTATCCAATAATTCCCTTGATACCATTTCATATGGAGAAGCTTTGCTGACATACAAAATGAGGATCATTCATCACCACGAGCTGCGTCCCGTTTCCTTTCACCACTCTACAAGGAAAGACTGTTTCTGCAAGGTTCCCGTGTTGATATTGGACTTCAAATCTGTTCAGAGAATAGTTCAAATTAATGCAACTCTTACGAGCTACAGATTGGGAATAATGTGCGACCGATTTGATATAAACACAGTATGACTTAAAGTATAATTTTATTAGAAGTAAAATTCATTTTCTTATACTAAACGGCTGTGATTTCAAAAATGGTTCAGAAAGGAGAAGTCCTCAGCTAGCCTCCGCTGGCCTATCAGAGCTGAGTTGTAAAAGGATCTCAGTGTATTATAATACTGCAGGAAGTACTGGTGCATCCCTGTGTTCACTGTGCTGATGTCTCATATGCTTGTTTATGCCTAAATATCTTGTTTATTCTTTTTATTCCTAAGATGTTGGTGGTCGTTTGGTCCATGGAAAAGCAACTGTGTTTACTTTATGAAAGGATGACAATCTCAAATCCTCACCTGCTCGCAGGATGCCGATAACATCAGACAACAAACACACAGTTCATTAAAACTGCAGGAAGGAAATTAAGGTGGAGGAAATACACCTGTACTGCTGACCTGCAGGAACTGAGACGCTGCAGCCTCAGTCCACTAAACGTAATCATCTCAGTTACAAACATCGCTGTGTCCACAGGAAAAATAACTGAATGTTTGGTTATGTATCCCAAACACCATGAAGCTGCACTCCAGCCAGAAAAAATGAAGCAATTGGTTCTCATCAACTTTATTTTATGTAAAAAGAGAGAAAGTAAACTTCATCATGTTAGAGAGGAGCCATTCTGCCAAGTCTCCAAGCCTCATACTTTTATAACCAGAGTCTTGTGCCTGAGACTGCCTCACAGCAAGAAGGACATTTCCACCATCAGGCATGTCCCCTGTGCTTTTTCTCTCTGGACACTCCAGCTTCCTCCCACAGGTTAATTGGTGATGTGAGTGCTCTGTGTGTGACAGACTGGCGACCTGTCCAGGGTGTACCCCGCCTTTCACTCTATGACAGCTGGCATAGGCTCCAGCCACCCTGCAACCTGGAATTGGATAAGCGGAATGGATGGATGGAAAATTTTTACGCTCCATGGAGCAAAAGTAAGAACAATTTCATCAGTCAGATGGGTATCTGTCTCAACAGGATAAGAATAACAAGAGGTTTAAGCACTTGGCAGCTCTCTTTGAAACTGGGACATATACTGAAGCCCATTTTTAATAAATAAAGAGAATAGTTTCATTTCAGTGATCACCAGGACAGAAAAACTGCTTGTTTGGAATGACAAACCAAGTCTGTGTTAAAACAAACAAAACAAAATTCACTCAGTAGTTTCACAGCTTCATGATGCATCATGATGACAAGGGAACTTGGTCATCATGATGCTAATATGAAGTCATGAGTTACCTACACCTGTGCTGTGACCAGAGATGGTCGCGTTACTGTAATCTGATTACTTTTTTCAGGTAACGAGTAAAGTAAGGGATTACTATTGCAAAAACAGTAATTAGATTACCGTTACTTTCCCGTAGGAACACTGCGTTACTGCGTTACGAAAACCGTGATTTTTTTGCGAGAATGTCTCATGACAGTGACGTAAGCGAGTGCGACGTTCGTGACAACAGCTGTGTGCAGATCAACAATGGATCATATATCGAGTGCAGAGAGAGTATGAGCGTGCAGCGTTTAAAGCGTGGAAGTACTGACCTTACTTTGAGTTTATTCCATAAAAAGTGACAAAAACATTAGTGTCCGTTGTGCGTGGGAAGAAAACTTCTTTTTACAGTGAAAAAAACCCCTAAACTTCCAAGCAAGCACCGAGTAGCTACGACGTAATGGGAAACTCACAGAGAAACTCGCGGATTCTTCCACTGACCGCTGCACACCTGCACCAGGGTAACCCTCCGCCTACCCCACTCCTGCTTTACAGGTGAAAATAGAGCAACAGGACCGCTAGTCTTTGACTTTATTTATTTTCTGCTGTGTTTTACTTGCATCTCTTTGAAAGACTGAGTGTAAACACACAAAATATTTTATTTTATGTGCTGGAATGTGCAGAAAATAGGTTTAAATGTTAAACTAATTTCTTCCAGTCAGAGAATGTTGCATATAATTTAATTTTTGCTTGATGCATAAAGTTAAAAGATTAAAACTAATAAAACAAGTTTTAAAAAGAGACTTTTCCATTTGATTACATTTTGTATGATGGATTATGTAGAAAAAGTAGAATTGGGCTGAAAGATCTATCACTTTATCACCTATTCAGGTTGGAAATCGTGTTTTTAAAAAGTAACTAAGTAACTAAGTAATTAATTACTTTTGAAAATAAGTAATCAGTAAAGTAACTGGATTACTTTTCGGGGGAAGTAATCGGTAATTAGTTACTGATTACTTTTTTCAAGTAACTTGACCAACACTGACTGTGACATCAATTGGAAAGACCTAACACAAACAAGTGAAAATGTTATGAACCTTGACTGTGAGCATGCAACCGAGCAGCAACCGTGATGCTTTGTTCATTCAGGACTCGTTAGCGCTACATCTCACAATGTCTCTGTTTCTATCTACCTACCAACCTTCTGATGGTACTCTCATAGTACCCACAGGAACCCATTTTGTAAAACCTGACCTACCGTCACATAAAACAGATAATATTTACAATTCAACTTGATCTTTTTAGACTCTGTCCTCTTTGACTTCAGCATCCGTCTCATAATCCGTGATGGTTTGACATCATAAAAACCTGCATTTGCTATGATTGGACGAACTAATCCTTTAATCCTGCAGTGAGGCCTCCCGACGCTTTGCTGTGGGCTGAATGTCCACTTGAAGTCCAGACGCTACCTCCCCAGAGAGCCTCACAAATTGAAACACAGACACAGAACCTCTCTGCAGTATTTGTTTTCCCTCTAGACAAACGCTTTCATTCCAGAAAGTGCCATAAGCAAATCAACAAACCGAGTGTCCTGCAGTACGCACAGAGATCCAACACACGAAACGTTCTACCCAGACGTGCTGTAAACACTTCCTCCCAGTTGTTTGTTCATGTGGAGCAACTCCGAGTAAAACAATTTCCCCCCCAGAACACACTTCATATTCTCCATCCTTAGCTTGTAATTACACAGAGGTGCAGGGTTAAGGCCACAGCTGATTGCGCCAGAAGATTCCAGTCGATTAATTATGTGTTATCATAAAGTCAGGACTGAGCCTCGAGTAGATTTGATGTTTTCTTTGCAATTCAGATGGTGCTGGCTTCCCCCAAACTGGGCCTGAGTGCTTTGACCCGGCTGCTCAGAGGGAAAGAGCAGCGGCGGGCCAAAGGCTGAGATTCCTCTCTCAGGCTCACATAAACAAACAGTGACTGGCCAACAGCAAAAGAGCTAAAGTACTGATAATACAGAAGTAACGCCACCTCAGTCATGTTGTTGCTCATCAAAAACACTTATTAAAAGTCAGTTACCAGCCTTTTCAGTAATATACACGCATATATGTTAATGCACAGGCTGCTGTACTGGATAGGCAGGCCTTCTGTTAGTGTGGCTCATGATCACGTTCACATTAATTGCGTCAGACCAGCTTAACTAAAAAAATGACTCAACGCAAGCTTAAAATATGTGGCTGTTTAGTCCCAAAAGCACCGACAAGAATCATCGTGACTGTGCAGTTGTGTATGAGAGAGAGTGAGGAGGAGTCTGATTTCAGAATTTGATGTTAATAACAAAAGTTCCTAGTTTTAGGCTACGTTCACACTGCAGGCGAAAGCGCATCAAATCCGATTTTTTTGACCCTATGCGACCCATATCCGATTATGGTGTGACAGTGTGAACGGCACAAATCCGATATTTTCAAATCCGATCTGGGTCACTTTCGTATGTGGTACTGAATCCGATACATATCCGATGTTTTAGGAAGCGACTGCTGTTTGAATGGTCACGTCGCATTAAATCCGTCTTTTACGTCACTGACGCAAGACAGACGCCAATTATCAGCTCCGGAGAAGACATCGCGAACGCTTCCTGTCCATCCGGTGAAACTGTTGGGAAGACAACGTTGGAGAAACGTGAACATTTTATTTGTACTGTATAATCTGCAGATTCTGACAGAAATCTGCAACTATCCTTTGAAGCAGCGCTCCTCTAAAACAGCAATAAGGATCATTATTAGGTTATTTACATTATTATGTAAATAACAAAATAACTTAAAGCAAAAATTGGAAACGTGAAGTCCGAAGTCTTTATATTAAGGCCATCTGTCAAACAATACTGTTGCTCTGGGTCTAAACAGAGCGCGTTGTGTGTGACGTCTTCTTTTGCGCATGCGGCCGCTTTGAGCGTTCACACTAGAGCGCGTTTGCTGTCGCGTTTTATTTGTAGTGCAAACGAGCAGACAAAAAAATCGGATTTGATCAAAAAATCTGAATCGAGCATTAAGACCTGCAGAGTGAACGTAGCCTTAGTCTGACATTTGATTGATTGGTCAGACAGTGAACTGCTTCACGTAAAGGTCAAATCCAGCCCACTGATGAAACTGTGAACATAGTAGAAAAGGAGGAAGTAGCTTGTTTCCTCACATTCTGCAGCAAGAAGCTTTATATTGCAAAGAATGAATCATCGTGAGTGTTTTTAAAATCACAGAGGCTGCAACTGCAGTTCTGGGCAAATAAGTTAGTTAATAATTTATTTAAACAATAAAGCCAAACAGGAAGGTGACAGGTGGAAAAAAGACAAAAAAGGGAATAGATAGGAGAACACACAGGAGGTGAGCAATGAGACTAATGGACACGGGAGGGTGAACAATTACGGAAGCAGAGACAGGATTAGATCTGTGCTGAGGGCTGCAGGGGAAGGAGGAAGAAGACACAGGTGCAATCAATTAGAGAAGAGCAGTGAAGGTAGGACAACTGAGACAGGAAACGACTACAGAGAAACACGAGAGACGCAAACACAGGGGATGCTGGGAAAAAGGTAAACACCAAGAAACACAACAAAGAATATTAAATGAACTGAAAACAGGAACAAAGACTCAAACTTTACACAAAACCCAGCACCATGACAGAGAGCGGTCTGCACTGTTAATTTCATCTGAGCCAGAGGTCTGAATCATCTCGGCCTTCCACACCACACCAGAGCACGGCGATGAAAGCGCAGAGGAGCTATCACGACATGTTTTATTGATTCATGAAAGGCTGCGTGTGGAAAAACTGAGACGTGTTGTTTGAAGCGCATATTTCTCACTAAATCTGATTTGAGAGCGGACACGTATTTGCACGTCTTCATACGGGAAGAAGAAAAAAAATCCGAGGCGTTTGGGTTTTGATTACAGGTTAGTATGCAATGATTTCACTGCTCTGACCACATTTGAAATCGAACGGAGCTGTACGTGACACATGAACCGAAATATTCTTCATCCCCCGGGATTTGTTGGATGTCGGTTTGAGCTGGTTTGTGTCTCACTAATAAAGAAACATCACAGTCCGTGCAGTCTGCGACTAACAGTTTACATAAAAGCCTTTATACACCCTCACAATCACGGATTATAACTTATTTAAATATGGTTTAAGCATTCGAATGCCCTGCATGCTAAATGTCATTCATACAGCACGTTTCAGTGTGAATCAGCTGTGTGGTCAAATGTTTCACTCAGCGTGGATCCCGAGTCCTGCCCGAGTCATTGGGTGCCGCATTGCTTGTTTGTGATGCTATAAAGGTCTCTGTGAGTTAAACTGTAAAAATAAACACTCTAGCTGACAATGTGCAGTCTCTGGGCTTCACTGGAACAAATGTCTGATTTCATATCTCTGTTTGCCATTAAGTAGGAAATGTGACTCTTTTTAACCTTCTGAATATTATAACGAAGACATCTGTATAAAACGTTTAATATCTCAACAATAAAGCTCTACTATGTGTGCACAGCTTGCACTACAACATTAATAACAGAAAAACTGGCCTTTGAGGCCAAAAGCCTGATAAACCAGTGATCACTGCAGGACTGTTGGATCCCTGTTGTATTCAGCCAAGTCAGGCAGGACACAGCCAAACGCAGATGCGTAGGAGGACATCTGAGAGCCGAAGGGACCATTTGGCTTGCTTGACCACAGTAATCAAGTATTTAACAAGCTTTGCATCAACTCCCGGTCGAGTTTAGGAATACAGCAGAGGGGTTTTTGGACTCGGTCAAGCATAGGGCAAGGAGTCCAGCTTGACCCTGCGAGACCGAGCCAGGTTACAGGTCTGCTACAGTAATCTGGCTTCTACCAGGAACAACATCTAACTGGGTTTATGAAACACTTACAATCATATCCATGTAATTTACATGCTGCATATAAAAAATGGAGGTAGCCACCATGATATCATCCATTAGTTTTCAGGGCTGGATCAGGTGACCCTGAACCATTCCTTAGTTGTGTTGCTATAGGCTCAGATTGCTGCAGGACTTAAAGTGATACGCTGTGAGAAATTCTTCTCCACTCACCTCTTTTCACTCCACACGTGTTTCTATACCTGCACCATGCCATTGCATTTTTGTCCTCTTGCTCCCTCAGTCTGTGTTTTGTACTCTCTTCCTGTGCTCTCCATTTCCTTTCCTTTCTTTTCTTTATTTTTCTTTTCTTTGCTTTGTCTGTGGCAGACTGGAGATCTGTCGAGGGGTGGTACCCCGCCCCTCGCTGTATGGTAGCTGGGATAGGCTCCCACTCAGACACAACCCTGACAAGGATAAGCAGAAGAGGATGGATGGATGGATGGATGGATGGATGGATGCATGGATGGATGCATGGATGGATGGATGGATGCATGGATGGATGCATGGATGGATGGATGGATGCATGGATGGATGGATGGATGCATGGATGCATGGATGCATAGATGGATGGATGGATGGATGGATGGATGCATAGATGGATGTATGGATGCATGGATGGATGGATGGATGGATGGATGGATGGATGGATGCATGGATGGATGGATGGATGCATGGATGGATGGATGGATGCATGGATGGATGGATGGATGCATGCATGGATGGATGGATGGATGCATGGATGGATGGATGGATGGATGCATGGATGGATGGATGCATGGATGCATAGATGGATGGATGGATGGATGCATGGATGGATGGATGGATGGATGCATAGATGGATGTATGGATGCATGGATGTATGGATGCATGGATGTATGAATGCATGGATGTATGGATGCATGGATGCATAGATGGATGGATGGATGGATGGATGGATGCATGGATGGATGGATGGACTTAACTGAACTGGTTTTAGACCCCAGTTTGGAAGCTTTGAGGTTTTGTGTTTTGGACACCACCATGTCTTGTAGGGAGACGTACTCTTCTTAGTCTCCCACTGCAGAATCAACTTTTTGGGAGAATCTTATGATTGTGGTCTATGCAGGGTGGAGTGCTAAGTTATCAATGAATGATAGCAACCTTGGTTATCAAGTTGCATTCACAGCCTATGTACAGAAGGAGATGTCTGCTAAAAAGTACTAAATACCAGACGGACACACTAGAATTTCACTGCCTAAAACCAAAATAACAACCTTTTAGTCCCAAACTCAAACATCATATTAGCATTAACAATGCTCCAAAACACACCAAGACCCCAAATACTTCTTACCTACTGATGCAGTTCTGGTGTACAACATTATAAACATTTACTTCTATGCATCTCTATGCAGAGTCAGTTTTGCCTTGGTGCCTTTTGAGAACCAACTACAACCATTTCAACCGATTTAAGAACCAAATATTCTTTAGTTTTATCTAATACAAGTCAGGACAATATTAATTAGAAGAAAGTCATGCTGGTAAATCTGTAGGCCACATCTGCCTGTAACTCCCACAACCACAATCTTGGGTCAGCAGTTTTGGAGTTGATGATGTAAATGTGTGAAAACATCTCAGTGGAAAAGGGTTAACACACAGTCTAGAGCTCCAGTTTACCAGTTCAGTCCACTTACTACAGCAAACAATTCCTGTGCTTCCTGTGCTGGCACACAGCAAACAATGGCATCCACACACCTAACTTAACAAAATCCAAACAAATAGACTAAAAACAGTCTGTGCAGCTGTCATAGAGCAGCAAATTAGCAGGAGTAAATCATCAAAATCATTTTATGTACCACAATATAAACGTGTTTATCATGGGAATCTGTGAGATTTGAGGATTTTTTTAGCCAGCCTCAAGTGGCCACATGAAGAACAGCAGTTTTTAGTCACTTCCATAATGGTGAAGTTTCAACCAAAGCTTTAGCTCGATGGGAACCTGCTGAGTGCAATTAAACTGCCCATCTGTGGCAGCAGATTATGTCGTGAATCCAAATGAGCCTTTGAAATGGAAACCTGTGTGATTTACCCTCATATAAATATTATGTACAGTATTAGCCACGTCTGGGGCAGTGGAGGGAATCAGCACTAGAGTCGTTGGACCATGCAACACTGAACCTTCCCCTAAAACAACATGAATGAGTTAAGCGAACATGGTGGGGTGGGGTTACATCAAAGTCAAGGACAGTAAATCTCAGCCTAAAGTGTGTGTGTAGTGTTTGTGCTGGAATAAACACACGCCCCGTCTAACTGTGTTTGATTAAACTCCGATTAGAGTCGGTTAGATGTACAGTCGAAATAACGGCTGTTCCTGGAAGCGTTACGCCACATGATGTCAACACTGTTTGATCCATTTTAGCATTAAATCATCTAATTATATATACTCCCCCATGATAAACTGAACTAACTATGTTATACATTATACACTCGCAGTCTTGAAAATCTCACAAATATTTATTTGCGCGTGATTAAATGTGTGGTGCACTTTGCGCTCTGTCTCTTCTCAACTCAACAGAACATTTTCTTTGGATCGGGGAGGTGAAGACATTTTGAAAGCAGGGAATGTTTATGAAAAGACCCCCTGAGAAAACCAGAGTAATGGCAAATTAATGGTTTTTCAGTCCCACCACAGTGTCCTTGGATGTCTGTGTGATTGTGAGAGCGCAGTTGGCGTGAACATGCACATCTTTCTAAGAATGTGCATGTTCACTCATTATTTTCTGATGAGGTTTTTAAACTGCGAGGAACATGCAGAAACAGCTGCTGAGCTGTGATCCAGTGTTCATTACCAGTATGCATCAAATATTAGATCAGGGGATTGAATATTTAACATATAGTTCATTAGATTCAACAGTAACACAAACGCTCAACAGGGGTTTATTTGCTCTACCTGCTCTACCTCTAGAGCTCTAGAGCAGGTCATCTACTGATCGGAAGGTCTTTGGTTCGATCCCTGGCTCCCCCCAGTCTGCATGCTAAATATCCTTGGGTAAAATATTAACCCCAAGTTGCTCTCCGATGCATCCATCGGAGCATGAATGGTAGTTAAAACTGCTGTATAAGAATCAGTCCATTCACCATATTTATATATCAGCCTCAAGTCCTTCACAGAGTAAGAAAAATGATGCAAATATTGTAAAACTGTTCTGCAAAAATCAAATCAAAGTAAATAATTAAACAGAAAAAGAAAAAATTTAAAATTAAACAATAAACATTTTTAAAATTGGTTTGGCAAATTTTTCGCCAAAATCGCCTCCTATGCAACACCCTGATGTGAACCTTTTTCTCTCCCCGTTGGTGCGTCGAGGCACCAGGACCATGTCTGACAGTATCTGACGCCCTGTCATGAGAACAGGTGGAGACCCCCTGAGCCAAGAATTTATTATAGTTCAAAATTTAATCCCACGATTTTTCACTAATTTAACAAACGCTGTGCTTATTTTTTTCAGTGGATTTTCATAAACTTTAAATGCAACTCAAATGAAAATCAAACAAACATCTGAGCAGCACTTGGAGGTTTCAGGGGGAGCTGGAGTAATCTTCTAGGGAGTCAGAGTGTTTTTAAAAACAACGTCTGTCTCCTAAAGACGGCTGACAAGGTCTGACCTGCCGCAGGAACGAAGAGTCATCCAAGCAGTGGAGAGTGAATGGTAGCAGCCAGCGATTCCTGGGTAACCCACTGCCTAAAGACTCAAAGGGATACTGCTGATCCTTCCAAAGTTCAGCTTTGCAGCCTTTTGACTTCCCATCATCTTGGCCCGAGCTTCGCTTCGCACTACTGAGTGTTTTTGCTTTTGTCTGATATGTACGTGGGACAAAAAACGGAGTCCTGCAGACAGAATCTGTGCAGACGCCCTGGAGCTGCATGGAAGAGTTTTATGCTCCCAGCAGAACTTAATCAGCTCCTCCTAAGTTTACTGAGAAAATAATGTCTTATAGAATTACGTTACTTGTCAGTGATTGCCAAACCACCTGTTTGCATTTAATTTAAAGCCTTTAGTAAGTTTTTCTCGTTGTTCACCAGCCTTCACCTCTACTTCAATCTCCCCAGGTCGCCTTTGGGAACCTGTAAAATTAGTCTTATCTTTTCGATATCATTATCTACGATTTAGATAATTGGACTTAATGAAAGACGAATAAAGAGCTCGCTGCTGCTGCAGCTGGCACTGTCACACAGCACGTAGCTCTAAGTGGGCTGAATTAATTGCAGTAGCTTAAGTGCTCAGTGACAGGTTGAATAATCATTACAAACACAAATGGCACGTACTGTATTACTCCAACAACACAAACACTCCAAAAGACGTCAGCGATGAAATATCGGCGTCCATCTCGAGAGCTGGCAGGCTGTGTGTGTTTGATAGCGTTTTGTTTGTGCGTTATTACACCGAGTGACTGATATTCACTCATTTAAACACATATTTGGCCGGCGGCAGCATCGTTTTCTTGTTTAACTTGGCCACCTGTCTGAGCCGCGGAGAGAGAGTTTGTGCCAATTTGAAATTAAACTGAAAGATTTAACTGTGACTTTAAATGTCAGCATTTCGGCTTCGAATGCCGCAAATAAACGAACAGAAAATAAAACAAACGTGATTTTATCCTGTAACATCAGCGAGTCCCGTGCACAGATGAAAAAGGCCTCTAAGAAAGTGCAAACAAATTTACATTAGAGAGACAGTTGACATCTAATCAAAGAATCTCACTTCACATTGTTCATATAACCATATCAGTATTATAATTAGCAGAGTAACAGAACATTTCCACAGTTTTTATGTTCAGTAGCAAAAACAACTAAAGTTGTAATCATGAAAATATTCCGAAATAAAGATGTGGTGAACCGCTCACTGCAACTGCACCGATCGATTTAGATCAAACGTCCGTTAAGACAAATGGACCACGTGAATGATCCATTACAGTTAGCGGTACAATTTCATGTTTCAAAATTTAAAAATTGCACAGAGTAGCTCTACCTTTTCCTCTTTTTGAGTGCACCAAGCAGGCATCGCTCTGACACTCGTACATGGACCCCTGTCGTCACATTTACACGCACTGGTCAACGGTCGTTTTGTAGCATTCAGCGTTGTGAAGCCACAAATTTCAACACAAACCACGATGTTTGGTTACATTTAGCCAAGTACTCTTGAGGTCTAAACTTAACTGCTGAGTGAAAGAGAAACCTAAAAGTCAGTACGAAGAAAAAACTCTGTGAGTGAATACAAAGGAAATCACAACACTCGGTGAACTGAACAGTAGATGATCTGCAGCCTTTTCCAGCCTCCAAATCTCCAACGTCTAAACCTACTTTTTCAAGTCCTTTTAAGAGGACCTCTCCAAAAAGTTGATTCTGTTCATCTGGACGTAGCGTTTTGTGGGAGAAACGTTTCGTCACTCATCCAGGTGACGTCTTCAGTCTCAGCTGACTGCAGGTTTCAATCTTATAAACAGAACATTTGCATAATGACTGAAACCAGCCCACTGAAGGAACAATGGGCTGGGAGGTCGGTTCCATGACCATTGATCAACAACCACTGATCAACAACCACTGATCAACAACCACTGACCAAAACCCACTGATCAATGGCCATAGGTCCCATTCACAGAGTTGGGGAATGGCTGCAATCACAGCTTGTAAGATGGTGACAGATGTACCCTTAGGCCCCCTCCTCGATTCAGAGATGGTCTTTCCCTTTTCACGTAAATGGCCTCCTTGACTCCGCCCTCAAACCAGCGTTCCTCCCTGTCCAGGATGTTACATCCTCATCATTGAAAGAGTGTCCACTGGCCTGTAGGTGTGAATAGACTGCAGAGTCCTGGCCTGACGAGGTGGCTCTTCTGTGTTGTGCCATCCTCTTCGCCAGAGGTTGTTTGGTTTCCCCGATGTATAAATCCTGGCAATCCTCCTGCACTTAACAGCGTACACTATGTTACTCTGTTTGTGTCGGGGGACCCGATCCTTGGGGTGGACCAATTTTTTTGGCGCAGCGTGTTTTAGGGTTTAAAAGCCACAGAGACCCGGTGTTTAGAAAAAATGTGTCTCAGCTGCTCCGATACTCCTGACACATATGGGATCACTGCAGGTTTTCTCTTCGTCAGCAGTCATCCTTCTCTCCTGGATCGGCTGGAGCTTTCTTTAGGCGCCTTCCCAGCTTTGACATATGTCCAGTTGGGATAACCACATTTACTCAGGGCCTTCTTGATGTGCTGTTCCTCCCTGGCCACTGTGTCAGTGGAGATGGTGTTCGCTCTGTGTTGTAGCGTCCTGATGACACCCAGTTTGTGCTCCAGTGGATGATGAGAGTCAAACCTTAGATACTGACTCGTATCCGTAGGTTTACGGTACACATCAGCTTTTAGATGTCCCCCATTACTGATGGAAATCTCACAGTCTAAGAAGGCTAACCTGCAACTTTTCATACCTGGGGTTGGGCTGGGAGGTCTTTTAAGAGGACCATAACTCAGATCATTGCTGTTGTGGGCACATAAGGAGCCAATGTCACAAGATACAACATGCAAAAGTCTATGAGAGCAAAGGTGTCTGACAGAACTGAAGTATTTGGCGCCTGGTCAACATGTTAAATGTGACTGGAGTCTCTCAGTATTTACCTCCATAGTGAATGAATGCTGACATGGATGAACAGTCAGACAGCAGCTGTTTGTCTCACAGAGCGAACTGAAGGATTGTGACACGGCCCACTCAGTGTTACAGCGAAGTCTTACTACATGAAATTATTGTCGCTTAATTAAACCTGCTGCCGTCACTCAGCACCTCTTTTTTACATCCTCCACACAGGTTGAGTTTCTTTCTTTCTTTGTTAGTAGACTTCCACAAAAAGTTATGGATGATTTGCATGGAAATCCTACAGGAGGTATGGCTTGGCCCAACCTCCTCAAGACATGATTAACTTTTGAGGTCAATCCAGATCTGGATCCAGGAATTTTTGGAAAGATTTTTTTTTACCATAATGAAGCAGAGCAAAATTGGACATTTTGAGTCATACCTTAACAAATTCTAATAAAATTAAAAAGACATCATCTTGAGCTTCTCAAGAAAATATCAAAGACTAATGGGATCCAGACATCCTTCCTGATCCAAGTACTCAATTCATGTCTGGTATAGAGAGATCGTTCGAGATGACCTCAGATGATCCACGCCAGTGCCAACAATGTACATTCAATTTTCAACACTACCAGCACAACAGGTGCCAACTAGAAATGCAACTGTAAATAAAAGCATGTAGAGTGAGTTAATAAATCACACAAATGTAACACTTGCATAAAGTTCAGGATGGACCGGTGCACTACAAACACTGTTTATCTTACAGGACAAATGGCCTGCATTTGTATAGTGCTTTACTAGTCCTTAAGGACCCTAAAGCGCTTTTACACATCGAGTCATCCACCCATTCACACACTGGTGATGGCAGCTACATTGTAGCCACAGCCACCCTGGGGCGCACTGACAGAGGCGAGGCTGCCGGACACTGGCGCCACCGGGCCCCCTGACCACCACCAGTAGGCAACCAAGGACACAACGACCGAGACCGTCCAAACCGGGGCTCGAACTGGCAACCTTCCAATTACAAGGCGAACTCCCAACTCTTGAGCCACGATCGCCCCATAAATAATTGAGGACAAATGCTACACATAAACACTGTATGGATCCGATTAAATGTTTTTTAATGATACCCCTGTTGATCTAACACACACACACACACACACACACACACACACACACACACACACACACACACACGCACACACAGGCACACAGATCTCTCAGGGCAGTAATGGGAAAGTTGCTGACTGTTGGTTTGTTTGTTTTCCAGCTGTTGTGCTGACAGCAGCTTTTCTCTGGGAAAAGCCAACTGACAAATAACGTCAGAAAAAAGGAATCACATCAGCTGATGAGAGCTGTGTGTGTCCATGTGTGTGCAGCATTTTTGTGTAACCTTTTCCGTTCTTATTCATTTATATTACTATTGTCTATGTTTCTTATGAACCTGCTTCATTGGTGCATTTTCACTTTGTTTTCATACATGCACGTAATCAGAGTACTTCATTGTGCAACAGATCAGCTGATTAGAAGAAAAGTGTGTGTTTTTGCAACTTATCTCGGTATCTGGGTTTACTTAAGTGCTATTAAAAAGTCTCAGCGCTTTTGTAAAAATCAGTGAAACGAAAAGCAGCTGCGGATCATAACACGGAGAAATTATCCAGAATTATGCTATGGATTTGCTTGTGAACTCACTGTGTTACAACAACAACACACACTCACAAAGTTGTGTTCCCCTTAATTCAGAGTACATTATATTGACTTTACAGTAGAGTCATTTCTTGGAAACTATCCATAATTACCAAGTAATCACCAACCCTGATCCTAAATCTAGCTGCCACCCTAAAATGTAGCGATTTGTGCAAAGCATGCTTTTTGTCCCCAAAAGAAAGTCCTCCGTGTTGCCTGTGGCAACATTTTTTATGCAGGATTTATGGTCATTCATAAACCAGGAGTAATGGGGATGCACAGAAAAAGAAAAACACAAATGAGAAAGGCAGAATGGCGACAGTGGAAAGTCTTCATAGTTTATAGTTTCAAGCACGAACAAGAACAGCTCCTATTTTTGCTCGAGAAATGAAACTGGTGACCATCCAGCAGATCTACTCCTACTGTTGCAGGTCAGTCTGACTGTGACCTGATAAGAACGACAGTTTCATTTATAGGTTGTGTTTGTGATGCTGACTCTGTGGTGGTGAGGCTGCCCTACCCTAATTATTGGTTATATTTCACAATAACGCTCCAGTTATTTGACTGAAAGCATTGGAGACATTACTATTAAATACGTAACAAAGATTATTCTCTGCAGATATTTTTTGAACTGTCTGTTTGTTCTGCCCTGAAGAGAACCAGCGCTACATCTGGTGCAGGTTCTGGATTAGCCCACCAGGAACAGGGACTGCTGCCACCATCTGCAGACCAAGCGTGTAGAGCTAGAGTCACAATAATCACATTAACCTGGATACTTTTTAGAGAAAACACAAGAGAAGAAGAGTCATGTTTAACTGGATAGCACTCTACAAAAGAGAAGAGAAGATTCACTCTTAGATGGCGTTTGTCTCTGAGATGATAACAAAATTATAATAAAATATAACTGATAAAATAGATCCAAGTAAATTGTAAGTGTAACACTTGAGATTATTGACAGAAGTACTGTTAGATAAAAAAAACACTTCTAAGGAGATCTTGTATTGAAATATTAATATTAGGGATGCTCCTGGCCACTAATTTCTTAGTCAATGAAACCCCCAAAAAGTTACCATCAAACCAACAAGTCTACAACAAAGAAACACTCAGATATGATATGAAAACATTACCACTAAAGTTCCCTTATTATTATATTATGACAAATTAATATCTAAAACATTTTTATTTTATTTTTTCCTGCCAATCTGAAGTCAGGTTGGGTCTTAAGTCAGGGAAGCGCAGACCTCCTTCAGCTCATCCAGGGAAACCTTGAGGCGTTCCCAGTCCAGCCAATAGATTTGATCTCTACTCTGGGCCATCCTCTCAGTGGGATACCCCGGAAGACTTTATCCTGGAGGTGCATGCCTCAACTGGCTCCTTTCGATATGGAGCAGCAGTGGGTTTTCTCTAAAGTCCTCCTGATTGACTGAACTCATCAAACTGTCTTTTAGGGAAATTTATGGCTTTGCGTTGACAGCATTAAATTAGAAGGTAATGCGAGCTTTCTGTCTGCATAGCAGCGACATCGAGTTTGATCTGAAGCAGAGAAAGATGGTTTTTAAAAAAAGGTGTTGTAGATACTTGTAGCTTCAGTTGGACTTCCAGGGAAATAAAAGCTCCGTCTCGGCTCTTTGATAATGTCTGAGCTGAGACGTGAAGCAGCTGGTGTGCAGCAGACGAAGAGGCTGCGGCTGAAGTGATGTTCTGCAGTAAAGTGCTGCTATCACTGCCTGTCTGAAGAACTGATAGAGAAGAAACCCTGTATATTCTCATCGCAACATAGATATTTTTTTATTGGATTTTCTGATTTATAGTTAATACATCTTATGGCACAACACCCTTTCCAAGATTTGATAGGGAGAATTACATATTAAATATTAAATATTTTTCCTTTTACATGAATTAGATTATAACGTAAAACTCATATTTACGTGTAATCTTCAAAAGGTATTCTTCACTCTGATACACATGTTAGTGATGATACACAAGAAGTTTTAAATGAGAATAAATCTTTTTGATTTTCTGCCATCACTCCTTTTCAGATAACGTGTGAAGTATTAGATCAGATAGGAATGTTTATCCTGCCCTGACAGAAATGAATGATGAGCTTCTGAAGCTCATCAGTCTATTTAAAACAAAACTATTCACAAATCTCAATGATCCAAACACATAGAAACAGAAATACAGTAAACTTTGTCATATAACAACAAGCTTGAAAGTAATTTGGTTTGACCACCTTTAATCTAACTCTCTGATCCAGTCTTCAGTAATAGTTCTCCAAGCTTCTTGAAGGACATTCAAAGCTCTTTTTTCTTTTAATGTTTCTGCCTTTTGGTCCGTTCTGTGTCAGGACGGTTCCACACTGCTTCAATAAAGCTGCGATCTGGGCTCCAATCTAAGACTGATAATCAATCAGAGGTTTTCCAGATGTTATATGCCAGAGCCTCTGCAATGTTTTACAGATGGCTTTATACGCTCTCTGTTCTACTTCTCTTCTGGCTTCATCTGTACATATTGACAAGGACTTGAACCACTGATTTTCTGTCCATTTCTTGTGTACCTCAGTCTTCATTGAGAATGGCTTTTCAAGGAAGGGAACAGTACCAGATGAATCTGTCAGCCTTTGCTTGAATTTTTCCCTATTTTTTAAGGACATGACTTCAGTTTCTGTTCATCTTCTTCTTGATTTGTCCTCCACTTGTATTAATTTTTTAAGCACACACTGCATACCATCTTGAGATTAGTTTTCAGCTAATAGCTCTTTGGGATCACCTTACTACTAAAAAAATAAAATTGTGTTGTCTTTGGCATTTTTCATCAATTCAACTAAAGAAATGGGAACAAATGGTGTGTTTTTGCTATTGGAGGCTAGTAACCTCTCTGGAGAGGAGAGTTCGTCCGTTAGTTGAACCTCGGATACAGGAGGAACAATGCGGTTTTCATCCTGGTTGTTGAACACTGGACCAGCTCTTTATCCTCTCGAGGATACTTGAGGGTGCATGGGAGTTTGCTCAACCAGTCTATGTTTGTTTTGTGGACTCGGAGAAGGCATTCGACCGGGGTGCTCCAGGAGTACAGAGTGTCTGGCCCATTGCTACGGGCCATTTGAGTCCTTATACGACCATTGCAAGAGCTTGGTCTGCATAGTCGATAATAAGTCGGACTCGTTCCCAGTGGGTGATGGGCTCCGCCAGGGCTGCCCTTTGTCACGATTCTGTTCATAAATTTTATGGACAGAATTTCTAGGCGTAGCCAAGTTGCGGAGGGCTTTCACTTTGGTGGTCTCAGAATCTCATTTGCTTTTTGCAGATGATGTGGGCCTGTTGGCTTCATCAGGTGATGGCCTCCAACTTGCCTTGGAACTGTTCGCAGCCGAGTGTGAAGCGGTGGGAATGAGGATCAGCACCTCCAAATCTGAGGCCATGGTCCTCAGCCGGAAAAGGGTGGAGTTCCCACTCCGGGTCGGGGATGAGTTCCTGCCCCGAGTGGAGGAGTTCAAGTATCTCGGGGTTTTGTTCACGAGTGATGGGACAAGGGAGCCAGAGATCGACAGACGGATTGGTGCTGCGGACGCTGCACCAAACCAGACGCTGTTGTGGTGAAGAGAGAGATGAGTGTAAAAGTGAAGCTCTCAATATACCGGTCGATCTACGTCCCTACCCTCACCTATGGCCACGACCTGTGGGTAGTGACCGAAAGAACGAGATCGCGGATACAAGCAGCAGAAAATGGGTTTCCTCCGAAGGGTGGCTGGCCTCTCCCTTAGAGATAGGGTGAGAAGTTCGGCCATTTGGGAGGGGCTCAGAGTAGAGCCGCTGCTGCTCCACATCGAAAGGAGCCAGCTGAGGTGGTTTGGGCATCTGACAAGGATGCCTCCTGGGTGCCTCCTGGGCGGGAGAGGGAGGTCTGGGCTTCTCTGCTTGGGCTGCTGCCCCCGCGACCCGGCCCCGGATAAAGCGGAAGAAGATAGATGGATGGATGCTAGTAACAAAGTTCCTAAAGACACAATAATAACATAATTGCTTCCCTTAGCCTCTTATCCCCAAATTTTAACCTTCAAAACTAAGTTCCTAAAACTTACCTTAACCTAACTCTAATTTTATCCCTAAAATCAAGTCTAAAGCAGGCCTTTAAAGAATATGCAAAACGCCATCTAGTTTACAAGTCATGCTAGTCCAGACATCCAGTCCAGTATCTCTTAAAGATACTGAGCTGCATTTGAGTTTGGTGTCAGCAAAGTTTCCAGAAACTGAAGCTTTGAGTTTAAATTTTGCAATTTGCTCTCTGCATTGAATCATATCTGTTATTAACCTCTGTCTCTCTTCCACAGCATGTCTTTTATCCTGTCTTCCTTCTCTCACCCCAACCGGTCGCAGCAGATGGCCCCGCCCCTCCCTGAGCCTGGTTCTGCTGGAGGTTTCTTCCTGTTAAAAGGGAGTTTTTCCTTCCCACTGTCACCAAAGTGCTGCTCATAGGGGCTCATATGATTGTTGGGTTTTTCTCTGTATCTATTATTGTACGATCTACTGTACAATATAAAGCGCCTTGAGGCGACTGCTGTTGTGATTTGGTGCTATATAAATAAAATTGAATTGAATCGATTTAAAAAATTTGTTGAATTTTCTGAAAAGAAAACATTTTGCCACTATTACTGTAATTCTTTAAATAAATGATTGTCCTCTCTTCCTCTTCTTCAGTCTGTATCTCTGCAGGTTTGTTAGAAGTGTGTCTCCAGCAGCCAACGCTTCTTTGCGCTGACAGTTTCAAAGAGGAAATTAATTCTTATAGGTTTCCTGTTTTGTGTAGAAAGAAAGTCGAATTCTTTGGGGAAAAAGTATAAAGAAGTCATGAGTGCCTCAAAACACTTTTATTCTAATTTTAAAAACACTTATCGCGAGTCCAATGCACGAGAAGCCATAGACTGTATATAAAAGATCGAATGAACTGCAACCGCGATGTTTCCCAGTCATCTCTTTACTTTAGGATCCCCACCTATATTTTCTGGAGTTAGACGTGGCCATAAATAGAGCAAATGGTGGAGTAGTTACCGTGCTGTAAACTGTCTGGGTGAAATTGACACTTGATAATAAACGGTTACCTTTATTTATTGACTCTGACTGAAGACTGAGAACTCTTTCTCTCTAGACTTTATTGTATTCTTGAGAACTATCAATAAAACATCACCTAAGGCCCTGAAATCATAAGCATCTAATCTTTAAATATAGAACAACTACATCTTTTATGCCACATTCTCAGAAAAATATTGACCTAAAATCGGTTTTGCAACTCTGTATTAATGTATTTGTATTTTTATTTTTCCTCCCTCTCGCTGTTTCTGTCTCACAGTTCCTCTCACCTCCCTCTCCTTCCTTACATTTATCTCTGCTGACTGTATCTTCGCCATCCCCCCCCCCCCCCCCCCCCCCCCCCCCCCCCCCCGCCCAGCGTGCTTGCTTGGCTTCACTGTCGTGATTCATGAGTTAACAGGCGACATGTCTGAAAGTGCTGAACTATGTCTTCCTCTTCAGTTCCCCCTCCCTTGTTTCTTCGCTGTCTCTGGTTTCTTTTAAGCACTCACCCTCCTTTTAATCCACTTTGTCTCTTCCCACTTTTAAACTGTAGCGTTTTATCATGACAACGAGCTGAATCAAGACGGCATTAAGTCAAACCTGAATTCCACAGCGAGCAAAGTTCTGTGTTGGACATTAAAGCAGCACGGACTTCCTCTTTTAGCTCATCTATTAATGTCATCATCTCAGTCTCATTAGGAAGTAGCTGCTTTCTGCCTTTCAGTCTGGTTTCTATATGAACTGTCATTACTCATGACAGCATGTGAAACACATGATGAGAAGAGCTGCTGTTATGAAGAACGAATAAGAACAGCATTATGTAGGAGGTCGGGGAAATATTGAATGCATATTTTACTAATAATTCAAGAAATCACGTCCATCTGTTCTGTCTTGAGAACCACAGAACCACAGAGCTGCTGGGGCACGAGCAAGTGGGGTTGATTTGGATGAGTGGTACTTATATTTTGGTTAAAATAAATCCTTCATGGTCAGCATTTCAGAGGCGCACATGATTGCTTTGCCATCTTTGTGATGACATCCACTGACAAATGCATCCTCACTCTGATAACTCTAAAACAGATTTTATTTCTGAAAGTCTGAAGCAGGAAGGTGGGTGGGGGGCGAAATGTCACCTGCTCAAAAACTCAAAGCAGACATGACAAAGACAGATGGATGTATTTTATTTATTTTTATCTTTCCGGTGACAAATGATTTCAGTTCCTCAGTCCTGTGGCAACCCACAGTTTTCCTGCTGAGTTACGCATTCATGCTTCGCTCAAAACAGCAAAGTAACGATTATTCATGAAAATATGGTCTTTGAACTGTGCACAAATTATTTAAAAGCTCAATTTAATTTAACAGCATTTTGATGACATCTTGGTTTTGTGGTTTCTTTGTTGAAACAGGATGAGGTTTACTTCTGTTTTTGAAAGGGAAGTATTACTTTGTAAACTCTTAAAGATGGTAAAATGTTCAGGAACTAATCAGCTGCGAGTTTTCATTCTGTGATTTTTCTTCTGAAGAGAACAAACAAACTTGTTACTCGAATCTTTGAATGAACGATTTTCTTTTTCTTCCCTTCCCTCTGCATCTCTGCCAGCTTGTTTGAAGTGTCTCCGGCAGCCAGTGAGATTCACTGTGTCGATAACAGTACGACAATCAGTGGGAGTGATACAGATGTCTGAATTGGCTCCCACTAAAAAGAAACCCCCGAGTGAGTCTGTTTCATCCTTTCCTTCTTCACGGGGCGGTTACAGTTGTCAGTAACCAGGTCTGAAAATGGGCCACATGTGGTCACAAAGCAGCTGCTGCCGTTGAAAACATGACAACAGATATGTGCAGTAGCAGCCACATGTTGCATGTTATGACTCACTTTAGATTTTACAATCATGTCAATACATAAATTGGTAAAACACAACACAAGGACCTGCTTCTGAGCCACAATGGCTGGAGCAACCATTGTTGCACTCTACTAGTTAAATTTAATGTCATATTGCAGACAGTAACTTCAACAGTGGATGGAAGCCAGTGCATGCTGCACATTAGCATGGTTCCATTTGTTTGTGTATTTCCCTACAGAGAATCAATGCAGATCGTTTAACAGTGAAATTTACCAGGAATAGGTATGAAAAGGCTTTGTTTTCTGTTTGCATCACTCATTCCACAGCGTCACTACAGCTTTGGAAGGTAGTTTGCTAGTGACTTCAGACAGACAGGTTGATGTCCTGCATGCAAATTAGCAGTGACTGTGACCAAATCAGTCATACGGGGGATTTAGGTGAAGCGCTGCTTTGCATTAAATTCATTCTAGTGAGGCCTTTGCAGGAATTACAGACACTAACCCAGACAACTGCACTGTGGGTCACCTGCGATTCAACATGTGACGTTTGAATTTATGCTTCTCATTTACTCATAGATGCACAAATTGTAATACACAGTAAAGGTATCAGACAACAACAGCCAGCTGTACCAGAGAGCGTTCAAGAGAAAGTCACTGGAGGCTAACTACAGAATGCTAAATGCTAATGCTAAGCAACATTTAAAAGGATTGCACAATTTCCAACATAATATCAGCACCAAAGTATTCAGAAATTCTCTCCAGGTAGATTTGTGTAATGACATCAAACAATTTCTGACAGAGGCTCAGACGGTATATTCACAGGTGTCAGACTTATGTTATTAATAACATGCTCAAGGTTTATTTTTCCCTCTCCTGCTGCCGTACTAAATAACTGCTGATGGCATTCAGAATAGTTTCTATAGGAAACACATCACTGGGGTTTTAACAGACTGAGTCATCCTCTTATTTAAAGCTGCGGTGGGCAACGTGGATATGCGTCAGTGCACGGAAACAACATAATTTCAGCATATTGTTTTTAAACTGTCTGACAGGAAAGAACGTCTGCACCTTACCTGGGCTCTGCAGTAAACCGGCCAATGACTGCTCTGTTTTCACAAAAATATTTTAGTCCACATTTCATCCTGTGTGCTTTTTTCTCTTCCTTCTAATTTGCTGCTTTAAGTTATTGTTATCAGATGATTGCTATAGAGATTGACAGACCACGTGACTTTCGCGCATTGCATGCCGGTAACTCGTGGCAAAACAATCCAAGTACCACATCAAACGCAAGCATTTGCAGCACCGCAAAACATTCATTCTCCGGTTCCAATACCTTCTTGCTTTTTCTTTGCCCCCCAAAAAAGTTATGTACAAAACGAAGGAGAACAATGCCGTAGAAAGACAGACTTGATGAAAAGTCAAAGAAAAGATACGAGGAAAAAATCAAAGGAGTGAAATATTTAACCCGGGTTAGACCCTTACGAGCACACAGAGTGGACAAAATACGTTAGCGTGCTGCCCAACTTTCACCACGCTCATATTTATAATCATACGGTTCTTGGAGTGAGTGCATACACTCATGAAGTTCAGTAACTTCAGGTCACTGCAACAAGCCCAGGTACAGTTTACCAACGGATGGGTACAGGACCATGAAATGCACTGTGTAGAACGAAAGACCATCGTACGTATCATCAGTTTACCTCACAAATCGTCTTCATAAATACACATTCGTTAACCGTTTATTAATAGGACCTTTGAGCTCTGCGGTAATTAATTAGTAGTGGAAATAATTTCTGGTACGTGTTACAGAAATGTAGCAGTGACAATAATACTGTATGATGTAATCGTACTGGGCAATTAGTGATACAAAAAAGCCTGTTTTATCCTGTGAATAAAAGTATATGTTTTGTCAATGTACCATGGTAATACCGAAGCGAAACGCAATATTGTGTCAGGACAATTCACTATTTGTGCACAATAAACAAAGGAGCATAGCGCCACAATTTCTGTTCAGCGCCAGACTTGCTTGTAACCTATATCACCAATTATGTTAAGAAAAATGACGTATTAACTACTACAAAACACTGACCTTTGTGGAAATGCTTGGAGCAGACTAACCTGTGAGCTGGATGTTCTGGGACGTTATATTTGGTCTTTGAATGGCTGTAATCCAGGCCACCCGTCGCCTCTTTTTACTTCAGAAACATGGCTCGAATAATTTCTCTTCAACGACGTAATCCGATAACAACCGATCTCTTTACCCGTCGGCTTCCCGTGGCTGTCATGCGACCGGCTATTGCAGTTAATAATACAACCGCTTCTTGACAGTTTTTTGTGTTTCTTTTTATCGCTGTGTAACTGATTTCAATTGAAAGCCTGCGTGCGCTAGTACCTCTTGCCACGAGTTCCCAGAATTCTTTGCGGTTTTACCCTTGAATGACGTCACATTTTCAATCTCTATTAAATAACCGGCTTTAACGTTAACAGTGCAGGTGTGGAAAGTCTGAAATTACATCAAGTTTGAAATTGTGGACCATCCTGTGTCGGGTGGAAAGAATGGCATTCGTTGCTCCAGAAGAGTTTGGACATTTGCAGAATTTAGTTCTGAAGTTGAACCCTGCCTTCAGTTTAACTTTTCCTCTTTCATTTAACCTTAGGCATGTAACATATACTGTGCAAAGTACCAGGCGATGCAACAAAAATGATTAGATTTTGACAAACTGATGAACTCCAAACTGCCAATTTTGTGTTCCAGTGAAAACCCATACCCTTGTTTACCTGCCTTTGTGATTCATGTCACTATATTTGACAAGTAGTAAGAACAAGCAGTATGCTGCAAAATTCAGGAGGGACCATGTATCACTATGTCATAGTTTTTAAGCTCAGTGTAGCAGTCACTATGAATGATGCCTCACTTGATGTCAGACTCTCATGCCAATAAACAATCCACACACCCACAAGCAGAAACACACACTCTCCCACTCATGACCACAGCCTCGTCCCCTGTGAGTGCATTTCCTGCACTGTTACCACTTTTTATGTTTCTAATTTCTACTTAAATAGCTATTCTGGACCTCGTTTTACTACATTGTGCAACTCTGTCTCTTTTCATTTGATTTACATCCCATAAACTCGATAAGATGAAACTTTAGAAAGAAAAAAAATGCAACGATATATTTTGTTCTGAGGTTTGGTGATTGCTGTTATTAAACTGTCGAGATCCTGGTGTCGATGTCACAAACACAGAAGTGTATAACAGAGGCCCTTTGCTCTGAGACTCTGGCCTTTACATTATCAGATCATGAACCACGAGCGCTTCAGCCGGCGCGCAGCAGTCAGATCTTTTTATTAACTGGTTTCGAGACCCAAACACAATCCTGCCTCTCTGCTGCAGATCTCCATAAAGCACAATAAAATACATCATTGTGGTAAAAGCATTCCCAACGATTCCCATCACTGCAGCCAATTCTACAAAAATCGTTTTCCCAATTATTCTCAACGGGGAAGTAAAGTCAGAAACAAGAACCCAAAGTTGTTAATCTGAGGCCTTCGCACAGATGTGAAGACAGACGGCAGAACACCACGGCGAGATTTCAAATAGTCACTGATTGGGCTCAGGCCACACTCACCGCTCCATCCTCCTGATGTCAGTGCTGCTCTCTAAAACCGTTATTATCACTGAGACACCAAAACGCCACTGAAACAACAAGACCAGAGGAAACCCTGTGCATAACCATGAGACACAGAAGTGATCTGACAAAATAGCATCGTATTCTGCAAACTCAAGGTCCCAGGTCATCTTTAGAGATTTATTTTTCCTCCTGAAGGAAAGGTGTATGTCATTTAGTCAGTTTGTTTGTCTGACAAAATCATTTTTAATTTTTGTGTGATGGTCGACACCAACAACAGAGCATTTTAGTCGATAAAGGGCTTGGACATGAATTGAGCTGCGGTTTGGGGAAAGCCTGGAGGGGGACTGGTGGTGGTTCCCAGGCCTGGTAGATCCACATGTACTAAATAAGTGAAGTGAAGAAGTTAAAGAATTGAAAAGGGGAGGGAGGGTGGAGCACATAAACCTAAACAAACAGCTTGTAGAACTGGGGGGGGGGGGGGGGGGGGGGGGGGGGGCGTATAGATAAAAACCAAAAGGAGCGTTTGGAGGTGTGATCCTGCTCCTGAAATTCAGATACTTTATCTCCACATACTGGCCACGGGAGACACCAGTACCTAGGTTGGCTAAACATTTGACCTTCACTGTTAGCACCCAAGGAGAAAGTTGACCTTAAATAATACATTTCAAGAAACCATATAGATTAACAGAGGTGGGACCAAGTCATTGTTTTGCAAGTCTCGAGTAAGTCTCAAGTCTTAATCCTCAAGTCTCAAGTCAAGTCTCAAGTAATGTCAGGCAAGTCAGTCAAGTCTCAAGTCTGAAACTTTGAATTTCAAGTCCTTTCGAGTCTTAAAAAAAAACCAAAAGCATGTTGCAGTTATGCTAAATGTAAATATTAGACCATGTGATTTTTAAATCTGTGTTTTTCTGAACACATGACAAAATAGTGAACTTAGAAAATATACACAAATTGTGAAAACTGCACCTCTATAAAATGCAGCTCAATTAAACTTAGCTCCAAGAATAATTTTCACCGACAGTTCTGAGATAAGCTGCATGTTATTCTTGGATGCGCTTGTAGGACCGGCTTTAAAATTGCATGACAAAAATATAATACACATAAAAAAAACTGTATCATCAACGTAGCCTGGACAACGTTTGCTAGTTAGATGAAGTCAGTTATCTCATCGTAGCAAAAGAGAACCTACCGTTCTTTATGCAACTTCAACTGTCGGACAAAGTTGGAAGTTGTTCCATCTGTCTGTGATTCTCTTCTTGCATGTGTTGCATATTGCGTTTCGTTTTTTTGTTGACTACTTCATAGTTTATGTACCTGAAAAAAATAACTCCTCACAGCATTTTTGAGCATTTTTTTTTCTTCTTAAAAAAATCTGGTTAATTTGATTGGCTGTGCTACAGCTCACGCACACATACGTGCACACTTTCTATATAATATGCGTGTTAAATTTTATATTTGGGGTGAAATATCAGGTCTTTTCAAGTAAACCGGTTCAAGTCCAATTAAAGTCCCAGGTCATTGGTGTAAAAGTCCAAGTCAAGTCACAAGTCTTAGAACATTTTTTCAAGTCAAGTCTAAAGTCATAAAATTAATGACTCGAGTCCAAGTCATGTGACTCGAGTCCACACCTCTGTAGATTAATATATCATATGGAAGCGCATGGACAGAGCTGTACAACACGTGTTTTACTTTTTCAATACATCACTCTATGATGTCACAATGACACCATAAAGTTTCCCCAAAAACACAACATGTGTCCATGTCTTAAAATCACAATGACAATGACACAAAAATATGAATATACCACACTAGATATCCATGTAACAATGCTGACATCAGCAGTAATGGTTTAGGAAAATAACGCACATTATCGGGGGTTTTAATATTGACATCTTTTCTGCTGACGACAGCATAAAACAGTTTGAGTACAGCCTTCACCCTTCAGGGGAAGTTATTCTCTCTGAGTGCTCTTGTTTTCATAGCACACATGATAATATCATAAATAATCGAGACATTATTGTTTCTGTAAACATCTGAACAGTTTCAGTTAAAGGGTTTCCCTCCACTCCCTTTCAAGAAGTATTCATTTGCCAGAAAAGACAAACCACAAGACTCTGTGGTAGCGCAGTGGTCAGCGTCATCACCTCATAGCAAGAGGGTCGTGGGATCAGTTAGCATCCTTGTCCTATGGCAACTGTGACAGACTCCAGCTGAGTGTAACCCTGAATTGGACAACATGAAGAAAATGGACCGATGGACAAAACAAGCAACGGTCAAATTGTTAATATGATTCACATTTTGTATAGAAATCTTTAAAGTATTCATGTTCTTAGTTCTATCAGCTACAATACAATGAAGTGAAAATGTGATACTCTTGCAGCCCTCGTACATATATGCTCTATTGGTCATAAAAATCCAATAATAATAATAATGCTGCTGAATATTCTAACTTATTCTCCCCACAAAGTCTTTGATGTTTCATCTATTACTCAGGTTAAAACCACAAACTGAAACGATGACGTTAAAGCACAGAATCATCGATCGATTATCAGCAACGTTTACTTCTTCTGAGATTTTTGTTATTTCATCCTCTTAAAGATCAGATAAGAGTCTTTCAACATCACTGCGATGTTAACGATGTATTTAGGAACAAGTAGCAGCTCAATAAGAGCCGAATTGTCAGCAGTTGTGTTTAGACTGAAGGAGGCTGACTGGGAGATAATGGGGGTCATTAGGCTGTTATTATTGCTGTCGGTGGGGTCTGCTCAGAGCTGTTTGATGTGTGGCTGTGAAGGATGATGGAGCACAGGGCAGTAGCTCAAAGACCAGGTGTTTGTCTGAGCGAAGATCAAAAAGTACTCGTGAAAGCTCCTCGGTGTAGTTTGTTATTACCCCGCTGGCTGTGCGTCCAGGACTGTACAGACTTGTCACATGTTGTTCAATGAGGCACGACAAAGAGTCACTGAGTGTGGTGCGTCCGTGGCGTCAGATAACCATCAGATTCTGCCTGTGTGGGTCTAGTCACACACCAGGTCACTGATAGATAGGGTCACTGTGCTCGGGGCCAAAAAGTCCATACTGGGACAAAAGTGGGCGGGTCTGTCAGGTTTATCAGACTGGTTGGGTTTAATCTGGCCCTCCACAGCAGCACTGTCAGGTATAATGTCTCCCAAAGTAACACATTACTGTACATGTTTCAGTAGTAATGTAACTATACTGGCTTGAGTAATGTCATCCCAATAACAATAATGTTATTGCTTGTATTAGGCTCTTAATAGTGTAATTATCTGACAGTGCGTTTCAGGCCATTTGATTGAGTAATGCCATAAAAAGTAAAGTAAGTTACAGAGTAGTGTAACAAACTACTTTCTTTGGATAGTAATTAGGTAACGCACTGCAGTACTTTTAGGAAAAGTAAAGCGGAATGTG
The DNA here is from genome assembly GCF_056152115.1 of Neolamprologus brichardi. NCBI lineage: Eukaryota > Metazoa > Chordata > Actinopteri > Cichliformes > Cichlidae > Neolamprologus > Neolamprologus brichardi. Next base: position 32,512,713 of record NC_142108.1, on the reverse strand, counting down.
TAACATGTTACTGTTTTTGAGTAACAGTGCCCACACTGCACACCACTTCACACTGAGAATGTAGGATTTGGGCTGGAAACCATCTCACTGATACCATAGCTCAGGGTGCCACGTGCTACATGATCAATGATCCGATCATGTATCAGCTCACAGTTCCTGGTTGGATCTTCTCTTTGGATTTTTACTCGTGAGTCAAATCTTGACTTATTGTTAAAGTGATTCAAAAGCTGTGATTTTATTTGATTTTTATGAATAAAGTCTAAATATTTACCAACAGACATAAACAACTATGCAGATATTCTTTTAAAGGTGTTCATGACGGGATAAAATATCTGGAAACTAATTGACACAACTTTTTGTTTTTGTCTTTATTTGCACATTTACATACTTATACGCATATAAAGAGTTTGTTTTCCCAACTTTGAAGTGTTTCAGCAAAATGTTTCTAATGATTTATTTAAATTATAATGAAAACATTCACTAGCTACGTGCTCCAGACAGGTATCATAAACTGGCCTGTAAAACAGCTCATGATGGAGGCCATATGAAGTGTTTTAATTTGAGCCAATTTCTCAATAAAAAATTCATATTTTCCATAAATGCAGAGTATTTTGAACTGACATTTGATGTCATGCTGACTTAATAAACATAATTTTATGCTCCAGGACAATCCTCGGGCTCATATAGTGAAACATGACTCATAAAATATTTATCCTTTGCTATAAAATCAAACTTTCTCCGTCTTATCCCACCACATCTTTCATAGCTGCTGCTGCTCTGTCTTAGTCTCTCTGCAGAGGGTTATCATCAGCAGAACCTTTGACCACATCAAAGCATGGCATGGTAGTGGCAGCGGTTGATAACCGTGCTGTGATCTAACCACAGTGGCTTTCCTGTTTCGTTCTCTCAGGCACGGCTTCATTTGAAGTCAGTCATTTGGCAGAAAACTAAACAAGCCCCCTGTTAACTACCTCACTTACTTCTGTTTACAGACCAGACTTTGAGAAAACCACCAAACGGCTGCAGAGGCCAAACAGTGTCTGAGTGAGTGGTAACACTTGAGATAAACACATTTGCAGTTTACTGTTGCCGGTAAAGAAAAGTGTGGATTATTTTATTCATATAGAAAAGATTAAAGAATAAATAAAAGCCATAAGAAGAATTTTTAGGTACAATACCTGATTCAAGAAATATTTTATTGTTCTTTATTGTTTCACAGAAATATAAAACAGTAATAAAATATAAAAGTTAACTTTTCATAAGCAACCTGCAGAAGCAAAGTTAGTAAACTTCAAACCAGAGCTGTTGTGTCAGAGTCTGCTGGGTCAGTTTGCTCATTCAAACTGATTAGAATTACTGCTGTTGATAGCTTAAGTTGAAGGTCCTACATTAATATTTCTTCAGGATTGATCCATAAGTTCTGCCAGGAGGGAAACAAAAAACAGAGCCAGAGCTCTGTGCAGCATTTCCAACACATTCACTAGCGCTTTACACATCCAGTCATCCACACATTCACACACTGGTGATGGCAGCTACATTGTAGCCACAGCCACCCTGGGGCGCACTGACAGAGGCGAGGCTGCCGGACACTGGCGCCACAGGGCCCTCTGACCACCACCAGCAGGCAACGGGTGAAGTGTCTTGCCCAAGGACACAACGACCGAGACTGTCCAAGCTGGGGCTCAAACCGGCAACCTTCTGATTACAAGACGAACTCCCAACTCTTAAGCCACGATTGTCCCAGTCTAGTCCAAGACTACAGAGTTGGAGTAGAGGACCAAAACAGCAAGACTATTTATCTCTATTCTTCATTTATACCGTTAAAGCTAGCCGGTGGAAATGCTAATGATAATGGCCACAGCTACGTTCACCAGTTAATTGCCGTTTGGTCGAGAAATTGTAATTAAATCAGTTTCTGTTTGTGGCTGTTATAACAGAACAGTAGACTACCTCACAGATTCAATGACCCACTGCTGTGGCATGGTGAAGTCAGGTTTGTTGGCTCACAGCTGTTCACTGATGCCATTTTATCTTCTTGCAACGCTGCATGAGCAGCTGCCTCTTCTGCAGTGTGGATCTAACCAACGTTACAGACCACAGCTTTAAGGTTTTGATTTGTGACTTCCTGAGCCCCGAGAGAGGAGTTTGAATACAAGAGAAACACAAATACTGAGAAGGAGTTGAACAAATAGAGTGAGTCCACTGTGCGTCGGTTAAGAGGGTTGGGGGAATTAGATACTTGTCTGTGCTTCGACCGAGCTCTGTGATTTAAAAGCAACACAGCTGTGGTTCGGTAGAAACCTCGGCTGTATGCAACTTAACACTGATGTTATTACTGGAAGGTGACAAATTAAAAGAAAAATATCAGCATTTGGATGGATGCACTTCACAGCAGCAATGGCCATCATTTATATTCAGCTTTTAGTCCAAAGCAGAGTGACCATCGCTGGACTCAGTGAGCAGCCATCACCACCATCATTCAAATATAAAATTATATAGTTTGGAAGTCAGCAATACAGTCCAGGTGGGCCGGAGCATCAACGCCAGGGGACGGACGCTGCTGCTGTGACAGCGCTAAGACACTTTAGGTTGTGTTTTAGCTAACGTGCCTCCTTTTCTTCTCATGACAGTGTTTTGTTTTTGTTTTTTGCCTTTACTTTCTGTAGATCAAAACTTAAACGTTGTTGCTGTGCACTTAATTATCTGTTCTCTTGAAACCTGATTTAGTGTTTTCTTCTGCAGGAGACGTTAAATACTTTTGAATGGGTATTGGTCTCTAATTAACACCAACTTCAAAGTCTTGGTTTCAATGCACAACATAAAAATCTGTTTGTTCAAAGGATTAATTTATGATTAGGAAATTTACTTTAACTCTGAACCTTTGACTCGTTGATGCTTTGATGGTTTATCTTTCTGACGGGAGGACGAGAAATGGAGACAAAGTCAGCAAAGAAGAAAGAAAGTGGAGACGTTATCTTCTAACTGAACTGAATTAAAGCTCAGATGAGGTGAAGATGACAGCTTGCACCGATGTTCTTAAGTGAGACACCGATTAGATCCCGACAGCTGACCCTAACTCCACCCCTAAGGTTAAAGGTCACTGTTGATCTCTTGTCGGGGTGCTGCAGACCTCAGCTGTGGACTTGACCCGAGTCTCCTCCGGGCTTTAACATTGTGGGTGGCAAACGCACACAGGCTCACACACGAGGCTTGTTGAAGACTCTCAGTGGGTTAATCCAGCGAAACACTGAATTTACACTCAGATTAACAGCCTTCCAGAAAGCAATTCCATCCCTCCAACAGCTACCACGAAAACAAAAAAGAACTCAACTATGGTGGGCAGCAGAAACAATAAAACTCTTAGTCGCTCCATTTACACCGGAATGTATCTAAAGTATGTATCCACTGTAATCCCAGCAGATCTGCTTTAAACTGTTACAATAAGGAAATCTGATTCAAAGAGCCTTTGGTATTCCAGCAGGTTGCAAAGGTGCAAATTTTGATCACGTGACCACCATTAAAGACACGTAAAGAGTGCACAACACACGGGACCCCCCCCCCCCAAAAAAAACCCCCAAACAATTTATGAAAAAACTGACAACTTTCCACATCCCTGCTTCTAAAAAGAGGCATTTTCTTCAGCACAGGCACTTTTACTCATTTTCTTCCAATTATTTCTTTTTTTTAACTGTTTTCAAAAGAATAACACTAATATTAATAATAAAGTGCCAATAAAAAAAAGCCCAACCATGCAACTGTAAAATACACTGGCACTACTACATTTTACATTTGTTCACTAAAAACAGGTGCAGCAAAAGTTCTGAAAACATTAAATAGTTTGTAATACCACTGCTAAAGTGTACGCAGCGATCAGCTGGCAGCTACAAAGCAGCGCCTCCCGTTATGCATTAGAACTGATATTACTGATGACACATGCACGGGACTTTAGTCTGTTTCAGAGGCTCGGCTAGTTTTGGCAGTCAGGGCTCTGATATTGGGAAATGATCTACTGTGGAAAGATCAGTGGAGTCACTGACGGGATTTAAGCAGATTTAGTGGAGATAAAGTCATTGAGAGTTCAGCTGTGTGCTCTGTTTGAACGGGAAAAACCTGCTAACATGTGCGTGGGCTTGATAGACCTTTTCCAGTAATATTTAAGGTTTTTCCTCTGAAATGAGTTTCTTTGCATCCCCAAAAATGTTTGAAGCACAAATTAAAATAGATAAAATTACTATGAAATGATTAGAAATAACATAACAAATAAGGAAATAACCAATGTTGTCAAAGTAGTCAAAGCCACAGTACTTACTCCACCAAAGTTAAATTCTTAGCCAAGGTGATGGTAAAGCATCTGATCATTGTTACGTATCAAAGACTGAAATCTGACAGAGTCTAGTTATAAATCAACAAGTGACGTCAGTAATTTGGTGCTAAATAACATTTTTGCTTAACTTTCTCACATCAATAAATAGTAATAAAGGTGAAATTATGACCTATGTTAAAGTGCAGAATATTAAGGATTACTCTGGAAGGAGTTCAGCAGGATGGTGATTCTGGTAAAAGACTGAAACTCAAAGATCTGCTACTGGGAACCAGACAGTCTACCTTTGTTTGAGTTTTCCAAACAAAAATCCTCTTTTCACTAAACTACTTACCTCAATTTCTCCTCCATTTCTCTGCGGCTCTTTCCTCGAGACCATTTGCACCACCTCACTTTGGTTTCATGTCTGGCACATCAGCACGCTAGCTAACAGCCAGCTGAAACAACTTTTTTTAAGCAGGCCAAAGTTTAAGGCTCTTTAGTCACTTCCTAAATTTATTAGGATACCAGCCTGTTTGAAAATTATGTGAATTGTGATACATTAAGGAAGTCGCAGATTTTTCTTTTCTCCACAGAATTAGCAGCACATGTCAACGTTGTGGTGGCCGTGACGGACGCCGCCAACGTCTTCAGAAAGTTAAATAAATCTGCCAAGACAGCAGCGCTATTCATGCAGCTGCTGTCATTCTACGAAAGCTTTAAATGATTCTAATGATGATGAATGGGAACTCCCTGCACGCAGATTCCTTTAGAAATGTTTTCTTTAGCTAATCTTATTTAATGGATCAACATCTCCTGCTGCAGCCAAATCACTTCAATCTGCACATCAGCAGGCGACTGACTGAAGGTTTAACTGTGGGGAGGCGACGGAGGAGAGAGGCAAACCCAGGACGATGCTGTGTGGTCTGTCTTTAAAGGGATCCAGTTCATATTTGGGTAGAAGATTGATGAAAAATTTACAGCTCAGATTTAAATACAAACTGTGTAAGTACACGAATTGATTTGATTGGTATATTTGAATAAGGGAAGCAAAGTTCATCAGTGTTGTGCAGTGTTGGGTAAGTTACTTTAAATTAGTAACTTAGTTACATTACTCGTTACTTCTATCAAAAGTAACTCAGTTACTTCAAGTTACTCGTTACTTTCAGAGTAACTAGTTACTAGGGAAAGTAACTTTGGTTTTACTCAGAATTCTCTTGTTAATGTGTTGATTCCGTAACTGGATACCCAGCAAGATTGCCAGTCTTCTAGCTTGCTTACTTGCCACAAGTGCACTGTGCCACCTACCAATAGAAAGGAAAAAATAATGTGCACATTTCCACGAGAGAAATCCCACGCCTGATTCTATCCTAGCCTGCTTTTTACATCCAACACAAAAACTGCAGTCATGGTGCTTTGATTGTACTCAGAACTCGGAAATTCTCCCTTCTGAATAGGAAGATGTAGGCAACACCAGACTGCAGATGAGCTGCATACAGGGCTGGACTGGGACAAAAAAAATCGTCCCAGGCATTTTGACTAGAGACCACCATTATAGGAAAAATCATAAAGCCTTTGAATGAAAATAAACACTGTTGTGACAGTGATGTACACTGTTCTGATGGTATATATGTATCAATCTATCAATCGTTTGTTGTAAGACTCAGATAATTATTTTTTTAAAAGTGAGACATTTTAAATGAGAATAAGAAAGTATTTCCTTGTGCCCCCCTTTCCCTTTTAATGCCCTGCATGGAACCCTGGCAACACTTTGCTAGACCCGCCCCTGCACAGTTACCAGCTGTCATCTCCTGGTTTCATCCTCATGTTTCCCTCTCACCACATATCCAAACCGATATCATGACCAGCAGGTTTACAGCTGTGGCTCCAGCAAACATCAGCTGATACTTAATTAATATTAAATAAATTCTAACAACAGCTGATCAAGCTTAAAAGTGCTGCTGTTGTTTACCGTGACATCCGCTGGTTTCCTCTTTCTGGCGCAAAGTGGGCGATAAATAAACAAGAGAGAAAAGCCGATCAGCTGATCATTGATCAGTTTCATGATTGAAGTAGAAACAGGAGAGGGAGGGGGAGAATGAGAGAAGAAGAGGCAGCTGTGCAGCGTAAACACAGAATAACTCCAACTTTGTGTCTTTTTCATTGTAGCTGAAGTCCGGGACAAACTGTGTTCCTTTTCAGCTCACCCACCCAGCTGTATAGAAACTCCGTCATGCTAGCTAGCACGCAGTACGAAAAAGTCAGCATAACGAAAATAAACTCCACCTAAACTTGGTTCATATCTGACCCAGATGGACTGCAGGTTATAACTTCTTACCTGAAGTTCAGTTCACCTGACACTCTCGGACCAGCGGCCGCTTCGGGTCTCTCCTCTTGCCTCCCTTTTCCTTCATCCACCTGCTGGTTTCCACCACTTGCTAATGTTATTGAATCTGTGGAAGCTCCGTGATAGCCACCACACGAAGTAACGAATAACGAGCCTATTTAAATCCCAGTAACGAGTAACGCGTTCCTGGTTTTGGCATAATAACTAGTTACCGTGCGCGTTACCACAATAATAACGTAGTTACTGTAATGCGTTACTTAATAACGCGTTAGTCCCAACACTGGTGTTGTGCAACCAAGAGTTTGCAGTTCATTTCCAGTTTGAGAGCTTTGTGTTGTTTCACTTTTACTTTTGATTTCTTTATTACATTTTATCTGACAGAGATGATGCATTTAACATAGTTTCAGTATAGAGAATAAAACCTACACAAACGGGGATGCAACCGATTCTAAAATGCTTAAATGCAGTCGCCCAAAAACCCAACACCATGCAGCTCGACCTGGGTGTGTCGGATAAAAGCTGATTGGTTGAAAAGAGGGGCAGAACAGGAAAGAGAGGAACAGCAGAGTTTACAAATTGGGGGAAGTATGGGGAAAAAACAAAGATAAAAATAAGTGTCAGCAGTAAACACGTTTCACTTCAGTGTGCGTTATAAGTTCACTGTACTCTGCAGCAGGCTGAAGGAACAACAACACCACGATAAAAAAGTACACTGCAGCGAGCACACGGCTACAACACGCAATCTGCAAAGTAATCGTACGACGACCACAGAACCCGTTCACGATACTAGAAACGAGACTTTTCTCACTATGATGTGACATCACAGCTTCAACGCCAAAAAGCACCTTGTGAGTATCGCAGGGCGTCAAATCTGTGAGCGAGAGCAGACTGACCTTCCACTGAGCACAGTTGGTCTTAATCCTCTTTTCCACCAAAGTGGTGCTGTGACGGCAACTGTAGAAAACCAATCCACATGTTACAGTCTGAGAATCAGCAGCATGCAGAGGTGGATTTCTTGTGGTCCGCCCTCCTGTGGCTACAAGTGTTGATGCTTCCAACAGTTTTGGCACAAACACTGATCTGAATGTTGTTGGCTTCAGATTAGGAACCAACACCAAAGTAAGAAGCATATTAAATTAAAGAGTGAGAAAACAGAGACTCTTCTGGTTGTAACTAAACGTCTTTTTGTAAACGATTGGTTGGTTAATTCTCTTTGTATCATCAGTTCTCTGATCTCTCCTTCATCCCAGGTTAAGATGTCAGTCGAGTTTTCGATACCACCTTAAATTTTGAAACACATATCAATAATCACAGCCTGGATATTTCTGCTTATGTAATATCAGTCGGTTGCAGTGTTGGGGAGTAACGGAATACATGTACCGCCGTTACGTATTTAAAATACAAAATATGAGTAACTGTATTCCGTTACAGTTACCGTTTAAAAAGGTGGTATTTAGAATACAGTTACTTTGTTGAAATAAATGGATTACACTGCGGTACTTCCCTGTTTCATATTGTGGCGGGTCAGGACTGTTTGGGTTTTGTTTGACAGCTACGTTCTGTTGTTCCAGGCGGCAGCGTTACGGTTGCCATGGTTACAGGGTGACGCTCTCTCTCTCTCTCTCTCTCTCTCTCTCTCTCTGTGTGTGTTTCCTGGGTGAGAGAGGCCTTTTTGTTGTTGTTGTGCTAAGCTAATAGGCAGAATGCTACCTGTATAGCTCTAAAGAATGTAGCATCATGGGCAGTGTAGTCCGTGCTGCAGGGAGAATGGACTGCCATACACGTTATGTGTCTGTGAGCGAGGGAGGGAGAAAAAGGAAAAGTACGAGCTGTCATCGAGCAAAAACGGGAGCTGGAAGCATGTAAATATAATAATAACCACTGCAGCCAAGAAGAGTGCCTGACGAGCCCAGTTGTAAGTAAGCTATTAAGACTCGACTGTACACCGTGTTCGTGTTTTCCTCTGAAACAATAAGTTCCGTTGGAGCAGCCTTTCAACGCCTCTCTCTGTCTCTGGCTAGCAAACTTGACCCAGACAACAAAGTAAAGCTAGTTTTCGGCTACGAGCCCGACACGAACCCACCGTATTAGCCAGAGGTCCCTTTACTACGGTTCGGAGCCGCGGACCTTCAGTAACAGTAATAAATCACAGCAATAGTACATTCATGTAGTTGTAAAAAGCATGATAATATATTAAGTAATCCAAAGTATTCAGAATACGTTACTCTCATTGAGTAACGTAACAGAATACGTTACAGAATACATTTTGGGGCATGTATTCTGTATTCTGTAATGGAATACATTTTAAAAGTAACCTTCCCAACACTGGTCGGTTGTGTCCGTCCCTCACAGCTAACAGTACTGCTATTCTTGTACATGTGCTGGTTACATCTTAGATTGATTATTGTAATTCTGTCCTCTCTGCTTTACTGCACAAAAGTCTCCAGAGACTTCAAATCGTTCAAAACTGTTTATGTCACTTCTTGAACATATAACTGCTGTGCTCCAGCAGTTTGATTGGAAGCCTGCAAGATATTGTTTTATTTTAAGATTCTGCTTCTGATTTTGAAGCCTCTCCATTACCTCTGATGTGCACATCAGCATTCCCTCCTGTAGATCCTCCTATGTTACCCTCATTTCACTTTTTTCTCTCTCTTGATTTGTATTGTTGACTTTGTAATTTTATGATGTATTGATGTATAGTTAAGGCATTTCCTACTTTTTGCGTCCTATGATTTTGATATTTAATTGTTGTCAGCAGCCCGTACTTTGAAAAAGACCAAAGCTATGATCTGTGATGAAAGAAAAACTGGGAAAGTGGTAACATGATAAGAAATGCTTAATTTCATCATACAGCAAGGATTTTCTGCATCAATCCTGCAGCACAAACGTGAGATAATGGAGGAACAATGGCATCACAAGTGCTCAATTACAGCACTGACTGCGCAACCAAAGCTCAGCAGAAAGTAGATTAGATTAGACAGAATTGTAGTTTGTAAGGACAACAGAAGGGAACACACTCATTGTTTTTCTCCTGATTGGAAGCAGACGCCACATGTCCCAGAATGATTACCTGGAACTTTGATCTCTGGCCCACAGATCAGCACACACCGAAACCTAAACTGTTTCTGCTGAAAATCACACAGCTGCTGGAGCTCGAGCGGTGTGTGTCGGAGGAATCCCGAGTTGCTGTGACATTACCACTCACTGGATGGTTTTCATGCTTTTTCTTCCTATCAAAGAGTTCAGTGCTCCATGATAACACACCCATCATCATATGTGGTAACACAAATACACACACATTCTCTTGATACTTGCAGTCTCTAATCACCATGTTATTTTGATTCCACTGTTATGAATGTACCCATTGGTATTACGTTGTGGTATTTGTGGGAAAACACAAGAAAAGAAAGTTCCTGTATAGTTTTACAGATGTTACAGATGTTTTCTGGTGAATACTTTCATTTCTCCCCAGTTAACCAGAACCGTAAACACAGTTTTCTTTTCCCTTTCTCAACATCTGTTATAAACCGGTAACTTTATGTCGACGTGACCTTTAATGGAAAGATAAGAAGCCAGTTTGTGTCTTACCTTCTGCAGCCACTGTGTGTTGTTCTCCATCGTGCTCTCCAGGTGTTGCAGTTTCTGCGCCGACCATTCGCTGTCAGCAGGCGGCGAGTCTCTCTGCACGACACCCGGCCCGCCCTGAAAGCCACCGTAGCGTTGCGTCTGCGATGGCGACCCTCCACCGGGGCATCCGTCCAGCTCTGGCAGGATGAAGGTGTAGCTGCACTGGCCGTGCTGGATGCGGTGCAACTTCCTCCTTTTCTCGCCGGCGCCTCCACCACTTCCTCCTCTCCTTCTTCCAGATGCTCCTCGTTCTGCGCTGCCTGCATCAATGACAGCTGACAAAGTCCAAAGGAGCAGAAGGACCAGCAACCCCCGGCTGAGACTTAAGCCTTTCATGACACTCTCTTTAATTATATAAGTGTTTATTTGTCAGCGCAGAAGAGGGTCAAAGGAAGCTCATTGACACTCTGACCCCGATTAAGTTCAGGAAAACGTCTGTGTCAGCACAGTCTGTCGTTAGTTTGATCTCTTCTGTTTCAATCACAGTTTTTGGAGAAGAAAGCCGAAAGCATCTCTGCTCTCACACTGAATGGTCTCCTTCATTTGTGGTGAAGATGTCCAAGGATTCCTCCCCCCTCTGTCTTCGTTGTTTGGTCGTAATCGTGTTTTCTGAGGCCGGGTTCTTCCAGGTAATAAAGACTTTTATATATTAGCTCAACTGATCAGCTGTTGCATGTTTTTTCCTTAAGGTATCAGGTGCAGATCCAGATCCACTCTGCAAAAAATATGGAAGAACCCAAAGCTACAAATTTCAAAGCAGAAGTAATGTGAAGATGAAGAGCTAAATATCTTTGTACTCCCACTCTTCTCTGGTGGCTCCAGTTTTAGAAGTGGCTGAAGGGAATTGCCTCTGCCCCCTTCTTATCTGCGCTGGCTGAGAAGAGAGAGAGAAGAGGGGAGAGAGGAGGGAGAGAGAGAAAGGACGGAGGAGGAGAGGGAGGAGTGGACGGACAGGAGACCTGAGGGAGGTCTGTTAGAGTACCCTGTCTCTGTTAGTGGGCTGAGACGAATTGAGAGGAGGAAGGAAGGAAAGAGTGAGAAGTAGCCAGAAAAGAAGAAGAAATGTGAAGATTAAGGGAGTGAAAAAGAGTCAGATAAGGAATACAAATGCTGAGAAAGTTTGAAAAGAAACTTAACTGCTGACAGACAGAGAAAAGACACCGAGAAAGAAGGTGATAGAAGAAGAAAGAGAGATCTAAAAGAGGCTCCTGTAATCTTCTTTCCTGACTGATCTCTTAGTTCTGAAGAAAACCCCGATGCCTTGTATGGTCATTCAAACGGAGCTGGCAGCCAGAGGCAGCACATTTCACTTTGTCCACTAAACACAAACATGTTCGGGGGCATCGTGGGACATCAGGAGGCCAAGGAAACCCACGCAGTTAAAGCTGAAACGCTCTCTCAGTCGCAGGATGTACCTCCTCAACGCCTCTCATCTGTCCACATGGAAACACATACAAAGATTAGTTCCAGACTGATGGCTTTGTCCCCGGATGGTGAAACACAAGCTCTACATGTGGCGAGACAATGTGCGCTGTCAGTTACAGAGTTTGTTTGCACAGTGACAAACTGTTTTGCAGAATGCAGATAAAATTCTTTGATACGAGCCGCGAGACAAACAGATTCCTGCGAGAGAACGAAGCCTCCGAAACGGGTTTAGAATGGCAGCTCAGCGTTAGGCGATCAAAGATTGAATGATTCTGTTTTGAAGACTGTGTTTCTGCAAAGATAAAGAGCTGCTCCCAACATCTTACCACCGACAAGTTATTTATTTTGACATAAAGCAGTCCTATTTTCAGCCCGGCCTGACCCCGGTCTACTGTTACTGCCACAGCATGCATCTTGTTTTTGTCGGGACCGGGTCACTCACTTAATGTAAGCCAATCGGTCCTTTGGGGGAAAGCAGAGAGGTTACACTTCTGCTTCAACCGGAGATCATTGTCATGTGAACGGGGTGGACGGAGAGCCTGGTGCACAGAGCTGCACAACATAGATGAGTCCTCTAATTGCATCATTTCTGTTTATGTTTTAAAAGGAAAATGTTTTTTAGTGTGGGATTGTTTCGGTCTCACTTATTCTCATTCTTTTATTTCATCTGATTTTCTGTCTGCTCGTGTATGGTACAGGTTTTTATTATGTTCTCATTTATTCATGGACCGATTTTGTTTATTTGTGATGAACTCTGACCCCGACAGAGCTGTAAAAAATGCTAATGGTTGACGAATACCCCTGAAAAGCATGATGTTTCATATAATCCTTATATTATCCTCAATATGTGGTGTGATCACAGTCAGTGAAAAATAATAGAGATACATACAGTGCTGCCCTTTCAGTTTAATATTAAATAATAAACTAAGTTATTAGAGAGGAAGTACTGTGGCTGTGTATTCAGAGCATGCAAATCTGAGAATTAGTACATCTGCACAACCCTGATTGTTTTTTTCTTTCGTGTCACTTGTATTGATCAGAGTTTGGTGCTACACTTTCTAACTGATTTTCTGTCTCACTATCTGCTCCAAACAGTAAGTCTTATCACATACTGATTAGATCTATTAATCAATGTAAACACTGTGGACACTGATCGTTACTTTACCCTCATCCTATTGACATATTTTACATACATACTGGCAGTGTTGGGAAGGTTACTTTTAAAATGCATTCCAATACAGAATACATGCCCCAAAATGTATTCTGTAACGTATTCCGTTACGTTACTCAATGAGAGTAACGTATTCTGAATACTTTGGATTACTTAATATATTATCATGCTGTTTACAACTACATGAATGTACTATTGCTGTGATTTATTACTGTTACTGAAGGTCCGCGGCTCCGAACCGTAGTAAAGGGACCTCTGGCTAATATGTCGGGTTCTGTGTCGGCTCGTAGCCGAAAACTAGCTTTACTTTGTTGTCTGGGTCAACTTTGCTAGCAGAGACAGAGAGAGGCGTTGAAAGGCTGCTCCAACAGAACTTATTGTTTCGGAGGAAAACACGAACACTGCGGTCAAGTGAGCCCTCACTTACGAAGTCACAGTCAAGCTAGCCGCACCGCCATCCGCACCGAAAATGTTGTTGCGCTACTATTACGCATATTACGGTATCGGTGCCGACTGGCTTAGAAACGCAGTCTTTTGTGTCCTGGGACTATTTTGCTTCACAATCCACTCCCAGTTTTGGTTTATCTCCACTTTTCCCCCTGTGATCCACAGCCCAAATTACTGTATGATTCAGAGAAATTTAACAATAAAATTTACACAATTTACTCTACTGTACTTTTAATCTCCTCATTTTTGACCTCAGATTACAGGAAAACTATAAGAGGTGACACAGATATTTCACTGGATTCTGAATACAGGCCATTTCCACTCTGCACCCTGTCATCCACAGCAAAAATTACTGTACGGTTTTTGAGAAAATTGATAGTAAAATCTTCCTATTTTTCTTTACTGTACTCTACATATTGACATCTTTGACCTCAGATTACAGGAAAACTGTAAGAGGTGACACAGATATCTCACAGGATTCTGAATCTTGGCCATCTCCACTCTGCACCCTGTCATCCACAGCAAAAATTACTGTACGGTTTTTGAGAAAATTGATAGTAAACTTAACACATTTTACTGTACTGTACTCTATATATTCTCATCTTTGACCTCAGATTACAGGAAAACTGTAAGAGGTGACGCAGATATTTCACTGGATTCTAACTCTGGGTGACCCCCACTCTTCACCCTGTCATCCACAGCAAAAATTACTGTACGGTTTTCCAGAAAAGTGATAGTAAACTTTGCACAATTTACTCTACTGTACTTTTAATCTCCTCATCTTTGACCTCAGATTACAGGAAAACTGTAAGAGGTGACGCAGATATCTCACTGGATTCTAACTCTGGGTGACCCCCACTCTTCACCCTGTGATCCACAGCAAAAATTACTGTACGGTTTTTGAGAAAAGTGATAGTAAACTTTGCACAATTTACTCTACTGTACTTTTAATCTCCTCATCTTTGGCCTCAGATTACAGGAAAACTGTAAGAGGTGACGCAGATATTTCACTGGATTCTAACTCTGGGTGACCCCCACTCTTCACCCTGTCATCCACAGCAAAAATTACTGTACGGTTTTCCAGAAAATTGATAGTAAACTTAACACATTTTACTGTACTGTACTCTATATATTCTCATCTTTGACCTCAGATTACAGGAAAACTGTAAGAGGTGACGCAGATATTTCACTGGATTCTGACTCTGGGTGACCCCCACTCTTCACCCTGTCATCCACAGCCAAAATTACTGTACGGTTTTTGAGAAAAGTGATAGTAAACTTTGCACAATTTACTGTACTCTATATATTCTCATCATTGACCTCAGATTACAGGAAAACTGTAAGAGGTGACGCAGATATTTCACTGGATTCTGACTCTGGGTGACCCCCACTCTTCACCCTGTCATCCACAGCCAAAATTACTGTACGGTTTTTGAGAAAAGTGATAGTAAACTTTGCACAATTTACTCTACTGTACTTTTAATCTCCTCATCTTTGGCCTCAGATTACAGGAAAACTGTAAGAGGTGACGCAGATATTTCACTGGATTCTGAACCTAGGCCATCTCCACTCTGCACCCTGTGATCCACAGCAAAAGTTACTGTACGGTTTTCCAGAAAATTGATAGTAAACTTAACACATTTTACTGTACTGTACTCTACATATTGACATCTTTGAGCTCAGATTACAGGAAGACTATAAGAAGTGACGCAGATATTTCACTGGATTCTGAACCTAGGCCATCTCCACTCTTCACCCTGTCATCCACAGCAAAAATTACTGTACGGTTTTTGAGAAAAGTGATAGTAAACTTTGCACAATTTACTCTACTGTACTTTTAATGTCCTCATCTTTGGCCTCAAATTACAGGAAAACTGTAAGAGGTGACGCAGATATTTCACTGGATTCTGAATCTAGGCCATCTCCACTCTTCACCCTGTGATCCACAGCAAAAATTACTGTACGGTTTTTGAGAAAAGTGATAGTAAACTTTGCACAATTTACTTTACTGTACTTTTAACGTCCTTTACTGTAAATTACTGTATGGTTTTCTGATAAAATTAAATCCTAATCCATTACCGAACAAAATGAGTTCATTGAAGTATTTGCTTAACTACAATAAATTTCTTTCCACACACAATTTAAATATTTCAAAATGTCATTCACACACCACCTCAAGTAGCAAATTTTAGACATTATTTATTCAGTGCTTAATCACAACAATAGTCACCTTAAGGCACTTTACATAATAAGTTAAACCTTACAATAATACATACAGAGACAAACCCAACAATCATATGACCCCCTATGAGCAACAGTGGGAAGGAAAAACTCCCTTTTAACAGGAAGAAACCTCCAGCAGAACCAGGCTCAGGGAGGGGCGGCCATCTGCCTCGACCGGTCAGGGTGAGAAATTACATTTCTCAGATTACTGATTTCTCATATTACTACTACACAGTTTAGATATATTGTTATTCATTATCTGTCATCACACAAATCAACCCAAAAAATCAAAAAGGAAATACTTAAAGTACACGCACAAAGCAAGAATGTTATACATATTGTGTTTTACACATGTGTTCCTCACAACACCAATAACAACTATAAGCAGATTATTCAAGTAGCTTTCACTGCATGTAGAATTAGGTTACACAAAGCACACACTTCCACTCGGTCTTCTGAGCACTGCTGAGCTGTTCATTTGTCATGTCCAGGCATTCAGAATGGAACCAGCGGTTGCAGTTATCACACTGGATCTGTAAACAAAAAAACATATTAACTTTCATAAACACATTAAGTAAATAATTCTATGTTTTAATCAATTAAAATCCTTAAAGACACAGAGTCAAATACTTTTGTTGTAGATAACATAAAACTATTTTTAAAAATACTATACCCAGTCAGTGATGGAGGGTCCTGGATTAGGTGGTTTCGCCGTTGCACACATGGCACAGTTGTTGTCACTGTCAAATACTAAAACATAATATATATATATATATATATATATATATATATATACATATATATATATATATATATATATATATATATATATATATATGTTAGTATTCATCAGTTTGACACAAATAAATATGTCCATTTGAAGAAGATATTACACACCAGAGGCCTCAAGTATTGTCTGTGCAAATGTCCTTCGTGCCTGGGCCATCTCTTTTTTTGTCGTCAAAAATGTCATTTCTGGTTTATTTGGGAATGCTTCCATTACTTCTTTGGCCATCTGAAATCAAAACAAAAAATACAATTTAATTGAAAACATCTGCAAATGTTACACTTCCTGTTTACACAATTTAACCTTTTAAGATTATTTTAACTTTCCCCACCCCCACCCCAACTTCTTATCTAATTTTACAGAAAAATATTATTGCGTTAATGTGGTACCATACCATGATGACCATTACTCCGCAGCTAGAACCATCCTGTTGAAGTGGATGTGTCAGTACTCCTCCTCGAAGTCTCACATTCACCCAGTCTGTTTTGTTGTAGCATGTCCTCCTCATTTTGAAGTATTCACTTTGTGAACATAACATACATTACATTTATATACAAATGAAAGATAAAAGTCACACAGAAAAAGACACATATAATACATATCACTGTTTTTAATGGTGTGTCAGAAAGCCCTGTGCTCTAGATTATGTTAGATGAAGTATCAAAATTATTAACATGTTCTTTTAAATCTACAAATGTTAACTGTCTCAAATGTCTCACTGCTTAAACACGGTCAGTGTTTTTTTTTATTATTTAAAATTACATACGTGTGTAATTTTGAATTATTTTTTTGAATTCTTTAAAGAACTGATAACCACAGATTTTATTAAACTTTCATCTACAACCATATGTTCACCTTTAGAAAAAGACCTCCTAAGTCCTCCTGTCACTTTTCTAATATTTTATGTTATTATATACATGTAATAACGCATAATTACCGGAATCTTTTGGCTGCACGGTCAGACTCTTCCTGCTCCAAAGAGTTTCTTGAAGGATCGACCAAATACAGACAGCTGTCATCTGCATTTATGTACTGCGATAGATATATAAATTTAAAAAGTACATAAGTTATGAATAATGTGTTATTGAAACAAACTGTCTTCACAGAAATGCTGCTCGTACTAACCAGAAACTTCCAGTGTATATTTCCAATGTTCACAAAGGATAAAATGGCTCTGTAGTTGTCAAAGTTCACCTGTGACATATTAGGAATTAATTACAAATTTGCAACAATACTTTTTCCATTTCGAGACATTAATTAAATTTAAAAAAATTAATTCTAGAATATATATATATATATTTTTTTTACCTTGGACAAGCTTTGTCTCCTGATTAGTTCTCTCTCTCCATAGAGGATCACACCGCTCGTGTAGTGGTTCATAATGTAGATATTATTCCCCAGATTCAGCCGAATGGCCCAGTGGTGCAGGAGACTTTCAATGACCTGAGGAGTATAATAAATAACCTTTTATTACTTTGAAACATGATAAAGTTTTGGAATACAAAGGTTAATAAAGATTTTTTTACTTACATATACTCAGTATTCAGTCATGAGGATATGCCTGGAATGTCGATCTAAAGCAGTACTTACTGAATGTGTAGGGAACAACTAATGTTCTGCCCCAGCTTTAACGTTAACCTTATGCATTTCTTTTTCTTTTTTTTAAAATAACTGGATTACATACCTCTCCAACAAGCCAGCTGTGTGGTCTAAGGGTCAGGAACTCACTGTGACGTATGACAAAGTTGTTACCTCTAATCTGAGATGGGACCACAGAAACAACAACTTCCGTTTCCTGTTGTTTCCACAAATATGCGACCTGTGTTTCAACAAGACAATAGAAATAAATTCTAATAATTCTTCTTATGAGAACATTCATTGTAATCGATTACAACGCTTTTAAATCTAATTTTTAAAAGTATTTTATGTACCTAACGCAACAACACGAAAACATCTCCAAATTTGACATAGATTTTAATGTAATTTATTTGAGATGTTAAACTACATTAAGAAATTAAAAATTGAGTCAGTTACTGTTGTTTTTGTAATATTAAGGACAGTAACATGTAAAAGTTACATTTATTGTTGGACTGACATTTGTCATTTTTCTGTGGTATGTTTTTTTTTACTTCATCAACACATACATATAATAAAATCTAATATATAATTACAAAAATATGTACAAACAAACTTGGTTTTTCAAACAGATGACATAGTTATTGAATTAGAGTTTGTTTGTGAAACATCACCTGTGATGCAGTGTCCTTTGTCAGACCGGTTGTGTTTCTCTCAAGGTGCTCTGTCCTTTCCAGTGTAGATGGAGAATCCTCTGGCCCCTTGATTTGTGGGTTGAATTTTAAAGAAAATATTTGTTACTGCTGTGATCATTTTAAGTAATTTTTTTTATTAAGGAAAAAAAATGGGTGTACTCACTGTCCTCCTGACATCAGAGAGTGGCTCCAAAAGGATCTCTTTGAAGGCCCTTTCCATTTCCTTCACGGTTGGATCATCGTTGTTTACCAGGTGTATTTCAAATGGAGGACTTGTGGGGTTCTTATGGTCAATGTACTTTTTGATTGTGGTGACCACAACATCAGCACAAATTGAGACTGGAAAGTTGAATATTCCAGAGCTCACTGCTGGAATGGCAACAGAGGAAAATTTGTGCTCTTCTGCACATGTCATGATGTTCGAAATACCTTTAGTTAAAAGTTTCTTTGCATGGGATATCATGTGCACTGTGGGGTCAGTCTGCAGACACGGGCCTACCAAATGAATCAGCTTCATGCAAGGTAGTCTGCCTGCTGTGGTAACTGCAACTTGTCCAGCCTTTAATTTGCCATTTTTGGCAATGAAGAGATCACTCTCTGCTTGGATAGTATGTCCTCCAGTAGCAGACAGTGCCTTTGCAAGTCCACCCATGTGAGAGAGATTTTCATTAGCTGCATTAACAATTGCATCCACTTTGAAGGCACATAAGTCTCCTTTCCATACTGTGACCGATGCTTTATTAGCCATGTATGTTGCTATTTTTTGGCAAACGGCTATTTGTTCCTGGCTCTCATCCTACAAAGATAGACACTTGTCAATTTTCAGAGTCATTTATGACAATAACACACAAAACATAAATGTAGACATTCAAAACATTTCTAAAAATACCTGGTTTTGACGAGCATCATATTGTTTGTGCTGTTCCTGTTTAAAGGTTTGAACGGTGGTCTTCCCTTTTACCTGTTAACAGATAACATTTTTGAATGACTTTATATAATAGAATATAATATACAAAAGAATATGGTCATGAATGAGACAAACTTGTTCTGATTTGAGATGTATGTAACGAGTGAGCATCTGTCCTGCTGTTGGTGTAACACACAGGAACTGATATGACTGTGTATGAGTGCCTAGTCCCCTTAAAGGACTCTGTCCAACATTACGTCCCAAGTAAACAGAGGAACTATGAGATAAAAACATCGTCAGTATGTGATGCCCGGTCCAGCCGTACAGAGAACATGCTAGTGTATGATTGCAAACTTGCTTGCCTGCAGTCAGTGCACGCGAGCTGTGCTTAATACAGTAGGTCTCCAAAAGACAATTAATCAGCCTTGAAAGCTTGTTTAATTCATATGCCCTTGGCCTACAACTGCTGAAAACAAAGCTGTACATGGTGTGACCAGCAAAAAGCAAAAAACCTGAGCTTCCTCCTGCACTTATGTCACCTAAGGACATGCATTTTTTGGCATTAAAGTGGGGGTTCACTAAGGCCCATGCCTAGGTGTAATACAATGTCAAAACACATAAAGATTTCAGGTAATCAGTTGGAATACAGTTTGATAAAACATTGAAACATGGAGACGGATGATAATTTATAATTCATGCTTTATCAAGTCAAAGCAGACGCTTTACCCCAGAGGACAAAAGGAGTATGGCAATCAGGAGGACATCACAAGGTTTAATTATTGAAAATAATGGGAACATGATGACTTACCTCAGTTTTCTTTTTCTTCAGTGGCAGTTCTGTCAGTAACGGTGACACGTACACACCTTTTCGTTTAATGCGTTTGTCTTTCCATTTCTCCATTTCCACACAAAAAGACTGTTGATTACACGTACATACTTTTAATGCTTACTTATTTTATCATCTCTTAATTCTATAGTCATAGCCAAATGTTTTCACTTTTTCTTAGTTTCTTGTTCTAGTTGTATAAAACACAATTTTCATTATTAGGAAGTTATTCATACCTTTTGTCTTGATTTTGTCATGTCTGCATATTCAAGCAGGAGGGCATCGTGCATTTTTTGATAAATTTCCACAAAGTCATCAAGCCTTGTCAGTCTCCTTCTCTGGATACGGATTTTTTTCAAATCCCACTGGCTTTTCTCCATGATTCCTTGGGTTCTATTGTCTTGTGTAAAATTCTTAAATGCAATAGTACATTGATTAAGTCAGTATCTATGTATTGTACATTTATGTACAATTTATGTTTCTTTTTCACTTATTCTTCTCGCTATGATACCTGGTTCTTGGATTGCTGAATGTCACCATAGAGTTTACTGAGCTGCTGGTAAGCAGGACCAGTACCAAGACGTCCAAGATCCCCTAAGGAGAATACAAGAAATTCAAAAACATAATTAAAATAGATAATTCAACATTTAGCACATTTACATTAATGAATAACTGACAATTTAAGATAGTAATACAACAAATAAAAAAATGTACCGAGCATCATTGATGACCACAAAGTTGCATGTGGTAGAAGGTGATTTACCAGACCGGCAATAAATTTGGGTGCATGAAAGATGTTTCTTTCGCCCTCACAGTCCAGTGTTGCATTGTCAACAATTGCCTGGAAATGGATCTTCAAGGGGGCATTTTGAACATCAGTCTGTAAAACAGATATATATCTGTATTCAGCAAGTTATCAAACCAAAGAAAAATTAATTATGTAAAATGTTATTGTGGTTTAAAATATATATTTTTAAAATAATGTGAATTCATTAATTCATTTGCAACAGACACAAGTAAAAAAGTTATTAATATGGTTACTTAAAAAATAAATCTTAGCTAACCTTGTAATCTTCAGCAATCACAGTCTTTTCATCCAAATCCAGGGTCCCCCGTTTTTGCATAAGGATTTTCAAGTTGTTGTAGTGTTTTGTTACGTTCCTTCCACTACAAGGACTGCAAAACACTATTGCTGCACTATGGACAACATCATCCATGTCTTTTAAGTTATCACAGCATGCAAAGAGCCCAAACACATGCATTCCAAGCCTGTAGTTCTCTGGAATGCTGGGAAAATGAATGAATGAAATCACTGTTAGTAGGACCTTTACATTGCAAATCTTGTATTCTTTTTTAATTATTGATATAAATGTTTTTTTACAAAGGTCCTTGGCATTTTTCATGACATGGCTCAAACATCGATGAAGAATGGGAATGTTGAATTGCTGGCCACTCAGTAAGACATAGTACTTATGCAGCAGATCCTCTAGACTTGTTCTGCAGAATGTCATGGAAATGGATCGGAGGAGTACCAGGGATCCATCACACATGAACATGACAGGCCTGTTGTAGGCCCGATTACCAAATGCTCTTACCAGATCAGTCTGAAAGGCCTGCAAGAAGTATCACAGGTCTCTAGGCCAGTGGAGATGGCCTAGATTCAGAATCCAGTGAAAATATCCTCTTACAGTTTTCCTGTAATCTGAGGTCAAAGATGAGAATATGTAGAGTACAGTAGAGTAAATTGTGCAAAGTTTACTATCAATTTTCTCAAAAACCGTACAGTAATTTTTGCTGTGGATCACAGGGTGCAGAGTGGGGGTCACCCAGATTCAGAATCCAGTGAAATATCTGCGTCACCTCTTACAGTTTTCCTGTAATCTGAGGTCAAAGATGAGAATATATAGAGTACAGTAAATTGTGCAAAGTTTACTATCAATTTTCTGGAAAACCGTACAGTAATTTTGGCTGTGGATGACAGGGTGAAGAGTGGGGGTCACCCAGAGTCAGAATCCAGTGAAATATCTGCGTCACCTCTTACAGTTTTCCTGTAATCTGAGGTCAAAGATGAGGATATTAAAATTACAGTAGAGTAAATTGTGCAAAGTTTACTATCAATTTTCTGGAAAACCGTACAGTAATTTTTGCTGTGGATGACAGGGTGAAGAGTGGAGATGGCCAAGATTCTGAATCCAGTGAGATATCTGCGTCACCTCTTACAGTTTTCCTGTAATCTGAGGTCAAAGATGTCAATATTTAGAGTACAGTAAAGCAAAATGGGAAGATTTTACTATCAATTTTCTCAAATACCGTACAGTAATTTTGGCTGTGGATCACAGGGTGCAGAGTGGGGGTCACCCAGAGTCAGAATCCAGTGAAATATCTGTGTCACCTCTTACAGTTTTCCTGTAATCTGAGGTCAACGATGAGAATATATAGAGTACAGTAGAGTAAATTGTGCAAAGTTTACTATCAATTTTCTGGAAAACCGTACAGTAATTTTTGCTGTGGATCACAGGGTGCAGAGTGGAGATGGCCAAGATTCAGAATCCAGTGAAATATCTGCGTCACCTCCTACAGTTTTCCTGTAATCTGAGGTCAAAGATGAGAATATATAGAGTACAGTAGAGTAAATTGTGCAAAGTTTACTATCAATTTTCTGGAAAACCGTACAGTAATTTTTGCTGTGGATCACAGGGTGCAGAGTGGAGATGGCCAAGATTCAGAATCCAGTGAGATATCTGCGTCACCTCTTACAGTTTTCCTGTAATCTGAGGTCAAAGATGAGGATATTAAAATTACAGTAGAGTAAATTGTGTGAAGTTTACTATCAATTTTCTGGAAAACCGTACAGTAATTTTTGCTGTGGATCACAGGGTGAAGAGTGGAGATGGCCAAGATTCTGAATCCAGTGAGATATCTGCGTCACCTCTTACAGTTTTCCTGTAATCTGAGGTCAAAGATGTCAATATTTAGAGTACAGTAAAGCAAAATGGGAAGATTTTACTATCAATTTTCTCAAATACCGTACAGTAATTTTGGCTGTGGATCACAGGGTGCAGAGTGGGGGTCACCCAGAGTCAGAATCCAGTGAAATATCTGTGTCACCTCTTACAGTTTTCCTGTAATCTGAGGTCAACGATGAGAATATATAGAGTACAGTACAGTAAATTGTGCAAAGTTTACTATCAATTTTCTGGAAAACCGTACAGTAATTTTTGCTGTGGATCACAGGGTGCAGAGTGGGGGTCTCCCAGATTCAGAATCCGGTGAAATATCTGCGTCACCTCTTACAGTTTTCCTGTAATCTGAGGTCAAAGATGAGAATATATAGAGTACAGTAAATTGTGCAAAGTTTACTATCAATTTTCTGGAAAACCGTACAGTAATTTTTGCTGTGGATGACAGGGTGAAGAGTGGAGATGGCCTAGATTCTGAATCCAGTGAGATATCTGCGTCACCTCTTACAGTTTTCCTGTAATCTGAGGTCAAAGATGTCAATATGTAGAGTACAGTACAGTAAATTGTGCAAAGTTTACTATCAATTTTCTGGAAAACCGTACAGTAATTTTGGCTGTGGATGACAGGGTGAAGAGTGGGGGTCACCCAGAGTCAGAATCCAGTGAAATATCTGTGTCACCTCTTACAGTTTTCCTGTAATCTGAGCTCAAAGATGAGAACATTAAAAGTACAGTAGAGTAAATTGTGTAAATTTTATTGTTAATTTTCTCTGGAGCATACAGTAATTTGGGCTGTGGATCACAGGGGGAAAAGTGGAGATACAATAAAACTGGGAGTGGATTGTGAAGTAAAATAGTGCCAGGACACAAAAGACTGCGTTTCTAAACCGGGCTTCACCCATACCGTAATATGCGTAAAAGTAGTGCAACAACATTTTCGGTGCGGCTGGCTGTGCGGCTAGCTTGACTGTGACTTCGTAAGTGAGGGCTCACTTGACCGCAGTAACACGAACACGGCGTACAGTCGAGTCTTAATAGCTTACTTACAACTGGGCTCGTCAGGCTCTCTTCTTGGCTGCAGTGGTTATTATTATATTTACATGCTTCCAGCTCCCGTTTTTGCTCGATGACAGCTCGTACTTTTCCTTTTTCTCCCTCCCTCGCTCACAGACACATAACGTGTATGGCAGTCCATTCTCCCTGCAGCACGGACTACACTGCCCACAGTGTTGGGGAGTAACGGAATACATGTACCGCCGTTACGTATTTAAAATACAAAATATGAGTAACTGTATTCCGTTACAGTTACCGTTTAAAAAGGTGGTATTTAGAATACAGTTACTTTGTTGAAATAAATGGATTACACGGCGGTACTTCCCTGTTTCATATTGTGGCGGGTCAGGACTGTTTGGGTTTTGTTTGACAGCTACGTTCTGTTGTTCCAGGCGGCAGCGTTACGGTTGCCGTGGTTACAGGGTGCCGCTCTCTCTCTGCGTGTTTCCTGGGTGAGAGAGCGCCTGTTGTTGTTGTGCTAAGCTAATAGGCAGAATGCTACAGGTATAGCTCTAAAGAATGTAGCATCATAGGCAGTGTAGTCCGTGCTGCAGGGAGAATGGACTGCCATACACGTTATGTGTCTGTGAGCGAGGGAGGGAGAAAAAGGAAAAGTACGAGTTGTCATTGAGCAAAAACGGGAGCTGGAAGCATGTAAATATAATAATAACCACTGCAGCCAAGAAGAGAGCCTGACGAGCCCAGTTGTAAGTAAGCTATTAAGACTCGACTATACGCTTTGTTCGTGTTTTCCTCCGAAAACAATAAGTTCCTCTCTCTATCTCTCGCTAGCAAACTTGACCCAGACAACAAAGTAAAGCTAGTTTTCGGCTATGAGCCGACACAGAACCCACCGTATTAGCCAGAGGTCCCTTTACTACGGTTCGGAGCCGCGGACCTTCAGTAACAGTAATAAATCACAGCAATAGTACATTCATGTAGTTGTAAACAGCATGATAATAATAAAAAGTAATCCAAAGTATTCAGAATACGTTACTCTCATTGAGTAACGTAACGGAATACGTTACAGAATACATTTTGGGGCATGTATTCTGTATTCTGTAATGGAATACATTTTAAAAGTAACCTTCCCAACACTGACTGCCCATGATGCTACATTCTTTAGAGCTATACAGGTAGCATTCTGCCTATTAGCTTAGCACAACATCAACAAAAAGGCCTCTCTCACCCAGGCACTCTGTAACCATGGCAACCGTAACGCTGCCGCCTGGAACAACAGAACGTAGCTGTCAAACAAAACCCAAACAGTCCTGACCCGCGACAATATGAAACAGGGAAGTACCGCCATGTAATCCATTTATTTCAACAAAGTAACTGTATTCTAAATACCACCTTTTTAAACGGTAACTGTAACGGAATACAGTTACTCATATTTTGTATTTTAAATACGTAACGGCGGTACATGTATTCCGTTACTCCCCAACATTGCCTACTGGATCACAGACTGGGTTTACTCAGGACCCCAAGAGTAATTGACTGTGAGACACAATCATAATAGAAAAATAAAAATGATAGCACATCTCATTTTTTCTTAAAGTTATGTAATGCTGTCTTTCATTATTATTATTATTATTACAAAGTTACTATTCATTTGCACATTTCATAAAATTATAATCGAAACTTTTCTATAATACAATTTGCAGCTTTTATCCCATCTACAGTCCATTTTATTACTTAAACTTTGACTCTTAGTTTGCAGAAATTTCAAGTAAACATTATTTGTTGGAGTTATTTGATGAAACCTGTTCACGGGTCATTTTAACCACAGTATAAAATAAGTGAAACAAACACACAACCAGACAGCCAGGAGATCTAATCTCTCCCGCATGTCCCGGGTCTGCCCTGGGGCCTCCCCACCTCCTTACCTCCTCCCGCTGCCCCTGTCCAAAACGTTTCACCCTGAAGGCTTTCTCGTCCCCTCGGCTGGCTTCTTTGGCTTCGTCCCTTATCTCTCTTTTTTTTTTTTTGCTTGTCCCATTTGGTTCTTTAGTCGTCAGAATTGTCGTCTGAAGACCAACAAGGATACCCAATGGATTTACTTTGCCAAATGAATCATCATGGCCTTGCTGTATTGGTCCATTTGATCGACCTTTGTTGTTATTATTTATTTTATTTTATTTTCAGTTGTTACAGACGGGACAGACATGACTGAGGGATAGGAAAGGGAGAAAGAAAGATGAAGGAAAAGAAAAACAGAAGGGGAGAGGGACAGTGAGAGAGGGCACTTAAAAAGAAAAAAATCTCCTGGATCACCTGTTGAGAGAAAAAGAAGAGAAAACAGGCAAAAACAGCAGAGCAACATAATAAACAAAAAACCATCGCGTTAATCTAGCTAAGTGCAAACAGCAGTAAATACTAAATATTGAATGTTGTTGTGCAGCAAGCAGGACCGACAGCGCACAATGTGCTTTGAAGTAGCAGCCAAGAAAGGTGTAGTTTATGTCTATGAACAGTGAACACTGTGTGCACACCTGTGTGGATCAGCGCGCTTGTATTCAAAAGGTTTCCCCATGTAACGGTCTGCTATAGAGGGTGTAGGAAGCCATAGCCCCGTCTCCCAGGGCATGAAGCCGGCATGATCTCTGAGGGAGGGCCCAGACATACTTCAGAGGAAGCTTCACGTTCTAATTTTTTCAATCACTACCTGGAGATCATAAAATCTTTGTGATCAGCTCTGTCTCCACCAGCAGACCGGTACAGTGTTCATGTTACTGTTGCACCAATCCATCTGTCAATCTCTCACTCCACTCTCCCTTCACTTGGCTGCAAGACCTTAAACAGGTACTTAAGCAAGTACTTAATCTCAGAAACTTGGGGAAACGACTCATCCCTGAACAGAAGTGGGCACTCCATCCTTTTCCAGCTGAGGACCATTTCTCATCCCAGCCATTTGATACTCAGCTGCAAACCACCCCACTGCAAGTTGGAGGTCGTCTTTTGATGAAGCCAACACAACCATCATTTGCAAAAAAGCAGAGATAAGACCCTGAGAACACTGAACCCTCCAAACCTTGGCTGAGCCTAGAAACTCTGTCCATAAATATTGTGACTAGAGTCGGTGACAGAGGGCAGCCCTGTCTGCCCAGACTGACTTATTACCGGCGGTGCAAACTAAGCTCTCACTGTGGCCGTACACGGACCAGAACTGACTGAAAACAACTGAGATAATCAGACACAACAGTCAATTATAGCATTTTATAGCAGTTTACCTGCAATACTTGGTGACATGGTGGCACGTTACATGCAGAGCAGCCAGCTGCTGCCTTCATGTTTATGATTCAGATGCAAAGGTAAAATCTCTCCAGCTCTCCTTTTTGTGTGTGGCATGACCAGGGCATGCCCCAGCTCCCTCAGGTACAGTAAATCCAGTCATATGCCCAACGTTCTAATAACCTCCAGTTTGGGAAGTTCCATATTCAGATGGTGAAGGCAGCAATGGCAGCTTTTCTTCTTTAAAATGACCCAATCCACCCTGACTGTGTCTTTACGTCTTTATATTTAGGAGCCATTGTAAATATAAGATCTCCAGTGTGGTTTTGTTTCCTCCTTTGCTTCAAATCACGGTGGAAGAGCCTTAGAACCAGAGAAATCAGACTGTACATGGTCTTTTATTTTGAAAATTCACCAGCATGTTTGAGCTACTACTCTGCTAAACTTCCTCCCCTGATCTGTTTCAGAAAGCCAAGCAGCTTTTCTGAGCCTTCCAAAATCAGCAGCTTATTCTGTAAACAGGGGAAAACTTCCAAGGGGAAGTGTCTACAAAACTTACCCTGAAGGAATTAGAAAAAAGTTGAGAAGAAGTAAAACTAAACAGGAAACTTGAGAACCAAAGATTACAAAATAAAACAGGAAATGAAAGGACAGCAGCCAGTACAAAACTTTAGGATAAAACAAAGGTTACTTTATGCATCTTTTGTTCTGGAAAAACTGTTTCTCATTATTTTAACAACGTTAAAGAAGTAGACATGGATGTCATGACACAACTACGAAGCCTCCCTTGGTGAATAAGTAAACTAAATTTGATGAGTCAGTTTGGAAGGTTGTTCCTCACTGTCGGTGGAAAATTTGTCAAGTTACTGAAATCAGATCATATCTCATACAGGCAACTTTTGTGGAGCCAGGAAATCTTGGGGAGAAGATTGGAACAACATGCACAAGATACTCCTCTCGTGTCCAACTCTGGGTCGTGCTGGTACTCGTCTGGACTTTCTTCAGGCTGATATCAGAGGCAGCAGAGGGCACATGAGTCATGAACCAGCACTTTCACCTTCTCTCTGTGGGGACGGATGGAAGAATGAGGTCTCTCCAGTCTCCTTTTTGTCCCTTTTATAAACTTCTTGTTTATCTTTATTTGTTGGTCTGGCTTCTTTCTTCTCTGTCCTTTTGTGGATGCATGAAGTTTGGTAGTTTAGTCATGTTGTCGCAGCTTTCATGACTGAGTGTTTCCGACTCTCTGATGATGTTTGTCAGAGACCGATTGGGCCAGAAATGAAGACTTTGTGTATCTAATCTATATTGGGACAAAACCATAATGCTGTTTCCATTACATGTTTGAGAAGAAACAGCGATAATCTTTATTTTTGCCTAATGTAGTTTGACTTCTTCACTATGAACTCAGTCGCATCACACGTTTAACGCTTTGTTTTGATTTTACTTGATGTACTTTTAAATATCTCACATCATTTAGTTATGTTATTTCTCATCCATTTATCGAGCCAGAAAAGATTACTAGAGATAAAGCAACAGAGGAGCAAATGAAAAACTGGACAAAATAAGGAGAGCCGTGGAGACAAAAAGATTCATTGAAACACAGATTCAGACAAACAGACAGAGAAGAAGGAGAGCGGAGGATTTCCTGTCTCGAGGTTTCAGACGATGAGTCTGTGAGAGAATAGGCATCCTGCCGCTTGTGAAGTTTTACTACAATCTGGAGGATCATTCACTGCCCAACAGAGAAGAGAACAGACAAATATGACGTGCGTTTCACATTTGCACTGAATGATTAAATATTCTGTGTATTTCTGCCTGTTTAACAGCCAAAGAATTCAAAGATGAGGCACAAAGTTAACTTCCAATTAATACAGTTAGACTCCAAGTCTGACATCAGGAGCTCCGTCTGGTTATAACCAGTGTTGGTCAAGTTACTTGAAAAAAGTAATCAGTAACTAATTACCGATTACTTCCCCAAAAAAGTAATCCTGTTACTTTACTGATGACTTATTTTCAAAAGTAATTAGTTACTTAGTTACTTTTTAACAACACGATTTACAACCTGAATAGGTGATAAAGTGATAGATCTTTCAGCCCAATTCTACTTTTTCTGCATAATCCATCATACAAAATGTAATCAAATGGAAAAGTCTCTTTTTGAAACTAGTTTTATTAGTTTTAATCTTTTAACTTTATGCATCAAGCAAAAATTTAATTATATGCACCATTCTCTGACTGGAAGAAATTAGTTTAACATTTAAACCTATTTTCTGCACATTCCATTTTTTGTGTGTGTTTACACTCACTCTTTCAAATAGATGCAAGTAAAACACAGCAGAAAATAAATAAAGTCAAAGACTAGCGGTCCTGTTGCTCTATTTTCACCTGTAAAGCAGGAGTGGGGTAGGCGGAGGGTTACCCTGGTGCAGGTGTGCAGCGGTCAGTGGAAGAATCCGCGAGTTTCTCTGTGAATTTCCCATTACGTCGTAGCTACTCGGTGCTTTTTTAGGGTTTTTTTCGCTGTAAAAAGAAGTTTTCTTCCCACGCACAACGGACACTAATGTTTTTGTCCCTTTTTATGGAATCAAACTCAAAGTAAGGTCAGTACTTCCACGCTTTAAACGCTGCACGCTCATACTCTCTCTGCACTCGATATATGATCCATTGTTGATCTGCACACAGCTGTTGTCACGAACGTCGCACTCGCTTACGTCACTGTCATGACACATTCTCGCAAAAAAATCACGGTTTTAGTAACGCAGTGTTCCTACGGGAAAGTAACGGTAATCTAATTACCGATTTTGCAGTAGTAATCCCTTACTTTATTCGTTACCTGAAAAAAGTAATCAGATTACAGTAACGCGTTACTTCCCATCTCTGGTTATAACCTGATTCACTTGTGCCTTGAAGCGACTGTTGTTGTGTTTTGGTGCTATATGAATAAAATTGAATTGAACTTGTTGATGATTGTTTTTGTAGTTGACCACTGGTCACTAGAGTGGTCATTCAGTGCTTTGTTCCCTGGTCAACCCTTTAATATTTTATCATTTTCATCAAATGTGACTCAGTGATACTCGTACATGTTTTATATATAATTCTTTGCTTTTTTACACGTCGTGCATTGCTATACTATACTTTACTTTAATTTGCTTTGCTCATTCGACTACTTTTGGATTATTCAACAAACATTTGAACCCCAGATGCATTCATCTGTATGTGTGTGTGATTTAAATGTTTATTCAAAAATAAAATGCTGCGACTGCTCAGTCAGAGTAGAAAATAAAGTGAATTTGAGCCTCTCTGTCACCTCATCTTTGTTACCTGTTTATAGACAAGCTTCAATTGGACTTGGCACACGCTCCACCTCACTGCTAGCTTTCTATTAGCATCATAGATTGTAGAGTTATTTGCATTCATAGGTGTCTCTCGAGCTTTAATGTCATATATACAGGTGTAGATTGTTCTTTCAGGATTGAGTACAGTTTGTTCTTTGCATCACGTTGTTTTCACTTCTCAAAAGTCACAGATCTCTCTGCACATCACACGATTTAAGCTCAAATGATTATTGCTCAAGACATGTTTAAAGATCCTCCTTTTCTATCCAACTGTCATAGGAATAATTGTTTATTCATTGATTAGTACCGTAATATAACAGCTAAATTTATAACAGTAATGTGTTATAGTACTGTATCCTTGGTTAAAGTTAACTATCCAGATACATTTTAAGATATTTTATTTAAAAAAAATAAGTAGAAAATTATTAACTTGCACTGAATTCATGTGAAATTAAACACCTTCATCTTCTATGTGTTTCTACAGAATTCATCGTTTTAGCTGACAATAAGAGATAAAATCCATAAAAATCCAACATGATGTTTCACACTGCAGGTGAACTTTGTAAAGTATCATGTATAAATATAAAAAAATAGACAAGCATTATAGGCAGGATATAGACATGTTTAAAGTCTACATCAGGTTCATAAGTGTACATTTTAAAATGTAAAACATATATCTGATTATTTTTGACACAAACATTAGCACACAAAGTCCAGCCCTTTGTTGTGTCCTGTCTGTTTATTCAGTGCCAATCTTTGCTGTTTCTACTGTGTGAGAAAAAAACACACTTGTAATCACTGCAGATGAACAAACACATGGCTTTTCTCACATTGCTTGTAAAGGTTGAATCTAAACAGAACTCAATTAAAGCTGTCGCTACCATCTGTGACAACACTGCGTTTAAGTTTACTGTAGCAGCTCCACCTGCTGCTGTCTAACAATCAGGTGATGGACATTCAGACATTTCTGCCAGCACCACATTTAACGGGGTTTGGTCCTTTGTGCTACATGGCACGATGAACTGGAGGGAGGCCAACGTCTCAAAGGCACAAAACAACAAGTCCAGATGATGTTGGTTGTTAAGGCAAACATGGCACACAGTGTAATGGTACCAGAGACAGCCAAAGAGTTTATGCTCAAGCCAGGAAAGCTGAACACAAACCTAAACAACAGCAGGGCACTTTTACCACATCCAGCACTCATTGCCAAATAACAACAGACCACACCAGAGGATGGAGACGTGTTCGCTTACACCAAAAACAAGTTTAAATGGAAGAAAAAGCTGCACTTCAAGTGTTTGTTTGAATCAAAGACTAAGTCCTTACTTAGATGAAGTGAAATTGTTTGAAGTGAATACATTATATTTTTGCTTATTTTCTGTTATAAAGCCATACAGTTAGAGGATGATCATATTAAACACGTAACAAGTAATCCATGTAATCCTCAGCCTTTTCTTCTCTTGTAGAACCAGTTCACCCCCGAAAAGGTGCTAGAAAGAGGGAGGTAAAGTGACAACATTAAAAGTAAGCAAATAAATATCGCATACATACAGAATGCCCATATAAGAAAAAGACAACAGTAATCCAATGAAAGGGCACAAGAAACATGAGGAACGACAGGTGGGCACAGTGAAAGCAAACAGATGATCTGACTACTGAAAATTGAAGAAGAAAGACATCTTCTTTCTTTTCTTTAATTCTCCCAAATGTTCTTCCTTGAATCCCCTTCTCTGCTCTCCTTGTATCTTAGTCCATGCCATCAGAGATGTGAGCGGAGGAGGCGAGGAAAGGATGTGACGAGGAAAGGAGATGAGGTAAAGGGGACAAAAAACAAAACATGACACATGATTCCTTGCATCTTCATTTTAAAGTGATGCCAATTAAAAAGCTGCACCACAAAAGGTTTTTGTTACAGCCCAACACTTGATGTCAGATGTAACAAATGTAGCAAATCTAACAAAGATCACAATATTCTTATCTTTAGGTCAGTTTTAATTAAAGCAACTTTTGGATAACAAGGAGGAGTTGTTCAAAGAGTAGGGATGGGTATCGTTTAGGTTTTATCCGATACCGGTGCCAAACCGGTACTTTTGAAACGGTACCGGTGTTTAAACGGTGCTCAAACCGGTGCTTAAAGAATGGAGAACACAAAATTGGTCCAAAAACCTCTCATGTTCAGCTGTTTTTTTTGTAAAAAGATAACAATGTTAGCCTTTTCTGCAGCTATAGAGCATATATGGTATCACTCTTGGCTGGAAGCAGCTTAAACAATGGAAAAAACACAAACTTTGTCCAAAAACCTCTCATGTTTAACTGTTTTCCACTTTTTCTTTGGTCATTTTAGCCTTTTTGGCCAGGGTGAAGGGAGTATCTGCCATCAAACAAGAAGACAGCCGCATGTAGCTATGATGGTGTTTGCTAGTTCACCTTACATGCATTAATGTAATAACGTGGTTAGCCTACTCAACGTAAATTACACACGAACAACATTAAGCTACTCACGCAGAGAAGAACGGCTGCTGCTGCATCATCATCCTCATCATTTCTGCTACACTGGCAGGGCTAGGGGCCAGGACTCTCCTCTTCGGGTTTTTGGGGGATGTTGCTAACTCCGGGTCCGATAACAGGCACCACACCCGCAGTAGATGTGCTCGGTGTGAGGTCTCGCAGCAAGCTATCAAATACGGCGCATTTCTCGGCTTTAAAAAAACCCGCTATGCGTCGCCAGGTGTTTCATCAGATTTGAGGTGTTACCTCCTTTGACAGTATCACAGTATCAGCTTAAAGCACTTGTTGCAGGCTGCTGAGTTTGCATCTTTTGCTGTGAAGTACAGCCAGACTTTGACCGCTTCGCCTTGGTCATTTTTAATCTGTAGCTCTGCTCTAAAAGAACGTACGTACCTGGACCCGCCTACTATCCTCGGAAACGTAAAATGATTGGCTAGAATCTAAAGTGTATCACAGCTCAGGAAAAAAAAAAGCACAGAAATAAAGTACTGAAATGTGCGCTGCTTTTCGGTCTGGTTACTACCGTTTATGTCAGAACCGGTGCCATCATGGCACCGGATACCGGTACCCATCCCTATCAAAGAGTAATGCCCACTGATTTTCTATTAAAGCTTTGTCCCATGACTGGATAAAAGGATAAACCTGGATACACAACAAGATGCAGGACTCAACTAGTCTTGTAGTAAAACAGGAAATAACCAAAAACATAACTAATACTGAAACACAAGACTAATCCTAAGCTAAGGACAGGGGAACGGTGCATATAAAAAGAGTAACAGTATGTCTGGAGCTCTATCACTATGCAGTGCAGTATGTGTAATACTGTGTCCACACAGTGACTGGCGGGCACAGTCAGCAGGGTGGGGAATAATGTCTGAACCTGCTGGTACTATGATGCTGTGATGGATGAGGTGATGATCCTCTGCACACTTTCTAACAGTCAGCACCTGCAAAAACAGGGACAGGCTGCAACCTGAGAAGCTTCGACTCATTTAAGGAAATAACAGAGGGAAGGTTTTACACATACAAACTGGATGGAAGAATGGATTGATGACAGGATGAATGGATAGTTTGTTACGATAAATTCATTACAAAAAAAACTTTCGATCCAATTCAGTTTTATTTAGATCGCACTAGCGGCACGGTCTTGGGTTTAGGGCCCAGCATTTTGAGTTTTTAAAATTTCACTGGTTTTGTTTCTAGTCTATTAATCATGTTTTGGTTTCCTTGGCGTTTCTGAGTTTTTCCTGATTGCTTTTAGTTTCCTGTTGTATTAGTTTATGTCTCTAATTTAATAATAAATGACTTGAGGTTTATTAGCCTGTTCCCTTTGTCATCTCCTTGTGTTTTGTCCGTTTGTGTCTCTTTGAAGTCGTGTCTCCATGTTTGTTAGTCTTTGTCTCATCTCTCTGTGTCCTCCCTAATGTCCCATGTATGTAGTCGGTCTGGTCTCTGTGTCTGAGTCAGGTTTGCATCTCTGTGTTTAGACCTTCCTGTCTTATTTTCCCATCTCTTGTCTTGTGTTTAGTTCTTGTCTCATCATCTGTGATGTTCCAGGTTTTATCCCCACTTTGTCTTTTCTGCTTGTTACCTGCTAAGTGTGCATATTGTGTCCATCTCCTGCTGTTTGTTGTTGCATGAGGCAGGATGCGCATCCCTTAGGGCTGTGCGATGTGACCAAAATCTCATATCCCGATATAAGACATTTATTGTCCGATAATGATATAAATCACAAAAATTTAACATTCTCTGTAAATTCTGTGAATCTCGGGCAGCTCGACTTGCGTGAAGAAAAAATATTGCCGTAAACAGTTTATTTTGCGACACCACGAAACAAACGATAGTGTAAAATGAAACAATAGATGTTTTTATATCGTCATCCGATACATATCGTTATATCAAACAGCCCTAGCGTTATGATTCTGATTCATATAGTTTAGTCTTCCTATTCTGGTGATTTATGAGTTTCAGCAATAAACCTATTTATTAGTTTCACTCTTTGCTTCCAGAGCCCCTCTTCTGGGTAACTCGCCACACAGCGTTACCCATAACAGTCAAATCACAGCAGCCGCCTCATAATGTTTTATGGACCCAAGCTCATTTTTATGCCATCCATCTTCTTCCACTTTATCTGAGGCCGGTGCATGGGCAGCAGCCTAAGCAGAGAAGCCCAGACCTCCCTCTCCCCAGCCACCTCCTCCAGCTTATCCGGGGGAACACCAAGACGTTCCCAGGCCAGCCAAGAGATATAATCTCTCCAGCGTGTCCTGGGTCTGCCCCGGGGCCTCCTCCTGGTGGGACATTCCCGGAACACCTCACCCAGGAGACGCCCAGGAGGCATCCTTGTCAGATACCCGAAACTCCCCAACTGGCTCCTCTCGATGTGGAGCAGCAGCGGCTCCACTCTGAGCCCCTCCCAATCGACTGAGCTTCTCACCCTATCTCTAAGGAAGAGGCCCTTCAGAGGAAGCTCATTTCTGCCACTTGTATCTCGTTCTTTCGGTCACTACCCACAGCTCGTGGCCATAGGCGAGGGTAGGGACGTAGATCAATCGGTAAATTGAGAGCTTAGCATGATAGTTAGCATGATGATACACAATGTATTTAATCCATATCCAGACATATCTGATGTTTGCACCGTTTAATCCAGAAAATCAAATAGATTATGTGAATATTCAGTTTTAGCTGGTTGACACATTTTACTCATACACTGAATCACACAATAACTGCTCACTAATTAAGTACTAAGGAACGACGACTTGACTGTGTGAGTCTATAACAGAAAATAGCCAAGAACTAACAACAGATTTACATTTGCTGCTGTGATACGCTTTAACTGCAACTTTTAAAATCCCAAACTGTAACTCGCGCCGTAAGCTGACGTGTACCTCGCTTGAATCAACTACACATTGCATCAGCACAGGCCACATTGACCGCGGCTTTCCTGTTCAGTGCTCTTGTTTTATCTTGTATATTTCCAAAGGACTTTTTTTTTCTTCAACCAATTTTTGAATCAATTGGAGGAGAACTGATTAGCTTGAAGAGAGAAACTCCACTGACAACTAGTGTTTTGGCCTCGAAGTTGCAGAGAAAACTGAGGTCTACATTCAAGGCAGTGCCAAAGTTAAACTCAAGCTTAAAGAGATTGATAAGATGCAATTTCAATATGAAGATCAACAGGAGACCGAAAAACTATCAGTTTTATCTTCAATGAAAAAATGATCCAACCTACAAATTTGGTCCACTTCAGCCCAGAGTTAACCAAACCAACTGAACACCGCTGACCATGAGCAGGTATCATTTCAATGGTCTGTTTTTTTTTAAAGTTATGTGGTACAGAAAATTAAAAATGTAAAAGAAAACTGCCCTGGGGCGTTTTCTGTTTAGCTTTAAAGAGTTAACAATGTGATATTTTATGAAGTGGTCTCATTGTTTACGTACAGTAGCATGTAAATTCTGATATCTCCTACCGTCAGTGTTTCTGACAGGAATGCTTTCAGTGAGGGAGTAAAAGCATATCTTTCCTTTAAAAAGTGGAATTTACTGCAGTTACATCCTCAGAAAAACCTTTTAGAGTCTAAAAACTTGTCATAAACTGAGGAAGATTTCCCACCACTGGGATAATCATGTTTATACAGCATTATCTGCTTCATTCTAACTGTATCATAGAAGTTATTTAATGTGTGATAACAGCAGCTATGAAGATTAACGAGGTCACTTAGCGAATTAATTATTCAGGAAAATGTTTTAAAAAGGAGTTTTAAAGCGACTGGTGGTTTTTCACTAATTAAATCTCTTTAATCGGGAAGATGTTGGTGGATTATTTATAAAGAATTTAACACATCCTCGTTTTCAGAGCGTCTGGCTCTGTGGCCAATCAGTGGCTGGGCTTAGACATGTGGGCAGGGTAAATGTGTGTTTGACAGTTATAGAGAGGAATTTGTAGGAGGTCAACCTGCAGCCGGTGGTTCCTGACAGGCTTTTAAATCCTTGTGTAAACACACTACAGCTCCCCAAACTGCAGGGTAACATTAACCCTCATCAATCAAACTTCACCACACTCTCAACACATCGCAGTGCTTCATGCTACAATCTTAGCACATAGACATTTGCTCTTCAATCATAAAGAAACCTAAAGGTTAATGCTGTTGTAAATCATTCTTCTGCACATTTTCTTTCACAATTAGTGTTGAAAAAAGCCTGATAGATGTATAGTAGTTGTACTATAGTGGAAAAGCCTGAACTGTTTGATGAACTGGTTTTATTAATTTCTCATGCTTTTTATCCGTTTAATAGTCGTCTTAATTTGCCGATCTTAATTTTGTTGTTACTTTTTGGATGTTGTTAATTCTGTGAACCTTCAAAATTACAAAATAAACTGTTTTCATTTTCATTTTTCACTGGTTGATTAGCTTCAGGAACCAAATGTATTCGTTTATGGCTCAGTCACAACAGAGTAAAACTAGGATGTCAGTCTCTTTGAGAAAAAATATTTTTTTGCTTTGTGATCAATTGCAAGTAGTTTGGATGAACAACTGGTTTCCAAGATGTGTTAATTGCCAAACATGTTGCAATCAATCTGAATCGGTCTGCAGTAATCAATCACAGCTTTTTGTCTGTGGCGTGTCTCGTTGTAGTAGGGGACGGGACTCAGCTCTTTGTATTCTGGTTGTATTCTGGTTATATTCCTATATAAAAGAAGACAGCTGAGCACATAGTGAATGGTATTTTCAGTTAAATTGCAGTTCTGCAGCAACTTTGTATTTGCAACTTTGATTTATCAAAGTTAAACACTGTATTATCATAAACGGTTTAGTCGCCATTAGTATGGCGTTATTTTTGTGCCACTATTCTGGGCGCACGTAAAAAAAGTTTGCAGGTGCAAGTGTTGCATTTTGAGGAGAAATTTATTTTGAGCGAAGAAAAGCTGAATTTGAGTGAACAAAATTCATTCCTGCGTACAAAAAAAGTATTTCAATGTTTGCTATTATCCACACACACACACACACAACAGCCCCTCTCGCTCAGTTTCTGTATTTGCTCTCGCTCGCAATGTGTTGCTCGCGCGCTCAACTCTTTCTCTACACCGTTGTATTTGTGCCACAAAACCAGCCAATCACAGACTTGGATGCAAAAATATCTGATTGGCTGTTTTGGTCTCCAATCAGCTCGAAATGACAAAATGCAATATTCCAGAATCCATTTTGTCCAAAACTCAAACGAGGCAGTGGCGGAGGAACACAGAGTGGCGGAGTTTGAAATGTTACTCTGTCTGGGTCACAAAATAAACTTTTAAGATATTTTCATGCGAGAATGTTTCTGTGTAAACTTCAAATATCTGCTCGATTCATCAAGACATCACATATTTGCATAAGTGCTCTAATGTTTTCAGAGATGCCTGTTACCCACCAGCTGACCCATAGCTGGACTAGCCGTTGGGCATACCGGACATTTGCCCGGTGGGCCGATGGTGATTTTTC
Source organism: Neolamprologus brichardi (assembly GCF_056152115.1). NCBI lineage: Eukaryota > Metazoa > Chordata > Actinopteri > Cichliformes > Cichlidae > Neolamprologus > Neolamprologus brichardi. The sequence continues at coordinate 32,473,813 of NC_142108.1, read as the reverse complement.
ATTTTTATGTTTGTTTGTTTTTGTAACGATATAAACAATGAAAGGTGGTGGATTAGCCAACTGGTCATGATCAACTCTGGGCTGGACCAATTACAACACATCTGTATTGAGGGGAAAAGGAACGCGATTCGTCCCGGACTTCAGCAAGAATGAAAAAAAAGACACAAAGCTGGAGTTATTCTGTCTTTGCTGCACAGCCTCTTCTCCCCTCATTCTCCCCCCTCTCTCTCCTGTTGCTACTTCAATCATGAAACTGATCAATGATCAGCTGATCGTCTTTGTTTGTTTATCGCCCACTTTGCGCCAGAAACAGGAAACCAGCGGATGTTGTGCTAAACAACAACAGCAGCACGTTCAAGCTTGATCAGCTGTTGTTAGAATTTATTTAATATTAATTTCTAGTATCAGCTGATGTTTGCTGGAGCCACAGAAAGCTGCTGCTCATGATATCGGTTTGGAAACATGAAGGTGATACAAATCATACATATATACCAACAAGACTGTACATCACTGTGACAACAGCGTTTGTTTTCGTTCAAAGGCTTTATGGTTTTTCCTGTAATACCTGGTGGTGTAGTCAGTGACTTTTTGTCAGTTCAGCCTTTTATATTATGTTTAACCCGAGTGACCACCCGGTCAGGTGGTGGGTAACAGGCATCTCCGAAAACGTTAGAACACTTATGTGATGTCTTGATGAATCGAGCAGATATTAGAAGTTTACACAGCAACATTCTCGCATGAAAATATCTTAAAAGTTTATTTTTGTTATTATTGTGCATGAAATTGAAAAGAATAACGCTTCCGCGGTAACACACGTTCCAGCCGTGTATTCCAGCCCTAACCCTAATCTTATCCCTAACGTTAACCACCACCTTAGGTAGTTAGGAAGTGTTTTCCACAGCAATTTAAGTGAAATAAACATACATGTGTAGGTTCATTACAAACGGTTATCATGTTTCCTCATTTTTCCAAACTCGTAGTATAAGGATGTGTTGGGTGGCCGAAAGCGTAATATACTGACGATTTGTCATCGTAGCATTGTTGCATGTTAAGATGGTGACTGACTGTGAGTGGTCACAGACCTGATCCCTGTCTTTGAAGCAACAAAACTTTTAAATGCAACAAGAGTCCTGGTTCGCTGCATGCAGTCTTAATAATGTTATTGTTGTAGTCTCCAACCACAGTTTACCTTATTGAGACTGTTGCTTCAGGTTTAGACAATAGAAATATTTAATTAGCTTTCATGGTATGAAACAGCTGCAACAAACAGGACAAAACACAAACTACAGGAGAGTAAAGAAAAGTTAATGAGCAAGAGAATAGAGGAGAAGTGCTCAGTGCATCATGAAAAGTCCCACAGCAGTGTCGACCTAAAGGTTTAGAGTCACCTGAGCCACACCTAACTGTAAGCTGTAAAGATTTAGGCCAAAAGTACTGCACTAGGTTTTGACAAAAAAAGTACAGGGTTAGGAAAAAGTAGGCTTTGATTATATGGATGGATATATGGATTATAACAATCTGCAAGAAGGTTGTCAGTCCCAGATGAGTTAACAGGAGTGCCCACTGGTAATTTGTATGAGAGTGATAACCAGAGGTGGGACCAAGTCATTGTTTTGCAAGTCTCAAGTAAGTCTCAAGTCTTTACCCTCAAGTCATAAGTCAAGTCTCAAGTAATGTCAGGCAAGTCAGAGTCGAGTCTCAAGTCACTGGTGTAAAAGTCAGAGTAAAGTCACAAGTCTGAAACTTTGAATTTAAAGTCCTTTCGAGTCTTTAAATAAAGAAAAAAGAAATAAAAGCATGTTGCAGTTATATGCTAAATATGTAAATATTAGACCATGTGATTTTTAAATCTGTGTTTTTCTGAACACATGACGAAATAGTGAACTTAGAAAATATACACAAATTGTGAAATTGCACCTCTATAAAATGCAGCTCAATTAAACTTAGCTCCAAGAATAATTTTCACCAACAGTTCTGAGATAAGCTGCATGTTATTCTTGGATGTGCTTGTAGGACCGGCTTTAAAATTGCATGACAAAAATATAATACACATTAAAACCAAACAGTATCATCAACGTAGCCTGGACGACATTTGCTAGATGAAGTCAGCTATCTCATCGTAGCAAAAGAGAACCTACCGTTCTTTATGCAACTTCAACTGTCAGACAAAGTTGGAAGTTGTTCCATCTGTCTGTGATTCTCTTCTTGCATGTTTTGCATGTTGCATTTTGTTTTTTTGTTGACTACTTCATAGTTTATGTACCTGAAAAAAATAAGTCCTCGCAGCATTTTTGAGCGGTTTTTTTTACTTCTTAAAAAAAATCTGGTTAATTTGATTGGCTGTGCTACAGCTCACGCACTCATACGTACGGAGTGCGGTTTGAATAAATGAACTGAATTAATGGTGCACACTTTCTATATAATATGCGTGTTAAATTTTATATTTGGGGTGAAATATCAAGTCTCTTCAAGTAAAGCGGTTCAAGTCCAATTCAAGTCCCAGGTCATTGGTGTAAAAGTCCAAGTCAAGTCACAAGTCTTAGAACATTTTTTCAAGTCAAGCCTAAAGTCATAAAATTAATGACTCGAGTCGAGTCCAAGTCATGTGACTCGAGTCCACACCTCTGGTGATAACCACTGATAACAGCCATTCAGTCTGGTGATGTTTCAAGAGTGTAGAAGAATCCAGCTTAATGACAGACCTACTTTCCAGGTACTTATTATTCTCAAAAAGGAGGCTGTTACCATGATTCCACAGAAAGGAGTTAGTTTAGGGACTATCAAAGACCGATGTGCATGGCCTGAAAATACTCATGTACATTTACACGTTGCAAATTTTAGGACATGCTGACAGCACCTAAAGGTTAATAAAACAAGTGTCTGAATGTTGATTTATTAATGTCAGGACTGGCTTTAGCACATAATAAACTCAGAAACGTTACTGCCAAATGGTAACAGGAACAAAAAATAGAAACAAAACAAACATATCATCATGCATGCACTTGCTTGCCTGTTCATAGCCTGTTGTTCATCACTCTAACAGACTTGAGCTTTTACTAAAAGCCCTTGTAATTGTTCTTCTCACCAGCAGATCATAAATAACCAATAAATCACAGCCAGAGTCTTTATAAACCAATCAGCTCTGCATGTGTGTGTAGTACAGCACTTGGCTCTGAGGACCCCAAACCATATAAAATCTCTTATCTTATCTATGTTTTCTTTCCAGATTGGCTGGCAGTCACACAGGTTGCAAACACACTCATAAACCATAAATACACACTCAGCCATTGTTCCATGTTTCCCTTGGAGCAGATGATGTATGCTATCAGACTCCAAAACCATGACATGGGCCAAAAGCCATTAGTGCTGCATGAAATAAGGGGGTGTCCCTCCTAGTCCACACAGCCAAGATACCCGCTGAGGATTGTCAGGAAAAATTATGCGTAGTATTAGTTATGACAGATGGGTTTAAATTGTAGGTTTCAACACAATCGACACAATCTGCTGGTGATTGTGGAGTTCGTATGAGGACTGTTTGGTCCGCGCATCCCTGTAGGATGCTCCTTTAATGGTGTCTTGTGCAACAGATGCTATTCACTCATTAAACTCCAGTAATGCCCAGTTTCAAACATTCACACACGCTAGTAACATATTACAGTCCATTTCTAGTCTGATCAAACTTTCTCCCTCTTCACTCAATCGTTGTTCATTTATCTCCATTTCTGTGTCAGTACAATTTCCTGTTGGTTCCCAGGCTGGTGCAGCAGGTGGAAGTAAACGCATCATTCAAGTTTAAGGATTTACTGCAAAAGTTAAAAAGCCACTTCAATGGTGGAGCAGGGCTCGCAAAATTTCAAAATCCCTGGTAGCCCTTCGGGCAGAGACTCTTCAGTTTTTTGTAGCCCAAAATAAATTTATTTACCTCTCACATGTTTAAGCTGCGGGAGATTTCACTTGTCATGTTTGCATAGTAAGCTAACGATTGATAAGACGATGTCAGAGGAATTGGTGCACAAATTATCGTGACTCACCAATCAGTGCTGTCGCTCTCTATACACAGTTTGCGCGATTGCAAAGTGAAAGCAAAAAACTCAATGTCACATATTGACAGTGGCTCACCGATGCCAATGACATAATTACCCAGCTACATTTCCGAAAGAATGCAAAAGCATTGACATATATTTTTCCTTCCTACGATAGGCCGACGGGCAGGGCAGAGATAGATTTTGGTAGCCCGACTGGAAAAATTGCTAGCCCCGGGACGTCGGGCTAGCAATTTTGCGAGCCCTGTGGAGGTTGAGTTATGGAGTGGGTAGATCAGGCTGGTGAGTTTTCTTTGGAGAGATGAATCTCAGGAAGTATTTGTTGATGCTGTTGACAGAGCGCTCGTCCATAAATGGTAAATGGCCTGTATTTGTATAGCGCTTTTACTAGTCCCCCCTAGGGAACCCAAAGCGCTTTACACACCCAGTCATCCACCCATTCACACACTGGTGGAGGCAAGCTACAGTTGTAGCCACAGCTGCCCTGGGGCAGACTGACAGACTGACAGAGGCTGCCACATCACGCCATCGGCCCTTCTGGGCAACAGTAGGTAAGTAAGTAGGCGGTAGGTGAAGTGTCTTGCCGAAGGACACAACGACCGAGACTGTCCGAGCCGGGGCTCGAACCGGCAACCTTCCGATTACAAGACGAACTCCCAACTCTTGAGCCACAATCACCCCATAAGTGCACAACAGGAAGATAAACTGATGGAACACAGGTGTGTCAGCCAGAGATCCAACAGCAGGAAGTTCTGCCACTGTCACGTCAGACACACACACATGCTACAAATTGAAGTCAGCTAATTGCACCTTAACTACACAGGAAGAAGAAAGCACGACTGATGTCTTTCTTCTTCCTTTTTATCTGCCCATGTGGAGCTATATGAAGTACCCTGTAATAGAAGTAGCACAATAATTGTAATTGCTGTTAAATTACTGCATTCTCCAAAAAAGTGATAATAGTAACATACTAGACCCAGCATCGTTTTTTTAAATTATTATTTAATTGAATGAGCTTAGTATAAGTAAACAAACCCTTTACATGTATTCTTCAGAGGTCTACTAGTCGTGGTCTAAACTTAGCACTTACTTTCATAGCCTGGCCCTGTGATATAGTGTAAAGTGTTCTGTGGCTCATCTTTTGTGAGTTGTGCTGCTGCGATAACAGTAATCATGATTTATCAATGACTAATGACGAGTTTAGAAAACTGGGCCAAGTAGTAGAAGGAATGTGTTTGATACCTGCTGTTGTTCAGAGCAGGCACCAGAGTGCAAAATCCTTCATCTTTTTCATTTTCTAAAAAGTATTGTGACAAAAACAGAAGGTAGAAACGATGCTTTGCTATGTTTGTATGCAGTTGTTGTTATTATTGTTATTATCCATAAAGCGGTTTCTTTAGCTCGGTTTGTGTGTGGACACACATAATCAAAGTGAGACTGCACTCAGCTGCCACACTTTTAGAAATAACAGCTGATGAAACAAGCTGTGGTTTTGTGTTTTTGTGCAATGGGCGGTGAGTTAAAGTGAGTCACATCCTGTTTTCTTTCTATTGTCTGACTTTAAACTAGATGATGCAATTCTGTAAAAACCATATAGACACTATTTCATATCCTTGATGACGTTAGCAGTTTCCTCTTTTTTCTGGAAACAAAGTAGCACTATAAAGTTTTAGACGACATCGCGGAGACGCTTGAACAAGCGCACTGATTATAAAATAATGAAGCTCCTGCTGCTCATCCTCACGCTGATGACAGGTAAGACTACTGATTACTAATATTACACATTCATTATTATAATAATTTCATGTATATGATGACCCGAAATTGTTGCCATTTACAGTCATGATAAAAACAAAGCAAGCTTTAAATTTTAGATTCTGTAAATCCTAAGGGTTAACATGTCACAACATAATGAAAGGTCTTAATATTAGGTATAAACAGCCTTAGATGAACAACGACACATGATTTATTACATGATGTCATTTCAGAGAAGACATCAGCAGTGATCTTAGAGAAGCAATCAATTTGTGAAGGGTTTGTAAGACCATTTCAAGTCAAACAATTTGAAGTCCATCATTCAAAATTTAGAGTGATTAGATTAGATTAGATAAAACTTTATTAATCCCTCGGGTGGGTTCCTCTGGGAAATTTGTTTTCCAAAAAAAGCACAGCACCGACAGAAGTTACAGAGTTAAGAATATATATATATATATATATATATATATATATATATATATATATATATATATATATATATATATATATATATATATATAAAAAATACAAAGACATATATAGATAAAATATACAAAGGGGATAAATAGAATAAATAGGAATAAAAATAAAAATAAATATACAAGTGAATTGCACATTTCAAATATGGAGTCTATTGCACCGCTGATTATTAACAAAAGGTAATTGCACAGTGAAGTGAAGAGGCACTACAGCTTAGTTGTTCCCTCCTCCTTTGTCCTCCTGTTTCCCCTCCCTCTCCCCTCCAGAGAGGCGTTAAACAGTCTGATGGTGTGTGGGACAAAGGAGTTTTTAAGTCTGTTGGTTCTTGTCTTTGGGAGAAGCAACCTGTCACTGAACAGACTCCTCTGGTTGTTTATGGCCGTGTGCAGAGGATGCCCAGCATTGTCCATAATGTCCAGCAGTTTGACCAGAGTGTCCAGCTTCATGCCAACCACAGAGCCAGCCTTCCTGATCAGTTTTTCCAGCCTGGATGAGTCCTTCTTTGCTGTGCTGCTCCCCCAGCACACCACAGCATAGAACAGTACTCCAGCAACCACCGACTGGTAAAACATCCTCAGGAGCTTCCTGCAGATGTTAAAAGACCTCAGCCTCCTGAGGAAGTACAGTCGGCTTCGGGCTTTTTTGTACAGGTGCTCTGTGTTGCATGACCAGTCCAGTTTATTGTTCACCCACAGCCCGAGGTACTTGTACTTGTTGACCACCTCCACCTCCTCCCCCTCTATCTGAACCGGCAGTGGACCTGCTCTGGACCTCCCAAAGTCCACAACCAGTTCCTTAGTCTTTGAGGTGTTGAGTTGCAGGTGGTTTGTGTGACTCCATGCGACAAAGTTCCTCACCAGACTTCTGTACTCCTCTTCCTGGTCATCCCAGATACACCCCATGATGGCTGTGTCGTCTGCAAACTTCTGAATGTGGCATAATTCAGAGTTGTAGCAGAAGTCAGAGGTGTACAGGGTGAAGAGAAGAGGGGACAGCACAGTTCCCTGTGGTGCTCCTGTGCTGCTGACCACAGTGTCAGACGTGATGTCCTTCAGCCTGACGTACTGTGGCCTGTCGGTGAGGTAGTCGGAGATCCAAGCCACCAGGCAGGGGTCCACCTCCATCCTGTTCAGTTTCTCCTGGAGCAGACAGGGCCGGATGGTATTAAAGGCACTGGAAAAGTCAAGAAACAGGATCCTGACCGTGCCTTTTCCCCCATCGAGGTGTGAGTGGGCTCTATGCAGGAGGTACAGGATGGCATCCTCCACTCCGACACCCGCCTTGTAGGCAAACTGTAGTGGGTCCTGGGCATGTTGTACCTGTGGTCGGAGGAGGTTGAGGAAGAGCCGCTCTAGAGTCTTCATAAGATGTGATGTCAGTGCCACCGGTCGGAATTATTCATGAGTGGAAAACACCCAAGATAGCTGCCAATCTTCCCAGAGGTGGATGTCCCAACACCTTTACCCCAAGGTCATCTGCAAAAACTGGACATTAATTTAAATGTTTTCTTCTTCATTTGTTGATTCTTTTTTTCAAACATTTCTCTGACTTGGAGGTTTAGAAGTCTTATAATCAGAAAAATGAGCAAATTGGAAAAAAGTTGAACTGTGCTGTGAGAGTAGTGGTGCCACTCTTAACGACCTTGAGCATCTACATGAAATTAAAGCCTTCCTGATAGACCAAAAATGCAAAAAGACCAGACTAATGATTTAATCAGGTTCTTCCATCAGGGCAGAGGTTTGGTCTCTAATATGTACAGGAGGGGTGGGGGACTCCAGGCCTCAAGGGCCGCTGTCCTGTAGGTTTTACATATCACCTTGGTTTAACACACCTGAATCAAATGACTGGTTCATCACCAGACCTCTGGAGAACTTCAAGACATGTTAAGGAGGTATTTTTTGCCATTTAAATCAGCTGTGTTGGAATAAAGGACACAGCTAAAACCTGCAGGACACCGGCCCTTAAGGCCTGGCGTTCGCCCACCCCTGATGTAGAGACCGTCACATCTTCTATTGTTTTGAGAGAAGAGGTTTTGACCAATTTTCAAAAAGCAAAAATCACAAACCTGTTGGAAAAGTTCAACATGCAGTTTACTCATAGTGACGACTGTGTAGCAACATCATCTCTCTCAAGTCAGAAATACTAAAAATATTCAAAATCAACTTTTTGTCTTTGATCTGCAGGTTGTGCTGTTGATGGTGATAAAGATGGTGTGGAGGCATGCAAACAAGGATGGGTTCAATTCACCTGCAAATATCCTGAAGCAAATAAAAAATATGACCACATCAATGTAGTTATTCCCAATAGACCAAGCTTACGAAGCTCTCTGAAGGATGTTTGGGAAGATGAAGGCAGATTTTCTCTGTACCATGACACAAAAAATAAAACTCTCATGGTGGGCATCAGAGATCTTGAACAAGAAGACTTTAGGAAGTACAGATGTGAATTTGATCAAGGCTCAAACAGATCTCCTGTCAAAAAGAAATTGGACTCTAGTAAGAAATGTGATTATTATTGTTGTTGTTGATGTTATTAGTACAACACAAGAAATTAATAACTAAAAACAGATTTCCTCACCTGTATTTTGGTATTATATAGTTTGTTTCTATCACACAACATAAATCATAGTTTGGAAAAGTAAAGATTTATTACAGATTACAGGTTAAACGCATGTTTACATTACTTTGTTTGTTTTTTAATCTCAGAAGTTACTTTACATCCCAGACTTTTGAAAGGAAATTTCACAGTTTGCTGATTTCTTCATCTGTTTCACACCTTTGTTCACACACGAGGAAGTTAAAAATGTTAAAGTAGTGTGCGACAAAGTACAAGTTACATGTTGTGATATAATGAAGCACATTCAAATACTTTATTGACCTTGTTTGGGGGGTTTTGTCTTTTTTTTTTTTATATACAGAAAAATGCCAGCAACCATTTACTCAAACTGTGACCAGAGGAGCTAACATCAACATCAAGTGTGATTATCCAGATGACGATTTCAAGTCCTGGGTCCAGTTTTTCTGCAGAGGGGAGAATTTCACCTGTAAGGATATTTTATCAACAAAAGTTCCGACGTTAAACGGGAAATTCAGACTCACAAACACCAGCAGAGGCTTCGACGTGTCCATCAGGGATGTTTCCTCACAGGACGCTGGTGTCTACTGGTGTGGAGGGGAATCAAATGATGGAAGCTACAGAGTTTCATTCAGACAAATAAAACTGGAGGTTGAAGGTGAGAAAAATAATCTAGTACGTGTGTTTCTGTTTATGTGCTCCACATGTTTTCATGTCTCGCTCATGTCTTAAAATGCACATCAGTCATAGTAGAAACTCCTACAGCACGAGGTAGAAGGTTTTTTTTTTGCATAATCTGGTCAAAGGGTTTGACTAGTTTCTAATGATTTGCAGGGAATGATTTAGTCTTTTATTTGCATTTTTAAATGTTATTTTTTTCATTTCTTTGCCTTCTCTTTTTGATAGCACATCTCTTTTTACACACACACACACACACACACGTGTGTGTGTGTGTGCAATGAGTGCATTGGTTCTCTTTTGTTGATGTTCTTGACAATCGAACAGTTTTGTGTACAAATGTTGAAGAAAGAGGAACATATAGTATATTTGATAGAAGAATACAAATTTTATAATGTTATTTAGAATCTTTAAACAAAGAGTGAAACAGGACATTTCAGAAACACAACCTTTGTTTTCGGACTATTTCCTATTGAAAGCTCATTATAAATGGCCAAATGTGAACAAGTAATCCATGTGAGACAAAAATTCTTGCTTCAAAATCCTCTACTTTTTTCTAATGTTTGATCTATAAGTAATGAGAGTAACTCAGAGATGATATCCCTATGGTCATCTAATACATTTAAAATAAATACAGGCAGTAAAAAAATGGTACAATCATTTCATTGTATTTTATATATTATGTCTCATGAAAAAAGAAACTAAACTTGGCAGCGATGTTTCCAAATAATGAACTTTTTTTATTCACTAAATATTGTTAATTTATCTGTAATAATGGCAGCTTGTTAATTTACTATTGTTTCAATGCACAACTTTCATACTTTTGTGTACCCAGACCCCTCCACTACATCGTCCACTACATCCCTGAATCCTCCAACTCCAGCCACCAGTTCTACAACCCAGACTCCTGTGACAGGTCCTTGTGAGAAAGTGCTTTTTATTGATTGATTTAAATTAAATTAAATTAAATTAAAATTAAAGCCTGTTAGTGTATTTATGTGAATTCTATTAAACTCACAGTTCTAGCAGACATGTCTGTGTTTACAGCTGCCATTGTGGGTTTTCTTGTGTTTTTTGTCTTACAGCTGGTTCTCCTTTAACTGTGGTCATCACTGCGGCTGTCCTCGTTGCTCTCCTGCTACTTGTGGTTATTGTGGTTTTCACCTACAAATGTAGGTAAAATATAAATTTGCTATAAAAATGGCCATCCTAACATATTCATGTATAAAGTATCTAAAATATATTTACTTTTCAGTAGTCAGACACATTCAGCGGTTCATATATTAGTCAATTAAATTAAAAGAAACAAATGTTACTCTGTCAGTTTGGACAGTTTTTTGTCTGTTAGTTTAAAAAAATGTTTTTTTCTCTTCCTTATGTTTTCTTATTTTTCTCTGTCAGGTTTTTCATGGTCAAAACACAGAAAAAATGGAGAGGCACAGAACAAAGAAGTATGTATACATGTCTGTGTGTGTCTAAGATATATATATATATATAATCTTAGGGGTGCAACGATACACAAAATTCATGGTTCGGTTCGATGCTTTGGTGTCACGGTTCAATATTTTTTCGATACAAAAAAGGTTCATGCCTTTTTAATTTGTCATTTATTAAAATTATAAATATATATTTTAATATAATATATTTTAGTACAGTTTTTAAATTTAATGTTGCTAAAACAACAAAATAATAATGATAAAAAAATAAATCTATATGATCGAGAAATCACTCATCTTTGGAAAAGAGAGTTTATTACAGAGAAATGTCTCTTTCCAAAATAAAAGCTCTACTATACGCTTCTTCTGGGCTATATTCTCAGCAGCATATTAAACATATCAGGTCCCCATAAGGAGAATCATGTGCTAACGGCTGTCTAAATGACTCGGGTAAAGTTTGTAGCATGCGTGCTTGTTGTTTTTGTCTGCTTCCACTTGTCTTTGCACTAGGATGATGTCGGCGTAAATGTGCAGTCATATTCGTTGTGTTCCCACTAGTGCTGTCAGCGTTAATCTGAAATGACGTTAACGCCATAGCACGGCAAATCTCCGTTAACGAGCTACCGCGGATCGCCCCGTGCGTGGGGCTGGACGGCGTCAACACGTTAACGAGCTAACTGCGCTAACGCACTAGTTCCCATTAATTGAGCATTGCGTGGCACATCTGACATACTGTTTTACTTTAGTCCATGACGCACTTACCTTCGGGGTCATACGTCACATGAACACCAAGATAGTTCCAAACGCCAGATCTGAATGAGGGTGGGGGAGGTTCAGTTTGCCATGTTGCAATGAGCTTAGCTTCTGTCTCGCTAGCTTGCACTGCGCTCAGTGGATCTGCACTCGACAGTGCAGCCTAGGCGGAGTAGTCGAACGCAGATCCACTGAGCGCTCAACACAGACAGCATCGTCAGAAGAAAAGTTGATAAAATAAATAAATAATTTTGTATTGTTCGATACATATGCTACCGAACCGAAAGCACTGTATCGAACGGTTCAATATCGATACGAGTATCGTTGCACCCCTAATATATATATATATATATATATATATACGTATATATATATATATAATATAATATTGTAATATATATATATATATATATATATATATTACAATATTATCACAATATATGTAATAATATTGTAATATAAACGTGTAAAAACTGTTTTTCAGTAAAATTTCATAACCAGTCTAAATCAGGTTTACACATACACCATTTAACAGGACAGCGTGTGCACTTTAGTGAAAACCTGTTTGCAAGAAACTCAAATATACAAATACATACTCAAATAAACATACATGTTGTTGTCTCTGGCTGCTGCTGGTTATGTTTACAGTGATGCCGGTTTCAACTGCAGTGCTCCCAAAAGCCCCTGAGCTGGATTTGCACCTGGGCAGTAATTAGCAGGTTTTAGTGATAGAGAGCAATTCCATTTTTTAAGGTCTTTAGTACATGTAATGCTTACTATTAAGATTGGATATAAACCTTTTTTGTGTTTGTCATTCTTTAGGATAATATCTATGAGGCAATACACGAGTCTTCCCAGACGTCCGTCACAAGACCTGCACTGAAAACAGTTTATGCCACTGCCAACTTCCCCACAAACCCATCTTTCTTCATGCATGAATCCAAAGTCAACGTTAAAAACATCTCTGGTGAGGCTGACTCTGATACAGATTTTAGTCAGTGGAAACCAGGCCAGCATGATACAAAGTCTACAGCAAATCATCCATCCAGAGTTTCAATTGACCCTTTCTACTCCCTGTTGTTGCCGTGCCACAGCGGCACTGAGAAGGGTTAAGTCCTGACTGCTCCTCTATTTACTGCTTGCTTTCTAGCTATTAAAATTTGATGATCTGGGAAATTTCAAACCTTTTCTTGATGCATTCAAAATCTATAAGAACTTTTCAGGTGCTTCCTGAAACTTCGTGTCAGGTGTGGAAATACAGTGTACAGATCTAGGGCAGTGACCTGGGTGGGAATGAATGGGATTATTTTGTCGGATCCTATGTTATTTACGTTTATATTTTTTTCCTTTATTTCACTTTTGTAATCCTTCTCTACTCTATTTGTTTATATGTATGAAGGAAATATTCTTAATAAAAAAGCCATTGTTTAAAAATGATGATCTGACAAATGTAAGATGTGAAAAATATGCAAAAAAAACATTAAAAGAATAGAAAAAAAATCAGAAAGATGGCAGAATACTTTTTCACAGCACTATATATTAAAAAATTCAAGCCTATTATAGGCCAGAAAAGGGAAGACATGGTGTGTTTGCCACCCACAGCTACCTGGACAAGCAAGGACAGAGCAGGCATCTACCCCTGTCAAGATATTAGGCTACGTTCACACTGCAGGTCTTGATGCTCAATTCAGATTTTTTGATCAAATCCGATTTTTTTGTCTGCTCGTTCACACTACAAATAAAATGCGCTCTAGTGTGAACGCTTAAAGCGGCCGCATGCGCAAAAGAAGACGTCACACATAACGCGCTCTGTTTAGACCCAGAGCAAACAGTATTGTTTGACTGATGGCCCTTAATATAAAGACTTCAGACTTTACGTTTCCCAATTTTTGCTTTAAGTTATTTTGTTATTTACATAATAATGTAAATAACCTAATAATGATCCTTATTGCTGTTTTAGAGGAGCGCTGCTTCAAAGGATAGTTGCAGATTTCTGTCAGAATCTGCAGATTATACAGAACAAATAAAATGTTCACGTTTCTCCAACGTTGTCTTCCCAACAGTTTCACTAACATCTGAATGGCCAGGAAGCGTTCGCGGTGTCTTCTCCGGCGCTGATAATTAGCGTCTGTCTTGTGTCAGTGACGTAAAAGACGGATTTAATGCGACCTGACCATCACACAGCAGTCGCTTCCTAAAACATCGGATATGTATCGGATTCAGTACCGCATACGAAAGTGACCCAGATCGGATTTGAAAATATCGGATTTGAGCCGTTCACACTGTCACACCATGATCGGATATGAGTCGCATAGGGTCAAAAAAGTCGGATTTGATGCGCTTTCGCCCGCAGTGTGAATGTAGCCTTAGTGTCATGGTTGGCTGTGTGGCAGGCAGGCAGGAAAAAAGGTCCCAAAATGCAAGACTCTCAGAGACAGGACTTAAACTGAAAACACAGCTTTATTGCTGGAAAAACTTTCTCATAAAACAAAACTCAGAAAAGCAACGCAAAAAACAAAAGAAGACAAGACTTAGAACAGAGGTGCCAGAAAAATGGGCATAACAAACACACACCGTGTTGAGGGTACAACGCAATAGAGAACACAGGAAAACACAGGGTTTATACACAGGGAGTAATCAGGGAATGGGCAACAGGAGGGAGACACAGCTGGGAGAAATTAGGCTAACGAGCCAGGGAAAACACACTGAACACACTGACATGAGACATGAACTTTCAAAGTAAAACAGGAAATAAGAAACTTGACACTGAGAGAGACATAAAGAATATGACACAAAACAGAGAAGACAGTGACTTAAACTGAAGGCCAGAACACCAAATAAAGTAAAGAGAACAAAACCAAGAATAACCCTTAATACCAAATCAAACCAGCACAACTCAAAAACCCAAACAAATCATATATTTAGAAAAACAGAAAAAGCTGGGTCACAATGACCCAGAACCGTGACAATTGGAGCTGCACCAGGAACCTTTTTATGCTATTTTTAAAATTATTATTCATTTGTTACTTCCCAAATGTGCACTTTTACTTTGTTTCTGTTTTTTGTGCATGGTCACCATGACGTCAGGTTCAGTTGATGCTACTTTCAGCTGCTCCTTTGTTACAAAGGGTTTCCAAAGTAGGTTACCATTTTTTTTATCCCCATCCTGACGCAACCCCCATGGGATGCGTTTCCTCCCAGGATGAAACCATTCATGTTTTTAAGCAATTCTTCTTCATCATCATATTAATGATTGTACCTTTTTATTTTGTTCTTTTCTTTCTCAGTTACAGTTTGTATTGTAGTTGATTTGGAAAATTTAAAAAAGCTTCTGATGATGCTATTAAAAAAGTTTTGCATTTGCATCTCGTGTGGTCTTCTCAGTTTATTACAAGCTGTATGTGTTTAAAGACTAAAAAACAATATTTAGTGCTTGCACCGATGCATCTGAATACATCAAGACTTAACATACAATACAACATATTTACAGAGGATGGTGCTGTCAGACTGAAATCAATAAACAACAATTTTAGTTTAATTGTTGTTTAAGATTTATAAATACAGTAGGACACCATGACCCTGCTTGTCCTGAAAAACACATTTTCTGTAATAATAACTCTCTCCACGTCTGTGGTCGTCCCTGGTTTTTAGTTCTTTGGAGCTTTGCATTCTTGTTTATTATTAGATGTTTTCTCTTTGTTTACTTTGGCCTTACTTTCTCATTTATTTATTTAACCTCTTAAGCCCCAAGCCTAACTGATCTCCTGCCTTTTGCCCCCGTATCAGGGGGCGTTGGGGCTTAAGAGGTTAAATTCATGCTTCATGTTTTCCAATGTCATTAATGGTTATTTGTTAAAACTTCTTCAAATTCTGCGTTTGGCTTCTTACCGTGTCTCACTGTCTGAACGTGCCCACCTGTGTCTCCTTCCCCCAGCTGCTGTAAAACCTGTGACGCTTTATCAGACTGTATCAGCCTTATCAAATATCCTGTACTTGGTTCCTTAAATTTATAAACAATGAACGTATAGTATAGTTATGATGGAATGGTGCAAGGACCCATAAAGAAGTCTGCTGGTTTTAGCGTAGCACCTGCCAGAGCAGAGGAGTTGGACAGAACCTGGTGTGATGGCTCTGCGATGATTTTGCCTGCCTGTTTCCTGACTTTGGATTTGAATCCGGTCGTTAAGTGATGACATGACGAATCCTACTTCCCGGCCTAAAGTAGTCTGCGTTTAATATGGCTTTTGTGTTGTTAACATGTTTAATGTTTTGTGTTTTCTTCTATTTAATCTCAAAAAGCTCCTAAAACAGTCAGTGATCACTGTTGACCTCCCTCGGCTTTTATTACCGCTAATCATTTATTTAAGCTCAGTTTTTAAAACCTTAGGATGTAACTACAGCCCAGCCCATGCAGCAGTATATGAATGACTAACCTCGTATTGTGGATGGATTATCTCAGTTGTTCTCCTGGCTGAAGTTTGGTCCTTTTACAGCATCCTGCCATGCGATTACATTTGTTCCTGACCACCGAGAACACTCACGCTAACTTTTATCGAGTGGAAAAAAAGTTAGCTTGTTTATGTTATGCTAACATAGCTGTGTTGCTAGCGGTCACGTAGCACATCATTATATACCAGCTAGCCAAACTTCAGTAACCGTACAAACGTCACTGTAGTTTAGTTTTCTGTCTTCATTGATGTTGGAAGTGATAACAGAGCTGTACGTTTGAATTTGTTTCCAAAACCCCGCAGTCAGGACATGCTATATTGTAATTAGATAGAAGCTAGCGAGCTAACTTCCTGCTAACTTCTAACTCCGTTAAATGTCATAAATTCCGTTTTCATGGATGCCTGGATGTTAAACTCAATTGTTACACCTGGTAGAGCAGAACGCTGATCATTTTATTAAAGATGAAAGACTTTAGACAGTTTTTCAACTCTCAGTAATGCCATAGTGATCGTTTGATATATGGACCTGCAGCAGAGTTTAGGCCCAGACACGGCTAGTGATGTCAGACTGAACGACTGGATAGAGGGCAAGTCTGCATCAATAATTTCTTTCTATAGAGCTCACTGTCCTGTTTTATGGCTGATCCAAACCATGCAGTGATGGCCGAGCAGACTGGATTATTGCAGTATATTTTACTAGGACACTGTGGATCCCAGAAACCTGAAGGTTTCCACAGCAGACAGTGCTGTTAAGTAACTTCATGGGGGACAATGGCTCCTCCTGTCATTTCTCTTCGAATTCTGAGGATAATCATCTCTAACTGCACCACAGGGCCAGCTGTTCAACCCACGACTGTATGCAAACTCATTGCTGTTCCTAATGAGTCATGTCATGGGTGCAAACTGAACTGCAGTCGTTTGTGTAGAGGGAGAAGAGCAGATGAGAGGCCACACCCTTGAAAGGGGAAGTGCTGATTAACACCAGCCACACCTGCTGCTTCCTGTCTGTTAGAATAATGTGCGTTGTCTTCATGTCTTCACATTTTTAACTTTTTTGTGATCTCGCTCTAGCTGTGTGTCTTTGCCTGCCACACACAGCGTATCATGACATAAAACTACAGCACTCATGCAGTTTGTCTTTCATGCAGTCTGGTCAACAGTAGCAGGTGAGGAGTAATCAGGAGTTCGTGGAGAGTGTTAGGTTGAGGCAGAAACGCGGCGAGGAAGAGGAAGATGGGGGCAGGGTTACTTTTAGTTTGCCCAAAATATAAACTGAGGAAACACAGCTGTGCACACAACCGCATCACCCCAGACATGAAAAGAAGAACTCAAAGTTTCAATTTCTTAAAGATGACTTCAGCATTTAGGACCAACAACACGAAAAGCAGTTTCCTGCTCATTATGTTCCTGCTGACAGGTAAAACTATAACTATGGCTTTATTACTGATATTAGAGACAGAGAGATCTGTTACTGCATCTTAACCAAATAGCTTGAATCAGTACATCCTGTGGGCTGGTATGGCTACAGCTCTTTTTGAATATCTTGAACATGAGCTTAACAGACTCACTGCTCCACTTTTTTAACCACGGCACATTTTTCACTTAACAAACATAAGCTATAACCAGATAATATGTTATTATTTTCTGCACTTGGTTGTACTGCAGGAGTGAAAGTATGAAGCTCCTGGAGGTCTGAGTTATGACAAAAACTGAGTGGTCCAGCTAATGAAACATATACAGTAAAAGTAACAGCCTCATCACAATGAAATAAGTCCAAATGCAGTTAGGAAACTTCATATTTATTTTTTTTAATTGATATATGATAATCTAACATAATATGTGATTACTTAATCTTAATGATTGTCAGGGTTCCTGGGTCGGTGACCCAGTGCTTTCCGTTTTGTTCACGTTCAGTTTATTTCGTCACTTCCTGTTTGTTCCTGTCACCTCGTCTCGTGCCATTAGCCAGATTATGTTCAGCTGTGTACTCACCGGTCTCTCATTATCATCCTCATCAGTCTGTGTATTTAGGTCTTCTGTTTCCATTCGTTCTTTGTCGTGTCATTGATGATGTTCGTGTGATGTTGTCCTCCCCGTGTTCTCTCAGTCAGTCAGCCATTCAGTGTTCCAGCCAGTCAGTGTCCGTTCACCCTCTGTTCCTCCACTCCTTATAATAAACATCCACCAGTCTTCACCTACCTGTGAGTCCTGCGTTTGGGTTCCTTCTTCCTCGCCTCCACACAACGCCTGACAGAATGACACGACCCGTGCCACGAAGACACGATTGGGACCCAGCGGACTCGGACCTCAACGAGCGGCAGGTGGCGGCGCTTTACCGTTGGGCAGAGTTGGTCAGGGGAAAACAGCGGCTCTTCGCGGAGAGAGAGCACGTCTTCGAGGGGACTCGCCTGGCTCTGGGCGGGCCTCGGAGACGCCGCGTTCCCCCACCTGCTGCCTCACCTGCCCCGGAGCATTTGCCGCGGAGAGCGGACGTTTCATGCCGCGTTTCGGCCGCTCCCTCTCTCGCCGCTCCGCTCCTCGTTCACACACCCGCCGCCTCATTCGCCGGACCTCCACCTTCGCCACGACACCGCGGCTACGCCTCCCACCTCGGCTCAATGGAGGCTACCGCGCCAGAGGCTCAGCTGTTCACCCCGGCCGCTTCCTCTTCCCGGAGAAAGCGGCGCACACGCCGCCATAACACGGACTATTGTCAACAACTCCCGGTGGTGAGTTCCGGTAATTGTTTTCCACCCTCCTCATTTGACACTTCACCCAGATTAACTAAGGGACTCTACTCCGATTCATGGGGAGATTCCCTCCTGGATGATGTAGACTGGGAAGAGTTTTTCTGCTGTGCTCCCGCAAAGACTGTAAATCGTGGTGGCAGAAGAAACAGACCGAACGCTGATAAACCTGCCAGTAGCACACACCCGGTCACCATTTCCACACCCGTCACTCAGCCATTCCCCACCAGCACGGCAGCCCAGATCTGGCCTTCCTCTTCAGCCATTTCATCACCTCAGATGACTAGGGCCCGACCTACACCCACACCAGTACCAGCTCCCACACCGGTGCCAGCTCCCAGGAGGAAGGCAGCTGCGACGCAGTCTACCTCCACATCCACTCTTGTTTCCCGGGTGGGGGTGACTGGTGTCCAGCCACCTCCCGTGCCTGTCCCAGCGCCCAGGCTGAGGGCAGCCTCAACCCAGCCTGACCTCCCTGGAGGCTTGGAAGAGCTAACCGGCCCAACTACTACTTCGCCTCTTCATCCACCTCCTGATCCTACCTTTCACGCCCTCGCACTGTCCCTGGTTAGGCTAGCTGAAGTGTCCCCTGCTCAGGCACCAGCCTTATTAGCCCAGGCCGCAATCTTATCCCCCTCGGTAACTCTGTCATTAGCTCAACCATCAGCGTCGCCAACCTCTGTTCATCCCTTAGCTTTCCCACTCCAGTCAGTTCCCTCACCTGCTGTTCAGCCTTCACTCCAGTCAGTTCCCTCACCTGCTGTTCAGCTTCCACTCCAGTCAGTTCCCTCACCTGCTCTTCAGCCTTCCCTCCAGTCCCCTGTAGTCCAGTCTCCTCCCGTCCTCCAGTCCCCTGTAGTCCAGTCTCCTCCCGTCCTCCAGTCCCCTGTAGTCCAGTCTCCTCCCGTCCTCCAGTCCCCTGTAGTCCAGTCTCCTCCCGTCCTCCAGTCCCCTGTAGTCCAGTCTCCTCCCGTCCTCCAGTCCCCTGTAGTCCAGTCTCCTCCCGTCCTCCAGTCCTCTGTAGTCCAGTCTCCTCCCGTCCTCCAGTCCTCTGTAGTCCAGTCGCCTCCCGTCCTCCAGTCCTCTGTAGTCCAGTCGCCTCCCGTCCAGTCAGTCCAGTCGCCTCCCGTCCAGTCAGTTCAGTTCCCGGACCTGCAGCCACAGCACCCAGAGCCAGCTGTGAGCCCTCCTGCTCGCCAGCCAGGGGCCTCCGCGCCCGCTGGCCCGGCCGCTCTCCCGCCAGGGGCCTCCGCGCCCGCTGGCCCGGCCGCTCTCCCGCCAGGGGCCTCCGCGCCCGCTGGCCCGGCCGCTCTCCCGCCAGGGGCCTCCGCGCCCGCTGGCCCGGCCTGTCTCCAGCCAGGGGCCTCCGCGCCCGCTGGCCCTGCCTGTCTCCAGCCAGGGGCCTCCGCGCCCGCTGGCCCTGCCTGTCTCCAGCCAGGGGCCTCCGCGCCCGCTGGCCCTGCCTGTCTCCAGCCAGGGGCCTCCGCGCCCGCTGGCCCTGCCTGTCTCCAGCCAGGGGCCTCCGCGCCCGCTGGCCCTGCCTGTCTCCAGCCAGGGGCCTCCGCGCCCGCTGGCCCTAAAGCTGTGGCTCCGTCACCCCCGGCTCCCGTGCCGTCACCTGGTCCAGCCTCAGACTCAGCTTCAGCGTCTGCTTCGCCTGGGCCGGACTCAGCTTCAGCTTCAGCGTCTGCTTCGCCTGGGCCGGACTCAGCCTCAGACTCAGCTTCAGCGTCTGCTTCGCCTGGGCCGGACTCAGCCTCAGACTCAGCTTCAGCGTCTGCTTCGCCTGGGCCGGACTCAGCCTCAGACTCAGCTTCAGCGTCTGCTTCGCCTGGTCCAGCCTCAGACCCAGCTTCAGCGTCTGCTTCGCCTGGTCCGGACTCAGCTTCAGCTTCAGCTTCTGCTTCGCCTGGTCCGGACTCAGCCTCTGCTTCAGCTTCTGCTTCGCCTGGTCCGGTCTCAGCTTCAGCTTCAGCTTCGCCGGGTCCGGCCTCAGCCTCGTCGCCAGCTTCAGCTTCGCCGGGTCCGGCCTCAGCCGCGTCGCCAGCCTCCGCTTCGCCTGGTCCGGCGGCTGCCGCGTCGCCAGCCTCCGCTTCGCCTGGTCCTGCGGCTGCCGTTGCACCGTTGCCCCAGCCACGTTCTGGACGTCATCGCCGGCGCGGCCGCCCGCCGGACCAGCTCAGGGGCCGCCGCCGCCTTCCTCGCGGCCGCCCACCGGACCAGCTCAGGGGCCGCCGCCGCCTTCCTCGCGGCCGCCCACCGGACCAGCTCAGTGGCCGCCTTCCTCGCGGCCGCCCACCGGACCAGCTCAGCGGCCGCCGCCGCCTTCCTCGCGGCCGCCCACCGGACCAGCTCAGCGGCCGCCGCCGCCGGCCACGCGGCCGCCCGCCTGAACTGTCTCGTCTCGGCCGCCCACCGGACCAGCTCAGCGGCCGCCGCCGCCGGCCACGCGGCCGCCCGCCTGATCTGTCTCGTCTCGGCCGCCGGCCACGCGGCCGCCCGCCTGATCTGTCTCGTCTCGGCCGCCGGCCACGCGGCCGCCCGCCTGATCTGTCTCGTCTCGGCCGCCGGCCACACGGCCGGCCACGCGGCCGCCCGCCTGAACTGTCTCGTCTCGGCCGCCGGCCACGCGGACGCCGGCCTGAACTGTCTCGTCTCGGCCGCCGGCCACGCGGCCGCCCGCCTGAACTGTCTCGTCTCGGCCGCCGGCCACGCGGCCGCCCGCCTGAACTGTCTCGTCTCGGCCGCCGGCCACGCGGCCGCCCGCCTGAACTGTTTCGTCTCGGCCGCCGGCCACGCGGCCGCCCGCCTGAACTGTTTGTCTCTCTGTGGGCTCCGTCCCTCCGTCCTGGGCCCCCTCCGCCCGCCCTGTTCTGGTCTTTTTCCCTTTTGGCCGTCGGGTGCCGTCCTTTGAAGGGGGGGGTACTGTCAGGGTTCCTGGGTCGGTGACCCAGTGCTTTCCGTTTTGTTCACGTTCAGTTTATTTCGTCACTTCCTGTTTGTTCCTGTCACCTCGTCTCGTGCCATTAGCCAGATTATGTTCAGCTGTGTACTCACCGGTCTCTCATTATCATCCTCATCAGTCTGTGTATTTAGGTCTTCTGTTTCCATTCGTTCTTTGTCGTGTCATTGATGATGTTCGTGTGATGTTGTCCTCCCCGTGTTCTCTCAGTCAGTCAGCCATTCAGTGTTCCAGCCAGTCAGTGTCCGTTCACCCTCTGTTCCTCCACTCCTTATAATAAACATCCACCAGTCTTCACCTACCTGTGAGTCCTGCGTTTGGGTTCCTTCTTCCTCGCCTCCACACAACGCCTGACAATGATCTACTAATGCAGACATACTTTGATTTAAGGAGCTTGGAAAAAAAAGCATCCGGACTTCTTTAAGTTTCTTGAATTCTTCAAGAAACTTAGAACTGAAGCTTCTTAAGTTCTAAGAGCAATTAGTGGAAAGTCCCAGATTTTAAGCCCTGTAGGAGTACCCCAAAGAGGGTCCTGGACTTCCTATTCAGAACCCTGGATGACTGAGAACTTCACAGATAGACAGACTGTGATGTTTTCGAACGTATCTTTAGAGTTTTGCATGAATCTCTGGGGTTTTTTAAGTGACTGAATTGAAGTGAATGCTTGTCCTCAGGCTGTGAGATATCAAAATCGAATAAATGCTCATCGGTTGAATTCACCTGCAACAAACCAAAGGCTCAAGAAAATCAACAAAGAAAGCAAACTGTCCTGAGAGTGATCTTCAGGGAACTTAAAATTGAGGATTCTTGGAATAAAATGTGTAAAGAAACTGGTAAGAATTCCTTTTTTAAAAACAAAAACCACTCATGTGATATCTAAGTTTTTACTACTTTAATAGCACATATTTTTTTAAAACAGCATTTAACAAACTGATAGACATCAAATTTTAGATTAGCTTAGTTTTATTATTATGCCTTTTTGTCTTTTAGTCTAAAAGCCTAAGCCTGACAAGTCATCATTTCTCATCAGCTAAATTAAGAAATTTTCAAAAAGTTGCAGTTTTTTTAAAAAAAAGAGAGAGGCAAATTAAGAGGAGATTAATTTAGGTTAATGTATTTCATTTGGAATGCTTAATCTACCGTTTTTTCCTCCATTGTAGTGAAAATTAAATGCCTGCAGCAATTGAATCAAATTGCATACAGAACAACTAAAACCACGATCAAATGTGATCATGAAGGAGACAACAAACCATATTTTTTCTGCAAAGAGAATAACTCTGTCTGTGAGAACATGGTGGAATCTCCTCGACAGTCAAACAGCAGATTCACTTTCACAAAGACAAACAGAAACTTCAGCCTGTCCATCAGTAACGTGTCCTCACAGGATGAAGGTGTCTACTGGTGTGGAGTGAAATTAGAAGAAGAGGTCGCGCTCCAAAAAATACAACTGAATGTGAAACGTGAGTAACTCTCGTAATGTCTTCCAGTTGTTGCAGTTTCCGTTTTATTTAAAGGCGTGCCTAAATACAGTGTTTTCATGTACTTGCTTTCTTCTGTTTTCTACAGATATTCAGAATTTCACAAGATCACCAGCTGCTGGTCAGAACTTCACATACTGGTGTAAATGCAAACACGATGCCTCATCTTCAAAATCAATCTGTAAGGGAGACGATCCATCTATATGCCAAACTCTAGTAACGACCAATGAGCCTGATAAGAACAAGAAGTTTTCCATAAATGATGAAGACGGGAAAAATATTACTGTTACAATAAGAAATGTAACAGCAGATGACAGCGGGACATACTGGTGTCGAGCGAAAAACGACAACCAACGAATCTGCAACAAACTGATCCTGACTGTAGGTGAGTCACGCTGTTTTATTCTGTGGGTGTTATCTGACATGTTCACAATGTACAGGATATTACAGAGCAGTAATAATTCACATAAACTTTATCTATTAATATACGTTTGTCCTGTTAAATTTCAGCCAATAAAAAGTCGTCTAAAGTGAAGACTTCTGATATCTGATAATAAAAACTCAACAAACCCTTTAATTTTATGTAAAGAAGCAAACCAGGAAAACGTTACGTGAGAGGAAGTGGTTTGATACAGAAAGAGCTTTAAGACAGTAAAGTGGGCGTGTTCAGCTGATAACCTTTTGTGTCATTAAGGACTGAGATTGTGCAACTAAAATGATTTAACATTGACTTTAAACTTTAAACTACACAGACTCTTAAATCTGAGTGCTTTCACAACTTTCAGTCTGCTCTGATTGCAGACCTGTGAGACCTGCAGTGAGTCCTGTATATGCTGCGAAAGAATCAGTTTAACAGGCTCTGTGTGGTTTCATCAGCCACTTTTAGAAGTCAGTCCCATTACTGTAAAACAGACTAACAAGCATACAGAGTACCTACAGCAATGCTGCTGCATTTGTTTTCATTTCCTGCTCCTCCCTTTGAGTTGTGGTGTGTGATGGCTGAAAATTATCAACCAAAGCTAAAAATCAGCGGTTTCAGCTTCGAGATCAGGGCTTAAAGGAAAGATAGACATTTACACAAGTGTGAAGAATCATTAAGATCAATCATCAAGAATCATTATCAACGGTTCTAAGTGTCCCAATGAGCTATGAAAGTGTGATGTCAAGCTATGAACATTAGCAGGATCCTAAATTCAAATAAATGTAGCATTAATTGGTTTTTTCATGCAGTTAATTTCTGCTGCATTAATCGTGTGTTTTCGTCTCTGTGACCAGTGGCGGTCCTAGCCTGTTTGGCACCCTGGGCGAACACTCCCTCTGCCCCCCCCCCCCCACCCACCCACCCACCCACACAAAACATATTAAGGATTGTACATTAACATAAAACTGTTGTATACACACACACACACACATGAAGAGAAAGAGAGTATGCAAACAGCTACCAAACAGCCATCATGATTTGTCATACAATGAGAACAGGACAAATCAACAACTGACAATGACTAATTAATATTAAAATCTGTAACATATTGTATTGTTTGGAGTTTAGTCTGTTACTGTTGCTATTTTTACCATTTCTTCTTGGAGCAGCTGTAATCCACATAATTTCCTTAGAGATTAATAAAGTTTTCTGATTCTGATTCTGATTGTTTCAGGATGACCTGCCATTATCTAATCACACATCTGCTTACCTGCATCTTTTGCTCGTTTCTCCTCCTCTTCTTTTCTCTTTTTTCTAAACTGAGGACCTGATGGCTTTGAACTTTTCTTGTCCATCTTCCATTGGTTTTAATTTTGCACTCCAGTATGAACACAAATCCCCCAACCCGAGGATCACCACAACATGATCTAACAGACCTACACCTTAGTTCACAGATTCACTTTGTCTAAGGTGCATTTCTGGGATTTCACCCCCCCCAGGATTCAAATCATGAATCCATAATGGACTTGGATTTACAACATTATGAATGAAATGTGCTCTATTTGGAAGTATTAAACCCCGATTCTTTTGTCCCCATGACAGAACAGAGAAAACTGACTCATAGTGTGTTAAAATATTGATATTTCTTTTATTCATTCATCTTCCGGAAGAGAGAGACCTCTGCACAGCTCAAACGCCAGTTGCAAGAGCTCTCTAACATTAGAATCATAAACTGTGGCTCATATAGGTGTTATTTTGGTACTTTACACATCACACAGTCTCAAACATTGCTTATATGGCAAGTTCCTCATTTCAGTGTCTTATCTATTAATATGGCTGTGCACTAAAACTTCCTGTTTTTCAGTCTGGCTGAGCACTTAGTTTGTGAGTTAAAAGTGGCCTTGCTCTACAAGCCTTTATTAAAGTACATAAAACAATATAATGAGCAGACACACATTAAAAATATTTCTCTTATCCCTAACAGAAGCAACTGGCCCCCCTCCCCTTTCGACGGGTTGTGTGTGAGACTTTAAATCATCAAACTGTAAATTTTAAATTGTTATTGATCCCTTTACCCCGAGTCCTAAAGTGTATATTTATTTTCTTACTCTTCTTATATTTATTGTTTGTTTACTTGCACTGTTGTAACTGGAGCCTCGTCGTCTCGTCTCTCTATGTACTGGACTGTAGCGGAGATGACAATACAAAGTTTGCAAAGTTTACTTTGACTTCAGCAGCGAGCAGGCGCACCGAGGGCTCTCGCGCTCACTTTTCGTGTATAGAATTTCGAAAAAACATCGGTGCAAATTATAAGTCTGTATTATAATGTCTGGTGTTTTCGTGTTTGTTGGTTTGTTTTTATTTTGTTTAACTTTGCGAGTTGGTTATTAGATGCTGCTCCAGCCGCTCAGAAAATCATCAGCCGCCCCGCCCTCTCCTCTCTGCGCCGCAAGCAGCAGGCGCACCTCGCAAACGAAGGGCGCCCTTGCACCCAGCAAATGGGCGATAGAAAACCGATCGGTGCTTATGACATTCCCAATATGCGCTGGCATGACGTCGGGGCAGCACGAGTACGAGCATTTTTTTTTTTTTGCCGATGCCCGTGATGCCGCCCCCCACCACGATGCCGCCCCGGGCAACCGCCCGTGTCGCCCGTATCTAAAACCGCTACTGTCTGTGACAATAAACCATAGGTAAAAGTTAGATCAGGTCAATTTTAAAAACTACTGACACAAATTTGGGATTAAAATGTATTATTAAGGTCGTTGTTTTAACAGAAGGATCAAAAAAGAAGAAAATAAACTTTTAAACTGACACATTTTGTCTTATTTATCAAATTAATTAAAATAAAAATCAATAAAAATTTCAAACATTTTCATAAATACAACTTCCTTGACCTTCATTTTTCTTTCAGGATCACCAACAACATCCACGTCTACCATTTCATCAACTACAGCGACGACTACAGCGACGACTACAGCTGCAGCTGCAGCTGCTGGGAGACGTGGTGAGAGAGTACTTTTACTTTTTCATTTAAGTAAAATTCACTTTAAATTCCTCAGCATAGAAATGTGAGCGTCACAAACGTTTTCTTTTTAACTGATGCTGAATATGTTTCTGTTTTATTTGCGAGGCGTCTCTGAGGCCATCTTTTCTGTGATCGTCTGTGTGGCTGTGCTGCTTTTTGTGATACTGATGATCCTAATCTATAAACGTAAGTTCCTGTTTGTTTGCACACCATTAATAGATATGCTCATTTGTACCCACAAACCACATTCATGTACTTCCTTATCTCACACCGATGATGTCTAAAAACACAGCAGCAAAAGTATCCAGACATTTCTTCATTAAAGCTGATAATCTTTGTAAATGTCCACTTAAATCCAAAACATAAACTGCTCGTATATGTTTTGCTGTCTTTGTTTTCTGTTTAACAGGATTTTCACGTTCAAAAAACACAGGAAATGGTGCAGCAGCATGCCGTACCAAAGAGGTTTGTGTGGAAATGTTGCTTTTTTTTGTCTTGCTGGTGTGCGGTGTAGTTTTACTGTGCAACACTTCTGCAGCAAACAAGATCAAAACCTCGTTTTCTTCCCAGTGTGTTCATCCGAAGTTCACCGTACACAGGATGTCTTTTCTTTATCTGGCTTCACTTTCCCAGTCAAGGTGTCAGCATGTTCCCATGAAGGAGGCGCTGTTGGCAGCATGTCACTGATCAGGAACAACCTCGTTCATTCATCTGCAATCACAGCTCATGGTCATTAGTTTTTAGTTTACTGTCTTACCTTAGACATAACCAACCCAGCATAGCCAGTGTTGGGAAGGTTACTTTTAAAATGTATTCCACTACAGATTACAGAATACATGCCCCGAAATGTACAGTGGGATGCAAAAGTTTGGCCAACCTTGTTAATAGTCATTATTTTCCTGTATAAATCGATGGTTGTTACGATAAAAAATGTCAGTTAAATATATCATATAGGAGACACAAAAGGTGATATTTGAGAAGTGAAATGAAGTTTATGGATATAAAGAAAGGCAAGGCAAGGCAAGGCAAGTTTATTTGTATAGCACAATTCAACAACAAGGTGATTCAAAGTGCTTTACAGAGACATTAGAAACAAAAACAAATAAAAAGCATGATTTAAAATTGATTAAAACAAGCAAACAAACTAACTAATTAACAAACAAACAAACAAACAAACAAACAAAACAGTATATAAAATCAAAACAGATAACATCAGAACAGTAGATAAAATCAGTAGTTAAAATGTAAGTTTTGAGTGCGGATTTGGTGCTTTATTCAAATGCAGCTGAGAACAGGTGAGTCTTCAACCTGGATTTAAATAAACTGAGTGTTTCAGCTGATCTGAGGCTTTCTGGGAGTTTGTTCCAGATATAAGGAGCATAAAAGCTGAATGCGGCTTCTCCGTGTCTGGTTCTGACTCTGGGAACTGATAAAAGACCGGATCCAGATGACCTGAGGGATCTGGAAGGTTCATACTGGGTCAGGAGGTCACTGATGTATTTTGGTCCTAAACCATTCAGAGCTTTATAGACCAGCATCAGAACTTTAAAGTCTATCCTCTGACGGACAGGCAGCCAGTGTAAAGACCTCAGAGCTGGACTGATGTGGTCCACTTTTTTGGTCTTAGTGAGGACTCGAGCAGCAGAGTTCTGAATGAGCTGTAGTTGTCTGACGGATTTTTTAGGTAGACCTGTAAAGATGCTGTTACAGTGATCAAGCCTACTAAAGATGAATGCATGGACTAGTTTTTCCAGGTCCTGTTGGGACATCAGATCTTTTATCCTTGATATATTCTTGAGGTGATAGTAAGCTGATTTTGTTATTGTCTTAATGTGTTTTTCTAAGTTTAGGTCTGCATCCATCACTACACCCAAATTTCTCACCTGGTTTGTGGTTTTTAGGTGTATAGACTGAAGTTCTCTGGTGACCTGTAATCGTTTTTCTTTGGCGCCAAAGACTATTACCTCAGTTTTGTTTTTGTTTAGCTGGAGAAAATTGTGGCACAACCAGTCATTAATTTCCTCAATGCATTTACCAAGAGCCTGTACAGGGCCTCGGTCTCCTGGTGACATTGTGATATATATTTGTGTGTCATCTGCATAGCTATGGTAGTTTATTTTGTTGTTCTTTATAATCTGTGCCAGTGGGAGCATGTAAATGTTAAACAGAAGAGGTCCCAAGATGGAACCTTGGGGAACTCCACATGTGATACTTGTCTGCTCAGATGTGAAGTTACCTATTGATACAAAGTATTTCCTGTTTTCTAAGTATGTTTTGAACCAGTTTAGTACAGTTCCTGAAAGACCTGTCCAGTTCTCCAGTCGTTTGAGTAATATGTTGTGGTCAACTGTATCAAATGCTGCACTGAGATCCAGTAAAACTAAGACTGACATTTTTCCACTGTCTGTGTTCAGACATGTCATTAAACACTTTGGTCAGAGCGGTTTCAGTGCTGTGGTTCTGTCTAAAACCTGACTGGAAGGCATCATAGCAGTTATTCTGTTTTAAGAAGTAATTGAGCTGTTGAGAAACTGCTTTTTCAATGATCTTACCTAAAAATGGGAGATTTGAGATCGGCCTGTAGTTGTTCATTTGTGTCTTGTCGAGATTGTCCTTTTTTAGTACAGGTTTAATTACAGCCGTTTTTAGTGATTCTGGAAACACACCTGATAATAAAGAAAAATTGACGATCTGTAACAGGTCTGACTCTAAAGTCTTTGAGACCTTTTTGAAAAAACTTGTTGGCAGGACATCTAAACAGCAAGAGGAGGAGTTCAGTTGACCTAAGATGTCCTCCAGGTCTTTGCTGTTAATCGGGTGAAACTGTTTCATGGTGTTTAAACTGTTTTTCGGTGGACACAGTACATATTCTGGATCTGCTGTTGATGTACCAATTGCTTGTCTAATCTTTTGGATTTTTTCTGTGAAGAATTTGGCAAAGTCATTGCAGGCCATGGTCGAATGAAGTTCAGCTGCCACTGACACAGGAGGGTTTGTTAGCCTGTCAACTGTAGAAAATAAGACCCGAGCATTATGACTGTTTTTGGTGATGATGTCAGAGAAGTAGGACCTCCTTGCACTCCTCAGTTGTAAATTATAATTGTGAAGTTTCTCTTTATAGATGTCATAATGAACCTGGAGGTTTGTTTTTCTCCATCTGCGCTCAGCTTTCCTACACTCTCTTTTTTCATTTTTCACTAGTGTGGAGTTTCTCCATGGAGACTTTTTCCTTCCAGAGATAACCTTCACCTTAATGGGAGCAATTGTATCCATTACATTTAACATTTTAGCATTGAAGCTATTGACGAGCTTATTGACTGAACCTCTGGACAGGTCAGGTGTTAATGGGAAGACCTGGTTAAATATCTCACTACTGTATTCAGTTATACACCGTTTTGTGATCACTGCTGTTGATATATTTGTGTGGGCTGAGATTTTACTTTCAAAGAAAACACAGTAATGATCAGACAGGCCCACATCAGACACAGTAACCTTTGAAATGCTCAGGCCCTTGGAGATCAGCAGGTCAAGAGTGTGTCCTCTATTATGTGTGGGCTCTGTTACATGCTGAGTCAGCCCAAAGTTGCCCAGAGTGTTACTCAGGTCTTTAGTCCCTTTATCCTGAGGGTTGTCCACATGGATGTTAAAATCCCCAACAATAATTACACAGTCGAAATCAACACAGATCACAGACAGCAGTTCACTGAGATCATTAAAAAAGTCTGTGCAGTATTTGGGAGGCCTGTAAACATTAAGAAACACAACTTTGGATGGGGCCTTCAGCTGTAAAGCCACATATTCAAAAGACTGAAAACTTCCAGGAGATAGCTGCTTACATTGAAATGATTCATTAAATAAGACAGCAACCCCTCCTCCTCTCCTGCTCACCCTGGCCTCACTGATAAAACTGTAGTTAGGAGGGGTCGTCTCGATGAGAACAGCTCCACTGTTACTTTGGTCCAACCAAGTTTCAGTTAAAAACATAAAATCAAGGCTGTGCTCAGTGATTAAATCATTAATTAAAAATGTTTTCCCAGCTAAAGATCTAACATTTAATAAAGCCAACTTAAGTGTTTTAGAGGTATTACTTGTCCCCTCATGTTTGGGAGCAGTCTGTGGCACACAAGGTATGTTTACTATATTTAAAGATCTTTTAGAGTGCAGCTCTCTGTGTTTTGACCAGGCCACATGTCTCCTTCTGTCACCTAAAAGTACAGAAATTTTAAAACCTTCTAGTAAACAGGGTCCCAGCTTCTCCTGGGAAAAGTCACCACTGCCATAATCCTCGCAGCCCGGAGCAAAGACTTCACCATAAACAGACGTGTAAATGTTATTTCCACACACAACAGTTGTGTAGTCAGAGTTCTCTCACATGACCAAAAATAATGATCATATTACTTCAGTAAAGAAATCAAATACACTGCTTTAAAAAAAAACAATAATTTCTCATTCTTCCCGTGAAGGACTGTACCTATGAGGAGATACAGGAGCGCCTCCAGCTGCCAGACTC